>NC_080387.1:73529542-74193072 GCF_028751815.1 Salvia miltiorrhiza
GGCCGAGAACATCCACCACCGCACCCCAGGTGTTCGACAGAACAACTGCGAAGAAAACCCACCAACTGCTCGATCAAAGTGTTATGCTGCCAACTCCCAACAGCTCGCACCACACCAAAAAACTCATCCTTCATTGAAAACCAAAAACTCCCAGCACCAGCAGCCCAAAACCCGACCTCATCAGCCCAAAACAATTTGAGTGTTAATAAATTGCAAGGAAATTTTTCTATACGTGTGTTCATATAAGATATGCAATTTGTCTAATTCCTTTGTCACTCCATGTGCAATATGAAATAGATTTATATAAAAAAAAGTTGAGTAATATATTTTCTCGATAAAAGAAAAAGGAAAACATACTCTAATATTTTGAAAAATAATTGGAGCAGTGTAATCTCTTTTTCACATGGATAATAGAGTGCCTTATTTAGAACTCTAGCTGGGGTATGACTTGTGGGACTCGAAGGCAGCATCCCACTAGAGATTGGAAATCTGTCTTCACTTGTTTATCTTGATATGAATATGGAAACTCTTTTCATGATACTATTTCCTCTATCTATTTTTTAATTTGTTGTTAATAGAATATATTTATTTATATGGTAATCCTATCAGCTTGTGTGATATCCCGACTTTTCTATAAGAAATATAGAAGATCTTACTTAGTTTATTATTGATACACGTCCATTTTTAATAAAATATATTATTCCAAAGAAATTTTACAACTTTGACGTTCATGATTTTTTTTTTTAGAAATTAGTTGATAATGTCATTCAATTTCATGCTTTCACTACCTTGTTATGCCATTTTTTTTAATTATGCTTTATTGACTTGATTGGAATAATAATTTAGTTTTTGAAATAATTCAAAAATATGGAAAAGAATTTTGGGTTGTCTAAATTTTTTATAAAAACTATTTTTGATTGAATGATATTTTTATCTAAGAATCAATAGAATACATGTTTTTATTAAAGAAGACCCTTTCATAAAAACATAAGAAAGTGGGCATTTTTATCTATTAACACTTAGTTATCCATCTAAACTAATCCTCAAAAATAAGTTTTTATAATATTTTTGATGAATTAATAGTTATTTGAGTAGAAGTCAAAATTTGTGGCTCAATGTTTTGACTTCCACGCGGCATTGTCACATAAGTCAAATAATAACTTGCAAATTGAGTTGTCTTGTAAATTAATACTTTATCCGTTCCATAAAAGTGTGCATCCATTTTTTAGCACGAATTTTAATAAAATGTAAAATAAGTGTATTGGGAGTTGAAAAAGTGATTGACTTTATTAAAAAATAAAAATAAGAAATAAAAAATAGTGGTGTAGTAGTGTCCAAAAATGACAATGCACACTCTTATGTGCCGGAGTAAGCTAGTCTCCAAAAATTCTAGGCTCACAAGAACAGTTTTAGATTTGAATATAAAGGGCATTTGTAGGCTTCTAGTCTCCAAAATTCTAGGCATATTTAAATCAACTATTACTCTCTTTTTTATTAAAAAAAAGATTAATAACGATTTTTCAATTTTTCCAATAGTGATTCAAATCCCTAATCTATTAATTGGAAGTGGAGAACTTTACCAATTGAGTCACGCTTCGTTATGAAATTAACTATATACTTATAACTTTGCATGACTATATATGACTTTGAATTGATTAGATATAAATTCTTGCACATTAATCTTTTTGCAATAAACCGTATGCTTTGATTTTAAAAAATGACATTTTAATTTTATTTTAACAATTTAATACCAATTTGTAAATATCAGAGGGCCCACAAAACTTTTATATATTGCTTAATTCATAACTATATATAACTTTGCATGACTATATATAACTTTGAATTGATTAGATATAAATTCTTGCACATTAATCTTTTTGCAATAAACCGTATGCTTTGATTAAAAAAATGACATTTTAATTTTATTTTAACAACTTAATACCAATTTGTAAATATCAGAGGGCCCACAAAACTTAATTGATATTGCTCATGATTACTTTGGTAGACTCTAAACCGAATTATTGACCACTACTTAGCCCATATCACAAGATATATTGCTCATGATTACTACGGTGGGCTCTTCTTCTTCTTCTTCTTCTTCTTCTTCTTCTTCTTCTTCTTCTTCTTCTTCTTCTTCTTATATTATTATTATTATTATTATTATTATTATTATTATTATTATTATTATTATTATTATTATTATTATTATTATGATTATTATTATTATTATATTATTATTATTATTATTATTATATTATTATTATTATTATTATTATTATTATTATTATTATTATTATTATTATTATTATTATTATTATTATTATTATTATTATTATTATTATTATTATTATTATTATTATTATTATTATTATTATTATTTCTCTCTCTTTTTCTATACTTGACTCGGTTTACATCGATCTAATTAAATGGAATTGTTTACAAATTAGCCCATATGACCAATATATTCACTTTCATATAATTAGAAAAAGCACACCACTAACTAATTTTCTAATAGTAATTATGATTTTAGATTGGTTAGATTAACTATATATGACTCTGCATTGAATAGGTTAGATATAAATTCTTGTACATTAATCTTTTATCAATAAACCGTATTATTTGATAAAAAAAATGACTTTTTAATTTATTTTAACAACTGAAAACCAATTTGTAAATATCACATGCCCCACTTAATTGAACTATTGCCAAGACTAAATTGAACCGAGTCAAAATTATTTGAATTGAACAATTACCATTTAATATTCACCTAATAATGTATTCAAATTGACAAAAACGAACCATTAAATATAGTGTTCTAATTATACTTATTATTTTGTGGTCGTGTTATAATAATCAATTCAATTCTTTACGACTTGGCAATCAAAGAGATTGATTATGTATATCTTGGGAATAGAAATTCCACAATGCTATGAAAACTTTAGGCCATCTTTAGTTCAATTATAAATCAGTTTAGAAAAATGAGATATATGGAACATTACATAAATTATCTGTCTGTCCATTTCCTAATTTGTTGGTTTTAGATACATTTGTTGAAAAGATATTTCAAATTATCTGCCAAAGTAAATGGTGAGCTTCCACTCCATCCTACAACTTGGCATCCCTTGCTATCTGCAACTTGGCAGAAACGCTTGCAAAACTTGATCAGATCTTTAGCTTAATTTGTTTTCTTAATTAGCTTGCTGGCTTCTTCTCATATAACTAATTTATGCTTAGTTAGATAAATACTCTAACAGCAGTTGGATTTTCAGTTTGCAGTCATATTGGATCTTCTATTTTCTCAATGTTAACAGATGACTTGTTAAATTATGGTGTCATCAAGTATACTTGTGTGCATTGCTAATTGATTTATACTTTAGAGGCATTTAGCAAATAATAAAGTTTCAGCGTATGTTTTCAAGTACAAAACAAAATCTCTTTCTTACTATGCTCCATCTTTAAAGAAAAAACATTTTTTTTTCGAATTGTATGACTTAGCGAATTTGTGTCAAAAGATCTGAGTGCTTTACATCTCTATCTTTAAAGTGATTATATGAAGGGTTCTCCAATTTTCAGGTCCAGTACCATCCACCATGGGGAATCTATCAAATTTGTGGGACCTAGACCTCTCTTCCAACAAATTAAACGGTGAGCTTCCATTCTCCATGTGCAACATGACATCCCTTCAAATTCTTATTTTCTCAAATAACAGTTTGGAAATCTTTGGACATATTTCATCTAAATGCAAATCACTTCAGTGGCTCCATTCTTTCAATATTTATGAGAGGGTGTATTTTTTAGTCTAACAATTTGAGTGTTAATAAATTGCAAGGAATTTGCCTATACGTGTGTTCATATAAGATATGCAATTTTTCTAATTCCTTTGTCACTCCATGTGCAATATGAAATAGAATTAAAGGATGACTTATCTAATTTTGAATCTTTGATTTCTCAACTTGCTAGGTTGTTCTCATTTAATTAGCTCGTGCTTAATTAACTAAATACTTTAACAATAGTTGGATTTGTTGTTTCCAGCCATATTGTAACTCTATTAATTTTAAGGATCAATGTTAACCAATGCTATATTAAATTGATGCCATTGAATATATGAGACATGCATGGGTGATATAAGAATAGAAGAGGTAATTTAATTTCTATCAAAATAATTCACGTGCATAAAATGTATTTCTTCATTGCCATGTTTTTTTTTTTTTATGTATCCGGATTGTCTCTAAAGCAATATATATGCTGACTTCTCAAACTTACAGGTCCAATACCATCCACCATTGGGAATCTATCCAATTTATATGTATTACAACTCTCTTACAACAAATTAAATGGTGAGCTTCCATTCTCCATCTGCAACTTGACTTCCCTTGGGTATCTTCTTCTCTCAAATAACAGTTTGGAAGGGACAGTTCCACAATGCTTTCGAAACTTGAGCAAATCGTTGTCCATATTTCATTTAAATGCAAATAACTTTAGTGGCCCCATTCCATCAATATTTATCAAAGGGTTGTAGTCTTCAGTCCATCAATTTGAGTGGTAATAAATTGCAAGGAAGATTACCTAAATCCTTAATCAATTGCAAAAGTCTGAAGGGTCTCGACGTTGGAAATAATAGAATACAAGATGAATTTCCGTTTTGGATGGAAGGTCTTCCTGACCTTCGAGTGCTCGTCTTGAAGTCTAACAAGTTTGATGGTAACATGTCGTTGGGCTTCACGAAGCAACCTTCCATTTCCTAAGTTGCAAGTCTTAGATATATCAGAGAACGAATTTGTGGGCTCTCTACCTCAAAGATATTTCAAGAGTTTTAGAGCAATGATGGATGTAAAGGAAAATCAAACAGATGGATATTATGATGATTTTCAAAGATTTTTGGAGATGAGAATCACTTTGAAAGGTCTCGATCAGTTATTGAAGAGACTATTGGAAGCCTTTACAATCATTGACTTATCCTCCAACAATTTCTCTGGGAGTATTCCAGATTCCATAGGTAATCTGAATTCTTTGAGATACTTGAATTTGTCGCACAATAATCTCATGGGACACATACCTGCATCTCTTGGAAATATAAGTGTGCTTGAATCATTGGACTTGTCATGGAACAAATTGGATGGAAGAATTCCAAGTGAATTGACGAGGTTGACATTTCTTGCGAAATTAAACCTTTCAATGAATGATCTCGTGGGGCAAATACCACAATCTACTCAGTTTTCCACATTTGAGAATGATTCATATGTGGGAAACTTGAGATTGTGTGGATTTCCGTTGACGAGAAAATGCAACGAGGAGAATGGGCAGCGGATGCAGCCAGAAGAACAAGATGATGAAGAAGATGAGTATGGATTTATAGATGGATTTGGGTGGAGAAGTGTGGTGATGGGATATGGAAGTGGAATCATAGTTGGAATTGGAATTGGTTGTTGGATTATTCGATTTGGAAGGCCAAGATGGTTGGTGGAATTCTTTTTTGGTGTTGGATATACATACAAGAAGAACAAGAAGAAGAAGAAGACAAGGAAGAGAGCTACTCCAACACACAGGAGAAGTTGATTCAAGACAAATATATATTATGAGCTTTTCTTTCTTGCTTTTTTATTCTTTTCCAGACGTCAGATTGTTGTTTTATGATTGCTACTTGTGAGTTTGTGCTTTTGAGTTTATACAATGTTGTTTATGTTCAAAGTTTGCTAAGTTTTAATTTTATCTCATTTAAAATAGTTTTGTGATGGAGTCCCGTTATTAGATAAGCAGTTATTTTCATCTGGGCTTTTTGTCGAACACTTGGCGAACTGATTTTCGTTTTTCTCGAAATCCGGAGTGTGTGATCTCCGACAATGGTTTACATGATTATTAATTTTGATTGGTTGAGGTTGGTTATAGTGATAACTTGGATGCATTTTAGATCTTGGCATTCAAATAATCGAGATTGGATATATCATATAATCCACCCAACTTTGGATTGATAAACGATTGTAAACCGATTTATCAATCACGTGTCCAATCATGCAAAAAATATTTGATTAAGGTGAATTATTTTATCAATCATACGTTACCACTCAAACCAACGCCTCCTTAGATTTTCTTGAATTTGTCTAACAATACTTGAATTCCCTTCGTCTCTTGGAAATATGAGCATTCTTGAATCACTGGACTTGTCATCAAATAGATTGGATAAAGAAATTTCGAATGAGTTGATCAAGTTGACATTTTTTAAAAATTAAATATTTTGATGATTGAATTTTTCCTATATCTCATTTTATCATATATTCATGTCAAATAAGCATTAATGACATTTCATCCTAATTTGTAGTAGTTTTAAGCATTAAGCATTAAGCATTAAGGACATTTTTTTACGAAATTAAAAATTTATGGGCTTGCTCGAGTTATTTTGATCTTTGTATCATACTTTTTCTTAAGTTTGGTGTAAGAGCTTGTGCTTCAACTGTTTCTCTTTCTTTCTTTTTACGAAATTAAAAGTTTGTGTTTCTCTCTTTTATCTTTTTTATCTTTCTTTTTCATCTAGATATACGAATTTTCGGTCCATTTTGATTTTTCTCATGAATTTTGAAAATTCTCAAAAAATACACAAACTTTGACTCTTTTTGTTTTTTCCACGAACTTTGAGAATTATCAAAAGTTACACAAACTTTGGCTTCATTTTGTTTTTTCCCACGAAATATATTGTTATAAAAATTATCCAAATAATTCTTTTATTTTTTTCAAAACGACGTCGTTTTGATTACAAGTTCAAATTAAAAATAATCATGTCACTCATGAATAATTATCATTAATCATTAATTAAATCAATTAAGCTAGCTAGCTAAATATAACAGAATTATTTGGATCATTTTTTAATAACAATATATTTCATGGAAAAAAAAAGTGAGCTTTTGTTCATGTATTTTTTGACAATTCTCAAAGTTCATGAAAAAAAAATGAGTGGAAAAACCAAAATAAGCTCAAAGTTCGTGTATTTAGGCGTTAATAACTCTTTATCTTTTTGTATTTATTGCTACTTATGTGGTCGTTCTTGATTATTGACAAATGATATATAATTATATATGTTTTAATTATTAAATTGGAAGCTAATTAATATGTTCAATAATATCCTAAATTGGAGTAACACTTTTTCAAGTTGATGGTAAATTATATATCGACTTTGACTAATTACTCTCTCCAAACCACAAGAAACACTGCAAATATATCTTCAAACAATTATTTCAGTATGTGAAACTCTGTAGAAATGACTTTTTTAATACTTCATAAATTAAGACGATGTCGTTTTGATCCAAGATAAGTTGGAAGAGTTTTACAGTTAATATTAGTAATTCCCAATTCTCTCCTTGGCCGCGTTTCTCCGCCGCCGTCTGGAGCATCGGTAAGCAAGCCGCCGCCGCCGCCGCAGTGCGCATCATCCGTTCCGGCTAAATTGTTCCGCCATCACTTCTGCCCTTCCATTCGAGGGTACTTCTCCTTCCTCATCTAAATTAGGTCGATTTATATGCTACCACTTTCTGAAACAAATTATGTTGTTAATTTGCTGTAATTCATGGATGTAATTTGTCCCGTAAAACTTCTTCGGAAGAATTCGGTAGAATTTTCTGTAGTGAAGGCTGAATTTTTACTGAATTGATTTGGTTGTATGTGTTTATTGAATGTTCTGAAGGCTGGGTAAAATTATAATGTTAAATTTGATTTAAACTGATGAAGGAAGTAGAAAGGAGGGATTTTGGAAAGGTGAATTAGGAGAGTGAGTTGTGAAGATGGAAAACAGAGGTGATCCTGAGCAGCAGAAACAGAATAATGCATCATTTGTTGTGAAAATACCTTCATATGAAGAGGTGGTTGAGAGCTCCCAACCTAAGTCGCCAATCTTTATTCAAGCCTTCCTCCTCCTTTTCGCAAGCTTTCAATTTTATCAAAAACACTGAATTTTACACCACCCCCGCCGTCTGCACCAGTGGCTCAGTCCTCCAAAGATGCCCCTTCATCCTCTCAAGGATCCCATCCAAGGTCTCTATATATCTATGTATAATTATGAGAACGCTTTTTTGCTTTAGAGTGGTTCATGTAGGATGTTGGTTACATCAAGAGCTATTTTTGTCATCTTCTAGGCAAACCATTCAATCTGAAGCTCCATCCACTTCAGTTTCATCAGCTGGTGCAAATCGGAATGCCATCATCGTAAGCCATAGACAGGTGAGTTACTTTTGTTGTGCACTGTTACCAATATGTTCAATCAATAATAAGCATATGCCAAACTCATTGTTGATGTGTAATTCGTTATGTGGACTCAAAATGACTAAACATTATTACCTGGGGAGTTTTTCAATGTTTACTTGGTCATTATGTTAACCTACAGACTACAGTTTTTATATGCTTGGGTTAGCACACTGCATTTTTCTTTTATTTTTGTAAATGTGATCTTTAGCCAGTTAAAAAATTTTGATATAATGCATTTTTTAACCTCTATCGGCATATAAATTGGTGACTTGTATTTGCTATTTTGTTCAAATTACATTTAGTTTGGCCTGTTATAAGTTGGCGATGCCTTCCAAACTCTGAGACTGTAAACTGTTGTGGCATATTCATGCTCCATTGGGAATAGATAACTATGTTTCTCTATTTCTTGGAAGTTGGAGTTATCCGGGTCCTGTAGGTTGATACTTGATAGTATGATTTATAAATTATCCCATGTTTGTCTTGTAATGCAGAAGGGCAACCCTTTGCTAAAGCATATAAGGAATGTTCGATGGGTTTTTGCTGATGTTGTTTGCGACTACTTGTTGGGCCAAAATACTTGTGCGCTTTATTTGAGGTTTGAAGTCAAGTACAGTTTCATCGATGTTTATATGTTGGGAATCAAGTACATTTCCTATGGCATGGTTTGACAGCACTCTTATTCCGATGTACCCACTATTATGATCATAGAAACATGTGTTTTTGGCACAGGCTCTTGAGATAACAATATCTTGACACCATCATATTGAAATGCACCTATTTGTTATACCTGAAATCTCGAGAAAGGACCTTTAACAACGCCTCTGTGCAACAATGAGGACCATAAACCTAACTTGGCCACTTCCTTTTGCCTTGGGTTTATTTTTTATCTGCAAAATCTTGGTTAACTAGTACTCCCTCCGTCCCACGAGTCTTGACACGTTTTCCTTTTTGGGCCGTCCCACGAATCTTGACACGTTTCCTTTTTTGGCAATAATTATTACCTTCTCTCTCCTACTTTATCACCTTTATTATATTCTCTCTCCTACTTTATCACTTTTATTACTTTCTCTCTCCTACTTTATCAATTTTATACTTTATTAATTACATACTTAAAACACTAATCTACAACTCCTTAATTCCCGTGCCGAACCCAAACGTGTCAAGACTCGCGGGACGGAGGGAGTACTTTTTGGCTTCCAAAGACCAATATACATAAACTATTGGGCTCAAATGATAATAATGCAGCCCATGTGAATAAATTAAAGGTCCAATTAAAACAAGTGTTAATATATCAAAGTACCCACTTTCTTATAACAAAAATAAATTTTACCCACTCAAATTAAAACTTAAAATTTTACCAACTTTTTGTGTTAAAAGACTAAATTGCCCTTCTATATAAATGGGCAAACCTCTCATTTTTTTCTCTCTCTTCTCTCTCTCTGCACGCTCTCTTCTCTCTCTCTCTCTCTCTCTCTCTCTTCTCGATCTGAGCTTGCTGAGGCCGAGGACTGCGGCGGCGATCGGCTTCCTCCGCTGCTCCAGGCTGTCCTCCTCCCCGATCAGCGTCGGCGGACGGCGGAGCACGTAGATCTCGCAGCGTGCCGAGGACTGCGGCGGCGATCGGCTTCCTCCGCTGGTCCAGGCTGTCCTCCTCCCCAATCAGCGTTAGCGGACGGCTGAGCACGTAGATCTCACAGCGTGCCGAGGACTGCGGCGGCGATCGGCTTCCTCCGCTGCACTCTCTCTCTCTCCCTCTCCCTTCCTTTCTCTCTTCCGGCAGCCGTGGCAGGAGGTGAGGGCGGCGGCCGAGGATGGAAGACGGCGGCGAGTCCATGGACTGCGATTTAGCCTCTTCCTCCTGCTTTTGCCATCGCCTCTGCATTTTTTCGCGTCACTGGAGCGGTGCTCGTGCGTCAACGTCGACGCTGACGGTAAAGACGACGACGATGAGGTTAACGACAAATCTGGAGGAGTTTTGTCAATTGCTAGAAAATATTGGAGATTGGTCGTGGCGATGTGGTTTCCTGATTTAGTTTCCTGATTTGGTTTTTGATTTAGTTTGCTGATTTGGGGAAATCGTGCCCTAATTTGAGATGAACTTGGGGCTTTTTTAAATTTTTCTTATTTTGGGGATTTTTTATGTTTACAAGCGATGTATATCGTTTCAAGAAAGGAAATGTAATAAATTTTCTGTATAAGTTTTGTTTTGATTGAATACTAAGTATATTGGATCACAGATTGAAGAAATTGATGAAAATCGCTCAATTTTGTGCATATGTTCTTGAATTCACAACCAAGTTTATGAATTCACAACTGAATTATCGGCGTTGGTTGTGAATTCAGAATTGAAATAGTGGCGTTGGTTGTGAATTCAAGTTTTATCGGTTGTGAATTCACAACTTGAAATAGTGTGGGTTGTGAATTCACGCGAATTCACAACTAACACTATTTATAGTTGTGAATTCAAACTTTAAAACTTGAATTCACAACCAATACTTGTTATTCAGTTGTGAATTCGAGTTTTAAAGCTTGAATTCACAACCAAAATTTATTTTGGTTGTGAAATTCACTGGTTGTGAATTCGTGGGTATTTGTAAAAAAATTATATGTAAGGGTAAAATGGTAACTGTGGGTATTTTTTTAAATTTTTATATTAGTGGGTAAAATTTATTTTTACTATATAAAAGTGGCTATTTTCAAAATCCACTCTTAAAACAATCCTATTACCTAATTAATCAAAAGCCCAACAGATAGTCACTTAAGTTAGCCCATTAGAAAATTAATAGGCTCCTCAAAATTAACCTGAGCCCAATTAAGTATTTTTTTGATTTAATAAGCAATTTAGAATTTTAGAAAACATTTTAATTCTTCTTCCTTAACTCATTCAATTCTCTTTTATTGAGCAGAACACTTTTCTCTCTCTCTCTCTGCTCTCTACCGCCCCTCTCTGTCCCTCTCTTTCCCGGCGAGCGTCGCCGGCCTTCGCCGCCTCCGGCGCGGCGAGGTCGGCCTCTTTTCTTCCCCCTTTCTTTCCTTCCATTTCTTCTCCTCTTTCTCCTGAATTTAGAATAGATCTAGGGTTTCTAAATTTCCTGAAGTTTGTTCCTCCGGTGAACTCTGCCACTGCCGCCGCCGTACTCGTCGCGCCGCCACCCCCCTCTGATTCAGGTAAGCCTCCCCATCTCTCTCTCTCGTTTTCTTTCTTCCTTTCTCTGCTCCTCTATCTCGATCTCCCTCTATCTCGATCTCTCTCTCTTTTCTGGTCGGGCCGCGGCGGCCGCTGCGAGCGGCGACGGCGCATGCAGCGCCGGGGGTCGCCGCCGCCCTGCTCTCCCCTCTCTCCCTCCATCTCGTTCTATTCGTCTCTTTCTATTTCACTCTCTATCTCCCTGGTTTAATCTCCCTCTCTATCTCCCTTGCTCAACCTCTCTCTGCTGTCAGTAGCCACCACGGCCGCCGTGGCGCCGGCGACCACCGCCGCCAGCCGTGCCTCCGCTGCGGTGGCTCGCGGCTGCTGCTGCTACTGCTATTCCCCCCCTTCTCCTTCTTCCTTCCCTCTTCTCTATTTCCCAATTCAAAATCTCATTCCAGCAAACTTCCAATCTAATTTCTATTTCAGTTTTAACATAACAAAATAATAGATCTCAAACTATTTTCTATTTCAGTTTTAACATAACAAAATAATAGATCTCAAACTATTTTCTGTTCCAGGAATCGGTGATGCAAGATGGTTTGAGATGGTTTCATCGGCAGTTCATCTACAGCCCAAGATTCCCTTTTAAAGACTCAGCCTTTTATTTATTGAATTAACTGTTGTAACTAAATGTATTCTCAAAGTGTGTGTTAAAGAAAATTGATGTTATCTCTACTATTCTTGATTTCTATCTTAATGAGTGATTACCGAGTTATAGGAAGAATACTACCTGCTTGCGTTGCTTTGCTGTTTGGAATTTACCGAATGGGAAAAATTTGGTTCACGCTCAACTCCTCTCTTCTTATACTAATTTGAGTCTCGGTCTAAGCAATTGGCTGAGTCACATTGTTGTACTACGTGTTTTATTTTCACAAAAATCTTGTTTCTTCACAAGATAAATGTAGCCAATTTGATCTGATCAATCAATTTAAGATAAATCAATTTAAGATAGGATAACTGGGTTAATGGAATTGGGCTTCTTATGGGCCAACAACAGCTATTGGGTTCATCTTAAAACTAAATTCATATATAATAACTTGGGCTCGACTACTCCAGCCCAAAATAGCTATTGGACTTTCTACTCTTACACAACTTTTGGCCCATTTATCCATAATTGTTGGGCTTTTTGCATAAAATCCTATCAACCTTAAAATCATGAAATATTCAGGCTTCTATGATTTTAAAAATCTCGATATAATCTGCTCGTTAAATAACTAAGTTCAGGTTTTGCATAAAAATTGAGACTTCTCTTTCTTCTTTAAAATCATAGAAAACAATATTAATAATATATATTGCAGTGAAAATGCTGGGTGTTACAAAAATAAACTTAGACAAACTTTATTTCATCAAATTCCATTTAGAATTTAATAATTATAATTAAGATTTGATTATGGGTGGATGCAAATTAGGCCAAACATTGGGCCAATAATGTGTGCTCTGAATAAGGCACTCGGTTCGAACTTCATTTCAAAAGAAAAAAAAATATCAATTGTCCGAACTTTTATTCATATTTTTTGTCCACATATTTTTTAAAAATAAAGGCCATTAGGCCAAATATATATATATGTCAATGTGAGAGCCTTATGGGCCGGGCCGACATGGTTTGGTCAGAGATCAGCCCAACTTTTGATTCAGACGTATATAAGGTTAGAATTGATTCATAATTCCTATACAAGGGTATTGTCTTATTGAATATATATTTAGACATAGGGAATGCTCAAATAAATGCACGAGATTGTGTGTATTGGTTTGAGATTCTGTTGAATTTTTTTGGATTTTAAATATATATTCAGACTGTCTTTTTTTTCTCTCTATACATTTAGCATTCTCTATCAATATATTCCCTATATAAATATATATTTTCTTTTTTCTGAGAATTACAAGAGGTATTTATTACATAATCAAATAAGTAACTCGCACGCACGCGCGACCTCTACACCATACAAATTAAAGTGAGAAAACTATCTACACGCAGGTAGGACCACTGTCCACACAAAAGTGGAAAAATTACTCGCACGTAGGCAGGATTGAACCCAAGACGGAGAGTTATCTTTCTAGTCACGTTATACTAGAGAGTCCAATTTTAATTGTTATTAAATTTTAACATTTAATATTATATGTCGATATATCATATAGGAGTGTAGAAATTGTGTTTATCACCAAATTAAAAGCTGGGCCATGTGGTCTTAATTTCCACACGTCTACTTTTGCAGATGGTCACACACCACATACTATTCAGACGCATACATACACTCATATTCTTCACATATTTCTTTTTGGAGAGATGAAAATTACCTTTAAAGTGAAGAGACTGATACTTGCTCCAGTTATTTTAATCTTTGTTTCTTACTTTTTCTTCATTTTAATTGTTTCTCTCTTTCTCTTTTATCTTTTTGAATTAGGTCGACTTACATGCTACCACTTTCTGAAACAAATTAATTTGTTAATTTGTTGTAATTCATTAGTTTAGTTTGCTCTGTGAGACTTCTGTCGTGCTTAATTAGATATATTGTAATTACAATTCGGTAATAATTTATTTAGTAAAGGCTGAATTTTTCCTGAATTTAAGTTGGTTGTATTACTAGACCAAATATCCAAACAAATACAATTCAATATCTACTATCGATTGAAACATCTACTATCGCTATTTTCCCCATTGTGTCACATTGATTGAAACATCTACTATCGAATACATTTTTAGAAATGATGCTTTAATGCATTTCATGATTGATATAATTATAGTTCTGAAGGTTCGATATATAATGTTAACTTTAATTTAAACTGATAGGGAAATAGAGAGACTTTGTGAGCTCAACAATAATGGAAGTTGAATAGAAAGGAGGGATTTGGAAGGCAGAATTAGGAGAGTGGGGTGTGACGATGGAAAAAATGAATTTGTTTTTTCTAAATTAGGAGAATCAGGCCATTAAATGGAGGTTCGAGGAAATTGGAGGTGTTAACTCTTCTTGGATTTTCATAGATAACATTCATTATATTCAACATTATGACCATTACTTGCACCAATTTACTTTTCAAGTTTGCCCTTTTCTCGATAAGAACACATTAATTTTCTTGGTAGCAAAGTTGACATGTCTAAATAAGTTTACCCAAATAAGTTTCAATTAAAAATTCAAGCTTTAGTTGGTTCAATTGAATTTAATGATAAGATGGTTCCTTAAATAAAATATCAGGAATTTTAATTTTATTATATTTGAGAAAAAAATCTAGGAGAATAAATATACTCTATTATCGAAAGCCTTCAATAAAATTGTAAAATGATAAATATATAAAGGGTAAATATGTCTTTTTATGTTGAACATTAATTAATTTTTGAATTTGATTCGGATCAAATTGATCCAAATAGCAAGGTCCTTTCAGAAAATTATCTCATTCAAGAAAATAATACAAGGCGCAATTTTTCATAAGGAAAATATACAGTTATATATTTTGCCATTATCATAATCAAACCGTTAAATTAAAATTCAAAAGATTGTGTGAAATTGTGAAGATGTGTGAAATTGTGAACCCATTTCAATTAAGCTAACATTATCTTCAACTTGAATAATATTGATTCTCCATTCAAACTAGTACATATATTGAAATTAAACGATATATTTAAATAAATAAATATTTTCATATACAAATTTCTTTTAATGAAAAGAGCGAAAACAAAATATTTTAAATTTTAAATTTTTCATAACCGATTTGTTTTAAATTTCTTTTTGATGATTTTTATACCATATTAATAAACTTGTAACGAACTTAAATTTAATTAAGATGCACATTGAATTTTTATCATGAATCAAATTTGACGATGTTTAGAAAAGAATAAAAAACAAATAGAGAAAATTAATAGGAAGATAGAGAGAAAAATATTGAAAAATTTGGTGGAGAAGAAAGAGAAAAAGGGAGGAAAAAATGTAGGGAAAATACGTACTCACTTTTTATACATTGTATCAAACCTATCATACACCTAAATCTAGATTTGATGCACTATGGTATCCAAATACAAAAAATTCGTTTCAAGGTTTGAGAATTTCATATGAAACGTAGACGATGTTGACAAATAATGTATTTCTCAAGAAAATAAAGTTAAAATTGATTAGAGAAGCTTCCCTCATATTTCCACAAAAATGTGCGTGGAAAATTTGAATATAAATGTCAATTGGTAGGCTTTTTGTTTTCTCACACAATTAGCACTCACAATATGGATACATTTTCCACATTTTTCCTTCTTTCGCTACTCTTATTGTTTTCATATCTTAGCCTCTCTGCTGCACACAACATAACTCAAATCAAAAGTGATGAATCCATACTTCTTGCTTTGAAATCCCACATCACTTCAGATCCTCACAATATTTTGAAAAATAATTGGACCAGTGGAACCTCGTTTTGCACATGGATAGGAGTTACTTGTGATTTGCGTCGTAGCAAGGTGACTAAATTAGATATCTCTTATATGGAACTCGGAGGAAGCATTCCACACGAAATTGGAAATCTTTCATCACTCGTTTATCTAGATATGAGTGGAAACTCTTTTCATGGTTGTATTCTTCTCTATCCATTTTTTAATTTGTTGTTAGTAGAATCTATTTTATTTATATGGTAATTCTATCAGGTCGGCTACCAAAGGACATTTGCAGTCACAATAAGCTTCAAAGACTCAAACTACTTAACCTATCGAGGAACGAAATGGAAGGAGATATACCGTCAAGTTTGTACCAATGTCCACAACTCGAGAGTATTGACTTGTCACGCAACAGCTTTGGTGGAAATGTGCCTACACAAATTTGGAATATCACACTGCTTAAGGAATTAGACCTTAGTTCCAACAATTTGAGAGGTATGTTCTTATCTCTATACTGAGAATTTAAATAGATTGATACCTTACTATTTCATTTCTATTGATAATCCAGAAATTAATTGATAATGTCATTCGGTTTAAACGTAGATTTTGGGGAAAATGGCAAAGCTACGGCTCTTGCGTCTAATGATATTCTGCAGTTCCTCAGTAACATGATGTATATATAGCTAAGCAATTTATTTATTCTTTTTTCATTTTACTTTCAACTTTATTAATACTAATTCTTTATTCAGATGCTCAATCTAACAATAAAATCGGGCATACACCTAAATCTAGATTTGATATATTATAGTCTCCAAATATAAAAAACAAGTGAGTATTTTGACGTGGAATTATTTTAAATTGTAATTTAAATTAAGTTATAGTATTATTTTTCGTAATGCTATTATCTAAGTTGATTTGTGAGATTATATCGTCTGGAGTTTGTAAAATTTGGTCACAATACACTTAACAAAAACTTAACAAAATTCTTAAAATTTGTGCCGAAGCTATTTAGGTACATATTTTTTTTTGCGTACGGAGGGTGCATTTTATACCATAATACTTTATCAGGCCGCCTACCAAAAGACATTTGCTCGCATAACAACCTTCAAAGACTCAAACTACTTAGCCTGTGGTGGAACAAATTGGAGGGAGATATACCATTGAGTTTGGGTCAATGTACACAACTTGAGAGTATTGACTTGGCAAGGAACAACTTTGGTGGAAATGTCCCTCGAGAAATTGGGAACATCACACAGCTTAAGGAATTACGCCTTAGTTGGAACAATTTGAAAGGTATGCTCTTGTCTTTATACTAATAATTTAACTTAAATAGAAAAAATATTAATTTATTTAACTTATTTTTTAAAATAAAAATAAAATTTAGTTATTTTATTATATTCTCTACATTGTAGTTTTTTATAATTTTTTGTAACTTTTTTAGTTTTATTAAAAAATAAATTAAAAATAAAAGATGCAAAAAAAATAACTACAATATAGATAATACAATAAAACGACTAAATTCTATTAAATTAATTGAATTTTTTTCTATTCAACTAAATTGTGGGTGACCAAAATGTGGATACATAGATTTATTGAATCTAATAACCATTATATAGGTTCAACAAGTTTTGAAAGATCACGTTAAGTACTCAAAATATCACAAGAGATACATACATACATTCATTTAATTTCATATAGTTGGACAATGTTAATTTACATTTCATAATTGATAAGATGTATGGATATTTTTATTTTCATTATTTGAATTTCTTTTTATTAGTCCCACCCTTGTAATGGGATATTAGCTCACGTAATAGTATTTATGAAGGTCTTGTGATATCCTAAAATCTTGCTTATGTTATTTTTATTTATCTAAGATAATCGTAAACAATAATTATCAACACACCTTTGTTTATATCCACAACTTCCCCCATTGACGTTCACATTTTATTTCTTTGAGTTTATTTCTCTTCGCCAACCGTCACCAAATTTTCTTTGGATTAAAATATTGGCCAACAATCACTTTAGTTCGTCTATCGCGATGCATGAGAAGGCGTGCTAATTATATAATATTTATCCTCACTTTCATATAATTCGGAAAAGCACACCACTAACTAATTTTCTCCAATATTTATGATTTTCGAGTTCATACTATTTGTAACATATAATTATACCCGATTCAAATCGAGTTATCATGATGACTTAACACAATTTCACAGGTGGTATTCCCAAAGAGATTGATTATCTGAATAATTTAGAGATATTAGACATGAGTGGCAACAATCTTAGTGGACAATTTCCAAGACAAATTTTGAACATCACAAGTCTCCGTCAACTATACCTTGGTGGCGCCTCTTTAAATGGTATGTCTGCACTACTCTTTAAGCCAAAACTTTAGTGAAAGAGAGTTTGGTATATTGTAACTAACCATGAGAATTGGAAAAAATATGTGATACACATTTAGTCTTATGCTTAAGTCAAAGTCTATTGCCCGTCGTGTAAGAGATGATTATATTTCCCTCTCAATCGATTTTTGAAAATTATTGCATCCAAGAAAAATAATTGAAAGCAATTTTCCATATAGAAGATGCCATTAATTTTTTTATAGTTAAGAAATTTAATTATTCATTTGTCATTCCATGAGCCTAAGAGATCCGATTACTTATTGCAAGATATAGCACTGGAAATCGAACATACCAGCTTCAAAAGAGGTGAAATAATAATAATTTTTTTGGGATAATCTCTATACTGAGAATTTAACTACTTTGATACCTTACTATTTCATTTCTATTGATAATCCAGAAATTGGTGGATAATGTCATTCGGTTTAAACGTAGATTTTTGGGAAAATGGCAAAACTACGGCTCTTGCCTCTAATGATATTTTTTGGTTCCTCGGTAACGTGATGTATATATAGCTAAGCAATTTAATTATTCTTTTCTCATTTTACTTTCAACTTTATTAATACTGATTCTTTATTCAGATGTTCAATCTAACAATAAAACCGGGCATGCACCTAAATCTAGATTTGATGTATTGTAGTCTTCAAATATAAAAAGCTAGTGAGTATTTCGACGGGGAATTATTTTAAATTGTAATTTAAATTAAATTATAGTAGTATTATACACATAACAAGAACTTTCCAAAATTCTTAAAATTCGTGTTGAAGCTATTAAGGCATATATATTTTGTGTACGGAAGATGTATTTTATCTATAATATTTTATCAGGCTGCTTACCAAAAGACATTTGCTCGCATAACAACCTTCAAAGACTCAAACGACTTAGCCTGCACTCGAACAAATTGGAGGGAGATATACCATTGAGTTTGGGTCAATGTACACAACTTGAGAGTATTGACTTGTCAAACAACAACTTTGGTGGAAATGTCCCTCGAGAAATTGGGAACATCACACAGCTTAAGGAATTACGCCTTAGTTGGAACAATTTGAAAGGTATGGTCTTATCTTTATACTAATAATTTAACTGATTACCTCGAAATCAATTGATGATATATAACGTCATTCAATTTCATGCTTTGTTTTCAAGCTTTGCATTGTTTTACAGTTCAATAAATCTATGCAACCACATTGTGGCCACCCACAATTTAATTTAATAGGGAAAATTTCAATTTGTTTAATTTATTTTTTTAAATAAAAATAGGATTTAGTTATTTTATTGTATTCTCTACATTATAGTTATTTTTTTGTAATTTTTTTAAGTGAATTGTGGGTGGCCACAATTTGGCTATTTAGCATTACTCTTTACAGTTATATCCATCATATGAAAAAAGATGATTAGAATTTACCATTTTGTCATAATTATTACTCATTTTTCTCGTTTTGGAGTTTGAGAAGAAACGGATTTTGATGTCAAATCTAATAACCATTATAGGTTCAACAAGTTTTGAAAGATCACGTTGAGTACTCAAAATATCACAAGAGATACATAAATTCACTTAATTTCATATAGTTGGACAACGCTAATTTACATTTCATAATTGATAAGATGTATGCATATTTTTATTTTCATTATTTGAATTTTTTTCAGTCCCACCCTTGTAATGGGGATATTAGCTCACATAATAGTATTTATCAAGGTCTTGAGATATCCTAAAATTTTACTTATATTCTTTTTCTTTTCGTATATCTATGTATGGAATTCGGATTATAGTCCACCCAACTTCTTTTTCTGCATTTGCAAGATAGGGGAGCAGTTTGAAGTGGTATACCACTAATATACTTTATAATCAAACATAATTTTTTAACTTGACATTATTTCACAGGTGATATTCCGAAAGAGATTGGTTATCTTAATTATTTAGAGGTATTGAGCATGAGCAACAACAAATTCAGTGGACGATTACCAAGACAACTTTGGAATGTCACGACTCTTCGTTTATTATACATTGCCAACATCTCTTTAACTGGTACGTTCTCACAAGATATATTGCTCATGCATTACTGTTGGTGGGCTCTTATTTATTATTATTATTATTATTATTATTATTATTATTATTATTATTATTATTATTATTATTATTATTATTTCTCTCTCTCTCTCTATTCTTGACACAGTTTGCATCGATCTAAATGGAATTGTTTACAATTTATCCCATATGATATATTCACTTTCATATAATTAGGAAAAACACATCACTAACTATTTTTCTAATACTTATGATTTCATTTGTAGTTCATACTATTTGTAACATATTATTACTACACCCGATTCAAAAATAGTTATCATGATTTGACACAATTTCACAGGTGGTATTCCGAAAGAGATTGGTAATCTTAATAATCTAGAGATATTAGCCATGAGTTCCAACAATCTTAGTGGACCATTTCCAAGACAAATCTTGAACATCACAAGTCTCCGTCAACTATACCTTGGTGGCACCTCTTTAAATGGTATGTCTGCACTACTCTTTAAGCCAAAACTTTAGTGAAAGAGTTTAGTATATCATAACTAACCATGAGAATTGGAAATAATATGTGATACACATTTAGTCTTATGCTTAAGTCAAAGTCTATTGCCCGTCGTGTAAGAGATGATTATATTTCCCTCTCAATCGATTTTTGAAAATTATTGCATCCAAGAAAAATAATTGAAAGCAATTTTCCATATAGAAGATGCATGTCATTGGGCTCCCCAATAATTTGTTTATAGTTAAGAAATTTAATTATTCTTTTTTCATTACATGAGCCTGAGAGATCCGATTACTTATTGCAAGATATTACACATAACAAAAACTTAACATAATTCTTAAAATTCGTGCTGAAGCTATTAAGGCATATATATTTTGCGTACCGAAGATGTATTTTATCGATAATACTTTATCAGGCTGCTTACCAAAAGACATTTGCTCCCATAACAACCTTCAAAGACTCAAACTACTTTACCTATCGGGGAACAAATTGGAGGGAGATATACCATTGAGTTTGGGTCAATGTACACAACTTGAGATTATTCACTTGTCATCCAACAACTTTGGTGGAAATGTCCCTCGAGAAATTGGGAACATCACACAGCTTAAGGAATTAAACCTTGGTGGGAATAGTTTGAAAGGTATGGTCCTATCTTTATACTAATAATTTAACTGATAATCTCGAAATCAATTGATGATATATAACGTCATTCAATTTCATGCTTTGTTTTCAAGCTTTGCATTGTTTGTAGTTCAATAAATCTATGCAACCACATTGTGGCCACCCACAATTTAGTTTAATAGGGAAAATTTCAATTTGTATAATTTATTTTTTTAAATAAAAATAGGATTTAGTTATTTTATTGTATTCTCTACATTATAGTTACTTTTTTGTAATTTTTTTGCAACTTTTATTTTTAATTTATTTTTTAATAAAAATAAAAAGTTACAAAAAAATTATAAAAAAATAACTACAATGTAGAGAATACAATAAAATAACTAAATCTTATTTTTATTTAAAAAAAATAAGTTAAATAAATTATAATTAAATGGATAGGTTCCGATAATCAAATGGATATGTAGAATTTATAATTAAATGGATATGTTGGATTTATCTAATAGTTTTATACAATTATTTGATAGTACAGACTTTATATAATAGTTTTATACGATTTAATAGTATAGAATTTATCTATAAATTTATATGATTATTTAATAGTTTTTAAATGTAAAAATTGATTAGAAATGTATAAATAAATAAGAATGAATGAGAATTGAGGAAAATTAGAATGAAGTGATTATACAATGCCACGTAGGATATGATTTATTTTGCTATAATGTAAAAAAATGACGATGATGATGATTATTATTATTATTATTATTATTATTATCTCTCTCTCGATATCTATCTATTCTTGACTCAGTTTGCATCGATCTAAATGGAATTGTTTACAATTTAGCCCATATGATATATTCACTTTCATATAATTAGGAAAAGCACATCACTAACTATTTTTCTACTAATACTTATGATTTTGGAGGTCATACTATTTGTAACATATCTTTATGCCTGATTCAGATCGAGCTTTCATGATTTAACACAATTTCACAGGTGGTATTCCAAAAGAGATTGTTTATCTTAATAATTTAGGTCCAATACCACCCACCATTGGGAATCTATATATCAAATTTGATGGAGCTAGACCTCTCTTCCAACAACTTTATTAATAATGATTCTTTATTCAGATGTTCAATCTAACAATAATACTTAGTCAGACTATTTTTATCTATCAAGTCTAATCCTTCAAATTAAACGCCCCATAAATATCTTCTTCTCCCAAAGAAGAGTTTGGAAGAAGCAATTCCATCAACATTTAGCAAGGGATGTACACTTTGACGTTCATGATTTTTAATAAATTATATTATTCCAAAGAAATTTTACAACTTTGACGTTCATAATTTTTTATTTTTTATTTAGAAATTAGTTGATAATGTCATTCAATTTCATGCTTTCACTACCTTGTTATGCCATTCTTTTTAATTATGCTTTATTGACTTGATTGGAATAATAATTTAGTTTTTGAAATAATTCAAAAATATGGAAAAGAATTTTGGGTTGTCTAATTTTTTTATAAAAACTATTTTTGATTGAATGATATTTTTATCTAAGAATCAATAGAATACATGTTTTTATTAAAGAAAACCCTTTCATAAAAAACTTAAGAAAATGGGCATTTTTATCTATTAACACTTACTTTTATCGATCCATCTAAACTAATCCTCAAAAATAAGTTTCTATAATATTTTTGATGAATTAATAGTAATTTGATTAGAAGTCAAATTTTGTGGCTCAATGAGTTCACTTCCACGGATCTAATGGTAAAAACAGGACTGTAACTTTCAATATTTTAAGAAAGAGAACTATATGTTACGAAATTTGAAAATAAGGACTATATGTTATGGAATTTGAAAATGAGGGCTATAACTTTTATTTTTTACATTTACACTCCTATTTCGGGCCCTTATTTGATGTGTTAAATAGGAGTGTAATTATAAAAAATGAAAGTTATAATCCTCATTTTCAAACTCCGTAACATATAGTCCTCATTTTCAAATTCCGTAACATATAGTCCTCTTTCTGAAAAATATTGAAAGTTACGATCCTATTTTTACCATTAGGTCGACTTCCACGCGGCATTGTCACATAGGTCAAATAATGACTTGCAAATTGAGTTGTCTTGTAAATTAATACTATTAATACTCCCTCCATTCCACAAGAGTGTGCATCATTTTTTGTGGCATGAGTTTTAATGAAATGTTAGATGAGTGTATTGGCAGATAAAAAAGTGATTGACTTTATTAAAAAATAAGAGTAAGAAATAAAAAGTTAGTGGTGGAGTAGTGTCCAAAAATGACAATGCACACTCTTATGGGTCGGAGGAAGTAGTCTCCAAAAATTCTAGGCTCACAAGAACAGATTTAGATTTGAATGTAAAGGGCATTTGTAGGCTTCTAGTCTCCAAAATTCTAGGCTCAAAATAAAATGCGAGCATATTTTAAGCATGCATCTTGGGAATAAGAAATTCCACAATGCTATGAAAACTTCAGCAAATCTTTGGCCATCTTTGGTTCAATTATAAATCAGTTTAGTGGCATAAAAATTAGACGAAACATACATAAATTATCTATCATCCATTTCCTAATTTGTTGGTTTTAGATGCATTTGTTGAGAAGATATTTCAAATTATCTGTCAAGTAATTCTTGTGAAGGTTTGCTACTAACTTTCAGGTACAATACCATCCACCATTGAGAATCTAACAAAATATCTTGTGTGCATTGCTAATTGATTTATACTTTAAAGGCATTTAGCAAATAATAGAGTTTCAGTGTATGTTTTCAAGTACAAAATAAAATTTGTTTCTTACTATGCTCCATCTTTAAAGTGATTGAAATGAAGGGTTCTTCAATTTTTAGGTCCAATACCATCCACCATTGGGAATCTATCCATTTTGTGGTTGCTAGATCTCTCTTCCAACAAATTAAATGGTGAGCTTCCATTCTCCACGTGCAACTTGATATAACTTCTTTACAAACTTGATCGGATCTTTGGCCATTTTTGTTTAAACTAGTCTTTTTAATATTTTACATTTGGTAAGATAAGATATGCGATTTGTCTAATTCCTTTGCCAATGCGTGCGCAATATGAAATAGGACACGAATGATATGAATAATAAAAGAAAAAAAAAGAAAACACTTTGTTTCGAATTGTATGTCATCAAGTATATTTGGTGTGTCTTCGTGATACAGGGAATATAATTATTTGTAACAAAATATCTCGTGTGCATTGCTAATTGATTAATACTTTAAAGGTAAAAGTTTCAGTATATGTTTTCAAGTACAAAACAAAATGTCTTTCTTACTATGCTCCATCTTTAAAGTGATTGAAATGAAGGGTTCTTCAATTTTTAGGTCCAATACCATCCACCATTGGGAATCTATCCAATTTGTCGTTGCTATGGCTCTCTTCCAACAAATTAAATGGTGAGCTTCCATTCTCCATGTGCAACTTGATATAACTTCTTTACAAACTAGATCGGATCTTTGGCCATTTTTGTTTAAACTAGTCTTTTTAATATTTTACATTTGGTAAGATAAGATATGTGATTTGTCTAATTCCTTTGCCAATGCGTGCACAATATGAAATAGAACACGAATGATATGAATAATAAAAGAAAAAAAAATAGAAAACACTTTGTTTCGAATTGTATAACTTAGCTAATTTGTGTCAAAAGATATGAGTGCTTTACATCTCTATCTTTAAAGTGATTTATATGAAGGGTTCTCCAATTTTCAGGTCCAATACCATCCACCCTTGGGAATCTATCAAATTTGACGGAGCTAGACCTCACTTCCAACAAATTAAATGGTGAGCTTCGATTCTCCATGTGCAACATGACATCCCTTCAAATTCTTATTTTCTCAAATAACAGTTTGGAAATCTTTGGACATATTTCATCTAAATGCAAATCACTTTAGTGGCCCCATTCCATCAATATTTATGAGAGGGTGTATTTTTGAGTCTAACAATTTGAGTGTTAATAAATTGCAAGGAAATTTGCCTATACGATTTGTCTAATTCCATTGTCACTCCATGTGCAATATGAAATAGAAAAGGATGACTTATCTAATTTTGAATCTTTGGTTTCTCAACTTGCTAGGTTGTTCTCATTTAATTAGCTCGTGCTTAATTAACTAAATATTTTAGCAATAGTTGGATTTGTTGTTTCCAACCATATTGTAACTCTATTAATTTTAAGGATCAATGTTAGCAAATGCTATATTAAATTAAGATGCCATTGAATATATGAGACATGCATGAGTGATATAAGAATAGAAGAGGTAATTTAATTTCTATCAAAATAATTGGTGGACGTCGCCAACCACCAAATAATTCCTGCGGAATTACCAAAATAAATTAGTATAATGGTAAGCAGGGTCGATCCCACAGAGAGCAGTTAAAAATCATTCAAATCCCTAAATCTATAAAAATGGTGATGCCACCACGCCTTAATTTTGAGAAGAATTAATTAAAACTAAGAATGCAACAAATCAAATAGAAATAACTCTTGAAATAAATCAATAGAAAGGTAATTCGGCTCAAATAAATCCACACTCATTTAATCTCTGATCCTTGACGCAATAATTAATTAATCCCTATTAACCAACGAGTTATAGGATATATACCGTGATACGCACTGACATACCCCAATTCCTACTTACTATGTCGATAGACAGCTAGATACGCTAGTCTTGTCTATTTCCCTTATTAAAATATAACCTAGCTGGATACGCCAATCTTAGATTTAATATTCTAATAGCATTAAGATGAAGGAACCCCATTTATATCAATTATCCTAGATACGCTAGTAATAATTAATATACCAATTAATTCCTACTACGAGCATGGTAGTTTTGTCACTAATCAGCCCTATTCCAACAATTACGGATTGGAGGTGCTAATTGACTATAATCCAATTAAACCTAAGTTGATCAGGCTTAAATAAAATCAGAATTATCATTGAACCTAGGAATTAATCGGAATCAATAGGAATCAATTTTAAACCAATTAGGTCTCACAGATCATTAAATTAGAGTTTCATTATTCTTGCCGAATTAAAAGTTTAGCTACTCATGCTTAAATTAAGAACAAGCAAAGAAATAAAAGTAAACATAGAACAAGAGAATAAATTAAATTGCAAAGAAAATAAAATAACCACTCTGGAATGAAAAGAGAAATCGTCTGCACCAAAAACTGAAGCAAAAGGATGAACGTAAGTAAAGTAAACTAATAAATCTAAGTCTAAAGTTTGCGGCTGCCAAGGGAAAGATGATCTCTAGCAAAGACGAAAATTAGGGCAAGGAATTATTATTTTTTGAAAGACGAAAACTAAGTCCTATTTATAGATTTCAAATCCTTCTTGATCACTATGAAAGTTGCCATGCAAAGTAGAACTCTAAAGGCAATAAAATCGTGCAAGATAAGGCAACTTCCAGCTGGCGTACTTAGCAAGTAATCTCCACTCTGGCGGAAATCGCGGCTCTCGCCAGAGGAACGGCTGTCGTCAGAGAAACGGACCTTGCCAGAGAAATGGCTATCGCCAGGGGAACGGGTCGCGCCAGAGAAATGGTGATTTCTCTTACTAGTGATTCCTCTGCTCTGATATGTTGATTTCTCTGGATTTAATTTCTCTGCAGTTCGGGGCTTCCTCTGCTCTGGCACCTTTCGGTTCCTCTGGCGATTCACTTCGCTGCTCTGGCTATCTATTTCGCTGCTCTGGAGATTGATTTCTCTGACGCGGGGCTTCGGCTGACTTCTCTGGTCTGGTTGACTTCTCTGGTCTGGTCTGGAGCGCGGGCTTTGGCGACAGAGCTATACTGCTCTGCTCTGGCTGCAGAGTTATGCTAAAAATACCCTCTTTAGCCCCGAAATCTCCAAAATTGTATTCTTCCATCCAAAAACCTAAATCTCCTGCAAAGCATCAAACAAGCCATAAAACATACCAAATTCCAGAAGATTATCTTAAAATAAAGCTCATATAAACCCTTAAAATTAGAACAATTAAGCATCAATCAATAATTCACGTGCATAAAATGTATTTCTTCATTGCCATGTTTTTTTTTATGTATTGAGATTGTCGCTAAAGCAATATATATCTACGTTGACTTCTCAAATTTCCAGGTCCAATACCATCCACCATTGGGAATCTATCAAATTTGGGGTATTTATTGCTCTCTTCCAACAAATTAAATGGTGAGCTTCCATTCTGCATCTGCAACTTGACATCCCTTCAGCTTCTTCTACTCTCAAATAACAGTTTGGAAGGGACAATTCCACAATGCTTTCGAAACTTGAGCAAATCGTTGTCCATATTTCATTTAAATGCAAATAACTTTAGTGGCCCCATTCCATCAATATTTATCAAAGGGTGTAGTCTTCAGTCCATCAATTTGAGTGGTAATAAATTGCAAGGAAGATTACCTAAATCCTTAATCAATTGCAAAAGTCTGAAGGGTCTCGACGTTGGAAATAATAGAATACAAGATGAATTTCCGTTTTGGATGGAAGCTCTTCCTGAGCTTCGAGTGCTCGTCTTGAAGTCTAACAAGTTTGATGGTAATATGTCGCTGCCTTCACGAAGTAACCTTCCAATTCCTAAGTTGCAAGTTTTAGATATATCTGACAATGAATTTGTGGGGTCTCTCCCTCAAACATATTTCAAGAATTTCAGAGCAATGATGGATGTGAAGGAAAATCAAACAAATCTAACACCAAGTGATGATGATGATCGCTATTTTCTATTTTTTTTGGAGATGAGAATCACCTTGAAAGGTCTCGATCAGCTATTGAGGAGATTGTTGAAAACCTTTACAACCATTGACTTATCCTCCAACAATTTCTCTGGTAGTATTCCAGATTCCATAGGTAATCTGAATTCGCTGAGATACTTGAATTTGTCGCACAATAATCTCACGGGACACATACCTGCATCTCTTGGAAATATAAGTGTGCTTGAATCATTGGACTTGTCATCGAACAAATTGGATGGAAGAATTCCAAGTGAATTGACGAGGTTGACATTTCTTGCAAAATTAAACCTTTCAATGAATGATCTCGTGGGGCAAATACCACAATCTACTCAGTTTTCCACATTTGAGAATGATTCATATGTGGGAAACTTGAGATTGTGTGGATTTCCGTTGACGAGAAAATGCAACGAGGAGAATGGGCAGCGGATGCAGCCAGAAGAAGAAGATGAAGAAGAAGAGTATGGATTTATAGATGGATTTGGATGGAAAAGTGTGGTGATGGGATATGGAAGCGGAATCATAGTTGGAATTGGAATTGGTTGTTGGATTATTCGATTTGGAAGGCCAAGATGGTTGGTGGAATTCTTTTTTGGTGTTGGATACACATACATGAAGAATAAGAAGAAGAAGAAGAAGACAAGGAAGAGAGCTACTCCAACACAGAGGAGAAGTTGATTCAAGACAAATATATATTATGAGCTTTTCTTTCTTGCTTTTTTATTCTTTTCCAGACATCAGATTGTTGTTTTATGATTGCTACTTGTGAGTTTGTGCTTTTGAGTTTATACAATGTTGTTTATGTTCAAAGTTTGCTAAGTTTTAATTTTATCTCATTTAAAATAGTTTTGTGATGGAGTCCCGTTATTAGATAAGCAGTTATTTTCATCTGGGCTTTTTGTCGAACACTTGGCGAACTGATTTTCGCTGTTCTTCTCCACCGTCTTTACTTCACTGGAAAATGGAGCTTTTACTTCGTCTACGGTGTCGTTTTTCTCGAAATCCGGAGTGTGTGAAATCCTAGAGTGATCTCCGACAATGATTATTAATTTTGATTGGTTGAGGTTGGTTATAGTGATAACTTGGATGCATTTTAGATCTTGGCATTCAAATAATTGAGATTGGATGTATCATGCTGGATTAATTGGCCTTACTCCACTCCTTCAAGACCTATGAATTTTTGCTACATCTTATTCTGATGAGAATCGGTGTCCCATAATTTTGTATCATATTTTATTATTTCCTCCGTCCACGAAAAACACAAAAACTCATGTGAAACCGGTTTTTTTTTAAAAAAATCACCTTCACAATGTCACTACTTCAACATACAAATGACATTTTATAATGATAAAGTATCATTTGTATGTTGAAAATAGTGTCATTGTGAATGTGGTTTTTTAAAAAAATCGGTTTCACAGGAGACCATCTCCACAAAAAATAGTCCTCCACAAAAAATAGTCATAAAAGTGGACGACATGAGTTTTAATAAAAATGGTTATTGTATTGTGAATGGAGAAATGACTCCACTTAAAAAAATGATAATTGTATTGTGAGTGGAGAATATGGCCCATCATATAATAGATACCCCCAAAATAGCAAAAAGCTTAAGGGGAGTATTCTTTATAAACGGAAGGAGTATTATATATATTATTTCAATTATATTTTTTATGAAAATAAGCTTTATTATAATATTGTGGATTATGCTTAACTTTTATTTACAAAAGTTAAAATTTTAACAAATTAATTATATACCTTAACTTTGGAATCTACTGTATAAATATAGTATAGCCTAGTCTAATTATTTCTCAAGCCGAACTAGAATTGACAAATGACAATTCTAGAAAAATGTACATTAACTTTTCTTTGTTGAATTTGATTAATAACCCAACTTTGGATTGATAAACGATTGTAAAATAAGCATTAAGGATATTTCATCCCAATTTGCTCGAGTTATTTTGATCTTTGTATCATACTTTTTCTTAAGTTTGGTGTAAGAGCTTGTGCTTCAACTGTTTCTCTCTTTCTTTTTTTATCTTTAGGTTATTGGCATCTAGATATACGAATTTTCGGTCCATTTTGATTTTTCCCATGAATTTTGAAAATTCTCAAAAAATACACAAACTTTGACTCATTTTATTTTTTCCATGAACTTTGAGAATTATAAAAAATTACACAAACTTTGGCTTCATTTTGTTTTTTCCCACAAAATATATTGTTATAAAAATGATTCAAATAATTATTTAAATTTTTAACGAAATATATTGTTATAAAAATGATATGATTCAAATAATTATTTAAATTTTTATTTTTTCAAAACAACGTCGTTTTGATTACGAGTTCAACTTATCATTAATTAAATCAATTAAGCTAGCTAGTTAAATTCAAAAGAATTATTTGGATAATTTTTTAATAACAATATATTTCATGGGTAAAAAATGAGCCAAAGTTCATGTACTTTTTTTGACAATTCTCAAAGTTCATAAAAAAAATGAGTGGAAAATCCAAAATAAGCTCGAAGTTCGTGTATTTAGTTTAGGCGTTAATAACTCTTTTATCTTTTTGTATTTATTGCTCTACTTATGTGGTCGTTCTTGATTATTGACAAATGATATATAATTACAATAAATCTATGCAGCCACATTGTGGCCGCCCACATTCTAGTTTAATAGAGAAAATTTGAATTTATTTAATTTATTTTTAAAAATAAAAATAGGATTTATTTATTTTATTGTATTCTCTATATTGTAGTTATTTTTTGTAATTTTTTTTGCATCTTTTATTTTTAATTTATTTTTTAATAAAAATAAAAAAAGTTACAAAAAATTATTTAAAAATAACTAAAATGTAGATAATACAATAAAATAACTAAATCCTATTTTTATTTTTAAAAATAAATTAAATGATATATAATTATATATGTTTTAATTATTAAATTTGAAGTTAATTAATATGTTCAATAATATCCTAAATTGTAACACTTTTTTCAAGTTGATGGTAAATTATATATCGACTTTGACTAATTACTCTATCCAAACCAAACCACAAGAAACAATTTTAATACTTCATAAATTAAGACGATGTCGTTTTGATCCAAGATAAGTTGGAAGAGTTTTACAGTTAATATTTAATATTGTTTCTCCCAATTCTCTCCTTGACCGCGTTTCTCCGCCGCCGTCTGGAGCATCGGTAAGCAAGCCGCCGCCGCCGCAGTGCGCATCATCCGTTCCGGCTAAATTGTTCCGCCATCACTTCTGCTCTTCCATTGAGGTACTTCTTCTTCTTCATCTAAATTAGGTCGATTTATATGCGACCACTTTCTGAAAAAAATTATGTTGTTGATTTGCTGTAATTCATGGATGTAATTTGTCCAGTAAGAATTCGGTAGAATTTTCTGTAGTGAAGGCTGAATTTTTACTGAATTGATTTGGTTGTGTGTGTTTATTGAATGTTCTGAAGGTTTGGTAAAATTATAATGTTAAATTTGATTTAAACTGATCAAGGAAGTAGAAAGGAGGGATTTTGGAAAGGTGAATTAGGAGAGTGAGTTGTGAAGATGGAAAACAGAGGTGATCCTGAGCAGCAGAAACAGAATAATGCATCATTTGTTGTGAAAATACCTTCATATGAAGAGGTGGTTGAGAGCTCCCAACCTAAGTCGCAATCTTTATTCAAGCCTTCCTCCTCCTTTTCGCAAGCTTTCAATTTTATCAAAAACACTGAATTTTACACCACCCCGCCATCTGTACCGGTGGCCCAGTCCTCCAAAGATGCCCCTTCATCCTCTCAAGGATCTTATCCAAGGTCTCTATCTCCCTCTCTCTATATATAATTATGAGAATGCGTTTTGCTTTAGAGTGGTTAATGTAGGATGTTGGTTGTGTTGTAGGCAAACCATTCAATCTGAAGCTCCTTCCACTTCAGTTTCATCAGCTGGTGCAAATCGGAATGCCATCATCGTTAGCCATAGACAGGTGAGTTACTTTTTTTGTGCACTATAACCAATATGTTCAATCAATAATAATGCTTTGATGCATAGGTGAAATGGCATGTGAAACTCATCGTTAATGTTTAATTTGTTATGTGGGCTCAACATGACTAAACGTAACCTGGGGAGCCAGTTAAAAAGTGTAGATTAGCCACCAAAATTTTGATATAATGCATTTTTTAACCTCTATCGGCATAAAACTTGGTGACTTGTATTTGTTATTTTGTTCAAATTACATGTAGTTTGGCCTGTTATAAGCTGGCGATGCCTTCCAAATTCTGAGACTGTAAACTGTTGTGGCATTTTCATGCTCCATTGGGAATAGATAACTATGTTTTCCAGGTCCTGTAGGTTGATACTTGATAATATGATTTCTAAATTATCCCATGTTTGTCTTGTAATGCAGAAGGGCAACCCTTTGCTAAAGCATATAAGGAATGTTCGATGGGTTTTCGCTGATGTTGTTTGCGATTACTTGTTGGGCCAAAATGCTTGTGCGCTTTATTTGAGGTTTGAAGTCAAGTACAATTTTCATCGATGTTTATATGTTGGGAATCAAGTACATTTCCTATGGCATGGTTTGACAGCACTCTTATTCCGATGTAGCCACTATTATGATCATAGAAACATGTGTTTTGGCACAGGCTCTTGAGATAACAATATCTTGACACCATCATATTGAAATACACCTATTTGATCTAACTGAAATCTTGAGAAAGGACCTTTAACAACGCCTCTGTGCAACAATGAGGACCGTAAACCTAACTTGGCCACTTCCTTTTGCCTTGGGTTTATTTTTTATTTGCAAAATCTTGGTTAACTAGTACTTTTTGGCTTCCAAAGACCAGAATTTGAACGAAAGTAAATTTATAATTTGATACCCAGAAAGCAAGATATAATATCATTAACAAACTGAGAAAAAAAACGACATTTTGTTATACTATGGTTATATATATGAAGGGTTTGATGTGGATGCTAAAAGCATCTTGATTATGTCCCTTTCTCTAACTGTTCTGAATATTAAGCACTTCCTAATTTTGCTTGTGGGAAATTGAACAAAATTCTATGTGTGAGAGAGAGAGAGTATGTTTTATTGCTCAGAAAATGTTGTTGAGAAGTTACAAGGAAGCAATGTGTTTCATAGAAATGAAAATACCTGGAAGGCAAAATGTGACATGCTTAGCCTGTCAGGCATATTTGTATTACTTTGTTCTGCTAATGTGACACATATTCCAGCTTTCAACCTAGATTATTAATGTTTCATTATTCTAGGACTTAAAGCCAAGTCTGGTGATTTATGCTGCTCTAGATGATGAGAATGTCTTCCCTCGTCCATTTTCATTTTGCTGTTATGTGCATTTGACCAATGTTCAGAAAATTAAGAGGTTATATCCCTTATCAATGGATTTTGATACTTTTAGTCCTCATTGCATATTGTTAGAATCAAGCCTACATGTTAGCATATCTTTCCATTGTTCATTCAGTTAGTATAGTGATCCTCTTATATAATCAGGATTTGTTCTCTTGTCTTGTTCAGTCTTCGCTATCATCTTCTACATCCAGATTATCTGTATTTTCGGATAAGGGAACTGCAAAAGAATTTCAAGCTTCGCATCGTATTATGCCATGTTGATGTGGTAAGCCTCTGATATTATCTTATACAAATTTTGAACTAAATTTTCATATGGGGTCTCTGATTTTCTCCCCTGTTGGTACCAGGAAGATGTTGTTAAGCCTCTACTTGAAGTCACAAAAACGGCACTACTCCATGACTGCACTCTTTTATGTGCTTGGAGGTATCTTTTCTGTGTCTGGTGCCTATGTTACAATGAAAATTATTACTTCATCAACGTTTATTTATCGGAGTTGAAAAAGAATTGTCATTGAATAAATTGGCTATTGAAACTCGAAAACTGCTAATGCCTGCCCCCTTCTTTTAACCCTTTCTTGTGTAATTTTTTGTTTACGTTACCCGACTGGTTTTTTGCCTTTTCTTTATTTAGCTTGGAAGAGTGTGGTCGGTACCTGGAGACCATTAAAGTTTATGAAAATAAACCTGCCGATCTTATTCAGGGACAGATGGATATGGACTACATTTCACGGGTATGGCTCATTTTATTGATAGTTTATTAGCTTTCGTAGTTAGGAAGCTTATTACATTCGACAAACAATAAACTGCTGATTAAAATAATATAACCGATACTATTGTCCTGTTCTGTTATATAGTTAAATCATGCACTCACATCAATCCGGCATGTTAACAAGACAGATGTTGTTACTCTTGGGTCTACATTTGGGGTAAGGCTCTGTTTTTTTATTATGCACTTGATTCTATTGGTTACTAATTTTGTTCTTTTGCACTGACTTCGAATTTTACCAAATTTAGTCTCTTTCCAATATCATGGACGCATCAATGGAAGATCTTGCCCGTTGCCCGGGCATAGGAGAAAGAAAGGTAGGTAATGCTTTTCTTGCGGTTCCTGCACAATGCTATCTCACTGAGGTAGAACGATGCAAAATATAGAGCTAAGTCGAAGATTAGGCTGATGCTGCAAATTCTAATTCTCTTCACCCGAAATTGGGTCCGAATCTGATCATAATCATAGTATTGCAGTTTTCAGTTATCTACATCTTGTTCATGTTGTTTTCTAGAGCATGTCTTTAGATAACACTTTTTTATTTACAGTTACTCATCATTTTTTTCCGATGACAGGTCAGACGCTTGTACGATACTTTCCATGAGCCATTCAAGCGCGCAGTTCCTAACCCTGCTGCGCCCGTTGCTGAAAATCCTATCGCATCTGTAAGTGAAAGAAACGAGGAAGTTAAGGAGAATCAAGAGACGAGCAAAGAGCATAAGAAAGAAGAAGAGATCAGCGTAAGATCTGCCCTGAAGGCAGCGTTTGCCAAGTACTCCGGCACCAGGGGAAGCAAGAGGAAGGCAGCAGTGCAGGCGGAAACGGAGGAGGATGCAGCCGACACCCGACGAGCCAACAACGGTGAAGAAGGTACGAGATGAGTCTTTTCACTCAGTTATGAGATGGAGTTACTATAGAAGCTTTTCTCAAGTTATCATAAATCACACCTGAAAAGAGGCTGAGGTTGTTTGTAATCTTTGCAAGAAAGGCTGATGTATTCCAAAAAAAGGTAAAAATAATTATTCCTTACAACATTGAAATGCATTGCATCTAGGGCTGTAAACGAGTCAAGCTCCTAGATCTGGAGATGTTGATGATACTCAGCTCAGTAGCTGGTGGGCTCATTAAGTGAGTTAACTTGAAAATACGTTATTATTAATTTTGGGACAATTCGATCTTTTTATATTATACTGTAATGAGAATATATAATAATTCATCATTGAATTTTTTCATTCTTTGAATATTTCATGTTGGTGATATTGTACGGTATACTCTCTCTGTCCACCAATACGTGTCCTAATTTGTCATTTTTATCCGTTCATTAATTCGTGTTTTACTTATTTTTAGTAATTATTTCCTTAATTACTACCTTATATTTTACACATATGCCATTGAGGGACCCACCACTTTTAATCTTAAAAAATGTCATTAGTCAATTATACTTATTAATTGTGGGTTTTCTTTTTCACTCAACAAATAAATAATACATTTTTTATTAAATCCGTGTCCATTTCCCTTAGGACACGAATTGGTGGACGGAGAGAGTAAGAATTTAGTATCAAAATGTAAAAAATGAAAAGAAAAAAATGTATCCAAATATCTGACAGAATAAATGTATATACTGCCATTAAATTTGTATCTCATTAAATGTGTGAACAGGAAGGGCAATTCTGACTGAGTGGAAAATTCAAAACCAGGCCTTTAAGAGAGAGAGAGATTGTTCAGAATCACATAAGTCGTTTTTTGGACTTGGTAAAAAAACATTGGATTACATTTTTACTTAATGTCGACAAGTGACAACCAATGTAGGAACTAAGAAAAAGAGGAATAAGAACGTATTGGAAATTTTAGCATTCTTTTTTATCTCATATTATATGATGGAAAATATTATCACACTAATTGGAGCGAAAAAAGATTGCCAGAAAAAAATAAAATGAGTCGTCATCAATTGGACGGAGAGAGTATTTTGGCGAAACGCATTTTGAAGGTTTTTGTATAAATGGTTTTTTTGTTTCGATAGGTTTTTTTTAGAGGATCAAAACTTTCATTTTATTAACTCCCTTTAGTTCTATATATCATCGCGTTATTTCTATTAAAAGCGTCATAAGTTTTTCATCAATTACATTACACGTCATTCTTTTCTATTCATATGCCCTTATATCAATGTATGTATAAAATAAAATTAGAAATATACATTATATATTAATAAAATAGAACATAAACGTAATACAATAATGTTAATCGAGATAATTAAATTAAATCATGTTCCTCCACTCTTTAGAGGTTTTAACGAGATCTGACCCTTGTCTACTTTGTTGTGCTTCCAAAGGTTTTGTTTTGTTTTGTTCTTTTTTTTTATTTATTGCAATAAATCTCAATTTATTTAGTTGATGGGAGTACGAACCCCCAATAAATACTTGTGGGGAAGAAAGTTAAAAAGTAAATAAATATAAGAGTAATATATGTGTACGGATCTAGGTTCATAACCACGATAGGTAAAATTTACCCGTACGTTTACTTCACGAGATTTGTACTTTTACTTTTTATCTTTATAGTATATTTTAATATCACCAATATAATTGCTATGAATTAATACACGTACGTTTTAGCTTTTTCATTATTTTGTTGGTGTTCTATCAATATATAATCTCACTTTAAGTCCTCTTAAGATTTTGTTGTACAATTTCTTGAAATTGTTAGGACCATAACTTGCTTTAATTAAATTCAAAACTTTATAAAATATTTCATGTCTTGGAGCCTTCTTCGGGAAATTCTAATAGCTTTAAGGGCTCGCTTGCTATGCAGTATGGAATAATGTATGATATCTTTGACTGTGATATTTATTAATTTACTATGTATCAATATATATATCATGTTTGTGATATTAATATCATGTGATACAGAATCAATAATATATGGATTGTAGATAACAGACTACATTAATTTATAAAGATGTTTGATTTTTTAAAGCAAACAACATATTAGGATGCTATAGGTATATGTATCACCCTTATCATGTATAATAAATGAGCCCTAAATGATATAGTATGCCGTGTCGTGTCGAAATTTTAATATTTTTTAGGGTTTTGTACAAAAATGAACAACTAATTATTGGCCATTTTGCTATTATGGACGGGAGTTTTACATTTTATTATTTAAAAACATGTTTTGACAGGCTAAATCACATTTTTATATATAAAATCAGAAGAAGAAAAAAAATACAAAATAGTACAACAATTTAATTACAATAATTCAAAAAATTGCCTACACGATGACATGGACTAGTGATCAAAGATTAATTATACAAGTTCAAATTATACCAACAAATTATGCTTTGAGTAGCATGGGTGCATTTATATAGTCTTGAAAAAAATTAAAAAAGAGTTTATTAAGTTGGGAGACATAACGAAACCAGCAACTTTCTCTAAATTGTTTTTGCTTGTAAGTTAGGAAACGATGCATAAATGCATTAATATTTGACAACTCATCTAAAACAAGGGGCTCCCCTCCATTAACTCGTACACATTCGTACTACAAAGTTGAAATCAATTTTTAGACCAACACTCAATTAATTACATTAGTCACCCCCCATCAGTCATTTTTATTTATTTATTTATTTTTGTAGGACTATTGTTAAATTATAGTCCAATTTTTGACAACATGGAAACTTTTAACCAAAAATAAAAAGTATTATAAATATAATCTATATTTATCTCTGTTGTTCACTTAATATGTCGGGTCACAATTTTGGTTCAGCTTAAGAGAGTTTTCGTTGGTTTTTCAGCATTTAAAGAAAAAAAAATCGATTGTTTGTAGGCATTTCATTGATTTTGATGTCTGTTTCTTGAAGATCACACATTAATTGGTCGGAAATTTTTACTTGTGTTGTGTGCGTGCCTTGGCCAAGTGTAACGTGGTTAATGCTTGAGGTCAAACGTCTCAATTTGAATCCATTGTCACATAATGTTTTTAAAATATTTGTTTCTCCTGCTAGAAAAGATGAACTTGGACTATTAAATAAACAACATATACAAATACAATTTATACTATTTTAAGTTCACATTTTTGAGCTATAATTTAAGAATAATTCTTTTTTTTATTGACAAAAACCGGTGTGGGACAAACCCTAGACTTCTCTTTCTCTTTTTTCTTTGACAGAAAAATCAAATATGACGTTCGACTTGAATTTAATCGGCCTTAAACATTAACAACACTACTACTGAATCAACACACGCACACAGACTTCTCTCTTAAGACAAGAGTTTTCACCGCCTAAATGTTCCCGAACAAATAAAAAGTCACCCCCCTCCATCAAACTCCAAACTCCAAACTATAAAACCAAACACACTACTAACTAACCAACCCCATCACCCCCCCCCCCCCAACATTAACAACACTACTACTGAATTAACACACGCACACAGACTTCTATCTTAAGACAAGAGTTTTCACCGCTGGAATGTTCCCGAACAAATAAAAAGCCACCCCCTCCATCAAACTCCTAACTATAAAACCAAACACTACACTACTAACTAACCAACCCCATCACCCCCCACCCCCAAATGGAAACCCCCACAACCCTCCTCCTCCTCTTCCTCCCTCTCCTCCTCACACTCACCTTCCTCCTCAAGCGCAAGCACTCCACCACCTGCTACATGCTCAACTACGAGTGCTACAAACCCTCCGACCACCTCAAACTCGACACCGAGGCCTCGTGCCGCGTCGTCCTCCGCAACACGAACCTCGGGTGGGAGCAATACAAGTTCCTCCTCAAGACCATCGTCAGCTCCGGCCTCGGCGAGGAGACCCACAGCCCCGCCAACGTCGTCGCCGGCCGAGAAGCCGACCCGTCCCTCCCCGACTCCCTCCAAGAGCTCGACCACATCTTCTTCCAAACCCTAGACAACCTCTTCGCCAAATCCCGAGTCTCGCCGAGGGAGATCGACATCCTCGTCGTCAACGTCTCGCTGCTCTCGCCGGCTCCCTCTCTATCGTCTCGAATCATCAACCGCTACGGAATGCGCTCCGACGTCAAGGCCTTCAACCTCTCCGGCATGGGCTGCAGCGCCAGCCTCGTCGCCGTCGACCTCGTCCGTCAGCTCTTCAAGACGTATCGGAATAGGCTCGCCGTCGTCGTCAGCACCGAGTCCCTCGGCCCCAACTGGTACGACGACGACGGTCTCCTTAATTGACTGTAAATTCACAAACTATTAGTATATATTTTTTTTCATATTTTATAACGTTGGTGAATAAATACATGCATGAATTTTGATGATTTTTGAAAATATTACAAAATTAAGATTCAGATTAAATTTTTACAAAATTTTAGATGTGACATCACTTTGTATAGAAATACGTCTATTGGATTGGTCTAGCTTGAAAACTCGAACCGTGCTTAATCTAGAAAAAAAAAAGTCAAATTAGAGTAATCGTACCTAAATATATAAATTTTCGAAATAAATTAAAATATTCTACCTCAAAAAATAAACAAACTTTCAATTGTAACGATTTTTCACATCAAATTTTATGTCGTCGTTGTTAGTTGAAGTGGCAAATTATTGTCATCGTTACTAGCTGAAGAGGCGTAGACATCCAACTATGTCGTTTAGTCATTAATCGACTAAGCTATATAGACATTTCATGCGTCCACCTTAACATTTTATGCGTCCAACACGATATTAATTTGAAATCAATTAACAACTGTGTGAAAAGAAATAAAAAAATAAATAAATAAATTGAAAGTTCGTATATTTGGAGGCAGAATTCTTAGCTAAAAAAGCCTTGGATCGATGGACAGGTATCGCGGCGTCGACAAGTCGATGATGCTGTCGAACTGCCTATTCCGGTCGGGCGGCTGCTCCATGCTTCTGACGAACCGGCCGGAATTCCGACACCGAGCCATCTTGAAACTCAACCATTTGGTAAGGACGCATTTCGGATCCAACGACGAAGCCTACAACTGCTGCATACAGGTTGAAGATGATCAAGGCTACGCCGGCTTTCGGCTCACGAAGAAGCTCACCAAAGCAGCGGCGCAGGTGTTTGTGATTAATCTCAGAGTTCTGCTGCCGAAGATCTTGCCGCCGTGGGAGATTATCAGATTCATTTTTGTCTATCTCCGGTGGGGTAAGAGGAAGAACAAGCTCATGGAAGCCCTCGCCGGCGGCGGCCTCAATCTCAAGTCCGGCGTTGATCATTTCTGCATACACCCTGGGGGAAGGTAGGTGGAATTATATACATAATTTTTTGGGTGATTAATTATTTTGATTATTAATTTGCGGAATAAGATCTTCCATTCCACAATTTAAATTGTCTCACTATTTTATAATTATTTATTATAAAAAGAAAAAAATACTAATACTTTATTCATTCACGATTTTTTAAAACATTGAGATGTGTATAAAATATAGAAAAGTCCCACCAATGTTGGGTAATAAATAAATGATACTCCCTCCGTCTCACAAAAACATGAATAAAGAGAAATGGCACGGGTCTTAAGAAATGTTAGTTGAGAGTTAAAGTGAGTGAAAAAAGGGTCACACTTTAAAAAGTGTATAATGAATTAATTAAGAATAGATAGTGGTGGGCCATAATGATTTTTTTGTAAATAAGTGTAAAAATGAGTGATGAAAAATAAGGGGATAATTTCCAAAAATAGTAATGTTCATGTTTTTGTGAGACGCCTCAAAATAGAAAAACGTTCATATTTTTGTGAGACGGAGGGAGTATATGAGATGAATTTTCTATAAATAATGTGTGCAAATAAGATAAATTTATAAAGGTATATCGTATATGTCCTCAAATGAAGACGAAAATGACAAAAACACCACCTTTATCCGTAGGAGTATTATATACTAATAAACTTACTAATAATATGATGAAGTAAAAAATGTATATATATATCCCTCATAATATGATATATATATATATATAGTGGTCATTTTGTATACCTAACACTAATAAATTCGGACCCATATAAATATCTATGGTTCAAATTTTGTGGTAGCTATTTTTATATGTGCAGTCGAAGATAAGATGTGGTGGGGTTACAAATCCTCCTCACCTTACACACAAAACAAAATGAAACCGTACCGTACTATTTGGCTGGTTTTCTCAATAAATTCTTATAGTCAAAAAATTGAAATCATCAAAAATCAATTCGACAATAGTTATATTTGAAAAATTGACACTCATCTTCACATGCCGTAACATTTATTGCAAGAGTTCCCTATTTATCACCACGTGCCAATATATATATATATATATATCAATTAAAATTTTAAGGAATGAGATAATTTAGTCAATTTTTTAAATTTGACTAAATGTTCGACATCCTTATACGTTCACAATAATACTTGAGATTTAAGGTATTGAATTAGGTGTTTCACTTTCGATTTTATTTTTTATTTTATTTTTTCTTCAAATTTTTTTATATGCTTTAATTTGATTTTATAAGAATTAATTAAGATTTATTTCACGCAATTATGATATATACTTAATTTTTAATTATTTAATTTTATTTTTATTAGTTAATAATTTCTTATTAAGAATGATAATATTTGTTTTATTTTAATTTTTGATATAATAGTTTAAGTACATTCATATTATTATTATAACACATTTATTTTTACAAAAAAAATATTAAAATACTTCCTTCGTCGACTCTAATAGGTTCACTTTTTTTTAGGCATGAAGATTAAAAAACTTACTTTTTAGGAGAAAAGTTGTGTGGTCCACATCAATTAAGTACATTTTCTTTACTCAAAATAAAAACCGAGCTCATTCTATTGGGAAGTCTCAAGAAAAATGAGTCTATTAGAGTAGGACAGAGGGAGTAATAAATAATAGCAAGCTCAATAATCTATTCAGCCCCCACCAAGCAATTTTTTTTAAATTATTATAAAATCGTTGGATTATTGGTTTTTTGTGCAAATAAAAAAATTATCTTCTAAAAATTTCGAACTCAAAATCTTAAAAATATACTTTCTCCGTCCCGGTGGAGATGAGGCGTTTTTTTTTTGGCACGAGATTTAAAGAGTTAGTTTTAGTGAACAAGTGAAATAAAAAAAAGTACAATAAAAAGAAAGTGAATAAAAAAATAGCTTTAATTTATTCCAAAAAGGGAAACGACTCAACTTTGTTGGAACGTCTCGAAAAGAATACGACTCAACTTCATCGGGACAGAGGAAGTACGTAGCTCTTATTTTCTGCGTCCGCCCCTAACAACACGACACCCTAATTTAGTCTTCTTAAAAAAAAAAACAGGGCTGTGATCGACGGGGTCGGGAAGAGCCTCGGGCTGAGCGAGTACGACCTCGAGCCGGCTCGGATGGCGCTCCACCGCTTCGGCAACACCTCGGCGGGCGGGCTTTGGTACGTGCTCGGGTACATGGAGGCGAAGAAGCGGCTGAGGAAGGGCGATCGGATCATGATGATCAGCTTCGGAGCTGGCTTCAAGTGCAACAACTGTTTGTGGGAAGTCCTCAGAGACTTGGGCGATGCGAATGTGTGGGAAGATTGCATCCATCGATACCCGCCGCCGAGCCTCGCCAACCCTTTCACCGAGAAATACGGATGGATCAACGATGAGTGTCTCAGCTTCGTTCGGATCGAGGATTGTGTGTTCTCGAGCAACGCTTGAATGATTTAAGCAAGTGTTTTGGTTGAGATATCATATGTATTTGATTAGAGGTTGCTAATTAAGTAAAGTGAAATGCATGTGTTGTTCAAATGTAGTAAAAAATAATTGATTGAGTTATACTTTTTTTTATGAAATGAAAAATTAATTTTAAAGATCGTGTGACGGGGGACGACTTGAAAACTTGACATAGGAGGCGACGTCGGTGCGGCTAAAATATTTAACAAACATTTTCAAAAATACTCTCTCCGTCCCACTGTATCTGAGACTCTTTTTATTTAAGGCGTCCCACTGTAAGTGAGACTCTTTCCTTTTTTGGTAAAGATTTTACCCTTTAAACACATTTTCACTTTTTCACCTACAAACAAAATACACTTTTCTTAATTTCCGTGTAAAAAAAAAGGTCTCACATACAGTGGGACGGAGGGAATAAATGATTGAGTTATCCTCTTCTTTTTCTTTCTAAATTTGTTGTTGCAAAGAAAATAAATAGGGTTTAATGGTTAAGGGTGCAAGTATTAATAGTATGATAATATTACTTCCTTCCTCCAATTGAAAATGGTTTGTATTCTATTTGGATTATTTCATTATAAGTGGTTTGTTTCTATAAATGACAAAATTTAATCCATAAAAAATATAGGCTCTACTACTTTTAATTAACCACTCTACACATTCTTCTTATTTTTTACATGTAATAAAGTAACTCGTAACTTTTAATGGGACAAAGGGGGTAATTTTTTTTGGAGGTACAATACAACAATATTACGTCACTACTCTACCATTAGACCAACACGTCCTTTCTCATAATCTAGAAATCGTAGCTCTTTTTTATAGCAGTTAAATCTAGATGATATAAAATTTAATGATCTAGATTGAATTCTACTTTTCTATTAATTTAGATTGAATTCTACTTTTCTAGAGGAGAAATTTTTATTTGATCCATCTTTTTAACGAAACTAGCGTACGTTGTACGCATAATTAATGTTATTTATTTAATAAAATTAAAAATATAGATATAATATCTATTGTATTTAATTTTTTAATTAACAATTTTGTCTATTTGATTCTACAACTATAGAGTATAGTAAACCCCTTTTAAAATTATACTCAATAGATTTATAAACTATGTAGACTAATAAAATTCTTATGTCTCATTGCACTCAATAAAATACTAAATATTTAGAAGTAAAAGAAAGAAAACAAATTATTAGCTTAATATAATATGTATTTGTCGAAACTATTCTCTTACTTGGCTCTTTTACTGAACATTATTCTATTACTCTTTCTAAGATCTAATATACATTAATCCAAATACCATGTCTTTTATTAATTCAAATAGTATTAATCCTTTAATATAGCATCGTTGAAATTTTCTATTAGAGTATTCCTAATCTACACTTATATAATATTTAATACAAAGAACGTGTCTTGTATTAATACAAATAGTAGTTTTAATCCTATAATATAGCATCGCCCAAATTTTCCATTAGATTACTCCTAATCTAAACTCATATATTAGATATATATTAAATATATTTAGTGTAATATCTAATAAATTAATATACTCTTATAAATATATAATAATATGTGATTTATAAAAAATAATCTTAAAATAAAATATGTAGTGGGGATAAAATAGGCAATCTACATTTTGTGTCCAATGCATCCTATCACAAATACTCCAGTTGCACCGTGCAACTGATTTCCAGAATGACACTACTTCATTCGGGAAATGACACTTGAACATTTCCAAATGACACCACTTCAACATACAAATAACACTTGAAGATTAGAAACCAGTTGCACGATGCAACCGATTGCACGGAAGAGTGCCTCTTTTTCTATTAGTGTGTATATATATATTGTTAAAAAAATACTACATATCATTTGATATTCTCAACTTGGGTTGGTGGACTTAATTAATGACAATATTCGATTAATTAACCACATTTACTACTGCACGACATATTTTTCCAAATTAGAGATAGCCAAATAAATTAGTGTTGGTTACAGATATATGTTGCAATCCATTTAATGCAGTCAAGCAATATGTCTGAGTGACTGAGTTAGTTAATTTAATGCAATTTTTATGAGGCGAGCTAATTGGACATAAATACTATTCAATGCACTTCAAGCAACGTGTGGTACTTTGATTTAAAGGAAAATACAGTCATTTATATAGCCTCATACTTTGATTTAAAGATAATTTAAGTCCAAATTACTAATTAAAATACATTATACAAGCATCATAAATTGTTTTGGTGACAATCTTCAATACTAAAATAGATTTCCGGCATCAAGAAGTCTTGGTTTTCTGTCGAGCACCTGGTGAGCGTGCACAGACATTAAAACAGCTCCTTTATTCTTTGCGGATTTCTGTCGAACGAGTGGTGTGCACTAGAAATTCTGCTCCTACATCTCTTAGAGAAATCTTGAGGAAGAAAGGCGATGATATAGACTCGTTTAGACAGGAAAAAACCAGCAGATGAAAATGGTTCGTCAAAATTTAGGGGTGAACAAAAATACCCGAAATCTGAATATCTGATCTAAAATTGTAACAAATTGAAAATTAGAATTTGATTCGAATTTTTGGATCGGACGGATTTTATTTTAGGCAAATTTCGAATTTTCAGAATCGGATTAATATATTCGTACACAATGTAAACTTTATTTGACGCACTTACTTGGACATACACAATAAATGTACTTCTTTCATTTCACTTACCATTTTGGATTGTTCCATTATTATTGTATCATTTCTATTAAAGGTAACAATTAACTCTTCAAAAGTTATGGATTCTACCATTTTTTTTTATCAATTTACACATTATCTTTAATTACCGTGGTCAAAAGTTTTGAAACAACAATAGTGAGACGGAGGTAGTACTCCTTTTTTCTTAAGATCAATACACAAGACAATTTAAGGATGCTCTTTAGAATCACACATTTTGGCTATTCTTTAATTTCGATGATATTATTAGTATCCAATTGAGAGTGACACGAGTTTTAGTAAAGTGGTTGGGTGTATTGTGAGTGGAATAAGGGTCCCACATTTTTTGTGAGTGTTAAAATAATTAAAGTGAAGTAAAAGTTTCACCTACCTTTACAAAAAATAGAAATAGATACTGACAAACATGGATTTCATACCTCAATATCACACGAATTGTTGTCATTTTTCCCCATGAATTGATTGCATATATGTGTTTGTATCCCAATTTTGAGTATTTATGAAGTTTTGATTGCTTGGTATAGTTTTTGAGTTTTTTCAGGGCAAATCAAGAGTTGATTGGAGAATTGTGAGAGCATAGGATTGAAGTACGTCTCGAGAGGAATCCATGAGCGTGAACGGCGCCCGAATCGGAGCTCGGACGAGGGAGAACGGGGCCGACAAAGTCAGCCGCGCACAGAGGCCGCGGCCGCGGTCACGCGTCGTGGGGAAGGTATCGCCCGCGGTCACCACCCGCGGCCGCGGGGTGGGACCGCGGGCTAAGTGCTCAAGTCCAGGGGTGTACCGCGGTCACCACCCGCGGCCGCGGGCTGGGACCGCGGGTCCCCCCACGGTCACCACCCGCGGCCGCGGGGCGGGACCGTGGGTTCCCTGAGTTTTGCCCACGTTTGAGCACCACGGGCGCGGGCCATGACCGCGGGAAAAGAGCGGAGTCGCGTTTTTCAGCCCTTAAACCCCATTTTCCCCCTTTTTCTCTCATTATTCTTCTTCTCCATCACTCATCTTCCCCAACACTCCACACACTAAACCCTAGCCTCCAACAACACACCCATCTACCATTGAAGACCATTGAAGAGAAGAGAAGGAAGAAGAAGCTCATAAATAGGATTTGTCATTTCTTACTCTCTCTTTCATTATGTACACCTTTAACTTTGAATTATTGTGTTTGAACATGTTAGGCTAAATTTCTCTTTGATTTGGGGATTAGGCTAGATGATTATTGTAATGGATTGATTATTTATGCTCAATATAAATCTTGTTTGTTCATTTGCACATTATCTTTTCAAACCCTTGATTTATTTCTTGTATGGATTGTTGGCCACATTCTATGCATTTCTAATTTGCACATTGAATCGGGAGAGGATAATTGCAATAGATAAGGTGTTTGAAACATATCAATTCGATAACCGGGAGGTTGAGAGTTGGGTGAGAGTATGTCGATCTTTGTGTGCTTTTGGGAGTTATAGGTTAGAAGTTGACCGGGGACGGCAACTATGACCCGTAATCTACCGCTCTAGTCGTCCGGGAGGGGGCTAGAACTAGTTGGGAGATCACTCTAGATAATTAGGATTGTCAAGATTAATATTGAGCTATAATTGAAGTCTTTTACTTAATCATCGATGCCTAGTCCCTAAATCGCCTTAATCATCTTATTAATCCACTTGCTTATTTGGTTTTATTTGTCTTTGCACTTGTTAAGTAATTAGTAGATAATCAAACCAATCACTCCATCGTTTAGTCTAAATAGTCGAGTAAAATGAATTAGGATAATCACTAGATTGAACTACTAATCCTTGTGGGATACGACCTTGCTTCCATATATTACAACTAACCGTATACTTGCGGCGTGGTGAAAATATTAGCGAACAAGTTTTTGGCGCCGTTGCCGGGGATTAGTTTAGTTTCTTTGCTTGTGATATTTTGCTTCATTGTGCTTAACTACTTTAGACATTTTACTTGCTTTAATTTTTGTTTTCTATTTTAAGATTGTGTTTTGACTTCTTGTTCTTGTTGGTTGATAGGTAGTGTATGAACACAAGATCTAAGGGTGCACCTCTTATACCTATAAACCTTGAGGTTGAAGCTTTTTGTCGACACAACAAAGCAAGAACAAGAAGAGATAGAGAGTTGGAGGAAGCTATGGCGGAAAATCACGACTTAATCCGTCAACTTCAAATGCAATTAGAAGCCATGCAAGGGAAAATCAATGAGCAAGAAGCTCTAAGAAATACACCTCCACCACCACCTATTAGCAATATGTTCCAACCCATTGTCCAACAAGGAGGAGTGAATGCCCCGAGAATCAACGCCACAAATTTTGAGCTCAAGCCGGCCCTCATAAATATGGTACAACAAAATCAATTCGCCGGTCTTTCCCAAGATGACCCGAATGGACATCTTGGAAACTTCTTGGAGATATGCGGCACCATCAAGATGAATGGAGTCCCGGAGGATGCCATTCGACTTCGACTCTTCCCCTTTTCGCTAAGGGGCATGGCCAAGACATGGTACCAATCTTTAGAGGGTGGTTCTATCACTACATGGGAGAACATGGCTCAAAAGTTTCTCAACAAGTTCTACCCTCCGGGTAGAACCATGAAGATGAAGAAGGACATAGTCCAATTTCACCAATTTGATGGAGAATCCTTCTACGAAGCTTGGGAGAGATTCAAAGAGATGCTAAGGAAGTGCCCTAACCATGGTTTAGATCAAAACACAATCATTTGTGTATTCTACACCGGGTGTAGTGGTGAGATGCAAAGAGACATGAATGCATTGGCCAATGGAGCATTGTTGGAGAAAAGCCACGCGGAGGCCGCTCACATCATAGAGAACTTGGCCACCAATTGCCATTAATTCCCAACGGAGAGGATCATCTTGAAGAAGGTGGCGGCTACAACAAGCTCAGATCCGATAGCTCTTTTGACGGCTCAATTGACCGCCATGAATAGCAAGATTGATGCTATATCAATGTCAAGGGTAGAGCCCGTGGTTGAAGAACAAACTAGCTTCGAGGATGTGAACTACATCAACAACAACAACAACCGAGGCTATGCGAACTTCCGGCCCCAACAACAAGGTGGCTACCAAGGGCAAGGGCAATACACTCAAGGATTCCAACCTAACCGCCACCCTAACCTCTCCTATAGCAATCCAAACAATTTCTTGCAACCACCGCCCGGATTTGCGGTGAGCCATGGCATGATCAAGGAAGAGAAGAAGCTCAACCTTGAAGAAATATTGATGAAGTTCATGACCACGACTCAAGCTCACATGACAAGAACGGATGAGAAGTTAGAGGCTCAAGCCAAGCAATTGAAAATGCTTGAGATACAAGTGGGACAAATTGCCGAGTCTATAAACAATCAACACCAACAAGGGCAATTCCCAAGCAACACAATCGTGAATCCCAAGGAGCATTGCAAGGCCATTGCTCTAAGGAGTGGAACAACATATGAAGAGCCCAAGATGCCCGACGAAGAAGATAGAAGTGGTGTTGTGGTTGAAGTTGGAGATGGCAACCCTTCAAAGGAACAAGGAGATAGAGGAAAGAAGAAGGAGGTGTACGTGGCTCCACCACCTTATTGCCCACCAATCCCTTTTCCTCAAAGACATCAAAAGAAGAATGTGGAGAATGAATTCTCCAAGTTTCTTGAGATTTTTCGAAAGGTGCACATCAACATTCCACTTATTGAAGCTTTGAAACAAATGCCCTCCTATGCAAAGTTCCTAAAGGAGGTCATATCAAACAAGAGGAAGATGGGAGAGAATGAGACGGTCAATCTAACCGAAGAATGTAGTGCCGTTCTCCAAAGAAAAATCCCCACCAAAATCAAGGACCCCGGGAGCTTCACAATCCCTTGTGATATTGGGAATGATCGTTTTGGGAAAGCTTTGTGTGATTTGGGAGCAAGTATAAATTTGATGCCGCTCTCAATCTTCAACAAGCTAGAGATTGGCACCATCAAGCCAACCACAATTGCCCTTCAAATGGCAGATCGTTCCGTTTCCTATCCGAAGGGGATAGTAGAAGATGTCCTAGTGAAAGTCAACAATTTCATTTTCCCGGTGGACTTTGTTGTTTTGGACATGGTGGAAGACAAAGATGTGCCTTTGATTCTGGGGCGCCCTTTCTTGGCAACGGGGAGAGCCCTCATTGATGTTGCTAAGGGCGAACTCACCCTTAGAGTGAATGACGAGAGCTTCACATTTTCAATCCACAAGGCTCTCAAGTACAAGGAGGAAGAAGAAAAGAGGGTTGGTGAATGCAAGATGATGCAAGTGATAGAGTCTTGCATCAACATGGAGGAGTACCACATCTACAACAATCCAATGGACACTTGCCTCCTAAACCCTCTATTCTCTTTTGTTGATAATGATGAGTTTAATGCTTCTAACTTATTTATTGAGGCTAATGAAATGAACTTTGTGCAGAAAATTTCACAAGGAGAGGCATGTTTCTTGGACTTGAGAAATGGAGAGCCGAAAGATGAAGGAGTGGAGAAGAAGACTCCCAGCTTGGAGTTAAAACCTCTCCCCGAACACTTGAAATACGCCTTCCTTGGTGAGGATGAGGCGTATCCGGTAATTGTATCATCCTACCTTTCTCCTCATGAGCTTGATCAATTGCTAAATGTTTTGAGGAAGTATAGGTCCGCTATAGGATGGTCAATTTCCGATTTAAAAGGGATTAGCCCATCCATTTGCATGCATAGGATTTTGATGGAAGATGATTTTAAACCTAGGAGGCAAGGCCAAAGACGGTTAAACCCTATTATGCAAGAAGTAGTAAGAAAAGAAGTTCTCAAATTGCTAGATGCGGGAATTATTTTTGCTATTTCGGATAGTGAGTGGGTTAGTCCCACTCAAGTTGTTGCTAAAAAGGGGGGGATAACCGTCATAAAAGATGAGCATAATGAGCTAATTGCAACTAGGTTAGTAAATGGATGGAGGATGTGTATTGACTATAGGATGTTGAACACAGCTACTCGAAAAGATCACTTTCCTCTTCCTTTTATTGACCAAATGCTTGATAGGATGGCGGGGTATGAATTTTATTGTTTTCTTGATGGGTACTCCGGGTATAATCAAATCATGATTGCCCCGGAGGACCAAGAAAAGACCGCTTTCACTTGTCCTTATGGCATTTTTGCTTATAGACGCATTCCATTTGGTCTTTGCAATGCCCCCGCTACTTTTCAACGATGCATGATGGCCATTTTCCATGATTTAATTGAAAATGTAATGGAAGTTTTTATGGATGACTTTTCTATCTTTGGCAATTCTTTTGATCATTGTCTCCATAATCTATCTATTGTGTTGCAAAGGTGTGAGGAAACTAACCTTGTATTGAATTGGGAAAAATGTCATTTTATGGTTAAGGATGGAATTGTGCTTGGACACAAGGTCTCCAAAGCCGGATTGGAGGTAGATCGAGCAAAGATAGTGGCCATTGAGAAGCTTCCACCACCATCCAATGAGAAAGCCGTGAGAAGCTTCCTTGGACATGCCGGGTTTTATCGAAGATTCATCCAAGATTTCTCAAAGATCACCAAACCCTTATGTCACCTTCTTGAAAAAGATGCAAAGTTCAACTTTGATGAAGATTGTTTGGTGGCCTTTGAGAAACTCAAAAAGGCTTTAGTGAGTGCTCCCATCTTGATCACACCGGATTGGTCACAACCGTTTGAGCTCATGTGTGACGCAAGCGACATCGCCGTCGGGGCCGTGTTGGGGCAAAAGAAAGACAAGCTATTTAGAGTCATCTACTACGCTAGTAGGACTCTAGATAAGGCTCAATCAAACTACACCGTCACTGAAAAGGAACTTTTGGCGGTTGTGTATGCCTTCGACAAATTCCGCTCCTACCTCATTGGCACAAAATCTATTGTTCACACCGACCATGCGGCCATCCGGTATTTATTTGAGAAGAAAGATGCCAAGCCGAGGTTGATAAGGTGGATCCTCCTCCTTCAAGAGTTTAATATTGAAATCCGAGATAGGAGAGGATGTGAAAATGTTGTGGCGGATCACCTTTCAAGACTTGAGAATCCCGTGGAAGGGGAAAATGCCGATGTGCCCATCAATGAGAATTTTCCCGATGAGCAAATCTTGCAAGTCAAGACCCACACCCCATGGTATACGGACTACGTCAACTATCTTGCATCCGGCATTCATCCACCACCCGAGTTGAATCGTTACCAAAGAAAAAAATTCTTTCATGATGTGAAATTCTTCTTATGGGATGAGCCGTTCTTGTATCGACGATGTGCCGACACCATCATCCGGCGGTGTGTACCCGAAGAGGAATGGGGAGCTATTATGAGGGAGTGTCATTCTTCCCCTAGTGGAGGGCACTTTGGCACCAACCGAACCGCTTTTAAGGTGCTTCAAAGTGGCTTCTATTGGCCAACTATTTTCAAGGATTGCCACTCATTTATTTTGAGTTGTGATCAATGCCAAAGAATGGGAGGAATATCAAAGAAGCACGAGATGCCCCTTAACAATGTGATTGAAGTTGAGCTCTTTGACGTATGGGGCATAGACTTTATGGGCCCATTCCCAATGTCTTTCGGCTTCCAATACATTTTGTTGGCCGTGGAGTATGTTTCAAGATGGGTGGAAGCAATTCCTACTCAAACCAATGACTCCAAAGTGGTGATCAAGTTCCTTCAAAAGAATATTTTGACAAGGCATGGAATTCCAAGGGCCTTGATAAGCGATGGAGGATCCCACTTTTGCAACAAGTGGATGGAAGGACTTCTCAAAAAGTACGGGGTGAAGCATAGAGTGACAACGGCTTATCATCCCCAAGCCAATGGTCAAACCGAGTTGGCAAACCGGGAGATTAAACAAGTGCTAGAGAAGACGGTGAATGGGAGCCGGAAGGATTGGTCTCTCTTGCTTGATGACGCACTTTGGGCATATCGAACGGCGTACAAGACACCGCTTGGCATGTCACCATACCAACTTGTATACGGGAAGTCATGTCATCTCCCCGTAGAGTTAGAGCACAGGGCATATTGGGCGGTCAAGAAGCTCAATTTTGATTTCAAAAAGGCCGGCCAAGCTAGAGTCTTTCAACTCAATGAGTTGGATGAATTTCGAAGTGAGGCATTTGCAAGCTCAAGCCTCTACAAAGAGAGGACCAAGAGGTTTCATGATAGGATGATCCACAAACGGGAATTTGCACCCGGGGATGAGGTCCTTCTCTTCAATTCCCGCCTTTCACTCTTTCCGGGAAAGCTCAAGTCCAAATGGTCGGGCCCATTCCTCATCAACAAGGTCTCCCCCAATGGAGCTATTGAATTGAAGGGCAACGATGGACGCACTTTTGTGGTGAATGGCCAACGCATTAAGGCATACTTTCGAGCCGAGCCACGAGAGAAAGTGTCCGTCATCATTCTCGCCGAACCAAAGACATGACACCATCATGAAGACGTCGAGCTCACGACGTTAAACTAAGCGCTAGTTGGGAGGCACCCCAACAAGGTATCTTTAATTTTTGCAAGTTCAATAAACACACATATACATAGGTATTATATATTCATCTATGTATATATTTTTATATGTGTGTGATTTCTTTTGTTTGTGAGTTTAATTCCCTTTATCTTAAAAAAAAAAAAAAAAAAAAAAGAAAAATTGAGAGAAAAACGCATAAAAATTGAATTTTTCAGAGGTGAAGACTCCCAGGGAGCCCGCGGTCACCACCCGCGGCCGCGGGGTGGGACCGCGGGCGAAACGCGCAATCCAGGGATGTCCCGCGGTCACCACCCGCGGCCGCGGGCGGGACCGCGGGCCTCCTGGGCACGCGTTGACCTGCTTTGACTCGGGTTTTTAACCCCTTTTTCACCCTTTTTTCCCTCACTTTTCACTCTCTACTCACACACCCACGAAAATTGCTTCATTCTCCTCTCTACTTTCACCTCCAAATCCAACTACAAGGTATGTTTTACTTGCTTTCATTCCTTCATTTTTACATTCTAAGCATGATTTAGAAGTTTTTTACCGATTATTTTGTGATATTTTGCATTCTACATGTTTATATGCAATTAGGGCTCAAAATTAGGATTTTTCCTACATTGTGCTACATTGTTGAATTGATGCATTTAATTGCTTCTATACATGTCTAGGATGATGGGTCTTTCATTTAATTGCAATTTAATCGGTGAATTTATGCTTAATTGACATTATTGCTTAAGAATTTGCTTGTGTTGGGTGTAGATAAATGTCTAAGTTTGGGGGGGAGATTTTGGTGATTGTGGGCTTAATATTGATGCTATGTGTTGTTGTGAGATGCATTGTGATAGTGTGATTAATTTATGTGCTTTTAGAATAAGAATTCGCCCGTTTCCCGGGCTAATTTGCTTAGTTAAGTTGTTTTCTAGTATCTTGTTGTTGTCGTTTGTTGTGTCAAATAAAGACTCACACTTGGTTTTGTAGGCACATTTTGCTATGGCACCACGTGTAACAAAGGGCAAAGGAAAGGGGAAGGCCAGTACCTCCCGTGCCGAAGAGGTGACTATCACTCGGCACACTCCTCAATTCTATGGGATTCGACTTCCTACTCCGGACTCCCGCGAACGTTGGGAGCAACTTTGTGCCATTCCTCACCGGCAATGCCGGTATATTTGCTCGGAAACTATCGAGGCCATGGGAATAGCCGAAGACATTTGGTCTTTGGCGGATAGAGGCGGATGGCGGCGAGTAATCACTGGGGGATGGTTAGCATACCGAGGGCTCACTCTTGAGTTCCTCTCCACATTCCAGCTCATCAAGTCCAACGGAGCTCCATCAAGAATCTCTTTCCAACTCGGGAATGAGCCCCGAGAGCTAACTATTGATGAGTTGGACGAGATTTTGGGTTGCCCCCAAGGAGGAGCATACGCCGGTGGATTAGAGTTCAATCCCACCCGTATGTGGGAACGATGTCACTTTCGAGGCGTGGAGGAGATTGCAGGCTATGACTCCCGGCGATCAAAGGCGGCGTCATTGCGCAACCCGGTTATCCGCCTTACCCAACGGGCCTTCGGGTTCACTTTCCTTGGTCGGGAGAATGTGGGCTTTTGTCGGTCGAATGAGCTCTTACTCATTCAAGGCGCCCTCACCAACATCTCCTTATCTCTTGGGTGTCTTTTGGCCGACCAATTCGAATCTCAAGCTCACACAAGAGGGGGCAAAATATGCATTGGAGGCATGATCACCCCTATAGCGACACATCTTGGGGTGGCTATTCAAGAAGACCCCATCTCCCGTGACATCCTCCTCGACCAACGTTGCCTAGTGCAACAACACTTTCTCGCCTCCGGGAGACGGCTTTTGTGGATCCTCAAGGGCGACAACGGCAATGTGTACTTCCCATTGCCCAATCCGGCCCTTACCACCATCATGGGCCCCGGGGAGGCCGCTAACCTAGGCATGCGTCAGCCCGCCCACTTTGCCGCCACCATTGCTCACCTCCAAGACGCACATGCACAACAACACGCCCCCGAGGGCGACGAGGAAGAGCAAGCATATGAACCAGGTGGTGAGATACCTCAACCACCCCCGGCGTATCCAGGAGGGGGTGTCGGATTTGAGGATAGGATGATGGGCCGCTTTGACTCCTTCCAAGCCGCAAACATGGCCCGCTTTGATGCAATCCAAGAAGAGCAAAGAAGGCAATATGAAGCCTTTATGCAATACCAAGAGGATGAGCGGCGCCGCTACGAAGAGCACATGCGCCACTTCCATGCCTTCCATGGCCCCTTCCCGCCACCGTAGTCGTGCCCGTACCATTGTGAGTCCGAGCCAACTTATCCTTCTCTTTTCCTCCAACCTTATTTCCACTTTGTGTGAAATAAGTTTGGGGGGGAGGGGGAAGATGGATTAGTTGTCTCGTTTATCTTGTGTTTTTGCATGTTTTGTTTTTGTTATGTTTTGAATAATTGAAAGACTTTTTGATGTTTTGATTTTTGTTGGGATAATTGTAACAAATTTTGTGAGGATGATTTGTTTGTTATTGGGCTTATGATATGATTGTGTTTTTGAAAAGAAATTGTTATGTATCACTTGTTGATTTTGCATGAAGAGTTTGAACTTGTGATGATGAGCTAAATGTTGCACCTCCAAGAACTTGAAAAAGAAATGAGCTTGTGAGAATTGAGCCTTTGATTGTCATACATTTACAATCTCATTTTGTTCTTGAGTGTAAATCATTTGAGCATGTGTGTTGATCTCTAGAACTTGCCATGAGTCCTCTCTTGAAAATAAAAGTAGATGTGTTGTTAATATTGAAGTGATTTAAGGCCATCTTTGTTAGCCACTTAACTCAAATTGTGTCCAAATTCTCATATGATCCTAGTTTACCCCTTTTGTGCCTTGTAGCCTTTCTTTGAATAACCAATAATAAAGGGGTAGAACCTAGAGTGTTGGTGGTTGCTTTGATGAAGAAAAGTTTGGGAAATGATTGAAAGTGCTTATCAAGCTTTGATTAAGTGAAAATCACTAGTCTCCTATGAGCTCAAATGAAAAAGAAATGAAAATGAATGTGAATAAAAGAGCATAAAGGGGAGTGATTTGCCTTTTGAATCATGGCCATGATATATATCACTAAGGATGAAATGCAGGGATTGTGGTTTATGTTTGATAAGAGAAATAGTGAAGTCGATTTGTTCATTATGATTATTTGATCGTGGGATGAGTCACTTTGCCTAAAAACTTCTCACCTTACCAAAGAACCCTCATTACAACCCAAGGAAAGCCCTTTTTGATCTTTATTTATAACACATTGAAGTATAAAGAGTTAGGATAAATGGCAAGCTTATGGTAGATTGCATGCATTGTTTCAAGTTGAGTGCAAACACGTCCATTCTAAACACTTGAGAGTTGAGTGCACCATTGAAACATCCACCTTGTGAGGATTCAAGCTTGGAGGCTATAATGTTGAACTTACTATCACTTGTGACTTCTTGAAATGCATATCTACTTGTGATACACTAGTGAAATATTTTGAAAAAATTGAAGCCCTTGAAATGACATCAATTCATGCTTACATGTTTGTTTACTTTTATTTCTTTCTTTTTGTCGTTTGGGGACAAACAACGCTTTAAGTTTGGAGGGTTGACAAACATGGATTTCATACCTCAATATCACACGAATTGTTGTCATTTTTCCCCATGAATTGATTGCATATATGTGTTTGTATCCCAATTTTGAGTATTTATGAAGTTTTGATTGCTTGGTATAGTTTTTGAGTTTTTTCAGGGCAAATCAAGAGTTGATTGGAGAATTGTGAGAGCATAGGATTGAAGTACGTCTCGAGAGGAATCCATGAGCGTGAACGGCGCCCGAATCGGAGCTCGGACGAGGGAGAACGGGGCCGACAAAGTCAGCCGCGCACAGAGGCCGCGGCCGCGGTCACGCGTCGTGGGGAAGGTATCGCCCGCGGTCACCACCCGCGGCCGCGGGGTGGGACCGCGGGCTAAGTGCTCAAGTCCAGGGGTGTACCGCGGTCACCACCCGCGGCCGCGGGCTGGGACCGCGGGTCCCCCCACGGTCACCACCCGCGGCCGCGGGGCGGGACCGCGGGTTCCCTGAGTTTTGCCCACGTTTGAGCACCACGGGCGCGGGCCATGACCGCGGGAAAAGAGCGGAGTCGCCTTTTTCAGCCCTTAAACCCCATTTTCCCCCTTTTTCTCTCATTATTCTTCTTCTCCATCACTCATCTTCCCCAACACTCCACACACTAAACCCTAGCCTCCAACAACACACCCATCTACCATTGAAGACCATTGAAGAGAAGAGAAGAAAGAAGAAGCTCATAAATAGGATTTGTCATTTCTTACTCTCTCTTTCATTATGTACACCTTTAACTTTGAATTATTGTGTTTGAACATGTTAGGCTAAATTTCTCTTTGATTTGGGGATTAGGCTAGATGATTATTGTAATGGATTGATTATTTATGCTCAATATAAATCTTGTTTGTTCATTTGCACATTATCTTTTCAAACCCTTGATTTATTTCTTGTATGGATTGTTGGCCACATTCTATGCATTTCTAATTTGCACATTGAATCGGGAGAGGATAATTGCAATAGATAAGGTGTTTGAAACATATCAATTCGATAACCGGGAGGTTGAGAGTTGGGTGAGAGTATGTCGATCTTTGTGTGCTTTTGGGAGTTATAGGTTAGAAGTTGACCGGGGACGGCAACTATGACCCGTAATCTACCGCTCTAGTCGTCCGGGAGGGGGCTAGAACTAGTTGGGAGATCACTCTAGATAATTAGGATTGTCAAGATTAATATTGAGCTATAATTGAAGTCTTTTACTTAATCATCGATGCCTAGTCCCTAAATCGCCTTAATCATCTTATTAATCCACTTGCTTATTTGGTTTTATTTGTCTTTGCACTTGTTAAGTAATTAGTAGATAATCAAACCAATCACTCCATCGTTTAGTCTAAATAGTCGAGTAAAATGAATTAGGATAATCACTAGATTGAACTACTAATCCTTGTGGGATACGACCTTGCTTCCATATATTACAACTAACCGTATACTTGCGGCGTGGTGAAAATATTAGCGAACAGATACCAAAACGTGGGACATCCAAAAATGAATATATGAATACTAAAAATTGGGACGAATGGAGTATTATTATTATTATTATTATTATTATTATCCATCCGTTGATTCAGAAAAGTAGGACCAAATTACTCTATTAAAAAAATAGTATTAATAATGATAATTAATTGTATTATAAATGGAGAAAGAGACCCACCATATAATTGAAAGTTTCCAAAAATGGAAAAAGACTAATTTTTGTGAACGCTCTAAAATGATATAAAAAAATTAATATTTTTTTTGTAGGCGGAGCGAGTATATCTCTTAATTTTCAATTTTGATTGGTGTAAAACATATAACCAATTTAGATTATTTTTATTTATTATAGAATACTTCTTAGCTATAAAATTTTATATATAAAAATATTTTATAATTAGAAAAATAAAAGATGAAAAGCACAAAAATCTAGAAAATAAAAGAAAATATAATATAGAATAAAAAACATATAACAATAAATGCACTTCACATTTTCTTTTCTTTAGAATCATATTACAATATAACTCAAAGAGTAGGTTGAAACAAATAAACACATTCAAACCAATATATATCTATATGCAAAGAATTGGACACACAATTTTACATACATTTGCCATATAATCATACCAGACAATGGCACCACCATCACAGTTGTTCTCAGGTCTTCTTTGACAGCAGTGGCTCCAGATGGCCGGCGTCGTCTCTCGAGGCGGAGATCTCCCGATTTCCCGATTCCAACTGAGACAGGGCTGCTTCTTCTGATCTCTGTTTCAGTAGTCGATTGAAGAGGCTTGATTTCTTCTCTAGCAATGGAGATTGGCTCATGGAAGAATCGGTTAAGCTCTGCACATGCTGTAGACATACTTGGACTGCATCGTGCACGCGAACGAAGAACCATTCTCGGCCTATTAGATCGACCACCTCGGCTCTTGTTAGAGTCAGCAGAACGTCTCGATTCGGATTGGAAACGGCTATCTGAAATATGCAGGCAAAACATTTTATAAATGGATGCATCTCAATGATCATGATATATGCTAAGGGAGCGTTTACTTTTGATGATTAGCTTTGATAAATAAACATAGTAAGACGAACCCTTCGATTTATATCCCATTGAAAATGTGGGATTGAAGAAATCTTAATCTTAAAAGAAAAAAAATACTCAATCATGCAAAGTAGACGCTCTCTAAGTTGAAGTCTTTGCTTACCTGGATGTTACGTGATCTGTATTCGTGGTACAAGTCTTTTAGAGCTTGAACAGCGCTAGAGTCTATGTAAGTGACAGCTGAAACAAAAGACCAACCGTAAATGGGGGCAAAATGATATATACTCGTTCTGAAAAACAAAACTTAAAAAATACCCACCTTTTACAAAATATACAAATTATACACATTTTAGAACTTTTTTTACCCTTATGACGAGGTCGAGTATCTCGAGTATTAGTGCATTTTAGGAGAGTGAGTTGTGAAGATTGAAAACAGAATAATGCATAATTTGTTGTGAAAATACCTTCATATGAAGGGGTGGTTGAAGAGGTGTTGTGAAAATACCTTCATTGTTGATGTGTAATTCGTTATGTGGACTCAAAATGACTAAACATTATTACCTGGGGAGTTTAAGATAAAATTATGATTTGCACAAACAAGTAAAAAAAGTTTTGAGTTAAAATTGATTAGATAAGCTTCCTTCATTAATGGGCTAAAATTTCATAGTTTCATTATGCAATTGACTTGACTTAGAAAAAATGATTTTAGCTTTGAATAAAAGGGCATCTGTTAAGCTTCTTTCCTACCTTTTCGGAAAAGTAAAGGTGACATACCGAGTTTGCAACAAAAGTAGAAGCAGTCGGTGGGAAAAGGAGCGCAGCAAATCAGAGATGGAAAAGGGCCGAATCCGCGGCTTTTCCAAGTGAATAATGCAGAATCAAAGAGAGAAAACAATGAACAAGTTGGATTCACATTCGGATTCGAAAAGAATGTAGTGGTTTTTCTAGGGATGAGATCGGACGGCTGAGAATGGAGGAGTATCACATCCGGCGGGGTCCGCACCTCAGAGTAGCTTAGAATTATATACAAATATATTTTGATTTTTTGATAATATAATTTAAATAGATGCAATTTGTATACTGCAGTGGAAATACTAAAAATAAAATAATACACCATTTAAGAAAAACATTTCGTATTTTCCATAAACTAAAGAGTGGATTTTGAAAATAGCCACTTTTGAATTATAAATTTAAAAATTAGCCACTAAAATAATAAAAAAAATTTAAAAATTATCCGCAAATTCACAACCAGTCGAATTCACAAATAATATTAATTTTAAGATATTTAATTGTAGGGCTTTTTTAGTATATTAACTGATTAATCTATGAGGTAGATCCCGTTTTCGATGGAATGATCTTGGATGAGAATTTTTTCTTTTTTTATATAAAAAAATTAGGCTTAATCGCATCCATTCAGATGCACAAAAAATCAAATTATATAGAAAGTTTGGTGTTTTGTAATTAAGAGACGCAATTTAATTTTTTCAAAGATAGGAGTACAGAGCCCAAAGTTTTTTTTAGAACAATAACTTTGGCCGTTTAGTAAATGTAGGACAAAATTTTTCGAATTTGTTATTGTAGGACAAATTTTCAAAATTCAGCATGCATAAGTATGACATAGTGTACAATAAATACTGTGGAGAGTAATTCAGCCCTGACGGCAAACGGGGTATTCTCGCACTTTCTATTTATAAATTTTCTAGCTAGGTAGGGCAAATGGCAATGGAGTGAATGGACGATCTAAGTCCACGATCATCATCTGTCTTCCTCTTGTAGTATGTGTGACAACGACTTATACATAAATGCCAAATTATTTGCATAGGTATGGGTAACAAATCCTTACCAATTCAAGCACTGATACCACTTTTGCATCTCTCTCTTTTAATTCTAGGGAAAAGTAGCATATACCTCCCTATCATACACCCCCTGACACATTCAGGGGCGGAGCCAGGCCCCTAAAGACAAGGGGGGCAAAAAATATGATTAAGAAAATTTAAAATAATTTCTATGACAATTATTTAATAAAATCTATACCTATTATAAAAGAGCCTTGTTTTACAAAATTTAATTTGCCTATTATATCCTTCATATATGCTTAATTTAAGGTCAATTATGTAATTTAATATATTATACATATAATATATCAATAAATATATTGTGGTTTATCTTTTATATTTTAATACTTATTTAAGTAGTAGTATCAATTTGGACTCTTCATCATATCAATTACTATTTTCATCATATAAGTTAATATTTTTTATTATATAATTTTAACAATTTAGAATTAAAATACAAAGGATTACATAATATACTTTTTGAGAAGTATAATTTTACAAGAATCTTTGGAATTAAAATTAATTATGTAAAGATGAAATCTATAAAATAAATATGACGACAAAATTAGGTGATGTTTAATTAATTAATTTTTTTAAATACTAAATTTAATTTTTTGTTTTAATTTTATGAGTTCTATAACATTATACTTTAAAAAAATTAACCAATAATTGGTTTAAAAGAAAAAATAAATTAAAATGATAAATATTGCTACAAAATGAAATAAAATATAAATTTACACTCATAAAAATTTATTCATTAAAATAATTCTTTTTTACGTGCAAACGCACGTCATCTCTGCTAGTATTTATAAATAGATATCTTATTTTAATGAATGAATGCAATAACAAAAATTTAAGATAAATTTTCATGATTAAAAGAGTAAGAATAATTCTTTATTCTCAATTTAAATCGAAGTTCTTATTTAAACTTCATATAGGGAGAGAGGCTGTGACAAATAAAATTTAAGTGATGTACGATAAAAGTTGGAAAAATGGGAGAAAGAAATATATTGAGAGAGAAATATCTAGCTGGGTAGGGTAATTAAAGGTATGGACGATCTAAGTCCACGATCATCATCTGCCTTCCTCTTGTAGTATGTGTGACAACGACTTATACATAAATCCTAATTACCAATTCAAGGACTGATAAAGACCTCAACATACCACGTTTTTCATATCTCTCTTTTAATTCTACTACTTTCTATAAAAAGAAATACTACTAATTTTATAAACAATCAATTGAGATGTCACTACTGTTCAATTAAGCAACAACATGGATCATACCGAAAATTAATCATCATCTGCCTTCCTCTTGTAGTATGTGTGACAACAACTAATACATAAACGGTCATTAAATGCCACGTTTTTCATATCTCTCTTTTAATTCTACTGTTTTCTATAAAAAGAAATCATAATTTTATAAACAATCAATTGAGATGTATACACATCACTACTGTTAAATTAAGCAACAACATGGATCATACCGAAAATTAATACTAAAATAAGAACAATTTTTAGCCTTTAGATTATCAAGATTTATGATTGATTCATCATTTTGTTAAATGAATTTAAGGTCATGTGTTCGAATCTCATAAAAAGTGAAAATTTTAATTTTTGAAATTCAAACACTTATACAGTGAATTCGAACATGTTTTACATAAAATTCAAACGTTTTCATTAGTTTGCATTTTATATTTTAAGAGGGGTTTATAGCTTAGCTCAAACCTATATACTAGCATATAGCAGTGAAGCTTTCAATAGAATATACTAGTATCTAAACTTATTCGTTGACCGTGAGTTGAGGTTATCTATTTTTTAAGGTTTTAAAGGATTTTTTTTAATGGCAAGAAGTGTATACATGTATTTTATTTTATTTAATACTCTTTACGTTCATAAAAAATAGTTTTAGTAAGAAACGACACAAGTTTTAATAAAAATTTTATTGTATTATGAATGGAAAAAATGTCTCACTTAAAAAATACTTCCTCCGTCCATGAAAGAACTTCCTATCTTTTCTTTTTGAGACGTCCACAAAAACACTTTCTACCTATTTTTTGACTATACCCCACCACTTATAATTACTCTTACTTTCACTTTTTCACAACTCTCAATATTAATTATAGTAATACCTTTTCACAACTTTCAATAGACTCAACAACTTTTTCTCTATTTTTAATACACTCAATAATATTTTTCTTAAAACGCATGTCACTCCCTTCTAGGAAGTTCTTTCATGGTTTGAGGGAGTAGTATTTATAATAATAATTAATTATATTGTGAGTAGAAAATAAGGCCCATCAGGCACTATGTGATAGATATTTTTCAAAAATAGAAAGAGATTAATTTTTGTGGACATTTTAAAATGACAAAAATGAACTATTTTTGTGGACGATGAGAGTATTAAATAAAAAATACATACAACTAAACACAAAGTGAATGTTATTGAATAGAAAATGAATAAAATAAATAACGGTATATGCATTTTTACGATAATTAATACTCCCATCATGATGTGAAAAAAGGTAAGAGAAAAAGAAAGTGGCATTTTGCATAAAATACATATGATTGTCCAATTTTTTATATAAAATATCACATATTGTGTGGTGCATGACTGAAGTATGAGTCCCACTATAGTAAATTGTGCTATGGGTTTTGTACATTTTGTGGGGACATACTAAAATGACAAAATTAAAGAAACATTGATGGTGTACTGAAGGAAGGACTAAAAGAAATAACACTAGTTTAAATAAAAGAAACCCATGCTGGTTTTCTTATGAATCATGGTGAGCCTTGTGTAAGTAAGACTCAGTTATTTTACAATACGTGCGGATTGATATAATTAATTAATTCTAAATTGTTGAGGCTGCAGGGGGCGCTTCACAGCGGGGCATATCTGGGGGCGGAGGCAACATCTTCTCATTGGGGGCTTCCCCGTCCTTAACGATGAACGCCATCATCATTCCCCAACTGTGATGACGCTCGAAATGACAGTGCATGAACCACACTCCTGCGCGCGATAATATTAATGCAACTTTAATTACTTAATAAGCTATGAGACTCTTGCTTAACTTTAATTTATAAAGGAAAAGGAGATGGGAACTGAACCTGGATTGTTAGCCTTAAATCTGATAGCACTCCATCCATTTCTTGGAACGGCAACCATGTTCCCCAACGGCGGGTCAATGAGATTAAAGTTTGGCGGATCCGTGTTCGGGTCGAAGTTCCCGTATCCAGTTCCGACAACGTAGAAGCTGTGTCCATGTAAATGCATGGGATGATCGATTCCATCGCCATACCCATAGTCGGTGCCTTGAAGCACCATCTCGACTTCCGAGTTGTAGTCCAACATGTACACCGCCGTTCCGAAATTGGCGGGCGCCAAATTCTCCGGCTTATAACCTTGCGTGAAGTTGTATATTATTGGTGTCATCGCTGGGAAATCGGGCGTGAAAACTCCTCTGATCCCTTTGTAATAGGCCTCAAGAATATTTTGGGCTTTGGGCAACAACATGGTCACGTTGTTCATGCTGCCCAGCAGCCTGTAGGTGTACAGGCAAGAATTTGTGAGACAGGGCAACGTATTGACGGAGACAGTGACGAACATGTTGTGGGTGATGTTCATAGGAACTTTGATGGGGTAGTTGTCGTCGGCAAGGCTTCTGAGCCTGTTGCTGAAATGGGTGGAACTGGCCTCACGGAAATCGTCGAATTCAGGGAAAGACGGAAGCAGCAGTGATGAGGGCCGGGTGTAGTTACCGACGTACTCCACGATTACTGTGGTTGGGAGGTAAGTACGCCCCAAGGGGGCGCCGGCGTATACTCTGGCGGCCATGTAATAACGGCTGGGCGGCTGGTTGGCTTCCAGAAGGAAATCTATGGTCTGGCCGGGGATGATCGCGATGTGATCGGTGTTCAGCGGCTTCGTGTAGGCGCCGTCCATGCCCACCACCGTCACGTTGTGGTCCTTGATTTTGAAGAACGTAATGAAGTTCATCATTGCGTTAACCATTCTGATCAGGTAAGTCTTGCCCGGTTCCACACTCAACTTCAATGTATCTGCATTAATTGCATCAAACCAAATTAATTAGTAAAACTTTTACTCTGCATTATCTGCATTTGCTTTTCGGTACGAGATTTAAGAAGTTGTAGATTAGTGTTTTAAGTGTGTAATAATTAAGTGATAAAGTAGGAGAGAGAATGTAATAAATTGATAAAATAAGAAAGAGAAGATAATAAAGTGATAAAGTAGGAGATAGAAGATAATAAGAGAATACTTAATTAGTGTTAATGAAGAGTTTAAAATTTCTTATTTTTACGAAATATAGAAATGTATCAATCTTCGTTTGACTCCTACTTGTTTGGATTTTACCTTGTTTTGAGCAGGGATAGAGGTCGCCTGGTTGACCATTCACGAGGAAAGCATCAGACAATTGGGGAGCGGCTCCTGAGGCCATAAAATCCTCGTAAACTTGTTGCACATCATCATTCCACCACTCTCCTGCATGCAACATTTATTAATTATTCCGAATCTATAGAATTCCAACACAATTAATATTGGTCGAGAATTTTAATTATACCTAGTAAGATGGGAAATTCAGCATGAGGCTTAGGGAAAGGATAAGTGTGTGTCTTGGGCGGTAGAATGACGATGGCTCCATACACAGTAGCTCGAGCCCAATCGATGTGGGCGTGCCAAAACAAAGTGCCTTCTTCGTCGGAGAGCAGAACTCGTTGTCGAAAGCTTTTGCCGGGAGTAATAGGACACTGCGTCACAGCGTCGGCGCCATCTGTCCATGGATATCTCGGCATTTTTACTCCATGCCTGAAATCGATCGCCATATATATATGATGATATATGATGAGTTTGATGCAAATGCTTGAATTTGACGTACCAATGGATAGTAATATTTGCATCGGCACGATTAATAACATCGACTACCACCAATTCTCCCCTTCGAGCATATATAGTTGGCCCTGGGAACTGCCCGTTTACCGTTAGCATGCTTTTGGTGGTGCATAGCCTTGTGTGTGAAGTTCTTCTCACCTGCAAACTTACACTTCCAATTAGCTACCTTTTCTATAAATAAAAAAACAAAATCAATTAATATTATTAGAACATATATACTTCAAACTTATGATGAACTACAGCATGGACTGGAGCCATAATAATACCAAGGTAGCACAGCATGAAAACCTTGAGCTTCCTATAACAAAACATTTTTTCAGTGGTGTGCATTTATTTCCTTTTTCTTCTCTCCGTATTTATAATGTTGAATTCTATCTACTGAACATCTCCTCTCATTTATTTCTGAAATTAACCGTACGTGAGTATTTAATTCTTTCACGTGACGTGCATGACTTTTGCTTTCTATATTACTCCCTCCGTCCCGACTTTTGGTATCCAGTTGAGAACGTCATGTGTTTTAATAAAGTGATTGATGTGTTGTGAGTGGAATAAGGGTTCACATTTTATGTGAAAGTTAAAATAATTAAAGTGGAGTAAGGGCTTCACCTACTTTTACTAAAAATATAAATGGATAACAAAATGTGGGACGGCCAAAAAAGGAAAGTTGGATACTAAAAGTTGGGACGAATGGAGTATATTGGACATGATATAATTAGTAATTTGGAAATACTTGATCCAACTACAAGAAGAGATGGTTAAAAATTTGATCAAGTGCATGCAGAAGAGCTAGACATCTCATTACAAGACTCTTCTAGTTGTAATTATAAAAGTTACTCCCTCTTTTCTCCATCCACGAAAAAATTGTCGCTTCTATTTATAAATGTTTCACACGATTCTACTCACATTTAAAATAGAATCTTACTCATTTACTAATTTCATTCACATTTTATTAAAACGCGTATCATTCACAATGTCACGAGTTTTTGTAAATGGAATGATCGTAGTTTTTTTTACAATTAAATCTTTACTCATTGATTAGTTTTTCTAAGTAAAACACGTTTCATTCACATTATAATTAGTTTTTTCTTGATTTTAAGATGTCTTTGATTAGAAACATGGAAAAAGCAAAATAACAATGGAGAAGTAAGGAAGCCATTGATGACAAGCAGAGTAGGTTGTGTATTGGATCTAAATTTTTTTTGATATCATTAAGGAAGACAAGTTACAGTATATATATTCCTTCAAGGCAGTGGCGGAGCCAGGAATTAATTTGGGAGGGGGCTGAACTTACCGCCCCCGAGAAATTTTTTTTGGACATTCCGTATATTTAAGGCATTATTTTATTAAAAGACAAGCATAATAGTAATAATAAAGAACAATATTTTCATAGATTATATAATTTAAATATATAACAAATTAGTTTCAATACATTACAAATTTTTTTGGGACATTTTGTATTTTTAAAGCATTTTTTATTAAAAGACGAGCATAATAGTAATTATAAAGAACAACATTTTCATATACTATATAATTTTAATATATTACAAATTAATTTCAATACATTACAAACTATTTTTTTTTTGTCATTTCGTACAGTTTAGGCATTTTTTATTAATAGACAAGCATAATAACAATAATAACAAACAATATATTCATAAATTATATATTTTCAATAAATTACAAGCTAGAATCAATAATAATAAAAGACAAGCATAATAGTCATAATAATGTATAATATTTTTATAGATTATATAGTTTTAAATAACACAATTATCCTTAAATTAATTATAAATGGAAGAATATAACAAGCTAATCAACTTTTGTAAAACAAATTTCTTTTATAATATAAACATATATATATATATATAGGGAGAGATTCAAATAAGAACCACTAATAAAATAAGAACGGAGAACCATTTTAAGCCATTCGATCATCAAGATCTACGGTGGATGCATCATCTTGGTGGATGGATGCAGGTGCTGGGTTCGAATCCTGAAGGGAGCAAAAAAATTATTTTTTTCGGATGCATTAAATTTAATAGCGGATGCATTAATTTGTATAGCAGATGCAGTAATTTTATTGGTTCTTATGTTCTCACGATAATTGTGGTTCTCACTATAACCGCACCCTATATATATATATATATATATATATAGGGAGAGGTTCAGGAAAGAACCATAAATAAAAGAAGACCGGAGAACCATTTTCAGCCATTCGATCATCAAGATCTACGGTGGATGCATCATCTTGTTGGATGAATGCAGATCATGGGTTCGAATCCTGAAGGGAGCATTTTTATTTTATTTTTTTGAGTGCATTAATTTTAACAGCGGATGCATTAATTTTTACAGTGAATGCATTAGATTTGATGGTTCTCCCGTTCTCACAAATAATGTAGTTCTCTCTAGAACCACACCCTATATATATATATATATATATATATATATATATATATATATATATATATATATATATATAGGGTGCGGTTATAGTGAGAACCACACTTATCGTGAGAACATAAGAACCATTAAAATCAATGCATCTACTATATAAATTAATGCATTCGCTATTAAATTTAATGCATCCGAAAATAATAAATTTTTTGCTCCCTTCAGGATTCGAACCCAGGATCTGCATTCATCCACCAAGATGATGCATCCACCGTAGATCTTGATGATCGAATGGTTTAAAATGGTTCTCTGTTCTAATTTTATTTAGTGGTTCTTATTTGAACCTCTCCCTATATATATATATATATATATATATATATATATATATATATATATATATATATATATATATATATAGGGAGAAGATCCATAGAGAATGGTAAGTATTTTGAGAATGAAGAATTGATTTCGTCCCTTAGATATTGGAGATCTGATGGTTGAGATAATTAGCATTAATTCTTATAAAAATAATATTAAAGGTTAATTAGGTAATTTTATTATTTTATGTAACCGTCCCGAATTAGATAGGAGTTGACCGAATCTTGTTTTTTGGTAGATCAAAGACATATCTTGTGTTTATTGCTATTTTTATTTTTATTTTCCTTTTTTATTTTGCAAGTTAATATTGCACACATTATATTTTTTTTAAATAAGGCTGTATCTATCAATATCACATATTATAAAAAAAAATATGCAACTTCAAAGTTTCATTCACGGTATTTATTTCAATATTTTATATTTTTGAATATTTTGTTTTATATTTTCGATTGTTAGGCCTTTAATTCTATGTCAAATATTTTATATCAACAAAAAAAAAACAATTCAAATATTTATTTGGATGTTCGAAATTTTGTTACGCTAATTTGAAAAGCTCTATGTTATATATTGTATGTTTGCAAAAAATATTCGAATATTTTATTTAGGTGTTCGTAATTTTATTACGCTTATTCGAATAGTTTTATGTTAAATATTTTTACAAATCTCAATCAAATATCATTATTCAGACTTTTTTACTTGAATGTTCATAATTTTATGGCGTTCATTCGAAAAGTTTTATGTTAAATCCATTTTTTATAAAATAGCGAACAAAACCAAAAAAATTGAATATTTTGTTTTATATTTTCGATTGTTTTTTTTTTATTAAATTGAGGTTTTTTATAAAAGAAAAAGTAAAAAAATCCCTTGAGAGCACAAAACGCAGACTAAGGGCACGAAACTCGAAAAGAGATCGTTAAACAATGAAACCTGAAGACACTAGCGATCCCATAAATCAGGATAGTCGTCCATCTCATCTGACCAACGTCTATGAACTATATTATTCATTGCATTCATGCTATCACTATTGCTATAATCAACCACAAAGTTCCTCGGCTTGTAGCCCATATCCTCCGCATTCCGGAGGCGACCTTTTATGCTACCTTCCGGAACTGCTTGCTGTTCGCTAATATTTTCACCACGCCGCAAGTATACAGGTAGTTGTAATATATGGAAGCAAGGTCGTATCCCACAAGGATTAGTAGTTCAATCTAGTGATTATCCTAATTCATTTTACTCGACTATTTAGACTAAACGATTGAGTGATTGGTTTGATTATCTAACTAAATACTTAACAAGTGCAAAGACAAATAAAAATCAAATAAGCAAAGTGGATAAATAAGATGATTAAGGCGATTTAGGGACTAGGCATCGATGATTAAGCAAAGGACTTCAATTATAACTCAATACTAATCTTGACGAACCTAATTATCTAGAGTGATCTCCCAACTAGTTCTAGCCCCCTCCCGGACGACTAAAACGGTAGATTACGGGTCATAGTTGTCGTCCCCGGTCAACTTCTAACCTATAACTCCCAAAAGCACACAAAGATCGACATACTCTCACCCAACTCTCAACCTCCCGGTTATCGAATTGATATGTTTCAAACACCTTATCTATTGCAATTATCCTCTCCCGATTCAAAGTGCAAATTAGAAATGCATAGAATGTGGCCAACAATCCATACAAGAAATAAATCAAGGGTTTGAAAAGATAATGTGCAAATGAACAAACAAGATTTATATTGAGCATAAATAATCAATCCATTACAATAATCATCTAGCCTAATCCCCAAATCAAAGAGAAATTTAGCCTATCATGTTCAACAATAACATACCCAATGAAAAGAGAAACATAAATGAAAGAGAGAGAAAGAATGAACAAATCCTATTGAGAAGCTTGCTTCAATCCTCTCTCCTCTTCAATGCCTTCTTCAAATGGGTAGGAATGAGTATTAATGGGGGTTAGGGCTTGGATATGGAGGTAGGAAATGAGTATTGAATGTAGGGGATGATGAATAATGTGAGGAAAAGGGGAAAAATGGGGGTTAAGGGCTGAAAAACGCGACTGGGGCCCACTTGGGGATGCTCCGCTCTTTTCCCGCGGTCACGGCCCGCGTCCGCGGCCTTCAAACGTGGGGGATGCTCAGGGGACCCGCGGCCGCGGGTGGTGACCGCGGGTGTCTCCTGAGTCGGGAACAGCTGACCCGCGGTCTTACCCCGCGGCCGCGGGTGGTGACCGCGGGGTACTGGGCGTTTTGCACAGTCCGCTCGTTTTGCTCCGTTCTCCCTCGTCCGGACTCGGATTTGGTCGCCGTTTGCGCTCAAGGATTCCTCTCGAGACGTACTTCAATATCATATCTTCAAAATCCTCCAATTAATCCTTGATTTTTCCTGAAATTACTCCAAAACTACACAAAGATATCAAATCTTCATAAAACTAAATATTCGGGCACAAACAAGCATTCACAAGCAAAACATGAAGGGAAATGACAACAAAACATGTGGAATTGAGGTACGAAAACCATGTTTGTCACTTGCATCGGCTCACTTCCCATGCCCTTTCCCGTGCCCTTTGGGCGGCCACGTCCCCGCTTGGTCGTCTTGTCCGAGAGTAATTGCATTCCCTGACTAACCTGCTCCTCTAACCAACTAATGCGACTAGTAATATTGTCCGGGCCAAGAGTTGACAAATCCTTGTTACCTTCATGCGAAACACCCCCGCTTTTGTCCAAAGTTTGGTCACGTTCGAGAGCAACAGTTGTGTCGTCAATAAGCGGTGTGTTCAAACCCGTGCCATCTGGAGCCTCCATCTCCAAAGTTTCCTCCACATCCGAGTCCTCCTCGTTAATGACCAAGTCACTATCTTTAATCACATCTTTATCCCCCTGAATCGGAACCAGTATTTTGTCCAACAAATCCGGCTCAGATAAATGAACCCCGAAAGACGGTCCAGAAATAGGATCCACGCCCGTTTCCAAACAATTCTCCGCATTATTCTCCAAGTCCAGAGCCTGAAATGCATTTCGTGTCTCGACAGCCTCTTTCTGAAGAACCGGAACAACAATTTGTTTTTTTACCGCCTGTTCGGCGACCTTTGACCAAGCCGCAGCAGGTTTAGCATGAGCAACCTGTTGTTGCTTCTTCAAAGGGGCAGCCTCCTGCTGCCCAAACTCTGACTGCGCCGGGTTTGCAGCCTGTTCATTCGAGGTAATCGCCGCCTGCCAATGCGGCCCATTGTGAACTTGCGTAAGCTTAGCCTTGTCATTCACAGTGTCATTCTGCTCACCCATCCCCCCAAACTTCGACTTGCGGCATCTATCGGGGGAGTGTCCCGTAATCTTGCAACGACCACAATAAAGAGGGAGATTTTCGAAAACAAACTCAATATGAAAAGAAAAATCCTCCATATCAATAAGAAGAGTATTAGGAAGAGGGTGAGACATATCTATTTCAACAAGAATACGGGCGAAATGTCCAAAATCTCTACCTGCCGAAGCACCATCGATCTTTAGAGGATGGCCCAAGTAACGTCCAATTCCAGAGAGAACTTGTGGATTCCAATACTCGATAGGAAGATTATAAAGAATTCGAACCCAAACATTCGCCAAGGGAGAGTTTTCTTTGAACGGATCAAAGTTGCGAGTCCACTCTCGGAGCCGAAGAAGACCCTTTGACAGCTCCCAGATCACCTTCGCCTTTGCCGTAGCTTTATCAGTCACTGTAGTAAAACGGAGCGTGTAAAATCCCTTTCCCAGCGGAATCAGTTGCCAGTCAGAATTTATACCCCAAATCTGTTGAAGTTCCGACTTCAACTCCATAGTTGAACGTGGCTTATCGCCTTTCCCCAACAGTAGTCGTCCTGTTAGTGCATGCTCAAAAGCTTGGACCTCCTTTAAATATAAAGCCTTAGGAATTTTGAGAGAGAATTGATCTCCTTCCTTCGTTGGACGCAAATCATGAAAAATATGAGCAGCTAAATCTTGCCGTTTAACAGGTCGCTTAACAGTAGCACTAGCATAAGAAATCCTAGCGTTATCTGCCACGCTAGGATTTACAGAATTCCTATCAACTGCCGTGCCATCGGCAACACAAGGATTTGTGGCCGATGTCTTCCTAGCGGCATCCTGGGCCTCAGTATTCTTCACCTCGCTGTTACCAACCGTGGCAGATATAGACCGAGCGGAAGAAGATCGAGCTTGAGGGTGTTCAAAATTCGCAGAAACAGAGGGAAGATTTAGGAATCCCTTATCCTGATTTCCGGCCGACGAGGTGGCCCGAGCAGCCGAATGAGTCATCGAGTAAAAGCTTGAGGGAGCCAGTCCGGTGGCGGCTAGGGAGGTCCGAGACAGGTGGACGGCCGGACCAGTGGGAAAGCGGCTCAATCACTCCGATCTGGGCGTAGTGCGCAACGTAGTCAACGCTGGGTTGTTCGTGCTGTTGCTGTTGGATTCGCCGCGCTGCTGCTGCTGCTGGTCTGCCTGCACCGGTCGCCGCGCTGCTGCTGCTGGCCGGTCTCCGCGCCCGCGCTGCTGCTGCTGCTGGATCGTGAGCGGGACGGCGCTGCAGCAAGCTGGAGGACAACGCCGCGCTGTTGGTCTGCCTGTGTTGCTGCTGGGAGGAAGGCACGTGGGCAGCGAGCACTTTGCTGTGCTTCACCGGCTGAGGGAAGCGGCGCCGGCGCCGGTGGGAGTCGGTCAAAAATATCGGCCCCTCCAAGAAAAAGTCGCCAGCTTTTAAGCTTTTATTCATGCGCTCTTATATTTTCGATTGTTAGGCCTTTAATTCTATGTTAAATATTTTATATCAAAAAAAAAAAACAATTCAAATATTTATTTGGATGTTCGAAATTTTGTTACGCTTATTTGAAAAGCTCTATGTTAAATATTCGAATATTTTATTTAGATGTTCGTAATTTTGTTACACTTATTCGAATAGTTTTATGTTAAATATTTTTACAAATCTCAATCAAATATCATTATTCAGACTTTTTTACTTGAATGTTCATAATTTTATGGCGTTCATTCGAAAAGTTTTATGTTAAATCCATTTTTTATAAAATAGCGAACAAAACCAAAAAAATTGAATATTTTGTTTTATATTTTCGATTGTTAGGCCTTTAATTCTATGTTAAATATTTTATATCAAAAAAAAAAAACAATTCAAATATTTATTTGGATGTTCGAAATTTTGTTACGCTTATTTGAAAAGCTCTATGTTAAATATTCGAATATTTTATTTAGATGTTCGTAATTTTGTTACACTTATTCGAATAGTTTTATGTTAAATATTTTTACAAATCTCAATCAAATATCATTATTCAGACTTTTTTACTTGAATGTTCATAATTTTATGGCGTTCATTCGAAAAGTTTTATGTTAAATCCATTTTTTATAAAATAGCGAACAAAACCAAAAAATTTGATGATCATGACACAATTTCACAATGAATATAACAAATTTTTTAATGAACAGAATACTATATTGCAAATTTGCAATGAACAAAATACAATTCTTTAATGAATAAAATACATTTTTCAATGAACATAAATCAAGATGGAAAATCTCTGCAATGCATAATCAAGATCTAGGCTCTGCCGCTTATGTTCAGTCGAGGATATAGGAGATGATGGAGGTGAGTTCGAGAGGGAGATGGCTGGGACGAAGGCAGTGGTCGTGGCTTCGCCTATGGCGGCAGCGGCGGCGGCGGTGGCGGCGTGAAAGCGATGGTCGTGCCTTCGCTGGGGTAGAAGGGGGCGGCGCTCTGTGCGTGCGTGCGTGTGTGTATGTTACTGTGTGCTGGTGTGTGTGGGTTTCATGAGCTAGATGAATCCTTAATATTCGAACTAACCACTCAAAGATGATGAGACGGGAAGCGAAAATCATGGAGGAAATTTGGGATACAAAATGATGAAAGACGTGTGCTCTTACGGAATCATAAAAGACCTCATTCTTCAAGTTACTGTTTTAGCCTTTAGTAAGAATAAAATACATGTTTAATGAATATTCAGAATTTTTAATTTTGAAATCAGTTTCAATAATAACCGTTAGATGCGTTAAATCCAACGCTCTATAATAATTCTTCATTCTCTCTCTTATACTAAGCGCATCAAGATGGTGACACGTGGCAAGGAACTTCCAAGCATTTCAAGGCAAAATCTGGAGGGGTAAAATTGGAATGTAATTTTCGAAATTAAAAATTTAAAAAATATATATATATTTTTTAAATTTTCTCAAAATAGATATATTTTAGATGCATAAAGTCTCACACGAAGATGCATAAAGTTTTCATATGAAATGCATAACTTTGAACAGAAAAATGCATTTGATTTTACAATTTTGTTATTTTCACCACCCCACCTCATACCACCCCCCAATCCACCCCACACCACCCCCCAACCCTCCCCATTACCACCCCCCAAAAATAGGCATGTTTCACATGCATATAAAATCAAACAAAAATGCATAAAGTTTTCACATAAAAATGCATTAAATTATACAAAAAATGCATTTCATTTTAATAAATCTGGTAGTTTCGCCACCCCCACCCCTGCCCCACCCCCACCCCCTCTCCCCCCCCAATTTTTTTTTTTCAAAAACTGATTTTCTGATTGCTGACCCCCCCCCCCAAAAAAAAAACTTATTTATAGTTAATGTTTTATGCATTTTCATGTAATAATATATGCATTTTATTATTCTTGATTATGCATTCTTCTTTTTTATCTACACACATTTTATAATATTTTATTTTAGGTATAGGGTTAGGGTTTAGTGTTTAGGTTTTTAGTGTTTAGTTTAGTTTTTAGGGTTTAGTGTGTAATGTTTTAGTTTTTAGGGTTTAGGGTATAGGGTTTAGTGTTTAGGATTTAGTGTTTAGGTTTTTAGTGTTTAGGATTTAGGGTTTTGGGTTTAGGGTTTAGGGTTTAGGGTTTAGTGTTTAGTGTTTAGTGTTTAGGGTTTAGGGTTTAGGGTTTAGTTTTTAGGGTTTAGTGTTTAGGGTTTAGTATGTAGTGTTTTAGTGTTTAGTATTTATTTTAGGGTTTGAGTTTTAGTATTTAGGGTTTAATGATGTTTAGATTTTACTGTTTTAGTGTTTAGGGTTTAGTTTTTAGGTTTTAGTGTGTAGTGTTTTAGTGTATATAGGTTTTAGTGTTTAGTATTTATTTTAGGGTTTTGGTTTTAGTGTTTAGGGTTTAATGATGTTTAGAGTTTAGTGTTTTAGTATTTAGGGTTTAGTTTTTAGGTTTTAGTGTGTAGTTTTTAGTGTATATAGGTTTTAGTGTTTAGTATTTATTTTAGGGTGTATTTGCAAAAATAATTATTTGTAGTTAATGTTTTATGCATTTTCATGTAATAATATATGCATATCAGTGTATGAAATTATGCATCCCCAAAAATTAAAAAAAAAAATGAAAATTATTTTTTTTGGGGGGGGGGGGGTGGGTGGTCGGTGGGTGGGGTGGGGGTGGGTCAGTGGTCGAAAATCAATTTTTGAAAAAATAAATAAAAATTTGGGGGAGGGGGGTGGGTGGTGGGTGGGGGGTGGGGGTGGGGCAGGGGTGGGTCAGCAATCAGAAAATTAGTTTTTGAAAAAAAAATGGGGGGGGGGGAGGCGGGTGGGGTGGGGGTGGGGCGTGGGTGGGGTGCGGTGGGGGTGGGGCAGGGGTGGGGTGGGGTTCAGGGGTGTGAGGGGGTGGGGTGGGGTGAAATCTTATGCATTTTTATATGAAACTTTATGCATTTTTATATGAACCTTCATGCATTTTCGTATTAAACTTTATGCATCTAAAATATATCTATTTTGAGAAAATCTAATTTTTTTTTAGTTATTAAATCCGAAAATTACATTTTAATTTTACGTCTCTCCAGATTTTGCCTTGAAATGCTTGGAAGCTTCTTGCCACGTGTCACCATCTTGATGCGCCACATGTCATAAATGTGTGGTCTAGATTTGGATCTACGGATCTATTATAAGCTTGGATACTACCGGAATATAATTGGAATATAATTTTTGGAATTAATAATTAAAAAAAAATTAAATTTTCACAAAATAAATATATTTTAGATGTATAAAATCTCACACGAAAATGCATAAAGTTTTCACATGATTTATTAAAATGAAATGCATTTTTTGTATAATTTAATGCATTTTTATGTAAAAACTTTATGCATTTTTGCTTGATTTTATATGCATGTGAAACATGCCTATTTTTTGGGGGGTGGTAATGGGGAGGGTTGGGGGGTGGTGTGGGGTGGGTTGGGGGGTGGTATAGGGTGGGGTGGTGAAAATACCAAAACTGTAAAAATCAAATGCATTTTTCTATTCAAAGTTATGCATTTCATGTGAAAACTTTATGCATTTTCGTGTAAGACTTTATGCATCTAAAATATATCTATTTTGTGAAAATCTAAAAAAATATATATTTTTTAATTTTTAATTTCGAAAATTAAATTCCAATTTTACCCCTCTCCAGATTTTACCTTGAAATGCTTGGAAGCTCCTTGCCACGTGTCACCATCTTGATGCGCCACATGTTATAAACTTTCTATTTCAGCAGATGCGCCACATGTTATAAATGTGTGGTCAAGAATGGGATCTAGGGATCTATTATAAGCTTGGATACTACAGGAACCCAACCCTATATATATATATATTATTATAAAAAACTCAAAATTTGGGAGGGGGCTTCAGCCCCCCTGGCTACGCCCCTGCTTCAAGGAACATACTAGAACACCACCAACAACAAACCCTAAAAGCACTAATCCAACATGTATATAACAGCTACACTTGAACTTTATCCAACAATATCACGTGCTCTCTTCCATGCAAATAGCCTTGGACTTTAGCTTCTTCATCCTGAGATGTAACATGTTGAGTTGGCAAGTAATCTGACGTGGAGGTCACCTTAGACATTAACAGTCTTATCTCTATCTTAATAATAAATTCGATTTTAATTAACATATGGCTTGTCTATGTCACAATAATAAATATTAATGTAATGAATAAAATATGGCAGAATTCCTAATACATTTTACAATAAATATATACTCGATCAATCAAAACATAACCAACATAAAACATTTTATTATATTTAAAATAGTTGAATATTAATTATTATCTATTTTACAAATTGTATAGCTCTTAATTAAAATAGTCCATATATATATATATGGGGCATGTGAACCGTGGGGACGCTACTTCTTTCCCAATTTTGGTGTCTTATGATCAATTTCTTTTAGTTTTTAATTATTTTTTGTTCAATTTCAATTATTTACGATTTGACCTATCAGTCAAGAGTTCATCTGACGGGTGGATGGCTAGATCATCTAGCCACTCGGGCAGTCAGATCGTTCTCTTTTTCAAATTTTTCTTACACATTTATGATTGATAGCTGTCAAATCGGTCAAATGTGTAAGACTTTCACAAAAAATCAAGCAAAACCACCAACATTAGACGTATTTAAAGAATACGGCATAAGAAACTTGTATTTATGAAAGATGACATTTTTTATACAATAGAGCATTTTAAATTTCCACTCTTACCTGATGTTGGAATATAAAAATAAACTTGATTTTTTTAAGTAAAGACATTTGTATTAGAAATATCTAGAATGAAGATATTTGTATTAGAAATATCTAGAATCAAGATATTTTAAGAAGAAAAAGAAAGAAAGAAAAATTAATATAGAGAATTCTAGAAAAAGTGACTAAGTGAAGATATTTTGTAATAGTAAAATAAGTATAAAAATCTAGATAAAAATCAAGAGAATTCTAGAATTCTCACTTGACTACTATATATATGTGGAGGTTGTATCAATTGTTTAGAATGAAGTGAATTGAAGAAAAATTGTGTTAGTAAACTACAATCCTTCCACTCAAATTTCTAAGCACACACACGTCCACAACCAATTTCTCTAAATTTCCTCCTACCAATTAAATAAATTCTCCATTATATATACTTATATTCCAACAAAGTGGTATCCGAGCCATAAAATCCTACCTGTGGAATGGCCAACCTACAATTGTTTCAAGTCCCCATGCTCAACAAGAGCAACTTCGACAATTGGAGCATCAAGATGAAGGCGCTATTGGGAGCCCACGACATTTGGGAGATTGTGGAGAACGGCTACGAAGAGCCGCAGGACGAGGCCACACTATCCCAACAAAAAAAAGATAGATTGCGAGAAACGAGAAAGAGAGACAAGAAGGCTCTCTGTCTCATTTATCAAGCACTAGGGGACGACGATTTCGAGAAGATCTCGAATGCGAGTACCGCCAAAGAAGCGTGGGAGAAGCTCCAGAACGCGTGCAAAGGAGCGGAGCAAGTAAAAAAGGCACGACTTCAAACTTTAAGAGGAGAGTTTGAGTCTTTACATATGAAAGAGCCTGAATTGATTTCGGATTATTTTTCAAGAGTATTGGCGGTGTCTAATCAAATGAAAAGAAATGGGTAAAAAATTGGAGGATGTAAGAATTATGGAGAAAATATTACGATCACTAACCCCAAAGTTTGAGCACATTGTGGTAACGATTGAAGAAACTAAAAATTTGGAGGAGATGACAATCGATCTCTTGTTGGGGTCGTTGCAAGCACATGAGGAGAAGCAAAAGAAAAAGCAAGAGATTTCAGAGCAACTTTTAAAAATGCAAGTAAGCTCAAAAGATAAAGAAGAAGGTCCGAGCAATGGTCGTGAACAATTCGGGAGAGGACATGGCCAAGGACAAGATCGAGGCAGAGGCTGTGGACGTGGACGTGGACGAGGACGAAAGAAATGAGTTCACAAGTGGTCGAGGGAGGAGCAATCCGCAGTCGAGGTACGATAAATTTTCAATAAAATGTTATAATTGCCATAAATTTGGGCACTATGCTTTCGAGTGCAGAAGTGAAAAAGTAAGGATTGAAGAAAAGGCCAATTATGCTGAAAATACAAGTCAAGAAATTGGTAGTGTGCTTCTGGCATATAAAGGAGAAGCTGGAAGACAAGATGACACGTGGTACCTCGACACCGGTGCACGCAACCACATGTGCGGAAAGAGAAGCATGTTCGTGGAGCTTGATGAGTCGGTAAGTGGCAACGTCTCCTTTAGTGATGAATCTAAAATTCAAGTTAAAGGAAAAGGAAAAATTTTAATTCGCTTGAAGAATGGAAATCATGAATTTATTTCCAACGTTTATTACGTGCCCAATATGAAAAATAATATCTTGAGTTTGGGACAACTCTTAGAGAAAGGTTATGATATTCACATGAGAGATTATAACCTTTCAATAAGAGATGGTAAAAATAATCTTATTGCCAAGGTGCCAATGTCTAAAAATAGAATGTTCTTATTAAATATTCGAAATGACATGGCAAAATGCCTGAAAGCGTGTTACCAAGATAAGTCTTGGTTGTGGCATCTTCGGTTTGGGCACTTGAATTTTGGTGGTTTGGAGTTGCTATCAAAGAAAGAGATGGTGAGAGGCCCACCATCCATCAAACATCCCGATCAACTCTGCGAAGGTTGTCTACTCGGGAAGCAGTTTAGAAAGCCATTCCCAAAGGAGTCAAGCTCAAGAGCTCAAAAGCCACTGGAGTTGATTCATGCTGACGTGTGTGGGCCAATAAATCCAAGCTCCGTCGGTATAAATAATTATTTTCTGCTCTTCATTGATGATTTTTCTAGAAAAACGTGGGTATATTTCTTGAAGCAGAAGTCAGAGGTATTTTATGCATTCAAGAAATTCAAAGCTATCGTCGAGAAGGAGGGTGGTCGACAAATCAAGGCCATGAGGTCTGATCGAGGGGAGAATTCACATCAAGGGAGTTTCTAGAATTTTGCGAAGCAAATGGAATTCGACGGCCCCTGACAGTTCCAAGATCCCCCAACAAAATGGAGTGGCAGAAAGAAAAAATAGAACAATCATGGAGATGGCGAGGAGCATGCTAAAGACGAAGAATCTGCCTAAAGAGTTTTGGGCCGAAGCAGTAGCGTGCGCGGTGTACCTGTCTAACCGATCGCCGACAAGGAGCGTGTGGGGAATGACTCCACAAGAAGCCTGGATTGGGAGAAAGCCAGGAATTTCCCATCTAAAGGTATTTGGGAGCAAAGCCTACGTGCATGTACCAGTTGAGAGAAGGAAGAAGCTCGACGATAAAAGCGAAGCATTCATCTTTATCGGGTACGACTCTAACTCTAAAGGCTATAAGTTATATAATCCAAATACCAAGAAAACAGTGATAAGTCGAGATGTGGAGTTCGACGAAGAAGGAGTGTGGGATTTTAATCCCAGTGGTGACTTCACCTTCATCCCACAATTCGATGATGAAAGGACAGTCGAGCAAGTTGGAGAAGTCCAACAAGAGGTAGTGACTCTGCCAGCTTCACCTATACAAGTTACTGAAGACTCGCCACCATCTTTCTTAAATGAAAGAGCCACACCACGAGCAAGGAATTTGGATGAGATATATGAAGACACTGAAAGGTTAGAAGATCTCACCTTGTTTTGCCTATCTGCTGATTATGAACCTGAAGCAGCAAATAGTGAAAATTGGCGAGTTGCAATGGACGAAGAGATCAAAGCTATAAACAAGAATGATACGTGTGAGCTCGTGACACTACCGGAAAGGCACAAGGCCATTGGAGTCAAGTGGGTGCATAAGGTTAAGAAGAATTCCAAAGGTGAAGTTGAAAGATATAAAGCAAGGCACGTCGTGAAAGGATTTCGCCAAATTCAGAAGTTTGCTCGGAATGAAAAATCAAGTTTAAGGGGAAGTGTTGGAATATAAAAATAAACTTGATTTTTTAAGTGAAGATATTTGTATTAGAAATATCTAGAATGAAGATATTTGTATTAGAAATATCTAGAATCAAGATATTTTAAGAAGAAAAAGAAAGAAAGAAAGAAAAATATAGAGAATTCTAGAAAAAGTGACTAAGTGAAGATATTTTGTAATAGTAAAATAAGTATAAAAATCTAGATAGAAATCAAGAGAATTCTAGAATTCTCACTTCACTACTATATATATGTGGAGGTTGTATCAATTGTTAAGAATGAAGTGAATTGAAGAATAATTGTGTTAGTAAACTACAATCATTCCACTCAAATTTCTAAGCACACACACGTCCACAACCAATTTCTCTAAATTTCCTCCTACCAATTAAATAAATTCTCCATTATATATACTTATATTCCAACACCTGACACTACCGCACGGCATTTTAAATTTTCATTCTTACCTAACACTACCACGGTACCACCTAGGGCTGTAAATAAACAGAGGTACTCGCAAGCTATTTAAGATTCGGCTTGAAAAAAAGCTCGTTAATTCGGAGCTCAATTCGATAGTATCGAGCAAAGCTCGAGTCTAACATTACTCGGCTCGTTGAGCTCGCGAACATGTTCGGATTCGATTGTTCGTGAACATGTTTGCGAGCCTGTTCACAAACCTTCAGTCGAGCCTTCAATCGAATTAGTGCACGAGCCTTAAACGATTCGAGCTTGATATGTGTGTTGTTTGTGGTGAATCACTCCATAGAATTGCACCATTTTTTTCGAATTTTTTATGAATATAGGATGGCTGTAGTTGATATGTGTGTTGTTTGGGTATAAACATTCGTGCCCTAGGAGACAGATAATGGATTTCTGTATAACAATTTCAATAAGGAATGTTTTTCTTATTTGCAACATCTGAGCGTGTAGTAGCTACACCTAATATACTCAACTCATAGATTGTAGTTAGTAGCTATACCTAACCTTCAATATGCGCACCAGTTTACAGAACCCCAACTTTTCGGATGTCAGAAATTCACATTTATTGCGACCTTGAAATAAATAAATCAAAAGATTAGAATCAACCTCATCTTCTATATATTATAGCAAAATAAATCTTACCCTACGTAGTATTGTATAATCACTCCATTCTAATTTTTCTCAATTTTCATTCATTTTTATTTATTTATACATTTCTAATCAATTTTTTACATTATAGCAAAATAAATCATATCCTACGTGGCATCGTATAATCACCCCATTCTGATTTTTCTCAATTTTCATTAATTCTTATTTTTTTTATAAATTTTTAATCAATTTCCATATCTAAAAAAAGATTTATATTTGTATTTTATTTTATTATATAATATTAGAAGTCTATCACATCATACTCACAAATTAATATGTATATATATAATACGTTTATATATAGATGTATTCACTTAAATAATTAACTATATATATGTGATTGAATATGATTTCAAATTTGACGATGTTGTATAAGGTTTGAGACAAGATGATGCTCGTAACTCAATTTTTCGTCTTTCAAGTTTTAGAGATGATGCTCATAAGTAAGAGGCGAGATTACCAAGACTCAATTATGATCTTTCAAACTCTAGACGAGATGATGCTCACAAGTCAGTTATGGTGTTTTAAACTTCAGACAAGATAATGCTCAAAACTCAGTTATGGCATTTTAAGTTTCAGACAAGATAATGCTCAAAACTAAGTTGTGCTAGTGATAGATCATTTATCCACCGTGGGCAAGCGTGACGTGCCCATCACTGATGTGACAATTTTTAGGATTTGCGGTGGGGGCATTCGCAATGTGATCGGTATTCAGTGGCTTCGTGTAGGTGCCGTCCATGCCCACCACCGTCACGTTGTGGTTGTTGATTTTGAAGTGTGTCTTGGGCGGTAGAATGATGATGGCTCCATATATAAACAGTAGCTCGAGACCAATCGCTATGGGCGTGCCAAAATAAAGTGCCTTCTTCGTTGGAGAGCAGAATTCGTTGTCTAAACCTCTTGCCGGGACTAATCGGACACTGCGTCACATGGCTCGCGCCATCTGTCCATGGATATCTCGGCATTTTTACTCCATGCCTGAAATTAATCACAATTAGAGCACCCACACTGGGGGGCGCGGACGCTAGCCCGGGCCTGGCGCGGGCGTGCCCCCTGCAATACCGCGCCAGCTTCTCTTCTCCGCACCAAGTGCGGACGGCATTTTTGAAGGGCGCGTGCAATGCACAACCCTGTAAAACAATTTTACTAAAAATAAAAATGATATAAAATTGGAGGACCGATTAAAATAACAAAAAATATAAATTCTTCTGTTAGATTGCATGTATATGTGAGACGGGTCGGGTCAGATCAGGATAATTATTCTCCTGGGCGCGAGTTGTGGGTTTGGGCCGAATAATTCAAAGTAATTATTATTGTGATAAAACAGCGAGAAGACAGCTCAGGCACGTAGAAAAGGACTGAAAGTGGTCCTAAGTACTCACAAAGTCACAAGACTGACCAACACTGTCCCGCTCCTTCAAGTATTAGATTTACATGTTTTTTTTCAAATCCAGAAAATCCACAATTCCCAATTTCAAAAAAAAATTGACAGTCGTGTTGACATTGGTTGAGACCACCCCCCTTTAATTTTTTTTTTATCCCTACCAACTGGCCAACCCATAAAGGCACAAATTCAAATAAATTAAACAAGAGAGATCACACCTTCTGCATCTACACCAGTGAACTAGATTTGCTTGACAAACCAGAAATAAAATTTCTTAACGTAGAAATAATAAACAAACGGCGATAATCACAATGCAATCATAGTTGATCCTTTTCGGGAAAGTAAAGGTGGCATACCGAGTTTGCAACAAAAGTAGAAGCTGTCGGTGGGAAAAGGAACTGATAGCGGCTTTTCCAAGTGAATAATGCAGAATCAAATGTTACTGCAAATGTTACTTTGTTATTGCAATTATTATTATTATACCAATTTTGCAAAAGCAGACTCATTCTATTCTTATTATTTTGCACCAAAATCCAGATTTTCACTTGCTTTAAAAAACCAAACATTTTCTATTCTTATTATTTTGCACCAAACTCCAGATTTTCACTTGCTTTTAATTACAAAAAAAATATTGATTTAAAAAATCAAACATTTTCACTTGCAGACTCTTCTTGCGGCGGTCAACATGATATGTATATAATTATTTGAATTCTTTCCAACAACCCCAATTTTATGTGATGAATGATTTCATACTCTTTAGCTAGCTTAGCATAACTTTGGAGCATACCTCTATTTGGGTCGAGAAGTGAACGTCGTAGCTATTAACTGTCATTCGTATTTCTTATTATTCCATTTAATTAATATATAATCATTTACTGCCTAAAAGAAAATGTGATGAATGATTTCATACCTTAGAATTATATACAAATATATTTTGATTTTTTGATAATATAAAAAAAATTAGGTTTAATCGCATCCATTCAGATGCACAAAAAATCAAATTATATAGAAAGTTTGGTGTTTTGTAATTAAGAGACGCAATTTAATTTTTTCAAAGATAGGAGTACAGAGCCCAAAGTTTTTTTTTAGAACAATAACTTGGCCGTTTAGTAAATGTAGGACAAAATTTTTCGAATTTGTTATTGTAGGACAAATTTTCAAAATTCAGCATAAGTATGACATAGTGTACAATAAATACTGTGGAGAGTAATTCAGCCCTGACGGCAAACGGGGTATTCTCCCACTTTCTATTTATAAATTTTCATGATTAAAAGAGTAAGAATAATTCTTTATTCTCAATTTAAATAGAAGTTCTTATTTAAACTTCATATAGGGAGAGAGGCCCGTGACAAACTAAAATTTAAGTGTTGACGATAAAAGTTGGAAAAAATGGGAGAAGGAAGAAAGAAACATAATATTGAGAGAGAAATATCTAACCATGTAGGGCAAATTATAGTAATGCAGGGACATTCAAACACCAACCACGTCCCCTAATATTTTTTTTTGCAGAGTAATATCTATATATGTTAATCTCCGCCCGGTCATAATTGTGTCATTTCAAATAATAATTCAAGATTCAACTCGTTTTCTTTATTAAAACTTTATTAGAATCATCCGGTGAAACATCGCCCGGTCATTATTAAATTTCTAGATCCGTCCCTGAGTGAATGGACGATCTAAGTCCACGATCATCATCTGTCTTCCTCTTGTAGTATGTGTGACAACGACTTATACATAAATGCCAAATTATTTGCATAGGTATGGGTAACAAATCCTTACCAATTCAAGGACTGATACCACTTTTGCATCTCTCTCTTTTAATTCTAGGGAAAAGTAGCATATACCCCCTAACACATTCAGGGGCGGAGCCAGACCCCTAAAGACAAGGGGGGCAAAATATGATTAAGAAAATTTAAAATAATTTCTATGAAAATTATTTAATAAAATCTATCTATACCTATTATAAAAGAGCCTTGTTTTACAAAATTTAATTTGCCTATTATATCCTTCATATATGCTTAATTTAAGGCCAATTATGTAATTTAATATATTATACATATAATATATCAATAAATATATTGTGATTTATCTTTTATATTTTAATACTTATTTAAGTAGTAGTATCAATTTGGACTCTTCATCATATCAATTACTATTTTCATCATATAAGTTAATATTTTTTATTATATAATTTTAACAATTTAGAATTAAAATACAAAGGATTACATAATATACTTTTTGAGAAGTATAATTTTACAATAATCTTTGGAATTAAAATTAATTATGTAAAGATGAAATCTATAAAATAAATATGACGACAAAATTAGGTGATGTTTAATTAATTAATTTTTTAAATACTAAATTTAATTTTTTGTTTTAATTTTATGAGTTCTATAACATTATACTTTAAAAAAATTAACCAATAATTGGTTTAAAAGAAAAAATAAATTAAAATGATAAATATTGCTACAAAATGAAATAAAATATAAATTTACACTCATAAAAATTTATTCATTAAAATAATTCTTTTTTTAACGTGCAAACGCACGTCATCTCTGCTAGTATTATAAATAGATATCTTATTTAATGAATGATTATTTTAATGAATGAATGCAATAACAACAAATTTAAGATAAATTTTCATGATTAAAGAGTAAGAATAATTCTTTATTCTCAAGTTAAGTCGAAGTTCTTATTTAAACTTCATATAGGTGAGAGAGGCTGTGACAAATAAAATTTAAGTGATGTACGATAAAAGTTGGAACAGGCCTACAAAATCGTGGAGTTAGGGAATTACTTTTACTTCTTGGTGTTCCAAAGACTTCAAACTTGTTTTGTTGTTTGATTGGCATTCCTGATGCCTTGATCCCTTTTCTTTTAATAAATTTTTACTTTACTGATAAAAAAAAAAAGTGATGTACGGTAAAAGTTGGAAAAATGGGAGAAAGAAATATATTGAGAGAGAAATATCTAGCTGGGTAGGGTATTAAAGGTATGGACGATCTAAGTCCACGATCATCATCTGCCTTCCTCTTGTAGTATGTGTGACAACGACTTATACATAAATCCTAATTACCAATTCAAGGACTGATAAAGACCTCAACATACCACGTTTTTCATATCTCTCTTTTAATTCTACTACTTTCTATAAAAAGAAATACTACTAATTTTATAAACAATCAATTGAGATGTCACTACTGTTCAATTAAGCAACAACATGGATCATACCGAAAATTAATCATCATCTGCCTTCCTCTTGTAGTATGTGTGACAACAACTAATACATAAACGGTCATTAAATGCCACGTTTTTCATATCTCTCTTTTAATTCTACTGTTTTCTATAAAAAGAAATCATAATTTTATAAACAATCAATTGAGATGTATACACATCACTACTGTTAAATTAAGCAACAACATGGATCATACCGAAAATTAATACTAAAATAAGAACAATTTTTAGCCTTTAGATTATCAAGATTTATGATTGATTCATCATTTTGTTAAATGAATTTAAGGTCATGTGTTCGAATCTCATAAAAAGTGAAAATTTTAATTTTGAAATTCAAACACTTATACAGTGAATTCGAACATGTTTTACATAAAATTCAAACGTTTTCATTAGTTTGCATTTTATATTTTAAGAGGGGTTTATAGCTTAGCTCAAACCTATATACTAGCATATAGCAGTGAAGCTTTCATTAGAATATACTAGTATCTAAACTTATTCGTTGACCGTGAGTTGAGGTTATCTATTTTTTAAGGTTTTAAAGGATTTTTTTTAATGGCAAGAAGTGTATACATGTATTTTATTTTATTTAATACTCTTTACGTTCATAAAAAATAGTTTTAGTAAGAAACGACACAAGTTTTAATAAAAATTTTATTGTATTATGAATGGAAAAAATGTCTCACTTAAAAAATACTTCCTCCGTCCATGAAAGAACTTCCTATCTTTTCTTTTTGAGACGTCCACAAAAACACTTTCTACCTATTTTTTGACTATACCCCACCACTTATATTACAGGCAAATTATAGTAATACCTTTTCACAACTTTCAATACACTCAACAACTTTTTCTCTATTTTTAATACACTCAATAATATTTTTCTTAAAACGCATTGGTTTGAGGGAGTAGTATTTATAATAATAATTAATTATATTGTGAGTAGAAAATAAGGCCCATCAGGCACTATGTGATAGATATTTTTCAAAAATAGAAAGAGATTAATTTTTGTGGACATTTTAAAATGACAAAAATGAACTATTTTTGTGGACGATGAGAGTATTAAATAAAAAATACATACAACTAAACACAAAGTGAATGTTATTGAATAGAAAATGAATAAAATAAATAACGGTATATGCATTTTTACGATAATTAATACTCCCATCATGATGTGAAAAAAGGTAAGAGAAAAAGAAAGTGGCATTTTGCATAAAATACATATGATTGTCCAATTTTTTATATAAAATATCACATATTGTGTGGTGCATGACTGAAGTATGAGTCTCACTATAGTAAATTGTGCTATGGGTTTTGTACATTTTGTGGGGACATACTAAAATGACAAAATTAAAGAAACATTGATGGTGTACTGAAGGAAGGACTAAAAGAAATAACACTAGTTTAAATAAAAGAAACCCATGCTGGTTTTCTTATGAATCATGGTGAGCCTTGTGTAAGTAAGACTCAGTTATTTTACAATACGTGCGGATTGATATAATTAATTAATTCTAAATTGTTGAGGCTGCAGGGGGCGCTTCACAGCGGGGCATATCTGGGGGCGGAGGCAACATCTTCTCATTGGGGGCTTCCCCGTCCTTAACGATGAACGCCATCATCATTCCCCAACTGTGATGACGCTCGAAATGACAGTGCATGAACCACACTCCTGCGCGCGATAATATTAATGCAACTTTAATTACTTAATAAGCTATGAGACTCTTGCTTAACTTTAATTTATAAAGGAAAAGGAGATGGGAACTGAACCTGGATTGTTAGCCTTAAATCTGATAGCACTCCATCCATTTCTTGGAACGGCAACCATGTTCCCCAACGGCGGGTCAATGAGATTAAAGTTTGGCGGATCCGTGTTCGGGTCGAAGTTCCCGTATCCAGTTCCGACAACGTAGAAGCTGTGTCCATGTAAATGCATGGGATGATCGATTCCATCGCCATACCCATAGTCGGTGCCTTGAAGCACCATCTCGACTTCCGAGTTGTAGTCCAACATGTACACCGCCGTTCCGAAATGGGCGGGCGCCAAATTCTCCGGCTTATAACCTTGCGTGAAGTTGTATATTATTGGTGTCATCGCTGGGAAATCGGGCGTGAAAACTCCTCTGATCCCTTTGTAATAGGCCTCAAGAATATTTTGGGTTTTGGGCAACAACATGGTCACGTTGTTCATGCTGCCCAGCAGCCTGTAGGTGTACAGGCAAGAATTTGTGAGACAGGGCAACGTATTGACGGAGACAGTGACGAACTGAACCTTGCTTAACTTTAATTTATAAAGGAAAATGAGATGGGAACTGAACCTGGATTGTTAGCCTTAAATCTGATAGCACTCCATCCATATTTTCTCCCATCAATTAAATAAAATTCTCCATTTATATATACTTATATTCCAACAAAGTGGTATCAGAGCCACAAGATTCTACTTGTGGTATGGCGAATTTACTATCGTTTCAAGTCTCCATGCTCAACAAGAGCAACTTCGACAATTGGAGCATCAAGATGAAGGCGCTATTGGGAGCCCACGACGTTTGGGAGATCGTGGAGAATGGCTACGAGGAGCCGCAGGACGAGACCGCACTATCCCAACAACAAAAGGATAGATTGCGAGACGCGAGAAAGAGAGACAAGAAGGCTCTCTGTCTCATTTATCAAGCGCTGGGGGACGACGATTTCGAGAAAATCTCAAACGCGAGCACCGCCAAAGAAGCGTGGGAGAAGCTCCAAAACGCGTGCAAAGGAGCGGAGCAAGTAAAAAAGGTACGGCTTCAAACTTTAAGAGGAGAGTTTGAGTCTTTACATATGAAAGAGTCCGAATCGATTTCAGATTATTTTTCAAGAGTCTTGGCGGTGTCTAATCAAATGAAAAGAAATGGTGAAAAATTGGAGGATGTTAGAATTATGGAGAAAATATTGTGCTCACTAACCCCAAAGTTTGAGCACATTGTGGTGACGATCGAAGAAATAAAAAATTTGGAGGAGATGACAATCGATCTCTTGTTGGGGTCGTTGCAAGCATATGAGGAGAAGCAAAAGAAGAAGCAAGAAATTTCAGAGCAACTTTTAAAGTTGCAAGTAAGCCCGAAAGAGAAAGAAGAAGGTCCGAGCAATGGCTATGGACATTCCGGGAGAGGACGTGGTCAAGGACAAGATCGAGGCAGAGGCCGTGGACGTGGACGTGGACGAGGACGAGGAGGCTTCGTCAACAGTGGTGAAAGAAATGAGTTTACAAGTGGTCGGGGGAGGAGCAACCCGCAGTCGAGGTACGATAAATCCTCAATAAAGTGTTATAATTGCCATAAATTTGGGCACTATGCTTCCGAGTGCAGAAGTGAAAAAGTAAGGATTGAAGAGAAGGCCAATTACGCCGAAAGTACAAATCAAGATATTGGTAGTGTGCTTCTGGCATATAAAGGAGAAGCTGGAAGACAAGATGACACGTGGTACCTCGACACTGGTGCTAGCAATCACATGTGCGGGAAGAGAAACATGTTCGTGGAGCTCGATGAATCAGTAAGTGGCAATGTCTCCTTTGGTGATGAATCTAAAGTTCCAGTTAAAGGAAAAGGGAAAATTTTAATTCGCTTGAAGAATGGAAATCATGAATTTATTTCCAACGTTTATTACGTGCCCAATATGAAGAATAATATATTGAGTTTGGGACAACTCTTAGAGAAAGGTTATGATATTCACATGAGAGATTATAACCTTTCAATAAGAGATGGCAAAAATAATCTTATTGCCAAGGTGCCAATGTCTGAAAATAGAATGTTCTTATTGAATATTCGAAATGACATGGCAAAATGCCTGAAAGCGTGTTACCAAGATAAGTCTTGGTTGTGGCATCTTCGGTTTGGGCACTTAAATTTTGGCGGTTTGGAGTTGTTGTCAAAGAAGGAGATGGTGAGAGGTTTACCATCCATCAAGCATCCCGATCAACTCTGCGAAGGTTGTCTACTCGGGAAGCAGTTCAGAAAGCCATTCCCAAAGGAGTCAAGCTCAAGAGCTCAAAAGCCACTGGAGTTGATTCATGCTGACGTGTGTGGGCCGATAAATCCAAGCTCCCTCGGTAAAAATAATTATTTTATGCTCTTCATTGATGATTTTTCTAGAAAAACGTGGGTATATTTCTTGAAGCAGAAGTCAGAAGTATTTGATGCATTCAAGAAATTCAAAGCTGCCGTCGAGAAGGAGAGCGGACGACAAATCAAGGCCATGAGGTCCGATCGAGGCGGATAATTCACGTCAAGGGAGTTTCTAGAATTTTGCGAAGCAAATGGAATTCGGCGGCCCCTGACAGTTCCGAGATCCCCCCAACAAAATGGAGTGGCGGAAAGAAAAAACGGAACAATCATGGAGATGGCAAGGAGCATGCTAAAGACGAAAAATTTGCCTAATGAGTTCTGGGCAGAAGCAGTGGCGTGCGCGGTGTACCTATCCAACCGATCGCCGACAAGGAGCGTGTGGGGAATGACTCCACAAGAAGCCTGGAGCGGGAGAAAGCCAGGAATTTCCCACCTAAAGGTATTTGGAAGCAAAGCCTACGTGCATGTACCAGATGAGAGAAGGAAGAAGCTCGACGATAAAAGCGAAGCATTCATCTTTATCGGGTACGACTCTAACTCTAAAGGCTATAAGTTATATAATCCAAATACCAAGAAAACAGTGATAAGTCGAGACGTGGAGTTCGACGAAGAAGGAGTCTGGGATTTCAGCTCCAACGGTGACTTCACCTACATCCCACAGTTAGAAGAACAAAGAGCAGAAGAGCAAGTTGGAGAAGTCCAACAAGAGCCAGTGACTCCACCAGCTTCACCAGTGCCAGTCACTGAAGACTCGCCACCATCTTTCTTAAATGAAAGAGCTACACCACGAGCAAGGAGTTTGGGCGAGATATATGATGATACTGAAAGGTTAGAAGATCTTACCTTATTTTGCCTATTTGCTGATTGTGAGCCTGTTAGCTTTGAAGAAGCAGCAGATAGTGAAAATTGGCGAGTCGCGATGGATGAAGATATCAAGGCCATAAAGAAGAATGATACGTGGGAGCTCGTGACACTACCGAAAGGGCACAAGGCTATTGGAGTCAAGTGGGTGTATAAAGTTAAGAAGAATTCCAAGGGTGAAGTGGAAAGATATAAAGCGAGGCTCGTCGCAAAAGGATATAGCCAAAGAGCTAGAATTGATTATGATGAGGTATTTGCTCCCGTCGCTCGCTTAGAAACTATCAGACTAATACTCTCTCTTGCAGCCCAAAATAGATGGAAGATTTATCAAATGGATGTCAAGTCAGCCTTCTTGAATGGGTATATAGACAAAGAAGTCTATATCAAGCAACCAATGGGCTATGTGGTGAAAGGGCAAGAAGATAAAGTCTTGAAGTTAAAGAAGGCCCTATACGGACTAAAGCAAGCACCAAGGGCATGGAATAGCAGGATCGATAAATACTTGGAGGAGAATGGTTTCACCAAATGCCCTCACGAGCATGCTCTCTACGTGAAAGCCAATGGAGGAGATGTCTTAATTGTGTGCTTGTATGTAGATGATTTGATTTTCACAGGAAATAATCCAAAGATGATTGAGGAGTTCAAGAAGGCCATGTCAAAGGAGTTCGAGATGACAGACATTGGGCTGATGGCATACTACCTCGGCGTGGAAGTCAAGCAACTCGAAGATGGGATCTTCATCACACAAGAAGGTTACGCCAAGGAAATCCTCAAGAAGTTCAAGATGGAGGGCTGCAAAGCAATCAACACGCCAGTGGAATGCGGGATAAAATTATCCAAGAACGATGGAGGAGAAAAGGTGGACCCGACATTGTTCAAGAGCTTGGTTGAAAGTTTACGGTACTTAACTTGCACAAGGCCGGACATTCTTTATGCGACAGGACTTGTGAGTCGCTATATGGAGAATCCAACCAATACGCATTTTAAGGCGGCAAAGAGAATTCTCCGCTACCTCAAAGGTACACTCAACTACGGCCTATATATTCTACTCAATTACTAATCAATATAAGCTTGTCGGGTATAGTGATAGTGACTGGGCCGGAGACAATGACGATCGCAAGAGTACAAGCGGATTCGTATTTTTCATGGGAGACACTGCATTCACCTGGATGTCAAAGAAGCAACCCACAGTCACGCTATCAACATGTGAAGCTGAATATGTGGCTGCCACATCCAGTGTTTGCCATGCAGTTTGGCTACGAAGTTTACTGGAAGAGCTTGGGTGGCCACAAAAGGAGCCAACAACTATTTGCGTGGATGATAAGTCAGCAATCGCGCTCTCAAAGAATCCGGTGTTTCATAATCGAAGTAAGCATATTGACACCCGCTTCCACTACATCAGAGAATGCATTGCAAAGAATGAAGTTCAAGTGGAATATGTGAAATCACAAGATCAAGTTGCAGACATCTTCACAAAGCCACTCAAGCATGAACATTTTATCAAGTTCAGAAGTTTGCTGGGAATGACAAATCAAGTTTAAGGGGGAGTGTTGGAAAAATAATAAACTTGATTTATGAAGATGATCAAGGCTACGCCGGCTTTCGGCTCACGAAGAAGCTCACCAAAGCAGCGGCGCAGGTGTTTGTGATTAATCTCAGAGTTCTGCTACCGAAGATCTTGCCGCCGTGGGAGATTATCAGATTCATTTTTGTCTATCTCCGGTGGGGTAAGAGGAAGAACAAGATCATGGAAGCCCTCGCCGGCGGCGGCCTCAATCTCAAGTCCGGCGTTGGTCATTTCTGCATATACCCTGGGGGCAGGTAGGTGGAATTATATACATAATTTTTTGGGTAAATATCACTTTAAACTCCAAACTATTTTCGCACAATCAATTATATCTTGAACTATTGAAAATAATTTTTTAAACTTTGAACTATCAATTTTGTATCAATTGTACCATTTATCTATTTTTTATCTATTTTTCATCCTTTTAATTTTTAATGAGTAATGCACATGATCACGTCGTTTTATATAATATACGTCAAAAAAAGAATGATTCTAAATACATTGTGGCATCCGGTGAGCCACGTTAAATTTTTGAAGCTAAAAAAATGAACAAATGATACAATTGATACGAAATTGATAGTTCAAGATTTAAAAAATTATTTTCGATAGTTCAAGATATAATTGATAGTGCGAAAATAGTTTGGGGTTTAAAGTGATATTTACCCTAATTTTTTGGGTGATTATTTTGATTATTAATTTGCGCAATAATATCTTCAGTCCCACAATTCACGATGTCTCACTATTTTATAATTATTTTATTATAAAAAGAAAAAAATAATACTTTATTTATTCACGATAAGTGTGGTGTGGATGAGAGGACACTGGTTTTATAAAACATTGAGATGTGTATAAAGTATAGAAAAGTCCCACCAAATTGATTGGGTAATAAATACTCCCTCCGTCCGCTAAAAGTATGGCACAATTACTATATTGGGCGTACGCAAAGATTATACCATTTTTCTTTTAAGGCAATGGTCCCATCATCCACTTTTATATTTTATCCTTACAAACACTCTTTATTTACAAAAAATCCACTCTAACTTCAGTTTCAACCACACATCTCATAAAGTGGTGGGACCCGGCCCTTTCTTCACTACATTAAAATCATCACCGATTTTATTAAAACTAGTGCCCACCAAAAATGCTATACTTTTGGCGGACGGGGGAGTAAATGATATGTTCTGTAAATAATGTGTGTTAATAAGATAAATTATAAAGGTATACCGTATATGTCCTCAAATGAAACAGACGATAATGACAAAAACACCACCTTTATTAGTAGGAGTATTATATAATAAACTTACTAATAATATGATGAAGTAAAAAATGTATATATCCCTCATAATATGATATATATATATATATATATATATATATATATATATATAGGGTTGGGTTCCGGTGGATCCCTATGCTTATAATAGATCCGTAGATCCAAATCTAGACCACACATTTATGACATGTGGCGCATCAAGATGGTGACACGTGGCAAGGCATTTCAAGGCCAAATCTGGAGAGGGGTAAAATTGGAATGTAATTTTCGAAATTCAAAAAAAAAAAAATTATATTTTCTCAAAATAGGTATATTTTAGATGCATAAAGTTTCATACGAGAATGCATGAACTTTCATATAGAAATGCATAAAATTTCATATAAATATGCATAAGATTACACCCCACCCCAACCCCACCCCCCACACCCCAGAACCCAACCCCACCCCCACCCACCCCCTACCCCCACCCCCACCCACCCCCCACCCCCCCAAAAAAATTTTTTTTTTTATTTTTTTAAAAACTGATTTTCTGACCACTGACCCACCCCTACCCCCACCCCCACCCACCCCCCACCCACCCCCCACAATTTTTTTTTCTCAAAAACTGATTTTCGGACCACTGACCCCCCCCACCCACCCACCCCCCCACCCCCCCCCCCAAATTTTTTTTTGAAAATCAATTTTTAAAAAAATAAAAAAATAAAATTTTTTTGGGGGGGGGGGGTGGGGGGGTGGGGGTATGGGTGGGCCAGCAATTAGAAAATCAGTTTTTGAAAAAAAAAATTTGGGGGGGTGGGGGTGGGGGGGTGGGTGGGGTGGGGGGCAGGGGGCAGGGGCAGGGGTGGGGTGGCGAAACTACCAGATTTATTAAAATGAAATGCATTTTTTGTATAATTTAATGCATTTTTATGTGAAAACTTTATGCATTTTTGTTTGATTTTATATGCATGTGAAACATGCATATTTTTGGGGGGTGGTAATGGGGAGGGTTGGGGGGTGGTGTGGGCTGGATTGGGGGTGGTATGGGGTGGGGTGGTGAAAATACCAAAACTGAAAAAATTAAATGCATTTTTCTGTTCAAAGTTATGCATTTCATGTGAAAACTTTATGCATCTTTGTGTGAAACTATATGCATCTAAAAAATTTTTTTTGGGGGGGGGATGGGGGGTGGGGGTGGGGGTGGGGGTGGGCCAGCAATTAGAAAATCAGTTTTTGAAAAAAAAAAAAAAATTTTGGGGGGGGGGGGTGGGGGTGGGGGGTGGGTGGGGTGGGGGGGGCAGGGGGCAGGGGCAGGGGTGGGGTGGGGTGGCGAAACTACCAGATTTATTAAAATGAAATGCATTTTTTGTATAATTTAATGCATTTTTATGTGAAAACTTTATGCATTTTTGTTTGATTTTATATGCATGTGAAACATGCATATTTTTGGGGGGTGGTAATGGGGAGGGTTGGGGGGTGGTGTGGGCTGGATTGGGGGGTGGTATGGGGTGGGGTGGTGAAAATACCAAAACTGGAAAAATTAAATGCATTTTTCTGTTCAAAGTTATGCATTTCATGTGAAAACTTTATGCATCTTTGTGTGAAACTATATGCATCTAAAATATATCTATTTTGAGAAAATCTAAAAATATATATATTTTTTTTTAATTATTAAATCCGAAAATTACATTCCAATTTTACCCCTCCAGATTTTGCCTTGGAATCCTTGCCACGTGTCACCATCTTGATGCGCCACATGTCATAAATGTGTGGTCAAGATTTGGATCTAGTGATTTATTATAAGCATTGGGATCTATATGATCCCATTCCTATATATATATATATATATATATATATATATATATATATATATATATAGTGGTCATTTTGTATATACCTAACACTAATAAATTCGGACCCATATATTAATCTAGGGTTCAAATTTTGTGGTAGCTATTTTTATATCTGCAGTCGAAGATAAGATGTGGTGGGGTTACAAATCCTCCTCACCTTACACACAAAATGAAACCGTACCGTACTGTTTGGCTGGTTTTCTCAATAAATTCTTATAGTCAAAAAATTGAAATCATCAAAAATCAATTCGACAATAGTTATATTTGAAAAATTGACACTCATCTTCACATGCCGTAACATTTATTGCAAGAGTTCCCTATTTATCACCACGTGCCAATAAATATATATCAATTAAAATTTTAAAGAACGAGATAATTTAGTCAATTTTTTAAATTTGACTAAATGTTCGACATTCTTATACGTTCACAACAATAATACTTGAGATTTAAGGTATTGAATTAGGTGTTTCACTTTCGATTTTATTTTTTATTTTATTTATCTTCAAATTTTTTTATATGCTTTAATTTGATTTTATAATAATTAATTAAGATTTATTTCACTCAATTATGATATATAATAATTTTTAATTATTTAATTTTATTTTTATTAGTTAATAATTTCTTATTAAGAATGATAATATTTGTTTTATTTTAATTTTTGATATAATAGATAAGTTCATTCATATTATTATTATAACACATTTATTTTTACAAAAAAAATATTAAAATACTCCATTCGTCCACTCTAATAGGCTCACTTCTTTTAGACATATAGACTAAAAAACTTACTTTTTAGGAGAAAAGTGGTGTGGTCCACATCAATTAAGTACATTTTTTTTACTCAAAATAAAAACCGAGCTCATTCTATTGGGAAGCCTCAAGAAAAATGAGTCTATTAGAGTATGATAGAGGGAGTAATAAATAATAGCAAGCTCAATAATCTATTCAGCCCCCACCAAGTAATTTATTTTTTTAATTATTATAAAATTGGATTATTGGTTTTTTGTGCAAATTTTCATCTAAAATTGTCTTCTAAACGAAAGCATCAAAATTGAATTATAAAAAAATTATCTTCTAAAAATATACTCTCTATGTCCCAGCGAAGATGAGGCGTTTCTTTTGGGCACGAGATTTAAAGAGTTAGTTTTAGTGAACAAGTGAAATAAAAAAAGTACAATAAAAAAGAAAGTGAATGAAAAAAGAGCTTTAATTTATTCCAAAAAGGGAAACGACTCAACTTTGTTGGGACGTCTCGGAAAGAATACGACTCAACTTCGTTGGAACAAATGAAGTAGCTCTTATTTTCTGCGTCCGCCCCTTACAACACGACACCCTAATTTAGTCTTCTTAAAAAAAACAGGGCTGTGATCGACGGGGTCGGGAAGAGCCTCGGGCTGAGCGAGTACGACCTCGATCCGGCTCGGATGGCGCTCCACCGCTTCGGCAACACCTCGGCGGGCGGGCTTTGGTACGTGCTGGGTTACATGGAGGCGAAGAAGCGGCTGAGGAAGGGCGATCGGATCATGATGATCAGCTTCGGAGCTGGCTTCAAGTGCAACAACTGTTTGTGGGAAGTCCTCAGAGACTTGGGCGATGCGAATGTGTGGGAAGATTGCATCCATCGATACCCGCCGCCGAGCCTCGCCAACCCTTTCACCGAGAAATACGGATGGATCAACGATGAGCGTCTCAGCTTCGTTCGGATTGAGGATTGTGTGTTCTCGAGCGACGCTTGAATGATTTAAGCAAGTGTTTTGGTTGAGATCATATGTATTTGAGAAGAGGTTGCTAATTAAGTAAAGTGAAATGCATGTGTGTTGTTCAAATGTAGTAAAAAATAAATGATTGAGTTATACTTTTTTTTTTGATGAAATGAAAAATTAATTTTAAAGATCGTGTGACGGGGGACGACTTGAAAACCTGACACAGGAGGCGACGTCGGTGCGGCTAAAATATTAAAAAAAAACATTTTCAAAAATAAATGATTGAGTTATCCTCTTCTTTTTCTTTCTAAATTTGTTGTTGCAAAGAAAATAAATAGGGTTTAATGGTTAAGGGTACAAGTATTAATAGTATGATAATATTACTTCCTTCCTCCAATTGAAAATGGTTTGTATTCTCATTTGGGTTATTCCATTATAAGTGGTTTGTTTCTATAAATGACAAAATTTAATCCATAATCTACTACTTTTAATTAACCACTCTACACATATTCTTCTTATTTTACGTGTAATAAAGTAACCCGTAACTTTTAATGGGACAGAGGAGGTAATTTTTTTTGGAGGTACAATACAACAATATTACGTCATTACTCTATCGTTAGACCAACACGTCCTTTCTCATAATCTAGAAATCGTAGCTCTTTTTTATAGCAGTTAAATCTAGATGATATAAAAATTAATGATCTAGGATTGAATTCTACTTTCTAGAGGAGAAATTTTTATTTGATCCATCTTTTTAACGAAGCTAGCTTACGCTGTACGCATAATTAATGTTATTTATTTAATAAAATTAAAAATATAGATATAATATCTATTGTATTTAATTTTTTAATTAACAATTTTGTCTATTTGATTCTACAACTATAGAGTATAGTAAACCCCTTTTAAAATTATACTCAATAGATTTATAAACTATGTAGACTAATAAAATTCTTATGTCTCATTGCGCTCAATAAAATACTAAATATTTAGAAGTAAAAGAAAGAAAACAAATTATTAGCTTAATATAATATGTATTTGTCGAAACTATTCTCTTACTTGGCTCTTTTACTGAACATTATTCTATTACTCTTTCTAAGATCTAACATACATTAATCCAAATAACATGTCTTTTATTAATACAAATAGTATTAATCCTTTAATATAGCATCGTTGAAATTTTCTATTAGAGTATTCCTAATCTACACTTACATAATATTTAATACAAATAACGTGTCTTGTATTAATACAAATAGTAGTATTAATCCTATAATATAGCATCGCCCAAATTTTCCATTAGATTACTCCTAATCTAAACTCATATTATATTAGATATATATTAAATATATTTAGTGTAATATCTAATAAATTAATATACTCTTATAAATATATAATAATATGTGATTTACAAAAAATAATCTTAAAATAAAATATGTAGTGGGGATAAAATAGGCAATCTACATTTTGTGTCCAATGCATCCTATCACAAATACTCATGTGCAACCAGTTGCACCGTGCAACTGATTTCTAGAATGACACTACTTCATTCGAGAAATGACACTTAAACATTTTCGAATAACACATACAAATGACACTTGAAGATTAGAAATCAGTTGCACGATGCAACCGATTGCACGGGAGAGTGCTTCTTTTTCTATTAGTGTCTATATATATATATTGTAAAAAAAAATACTACACATCATTTGATATTCTCAACTTGGGTTGGTGGACTTAATTAATGACAATATTCGATTAATTAACCACATTTACTACTGCACGACATATTTTTCCAAATTAGAGATAGCCAAATAAATTAGTTTTGGTTACAGATATATGTTGCAATCCATTTAATGCAGTCAAGCGACATGTCTGAGTTAATTAATTTAATTTAATTTATGAGGCGAGCTAATTGGACATAAATACTATTCAATGCACTTCAAGCAACGTGTGGTACTTTTTTTTTTTTTTTGAATTAGAATTACAGGAATTATCTAAATATAATCAAATAAGTAACTTGTACACAGGCGAGACATCTACATCACACAAAGGTGGGAAGATAACTGCACGCTAGCGGAACCACTACCCACACAAAAGTGGGAAAACTACACCGATCACAAACGGGATTGAACCAAAAACCTCTTACAAAGGAGAGTCGTTGGGTGTCTCAACTTTGCCACTTGCAGCACCGTGTCGTATTAACTCAATACAACAATAAAGATAATTTAAGTCCAAATTACTAATTAAAATACATTGTACAAGCATCATAAATTGTTTTGGTGACAATCTTCAATACTAAAATAGATTTCCGGCATCAAGAAGTCTTGGTTTTCTGTCGAGCACCTGGTGAGCGTGCACAGACATTAAAACAGCTCCTTAATTCTTTGTGGATTTCTGTCGAACGAGTGGTGTGCACTAGAAATTCTGCTCCTACATCTCTTAGAGAAATCTTGTGGAAGAAAGGCGATGATATAGACTCGTTTAGACAGGAAGAAACCAGCAGATGAAAATGGTTCATCAAAATTTATGAGTGTTAAAATAATTAAAGTGAAGTAAAAGATTCACCCACCTTTACAAAAAATAGAAATAGATACCAAAATGTGGGACATCCAAAAATAAATATATGAATACTAAAAATTGGGATGAAGGAAGTATTATTATTATTATTATTAGTATCCAACCGTTGATTCAGAAAAGTAGGACCAAATTACTCTATTAAAAAAATAGTGTTAATAATGATAATTAATTGTATTATAAATGGAGTAAAAGACCCACCATATAATTGAAAGTTTCCAAAAATGGAAAGAGACTAATTTTTGTGAACGCTCTAAAATGATATAAAAAAAACTAATATTTTTTTTGTAGGCGGAGCGAGTATATCTCTTAATTTTCAATTTTGATTGATGTAAAACATATAACCAATTTAGATGATTTTTATTTATAGAATACTTTTTTAGCTATAAAATTTTATACATAAAAATATTTTATAATATTTTATAATTAGAAAAATAAAAGATGAAAAGCACAAAAATCTAGAAAATAAAAGAAAATATAATATAGAATAAAAATATATATATAATAAATGCACTTGACATGTTCCTCTTTTTTTTAGAATCATATTACAATATAACTCAAAGAGTAGGTTGAAACAAATAAACACATTCAAACCAATATATCTATATGCAAAGAATTGGACACAAAATTTTACATACATTTGCCATACAATCTTACCAGACAATGGCACCACCATCACTGTTGTTCTCAGGTCTTCTTTGACAGCAGTGGCTCCAGATGGCCGGCGTCGTCTCTCGAGGCGGAGATCTCCCGATTTCCCGACTCCAACTGAGACAGGGCTGCTTCTTCTGATCTCTGTTTCAGCAGTCGATTGAAGAGGCTTGATTTCTTCTCTAGCAATGGAGATTGGCTCATGGAAGAATCGGTTAAGCTTTGCACATGCTGTAGACATACTTGGACTGCATCGTGCACGCGAACGAAGAACCATTCTCGGCCTATTAGATCGACCACCTCGGCTCTTGTTAGAGTCAGCAGAACGTCTCGATTCGGATTGGAAACAGCTATCTGAAATATGCAGGCAAAACATTTTATAAATGGATGCAATCTCAATGATCATGATATATGCTAAGGGAGCGTTTACTTTTGATGATTAGCTTTGATAAATAAACATAGTAAGACGAACCCTTTGATTTATATCTCATTGAAAATGTGGGATTGAAGAAATCTTAATCTTAAAGAAAAAAATTACTCAATCATGCAAAGTAGACAGCTCTCTAAGTTGAAGTCTTTGCTTACCTGGATGTTACGTGATCTGTATTCGTGGTACAAGTCTTTTAGAGCTTGAACAGCGCTAGAGTCTATGTAAGTGACAGCTGAAACAAAAGACCAACCGTAAATGGGGGCAAAATGATATATACGCATTTCGGAAAACAAAACTTAAAAAATATCCACCTTTTACAAAATATACAAATTATACACATTTTAGAACTTTTTTTACCCTTATGACGAGGTCAAGTATGTCGAGTATTAGTGCATTTTATAGGAATGTTCGACCACTAATGCTCCATTGCCCGATCACAATGGTTGAGCATGTCGAGTATTAATGTATTTACCACTAATGCTCGACTTCCAAAGGTCGAGCATGTTGAGTATTAATGTATTTACAACAAAAACACTAGTGCTCAATACATTCGACTCGTAGTGGCCGAGCATTAGTGCATTTACCACAAATACTCGGTTTGCATTCGTTGAGCTTGAGCATGTCGAGCAAAGTTTACGATTTAAGTAAAAACAACTTGAAAATGGGTAAAAACAATCATTAACGCTAGTAAATGTCCGAATATAAACAAGAAAGATGTTGAAGATTTACTCACGAGCCATCTCAAGAATGACAAAATGAATTCCTGCGACCTCAGGGCCTCGCCTTATAGGTCCATCAACTACAGTCTCGTATTCTCGGAGCCTAGAGAAGGGAAATAGGACAGCAGCACGGTTATAACAGAACACTAACAAGGTAAAGCAGTTCAAGACAGATGAGGTCGATTTAACTTAATGAAGAAGAAGTTCTCGAGTCACCTGTCTTTGATGTAGCTTATATTGGCAAAATAGATTGGAGCATCAACGCGAACAATCACAATTCCGTTGTATGTATAAGCTTCAGGATACTGCTGCGTGTTTCTATATACAGTTGTGCCAGGTAAACGGCCCAAGACGGCTGCAAAAGAAATAATGTTTGGCTTCTCAATGAATTGCACCCATTATGTTTACAGCTAGTAGAGCTTAGAAAAGAACCTTTGGCCTGATCATGTATGCATCAATGTTAACCTCTTTCACTTTTACATGGCTTACAAGTTTGTAGATCTCATATTTTCCACAAGCATCTCAAATATCCAGCAGCTTATTACACAATTCATATAAAATTAGGGAAGCTAAATCTTAGTGGATAACATTATTTGCATGTCTTTTTTAGGCAGAAAGGACTATATGTAAGTGAGAACAAAAGCAAGATATCAGTTCTAGAAAGACCGGTAGAGGATGACTCAGATTTCATCGTTTCAGGCCAACAGATGCAATAGAAGTCTGAACGAAAAATCATGCGGTGACACAAGCAAGAGTAGGTGTGAATACTCAGTTTGACTGAACTGCTAAATTCAATGAACAAGTGTCGCGTGCGTGACCATTCAGTTAGTGATCAGGAGGAAAATATCCTAGGCACAGCTTCTGAAACATATTTTCATTTGAAAGCATTTTGGGAACATTGGACAATTGATAAGCAATAAATCATGTGATGAAACATAAGGTGCCAAAAAAACAGAATGGGAGATACACTATATATATATAAATGGCAATATTTAGGTGCATCATTTAATTGTTTGGGCATAGCAAACCCTTATAAATTAGATCAAGACTTACCAATATGTGGATTAGCTGATTCATGGATGACAAATGCAAGTGAAACACCAACCTAAGCACCAATACAGGGAAGCAATGAGAAAAGATAGCACATTGCAACTACTAAGATAGGCTCAATCAAAGATTGAGAAGCAAAGAAAACAGTAGGATTGACACGACTCTAATAGAATGCAATTCTAGATCAGATAAATGCATTGTTAGAACTAAATAAATTGTTAGCAGTAGTTTGAAAACTTGAGAACGACTTTGAAACTATTAAAGGCAATCCACTTTGCTGAATTTCTGGGTCAAATTATGAAAAAACTTAGATGCAATAAGCATTATATATTTTCTACAAAATGACAAGAAAGCATTCATAAGAATAAGGAAAATAGTATAGCCAATTTAAACATCGAAGAGATGGCATATATGATTTGATGGGTACTGAACCAGAAAATTAGCTCAACTAAATGAGATTGCTAGATCTTCACATTGAATCCATAAATTTATCACGGTTTACAATTTGATACTACGATAATGTGGTTTAAGCCAATATCCACAACTGTAGCTGAAAACTAAAATTGAATTACTAATATTGTAGGAGGAAAATATTTTATATATGGTGTTTATATTGACATAGAAACAATTGTTTTAAATGAGAAGAGTCTAAGTAAATGTGTTGTTCATCTAGCAGGAAGCACACTTCTATTTCCTCAGATAAAATAGCTTTCCATTTGCCTTTTCTCTATCCTACTAATTCTTATAGAGTTCAGAATTGGCAAAATTAATTCATCCTACAAATTGTTTTCGTTTTAGATTCTATTTTCACCTACACTTTTATCCTAAAGTAAAGTTTAGAATATCTCAGTGAGGAATTCCAACATATGCAAAAGTTATTTTCATATACCATGTATACGAACACCTGTTCTCAATAATAATTGCTCCATAATTAAGAAAACAGAGGAAAAAAATAGAGATGAAAAATTACCAAAAATAGTAACCAGACAAAAAGTAAGATTACAGTTCAAATTATTCATAGAAAATCATCAATATAATCTATACTTACACCAAGAAGGACGCCGATCTCTATGCCAAGGAACAAGGTAAAGATGAATGTAATGGTCCAGAGGAGAAAGTCTCTTTTATCCACCCTCCATAAGAAAGTAGCTTCATCATAATCCACCTAAACCAGTGAAGTGTAAAATTATAGATTGAGTGCCAAACTTAAGAAAGAAGTTCACAATAACTTCCACACATCTTATTTAACAGATTGAATTTCCCAACAATTGGTTATAAGAATGGTGATAAAATGCCATGCTTTTGAGATGCAAAGTATACCAGATACTTCTGAGACAGGAAAACATGTAGGACTCATCTACTTTTGAAAGAACAACTCACCAGTCCAATAACAGCAGAAATGACAATGGCGGCTAGACCACACTGCAAAGAAACACAAAATGAAGGAGAAGACAGAATTATTAGCAACAGAATTTACAATGCTGAGAGTCAAATGTTAGCTCCATCTCCACAGATATCTCAATTTCAAACTACATATCCTTTTATGGGGGTTTAAAGTTCCCAGTCATATCAAGACAGCTTAATGCCAGTAAAGATTTTTATGAGTCATAGTCTGCCAAGAACAAGTAAGCACTTCCACATACAACAAATTAACAATACTAAAGGAGAAGAAACAATTTCTTCAAATCAACCTGTGGTATGTATTCAAACAATGGAGTCAGGAATTGAAGCGCACATCCCATTATAATTCCCATAATTACTCCAGATAAGCCAGTTTTGGCTCCACTTTCATGATTCACAGCTGATCTGGAAAATGATCCTGCAGCACATAATTGAGGAAAAGAATTTTCAGGAACCTATACCAATTGTGACATTTATTCTAACCTAGTACAAGTATTATTTGATAGTTTATTAGAGAAATTAAATTATTGATTCAGAGAACAGAAAACTCTACCAGTTGTAGGGTAAATAGAGAAGAAAGAACCAACAATGTTTGCCACACCAAGACCAAATAACTGTAAAAGACAAACGGTAAGCATATCTCCATACTGACATCACAAATGGATACATGACAATGCAGGGCAATACAATTCATTAGTAGGGCTAAGGTCAATGAAAACAGACCTCTTGATTGGAATCCAAGTCGTAACCATTCTTTGCTGCAAGTGCTTTAGCAATTCCCACAGACTCCTATAAATTAAAATTTGTACATTCAATATCTCCTTTCTGAAAGAGCGCATACTTCTAACAACATGAGAGAGTAGAAGATATAAGAGAAACTATAGTAGGAGAGAGTTATGATTAAAACTTCTCTTACCAAAATAGCCACGCCAGTAATGAGAATCGTTGTAGGAATCAAAGATTCAGCATACTCAAATTTCTTTGGGATGGAAAATTCTGGCAGGCCCTGTGGTATTTCACCTACCTAGAACAGCAGAGCCAAAAAAAATACATATTAAATATATTTCACACAAGCTAAAGTTCATTGGAGGGATAATTTATGATAGTAAATGGCATTTGATTATTCTTTAATTAAAGCAGTCCTCACCAAAGATATTGAAGATGGACTAAATACATGCACAAAAATGGTGCCCAAAACTACAGCTGTAAGGGGACCAGAAGCTCGCAAAAAACGCAACGATTTCCTAGTTTTTCCCTGTCAACACAACAAAGTTAGTTTGAAGAGGTCAACAATTGACAAATGGATACCTAATTGAAAGAACAGATTCATACCAAGTGCTTCATGATCAGAAGAACTGCCAATGTGATGGAGCCCATGAGAAAAGGTTGCCACAAGAACTACAGAGGAACCAAAAGACAAGAAATCAATAATAAATCATATGGTTGTAACAGACCGCCAGCATATACCGAAAATGAAGCATAAACAGAAGTTGAGGTAAATATGTTTGAACTGGAATAAGAAAAGAGTTAAGAGTTTTTTCTTTTTTTGGTGCCGTAGAGAACGAGAGCCTCAAATTAAGGTAGCCACTTCTAGTTTAGTGTTTTAGCGACTCAAAAATGAAAATGATATGGTAAGTATAGTAGCTTAAAATGACACCTCTTCTCATCTCCAAATTGGCTACAAAATAAGCTTCATCAACCACAATAATATTAATAAATGATGGGAGATGGCTTCTCTAATTTACAACAATAAAGATAATAAATACTGAAAATATGTAAAAAGGGGACCCTCCTACAAGTAGTCATCCTTGCACTACAATCTCTTTGTTGCAACAATTATGTGAAAGAGTATAACTCAGAGCCAAACAGTTCATATGTGCACATGGGATGACAATGAAGATCTAATTCATCTTCATATCACTAAAACACAAAGATAAAACGTGGGATAATCCATGACAATTCTGTGCATTCTACCATAAAGATAGCATATGTATTTAGGTAACTTATTAGAGAACAGATAGTGCTCCTTGGAATATACAAGGATGAACTGAAAGAGGAAAATAGCTTATCCAGAAGCAGTATAACAGCTCCAGCGTACCTGATCTGCCCCTGCAATAATGCTCTTCACCAGTGGAATAATCTCGCTGCTTCGCACAACACTGTATCCCAAGAAATCTTTTGCCTGAGACAAGGCAATTATAATGGCTGAAGCGGTAGTAAAACCAGAAATCACAGAATGGCTGATGAATCGGAGAAGCCATCCAAGCCTGGATATAAAGAAAATCAATATAAAATTTTGTTAAAAAAGAGTTCAAATATCAATGAAAAGAAAGAGCAAGGTAGCAGAGCAAAGATTTAACACTACACCATTATTGTAACCATTTTGGCAGTTGCTCAATTTGTATAAAGTTAATCAAGAAAATGACTTGTAAAAGGGAACACATTCTGCCAGGTTATTACATGCTGAATGGTATATGATGATATGGTTCAGCCCCTGACAACTGAAAACCTATTTGTTTTACAGCATTGTTGCCTACTTAATCCTTGAATAAGCTTATTTATGTGAACATCTAAAAAACCGTGAAGCTCTAGGCAATGTCCAGCAAATCGTACGTTTAATGAAGAATTTAAATAAGGTAACAAATTCCTAAAATACGTGAATACAACAAAGCTGGATAAGCAAATGAGTATATATGACCGAATGCACAGGGAGAAAAATCAATTTGATGCGTAGGTTTCCCATTAAATGGTGTAGAAATTTCAAGAATCAACTAAAGAAGAAAGAATTAAGAAATCTGCACCTTAAAAGCCCCATGATGCATTCAAAAATTCCAACCATAAGTGCCAATAGTATGGCAAGCTCTGTGTACAACGGATCTTCTGGGTTTACTATTTTCCCCAATACATTAGAAACCAGGAGGGACGTCAATGCAACAGGACCAATAGCAAGCTGACGAGACGACCCGAAAACAGCATACACAAATATAGGCACAAAACCAGAGTCTGAACAACAAAAAAGGTACACAAATCAAAATCAGCCACTCAGGCATACATATTGAATGGAACAAGACCCATACTCCCTCCTATTCAAAATAAATGTCGTTTTAGACACTTCCATTTTTTTTCAAAATGATTTTGGCCTTTCTTTCTCTCCTGATTCCAATATTACCCCCACTAGCTCATCTACAACTCACATTCTTAACTCTTCATTAATTACAAATTCATAATTTATTAGCGGTAACTTTTGGTAAGATAAATTTTCTTAATTTCTGTGCACAATACTAGAAAGACATATTTTGAATAGGAGGAAGTACAATCTAAGCTACCAACAACTAAAAAGAACCAATAACTTTCATGCATCATCAACTAGTAATGTCTGATTGCATCACCAAATCATGAATCCAAAACCACATTATTAACACCTGAACTTGCCTACATTTGATTCTGACATTTAGCTGGTTGCATCACTGCGTCTGGTGTTTTATAGCAACAATTGAGCTAACAACAAGCTCAGGAACAGTAACATCAAAGCTAAAAATCAAGGAAAGCAACTTACAAAGTCCATAAATAGGGTGAAGGCCAGCTAGCTTTGCATACGACATGGACTGGATTTAAAAAAAATAAAATTGCACAATTAATCTCAATACGATTATAATAAATTAAGAAATTATCGTAAATATTTATCAATTATCCTCCGGAACCTGAGGAACGAGCATGACGCCGACGGTGATTCCGGCCATGAGGTCGGGCTGCAGATATTCGCGCCATTTGTATCTGCTAATCCAACGGTAGCAGGGAAGGAACAGCTCAATCCAGTCCGTCCAGGTCATCCGCTTCATCCTCGCTCTCCATTTCCAGAAATACGACGACGGCGGCGCGGCGGAGGAGCTGGAGCTGGCGGCGGTGGGATGCTGCAATTGGATGATTTTCACGGGGCGGCTGGCGGTGGCGGCGAAGGAGGAGAGGTCGCCGGCGCTGGGAGAGGAGTGGCTCACCCTCTCCATGACGGAGGCGGCCGCCGATGCGGTGGCGCGTGAGCGAAAAACACGTGTAGTTTAAGTGTTTGACTGTGAATTTTGCTAGTGATTGGCGCAAAACAACGCGGACCAATTATTTCCTTATTTCTGGATTTATATCAAAAATTGCAAATGACGAGAGAAAAATCATTCATCATCATCAACACTTCAAATGGAAAATTAAACAATATAAATTAAATCATTTCATTTTCATTTTCGGGTTTATTGCTATATTTGAACACTTGACCATAACGACATATATATTGAAACTATACTTTTTTATAGTATAATAAATAAATCAATAAATAAATAAATAGCTGTAGAAAACAATTTCCAAATGGATTTATACAAAAAGGAAACAATTTTTGTTATGAAAAAACACTTTTCTTTTGCCAATATGCTAGTACAAATTTATTTTCTTGAACGGTTGAATTATTTTTTATAAGTAAATTTATTTAGTCTAATAAAAAATGGGGATACGAAAATTCAAAGCCATATTTTAAGGAAACACGCATTCAAATTCATGATGAGTTGTACAAATTTAATTTTGATTTTTCAATGATGGAAAAGTCATGGTTATCTGCATTTTTCATCGAAATTAATTTTTTTTTAAGTTCGAAAATAAGTTTATCATTTCTCAAAATAGTTTCACCTGAAAACAAAAGTCATTTACGTCCTTATCAAAGAAAAGTATATGATGTGAGCAAAGCAGTTATAATTCACAATAAATCTAATGGGACCTATATATATAACACACAAAAATAAAATAAAATAAAATTGAGTCGTTAGTAAAAAAAAATATACAGATCAACTCAATCTAAAATATTTAGTGAGATTGGAATTTTAAGATTCTTTAATTTAAAAATAAACACTCTCTCACTCCACCAATAAGTCCTAAAATGAATTAGGTATGATTTACCAATTAGATTCATTTATCGAAATAAATAAATAAATAAAATTAATAATTAAGACGTGGCGGGAATAGGTAAAGACATGCTAAGGGCTGCTTGATTTGGAAGCAGTGCTGACAGAATGTATCGAGACGTTATCGCGTCCATATTCACTCGCCAGCTAACTAAAATAGAATATTTTTGTACACTCTATTTAAGCTATTATTATAATCACAGATAGCAATCTCATATTCATATGCATTGGACAATGTCTTAATAAATTTAATTTTCGGATTAAAAAAAGGATTAAGGCTTCAGAGTAAATGGTTTGATTAGATTTGAATTTTCTTATATTAAATAAATAGTAATTCTTACATATACGAATGGGGATATTTAAATAGTAATCTCTTTTTCAGTAACATGATATTTAAAATTTACGGAAGAGGCTGATTTGAGCAGTAACACATGATTAATAAAATAATTTATTTAATTAAATATTTCATTTACATTATTCGACCCGCAATGAATAAATAGATTCACATTTTAATTATTTAAGTAAGTGATTATTTTTTTGATATCGAAATATTGAGATACACATGTTACAAGTTGAATTTTCTATATAACATACTCCATCCGTCCACCAAAAATATGTCACTTTATTTTCGGCACGAATTTTAATAAAATGTGAGTGAAGTTGGTAGTGGAGTAAGGGTCCCACTTTAAATGTGAGTGGAATGGTGTGGACCCTACTACTAAAAATGGATGTGGCATATTTTTTGTGGACGAACGAAAAAGGAAATTGTGACATATTTTTGGTGGACGAAGGGAGTAATAAATTCGTTGAAAAATAATACAGTAAAATTCAAAAAATAAATTTTTTACCCCTTATAAGGTCAACCCATGATTAAAAGCTAAAAATAATTTATAATTTATATTTTAAATATTTTTTTATTATATTCCATCCCAATATATCAGATATTTGAATATTAAATACACACTAAGGGTTATTCAATTACTCGAGATTAAATTGGCTCGAGATTACTCGAGACTTTATTAACCCCATGATAACCCGAGATTAATTTGCCATAAGAGAAAAACCAAAACTTTTGTATCAAATTGTATCTATCCAACCGAACAGCTTATCACGAAATTAAATCTTGTCAATCCTATTTAATCATATCAACCTAACACTACCTAACAACATCAAGTATAAGATTACTCAAAACAAATAATAGCAATTGATAGTTTCACCATATTTTCAGCAAACTGGAACTGGAAAAGATGGAATCCATTGCTATTATTTGAATATTCAATAAGCACAGTAAGAATATTGACAACAAATAATAGCAATGGGTGACTCTTTGGCCATATTTGCAGCAAACTAGAACTGGAAAACATGAGCGATAAAACACAGTCTTACTTCAACAACAACATCATAGTACATACATGATAAGCAAAGCCCTTGACAGATCCAAATACGTCGTCGTCTATGACAACTTACAACGATCAAGCATTATTATTTGCAAGAAGCATTCTAAGACTTGCAGAATTTCTACAGCTAAAGTAGTCAAGTGGGCAATAGCAGCAGATTCTATGATGTAGGTAGATTAAGACGAGCTCACGCATTAACTTTTGGCGCCCAGCCTGCAACGACATGCTCCTTTGCGGCCTGTGTTTTCTTGAAAGACTCCCGAGAATACAGCAGCTGTGATGGAGAGAGGGAGGGACACATTAGCAGAGTATTGGTTTTATATACATTGACTAAGAGTTCTTCATCTTTCACATTTCGACTCGACTTTGAAGACTGCCCAGCAATACTTGGTAAGTAAGAAGTTCTTAAGCTCGTGTAACAATTAGGCATCATCACAGGCTTGATGTGACATGAAATGCTTCAGAGAGCTTCCACATTACAACCATTATTGATACTTTGAAGGGCAATGCTGAAGTACAAGTTCAATCTTGAAACGAGACACATTTACCTTAACAAAAGGGATCGATTTTACAAACCACATAATGCCCACATATTCATGATTTGGCAATGTATTTGAAGCTCATTTATAACTTAAAGCAATATCTTGAGAAACAATATCAGTTGTCAGATAAGCATATGTTTTGAATATTGAGGTCTAGGCTCAGTCAAACCCGATAAATTGTACTTAATTGTCCCAAGTATTGAGCATCGATCCACATATTGCAAAAGGAGAGAAGACCACAAGGAAACAGATTGGTAATAATATATTGAAATACCTTCTTGTAATTGTGCACATGAGTCAAGCTTTCAGGAATAGCCCAACCCTTAAAATGGCCAAGCGTCACATCAAGATGGTAAAGCTTAGGTGCCAAATTCAAATCAGCAGCAGAAATGTTTTCTCCATTGATATACGGTCCCTGAGTAGCAAAGACAAACAATGTGAATTATATTCACCTTCTTCCCCTTATATTTTCATCCTTAACACACTAATTCACCACCTTAGTCTTCAGGTGCTCCTCTAGCGCCTTCAATTCGTCGAGCAGAGCTTGTTCTGATCCATCACTGGGATCCTTGCTCTTCAGGAATTTGACGAAGGAAGAAAATATCTTGGAGCCACTGCAAAAATATGATGGCAAAACAAGGAAAAAACAAAAAAAAAAAAAAAAACACATGATCAAACTGCAGAAGCATAAATCTATTTCACAAATGCATAGAAGCAGGAAAAACAGTTACTTTCATATAGACATAGAAGATCCAAAGCAAACAGCAAAAACAGAAAACACTCTGTTTTGAAATGATTCACAAAGCCCAAGCATTTTCTTCACTCTAGATTATAAAGGGAAGAAAAGTTCACTACATCAAAGCCTCCAACCACAACCAAAACAAGAATCGACAATTGGTTGAGCTTATAAGCTCCTTAAAACAGCTTATAAGCTCTTGAAAAGTATTTGGTAAAATAAGCTCCTAATAAGCTCCCAAAAAATAAGTTTCCCAATCCCAACTTACTTCTTCATAATCTTATAAGCAGCAATCATTTTACAAAAATAACTCTACTATAATTTTTTATTTCAAACATATACTCTTTTAATTTCATCTCTATTCAATTTTCTCTCTAACTCACAATTATCTCTCTAGCTTATAGGCTCAATTATCCAAACACTTTGCCAACTTATAAGCTCTCGAGATATTACATCTTATAAGCTCTCTAAAATAAGCTCAGCCAAACACCCTCAAAACACCAAATCCAAACATCACATTCCCATTCCATAACCAAGAATGCACCAATATAATACCACATCCAAGAAATACACTAGATGATAACTCACATGCATATATATAAACACAAGAATGAAACTGAAAGGGGGGAAATCATACACTGAGGAGACTTCAGCTGGAGTAGCGAGAGACGGATTTGGGTATTTCTCCTCCAAAATACCAACAATAACATCAGAATCAGAAATCCACTTGTCATCCAACTTTATGAGCGGCACCTTCCCTTCTGGATTCACTTCCATAAACCTAACAAATCCCCATAATAAAAAATAAAATAAAAAAATAAAACAAAAACTAGTTAAACCTCTCCAAAAAATCCCTGAATTCGGCAGCGTTTTGAGCAAATTACCACTGGGGCTTGGCGTCGAAGCTGATCAAATGCAGCTTGTACTCGACTTTCTTCTCCTCCAAAGTCAGCAGCACCCTCTGGCAAAAGGGGCCTAAGATAGCAAAAACTATTTATCAGAAAAAAAAAAAAAAAAAAAAAAAAAAAAGGAATTCACGAGCACTGATTGTGTGTGTGTGTGTTGCGTAAAGTGAAGATTGTAGACGAAATTGGAAAAATTACAGTCTCCGACAATGTCGGGGGCTCCAGCAGCAGCCTTGACGCAGATCTCGACAGCCATGGGTAGAAGGTGTTTGTGAAAACCTCTAGCAGACAGATGAGAGAGAAGAATCGAGAATGGGATGTGAGAGTGAAGTGTGGGAGAGTGATGAAGACACAGTGGCCGCAAAAAGTGTATTTATGTATTTTTTATTTTATGTACAAAGTCGCTCCACGTTTTACACGACGTAAGTTGGAGTCAGATGGTTTTTTAGGACAGTAACTTAGGTTGATTTAGAAATTATGACAATAACTTTCAAACTTGTAAAAATAGGACATTAATTAATAAGTGTTGCACTCGTAGGCATTTCTTGAAAAATTATCGAATTTTCGAACTTTTCCGCATGGACCAAGCACATGACATCCTATCTGGAGCCTTAAAAATGATGTGCTTGCCACATAATCAACCTCTCCGTGCGGATTGTCATGTGCTTAGTCCGTGCAAAAAAGTCTCAAAATTCAATAATTGACTCATAAATGTCATGCGGGTGCAACGCTTATTAATTAGTGTCCTATTTTTACAAGTCCGAAAGTTTTGTCCTAATTTCCAAATCAACCTAAGTTATTGTCCTAAAAAATCCTCTGACTCACGTAAGTTGCGATATCAATTAATACTGTAATAACAAAAAAAAAATACACTATAGAAATACCACATTTAATAATGTAAATGTAGAAATACTATTTTTTAATTTTTTTTTTTTTGAAAATAATGTACTTTAAAGTAAATGAAGAAAAAAGCTTCTTGAATGTGATAAAATTTGTGTGGAAATAAATGACACCCAGACGAAATACATTTCGAACTCATAGTATCATTGTGAAATGAAAACATAAAAATACATGTAATCTTTCTGTGATAGAAAACGTAACTTGGAACATATTTATTACAAATTTGATAATTTAGACTTTTGACTAATATTATTAATAATTTAGAACATATTTGTGACTCAACTTATAATTGGGTATTTGAATGATATTTATTGTAAATATATAAATTGAGCTAACTATTGGCAACTATAAATAGCTGCTACAAGTGCGTATATGCGTGTCTTGGATTCGAGTCCCCTGTGCCGCGGCCTTTTAATTTCTTTATTTAATATTATAAATTAATTCAAAAAAAATATATAGTGGCTACGAGTATATTAAAAAGAACTTTGAAATGTACTTAAATTTGATAATTCTAGTTCTTGTTTGCGGCTACAAAAATCAACAAACAAATTTTATTAGATTGAGGGTGAAATAGTAATACGTGAACTGGAAATGAACGTAAATTTGGTTATTTAAAGGAAATGGAAGCCCGATCAAAGATTTTTTTTTTTTTCCGTAGAAATCAAAGATAAATTTCGAAGACAAACACTTGCGTGAAAATAATGAATCCAAGATCCAGATCTAAACTCGTATTTCAATGACTTCTTTATAATAAAAAAATCAAGATCCAAATCTACATTTTTTTAAATGTGATCCAAATCCACATTTTTATTGTAAATACATCATTGAATACGGATTTAAATCAGATCTAGACACATCTCACAATAAGAACATATACACAAGCTAGAGATGAAAAAGAAAAGAAAATAAGTAAAATTCAGCATGTACAATCGAGAATCATCAACAAAATAAGCCTATAAGAATCTATGCCCAAAAGACACACACCAAAAAAAAAAAAAAAACTTATATTTCAGTGATCTCTTTGGTTGTAAATTTATCATGAGAAAATGAAGGATAAACAAAATTTCACTCTTTAAATTATTCCAATATTTTCCCTCATTTCCTACTTGACTGTTACTCATTCCTCATTTTCACTACAAACGATGGATAATATTATCCTTCTTTTGTAGTGAAAATGAGGAATAAGTAAAGATCAAGTATGAAATGAGAGAAAAGAAAAAAATGATTTAAAGGGTGAAATTTTGGTTATCCCTCATTTTCCCATGATAATTTTAAAACAAAAAAGAACGCACCCTATAAGTTTTAAGGGGTTTTCTGTTAATAAAAGAATAAGTAGGTTAGGGGTCAATTCATACCTTCATTGTAGGTCATGGGCCAATTAATACCTTTCCTAAAACAAAATACGATACAAAATAGTACTCCATCCGTCCCAAACGAAATGTCTTGTTTTCTTTTTTGGACTGTTCCAAACGAAATGTCCTATTTTCTTTTTTGGCAATACACTCTCTTTCTATACTTAATATTTAAATAATTTCCACCAACCCACTTTATCTACTTTATACACATTTCTTAATCTCCGTGCCGAAAAGAAATATGACATTTCGTTTGGGACGGAGGGAGTACTAAGCAAAGGCAATAATCAATCAAGCACACAAAGAATTGTAGCAACACTTACATGAACATAGACAGAAAAACAATAAAATAATAATTACATGTTAGAAATTGAAGCTACATACATGTTAGAGAATGTGAAGTTGAAGATGTGACCTTCAAAAACAAAATTTGCGCTGCACTTTTGAGCTCTCTCAGCCTTTTACCTAAGCAATGAATGGAGGAACAAAAATTGAACTACAATTTCTAACCAAAACTTGAGCACCCAAAAAACACACCCAACACACATGTATGTACAAAATGGTGCTCCAACCCGGGGAATCGAGTTGGGTGACGATGCTATACACAATCTACTCGTCTGTATCAAGACAGCGAACCCTTCAGAAAATGCACCGATGAAAACTGAGATGGGTGCTTCTATGGAAAGACTTTGCAATCTGGACTAGTAATGACACCAAACAAGTTCTCCAGTTTAGAGACATTGGTGTTATTGAAAAATAAACCCCCATGACTGCAAGCAACAAAATCGAAGATTAGTCATGCAAGACTTGGAAGAATATTTTACCTACAAATAAAGGATTAGATGGATTGCAGACAATGGTACAGAATGTCTAACCTACAATCTGAATATGAGATTTATACATGTACTTTCGAATACAAGTACATGTGCTCTAAGATGTATGTTGGAATAAATTGAAATGGGAGATTGGCATAAGTACCTGAAGATGGCAGAAGCACCAGATATTTGCCAACTTTCAGCATGTAGAAGCAGCTTTTGCTGGCTAAATAAAATATGCAGCCATTTGAGAATCACGAGCCACAAAAAAAAAAGGCTTTACTTCATTTATGTGGGTTTTCCCAGCAGCTCTGAGTAAATTGCCTCTGATTCTATTATGCCTCTAATTCTTTCGTGCTCAACAGAACTAGAGCTCAACTTCCAATTTGTTTGAACCGAGATAAAAGAGGCATTAGCTATTTCACAGCTTAACCATAGATTCGCCACCGTAGACAGAAAATGAGTATCAGGAGACATGAAGTGAATTTCTTATCAGGCCAGGTAAAACAGAAAGGGTAGGTTTTCATTCAGGTAGCTGAAAGTGAAATATATGGCTACTCATTTGACAGCTGAAGCAAGCCACGCATCTGGAGGTACGGATTTTCCAATAGCTTTTCATTGTTGCTCTGTAAATAGAAGTACAAAGTACCTCAAGCATCAGTACCGAAATCAGGATCATAAAAGAACTTTTACATAAAAGAGTTCCAAAAGCATATAAAAGACCCGAACGAAAACACTGGGATCAAATGAGTCCAACCTCTTACCTCAGTGGTGTGATAATATATTCTACTTTGGACCTAATTTGGGTAATAGAAAAGGGTAACCTAAGCTGTAGCATAAAGTTGCATTCTCATACAGGAAGCATTATAGTCTAACTTTGACAGTGTGCTTTGTTGCAGCTTACTGGCACGGTGGCACCAGACTTTCTTTAATAGTGACCAAACTTTATTGGCTGGTCACAGTGAATAATTATCACACAAGATTTATTTAATGGAAAAACCCAACAATAGACTTCCAAAAGAAGCCATAAATTTCTACCGATGAAACATTATATTATACAAGAATGCACCTGTTGAGCCCTTGAAACAAGACTTTGAAGTTTGCGCTGGTAACTCTCTGGTTCCTCAGTCATCATTCTCTGTGAGATATAAAAGTTTAAATTAGTTTAATATCTTCAAATTTCATTGTTCAAAATCAGCGAAAGACACCCAATACTTACCTTCAAAAGAAAAGTTGAAGAGTAGTATGCCACTCTTGCATCTGTATCATCCAACAATTCCCTGGAAAATATACATACAAATATAAAAAAGTAATTCAAAATAAACTCAAATAACAGTGAGTAGAAGGTGATAGTTTACCGGAAGAATTCTTCTCCACCAACGTCTTTGAAAGCAGCAGGATCTGCTGTGCATTTACCAATCAAAAGTAAGAGAAGTGTAGCTCTTATATCTGATGTGCCACCTGGAAGATTTCCTCTCCCTTTGCTACCTACAGAGACGCCTAATGCAATATTATCTGTAGCAGCACCAGCAAGCTGGATCAAAGGCCAATAAAATAATGCAGCTGGAACACGAGCAATCAACTGCATGGGTACAATGGCTTGTCCACGAAGAAGCAGGGCTGCCATGGATGCAGTATCGCGGATTGGAATCTGCACATTTTTTCCAATTTTGGTGCTAGGACTTCCAACAAAATCACTGTGATCAATGTTCTCTGCTATGGAGGGTCGTTCTGCCCTATCTGACTTTTTCATTCTTTCTAAATTCATGGAATCTTGCCGGTGCATTGTATCTCCGAACTTTGTTGCAGCAGTATTTGCAACTTTCAAGCACAGTTGAGACAATAGAATATCACACATCTGTACATGCATGTCCAAGAAAAATATGAGCATTAGAAAATAAGCAGCACAAAAAATTGTATAGCTAATTATTCTTTATCTGTGATGTATCCAGGAAGAGAAATGTATTAGAAGTATGGATAGGATCAGAACAACAGTCAGGCAGTGTATGCAGCGACAGTTGTGCTGTAACACCAGTATGGGCACAATCCTACACGCAGCAAGGCCTAAGCCCTAAAACCAATAAATTCAAAATAAAGGAAAGGGATTTCTTCTGGCATATGTTCCCATGAACCAATAAAAAAAACTGGCAATGGTCATTGACAAGCAACATGCAAGAAATCCCACTGGCATCTCCATTAATTCAAAGAAACGAGGATACACATAATCAAGGAATATTGGAGATTCTATGCCCTTCATATTAGATATGTATGATTAAATGAAGCAGAGTAATTATGATTACCTTTAAAATATTCATTCGATCAGTTTCATTTTCCTGAGCCATCAGCGATAAGCCACAGCTCATGATATCTATCACCGCATTTGCCTTCTGGAGACGACTCTTGTCATGTCTACGGTCCGTAGTTTGACTACGCATTACCTGTTGGACTTCCTTTTCATCCAGCAAAAATTTACACTGGATCAGCAGCCTCTCCAGAACAAACAGAAAGCCCCATCTAATATGGTTATTTTTTGACTTGAGAAGTCCACACATAAGCCAAATAGGTAAAGGGATATCTAACGATGCTGAATAATCATTAACTCCAGCAAGCGAAATTTTCTGCTCCAAGTTTTTGACGCTCGAGAGACTCAGATCTCCTTCTCTGTTAATTTCTGCAATCAGCAAGTCCCCCAACCACAAATACCCATTCTGGCGATAACATATTCGTTCAGAGTGAAGAAGAGAATGTAAAGTGGTCCAGCAAAGCTTTGCACTCATAGCAGCATTTCCAGGAACTCCACCAATGCTTTCAATAGATTTTAATGATTTTGTGATCTTAATCATTTGGGTGAACTCTTTGTCTACACGAGTATATGATCCTATAAGGGCATCAAATTTCTCAACAATCTTCTCCAATAACTGCAAGAGGAGAATAATTTAATGCACAAGGAAAAAATATCTATCAGGATTTCAGCATATCAAATATCAAACATGTGATTATTCCATCCAATAATATGAGGTACTTGAACATTATACTATAGAAACATATATATGTTATCTTTCCTGGCAGCTCCCTAACATGGAAATCCAGTAAATCCACCGGTGAGTTTATATTATCCTTTCCATATAATCATCAAAATGTTGCTTCCAACCCTTAACAATCCTTTACATTTGATTATCGATCCCATTTAGCCCTACCTCACACTTGAGAGATCCATATATAAAGATCCTCTAGAAAGAACTTACCAAACTCATCAAGCGCTCAACTACAAATAGAGAGAATAAGAAACTCATACCCTGATTATTCAGTAACTTTTTCACATATAGAGCTGAATACAAGTACGATATGAAATCAATATAAAATTATAACAGTACAGCTGTATGACAAAGTCAAAGTCAAGTGTGAAATATACCATCAAAAGCCGGTCATTATTAGGATATGTGGACAATGATGCAGAGATTGATCTCCTCAACAGTTCTACAATACCTTCAACTCCCAACTTGACAGAACTATGCAGTGCTTCGGGTGCATCAGCAAGCACTAGCAAGGTAGCAATAGGTCGAACCTCATCATCACTGTACTCGGAAACTCCAGCGGCTATAAAGCCCTCATTTATTTTATGCAGAACATAGTCAAAAATCACCAGATATAGATTTCTCCTCTCTTCTCTTGAGGTCGACAGCACTAACTGCATTGGCCAAATGAATATGAAAATTCAACAATATATCCTTGTAAATTGGGTCAAAATTATATGTATATCTTTTTCTTTTCTGACAAGAAACAAAAACGTTATGAGAACTCACAAGTAGGTAATACTAGTTCCTAAAAATCTTGGTATATATCATCCTTATAAATAAAATCTGGCATATAGAAACTAATTATATCATACCTCCCCAAATATAAAATCAATTCCACCAATTAGATCAACTTGGTTAACAAGAAACAAAGGACTAGCTAGAACATTTTTATCAGGTTCCTCAGGCATTTGATAGAAAAGGTTCGTCATCATGCAGATAAGCTTGGAATGGACTATTTCTGCCCAAGTGTTTTTTCTACTGATCTTCATCAATACTTCAATGACCTGTAAGGAAACAAAAAGCAGGAAAAGTTTTGAGGTAAGAAAAACATGTGGAACAAACAGAGTTAAATTTCTGGAAAGATAATATGTCCTTTAGAACACTTGTAGTTCTATAATCTGTCAGGAGATTCTGTAGGCCTACACAGATAAATGTACATAGTTCTTTTTTCTTTTTCTTTTTATGCATAATATTCATCATTTGTCTAACTATAATTTAGAAATTGATGGAAAATATAATCGAACATTGATTCAGTTTTACTTTGGCCGTCCATTACCATTTCTGATCAATTCTACACATCTCAAGATAATAATCCATTTTGCATCACAGAGTTTTTTTAGAGTAACACTCTCATCTTTCTATTCTAACTTTGTTCAATTATTTAATTAGATGCACACCCTGCACAATACAAAAAATGCAAATTCCACAACTAGATGTGATTATGCTCCAAGATCATATTCTCGTAAACCTACTACTCACACACATGCAATCCTTCTAGCACCTCAATTCAGAGTACCATTGTTATTAAAAAAGTCAACCAAGATAAAGTCGTTGTAGTAAAAGAGGCATGCTTCCTTCATCTTGAAGCTACTGCCTGTCTTACGCTCAGTTTGGAGTCAGAAGGGATCTCTTATTCGTTAGAGTTCTGACGTTGTCATTCTTTCTCTATCATATTCATCTCAACCATCAATTTTACTCAAGTTACAATCTCTGGTTTCTCTTACAAAATTCATAATAATTATGTGGTAGATCTCAGGCCCAGAAGATTCTAGGACCCACTTCCTTGCTCCTGTTTGTCAGATTTCTGTTTATCCTTTTACAGCTTTTCTAGAGATTGCTACAGGACACACGTCTCAGTTAATATGTTATGCAAGTACTATATTAAATGTTGGGTCTCAGCAGTACCAACAAATAATGTTTCAGGAAGATCATGTTCCACAGACAATCACCATCCAATAAATAAGGTCAGCTGATTCCCATCAATAAAGTACGTTGGTATAAAGACATGATCGGCAATTAGTAGATTACAAGAAATCCGGATCGATGAAATACTCACTCTAATGTCAAGGCCTTTTAATCTACTTCGCCGAATCTTGCCTCTATCGCAAACAAAGTACAGTAAACAGCTCAAGGAAGAAGCCCACACAGCCTCTTCTTCCTCTTCTATCTGTGAAATGCATGTAGTCAAGTAGGAAATGTTAATAAGAATACGACATAGGATCTTATAAGATCACCTTTTTATCTGAAAAAAGAAAATTAAAGGGTCTACATAACCAAACCACAAAAGAAGAAAAAGAAAGATTGGACCAAGCATGAACTATGGTTCTTAGTACCATACAAATAATATGCTTTCTTGTTCATCCAGCAGCATCCAACTTTGGCTACGACACCTAAAGGGCTGCTTTCTAGATTTTCTTCAGTTTGTGATATATTCTCTCTAAGTTTCAGTAAGATCTGTCTACTGGGCACTGTTCAGATGATAACATGTGCATTGTTCAAGATCTACAAGTTCTAACCTCATAAGGATCTTCATATAATTACTTTTTACATCCTAAATGGCCATATAAAGCCTTTAATTATTTGATCTAAATCTAAAGTGATATGGCATGAGGTTGAAAGTAGAGGCAAAAAAGGTGACGTGATTGCTCATAAAGATCATATAATAGACGATTCAAAGAATCAGAAACCCAAAAGACATAAAGATTAAAAGAAATAATCAGCCATTACAAATCTTTAAATTATCACAAATGGATACCTGCACAAGATGAAGCAGAACCTCAAAGAGAATGCCCAAAATCCAACATTCAAACTTCTCAATAGCTGAAGAATTTCCTGTTTTCCTGAAAAAGTCAGTTTTTATCCCATTTGTTGAATCTTGAGTTCCATTGTCAAAGTATGCTTCCTGGGAGTACTGTTCATCAATCATTGTGGAACCATCAAGTGTTGGAGGCTCCAATAAATGTGCATGCACTCCAAGGTTAATAATTAAATCAAAAGCCCGAGTTTTTGACATCACTCGAGGAGAATTTAGCATGTCCTACAATGTCAGAAGAAAACAATTAGATTTCTTATATGCTCAACTTATGATCATGAGAAAAACAAGCAATACCTCTAGCAAGGATAGAGCGAGAGGAGCAGCTGTCTCAGAATCTAAAACATACCTGCAAAACATGTCAGGGGTGAAATCAGTTTAGCTGCTAGTTAAAAGTACTGTCAGCTATGGTTATAACTGTCCACCCTAAAAAGGCTTTAACAAAGCAAATTTAGTCAAATGTACTTAGATAAATTGGCAGTGAATTGCAAAAATCAGTCACTTATGCTGCAGTTAATAGTGCAAATCCATATTTTTGATGATATAATAAATGTCAAAATGACCCTGAATTACAACAATTAATAAATATTGAAATGGTCTCTATTTTAGAATCGGTTGAATTGCTCCGTCATTAAATAAATAGCCAAATCAGTCAAGCCACTTAGTCAATGATCAGTACAAGAAACAGACTTATTAGGGGGGCATGGAAAAATAGAAATCGTAAACTAAAAAGCTCCACACACACCAAAAAAAATGATTGAAGAAAATGCTGAAATAATTGAGAAAAGAGAAATCACATATAAAGCTATCTTCTTGCTTTGGTATCTCATTTACAAAGTCATAACGCATGCCATAATATATTCCGCTTTCTTAGGCTTGCATATAGAATGAGAGAGGGAGACTGTGCTCTTGTATGCAATATCGCAGAGCCATAAGACATAAGCACAAGTAGTAGAACGTACATGTCTATTACAAGTTTGACGAGAACGCTGACAGCCACATCCATAGATGGCCTTCCGCTATGTCTCAATTTAGATGACACAGTTAACTGATTGGATTTGACATTAGAAGTCTCAGAACAAACGGCAGCAATAACCTCACATACCTCCACGGGATTTAATCGCAAGGGTTGTTGCTCACTGGCACCATCAAAAGGTTGAGATTCAATCAAACAAGTAATAGAAATTTAAAGTGACTAATTCAAACACGACAAGGCATGTGATGCATACAATGTAAATTGCCATGCAGAAATAAACGTTTACCAGAGAAGAGGATATTCTCGTAAGGAGATAATCAAGCAACAAATAAATTATTTTTTCGCATGCAAGTGAACTCGCAACAGGCAAGACATAGTCATCTGACAATAAGTTGATGATTAAGAACCCCTGTATAAAACTACAGTCCTTTTACCTGTAATGACGGTATTGAAATAGTGGTCTTGCGCGCGGGCGAAAGGTGCTCATAGGAGAATCTTCCCTGAAAATATACACATATATATAAATATGTCATTCTCAGATCAATATTAGAGTCAGAAGTTCAGATAGCATATTATCTCACAAATAAACAAGCAGAAAAAAAAAATGTCCACAGACTGATAAAATCCAAAACAAACTTTAACTCCACAATGGAACAGGTAAAGATGCAATCATATAGTATGGTATTCTTGATAACATGATCCACAAAACATGAGTGGCAAGAAATTAAACAACCAGACAACAATGCAATAATAGGATTAAGAAAAAACGTGCCAAATTTGATCAGTCCCTTGCTTGGAGCGTTTCAGTGCTGTTATTGCTCTCAAATGAGCAAAAGCTGAATTTGAATTGGTAAGAGTAGTCAGCAGTGAGGGCTGCAACAGTTGATCCAGAAAAGGCATCTCAGCACTCCCGAATATTTTCCATGCTTCACCCTTCATTTTTGCTTCCATGTCCCCGACAAGAAGAGCTGCTGCACCCACTTCTAGGAAATTATGAGTGCGGATGTCTTGGAGATTCGATATCTGATCACTGTAAGTGTGTACTTTCAGCAGTTGAAACATAAACTATACAGTTATTAGTGGATGACAGTAACTTGAACAGAAAAAGAAGACCTCTTCGGCAAAAGAAGTGATGGATGTTGGTCTCCTGACCAGCGCCATCTGAAAACATCAAGTGCCATAAACTCCAGATTTCCAATTTCATCAACTTCTTCAGTTATTGGAGAGTCGGAAACAGATGCAATAGATGTATCCTTGCTCTCCAAAGACTCCTTGGCATTTGCAGGACTGAGTTGAGAGTTGAATGATTTACTCAATAAGGATGACAGAGTTGGCAGTGATTGCCTTGACGCAGGTGCAGCTCCCGCAAAGGCAGCTGGTTGGAACGAACGTTTTGGGATATATTGAGCAACTAAAGAGCGAACATAGTTTAAAGATTTCACGAGTGCTCCAGATGCAAAGCTTGAAACAGGCAAAGGATTTACATTTGTAGATGGTGCTGGATTTAACGATTGTTGACTTAATGAACGCGACCATGGCAAGAGTTTCCGATGTGGGCTCATATCACACTCAGCAATTATACTAATACAAAACCGATCAATCTGTAGTAAAGTCTCCTCACTGGGCTTGTATCTGCAACGCATAAAAGACCTCACGTATGAGATCTTTATCTATTTAAACAATAAAGATGATTGTTTATAGGCTAGCATTTAAAAGTTTTCGCGGTCGTCAGAGAGGAAGAAAAGAATATACCAGTGATTGACAGAGAAGGCAATAGAACTCAAAAGATTAGCATAATGGACCAAATCTGAAGTTTACATTCAATAGATGAAGAGCCCCCCAATATCTTCCACATTAACAAAACAATCACACAGCAGTCAAAGATTTCAAAAAACCGGACACCACCTTAACAGAATAAAGGGACTCATACAACAATTGCATGATCTGATTTGATTCCGGGCTATTCACACTATTTCATAGCATTATTAAATTGCATATAGGTTTCAAAGCAATCAATGTCTAATCATGAAAGAGAATTACACCACCGCCATTTGTAGTACTTCAGTAACCCACTACTGGAGTCATGGGTTTTTCAATCAACGAAGTAAATCAGGGTTACATAACGAAGAAACACCAAAAGTAATTCAAACTCACTAAAAACTATAAACAACTATACTGAATTTTCAAGAGGCGCTTTAAGATCATATGATGTTGTCCCCACCAACCCACAACCACTCAACCAAGATAAGAAAAAACTGGTTACTAAAGATGTTTTTATCAATTTTCCTTATTAACAAGCCTGAATACGACAAGTTTTAACTCTAGGCCTGAATTAGTGTAACCACCCAGTATTGCATAGTGTTGAGTGAACCATCACGCAATGTAATTATTAACACATATCCATTATGAATATGAAACGTTCAGGCATATGTCAAGATCACATACACTCAATTCTCATGGATAGTGCTTCTAACAGAAAGATAACAGTCCAATGATAAGATAAGATGCCATCACCTTAAAAGAAATCGCTTCAAAAGCGCCACACACCTTCCAACCACAGCAGGACTGTTTAGAGCAGAGAGAGAGTAAGAGATGTGACTCTTATAGCAACACTAATAAATAAAGGGAAAAAAAAATCATTTCAATGCACAAAAGGTAAGGAAATAACTGCAATATAGAAATTATAAAATTTCGTCCTAGATAGATAATCAAGAAAAACTCCTTCAAAAGGATGACACAGAGAATGGTGTATGGTATAATAGGCAATTTTATATCCATACGAGATAAGATACTAGCTGAACAACTTTTCAAACAACCAGCAAAAGCGTACCTGCGTTCCCTCTCTGCAAGAGTGTGTTCTAGAATCATGCCATATGCCAAATCAATTGTGGCCTGTGCCGCCATGTAATCCTGCCATGTAATGAACAGATTCATATCATAGGCCATTTCTCTGTCACACACCCCTTGGAAACATATACATCAAATAATCATCACAAGGTTAAAAATCAAAACGATCCACATGTTTACTGCATTAAATCCAGGGGGAAGCACTTGAAAACTGGATTTCAAATAAATTAGACTTCTTGCCATTGCATTCAGGATCATCATCTGCAGTAGCATGCAATGCATGATGCCATTCTCCAAAAGAATTAAACCTGAACATCCCATTTTGCATTTTCATATGTTTCTCAATCTGAAGGACTACAACCAAAAAGTACTATCGAACGAGGAGAAATGAAAAACACACAAAAACAAACTAGCCAAAACAACGAACCAAGCTAAAAAATTGAATCTAAATATCTTGATCACTAGCATTCTGCAAAAACCAAACCTCCATAGCTCAATAACTACATCAATAAACCACTCCCCAGCTCGATTCACCCGCTACATCTACACTCCGCATAACACGACACATAATTCGAAATACAACACAGCAGTAGTAACCCTCAATTAGACAACAAAACCAGCAGGAAAGGAAATTGAGCAAGAGAGAAAGCTGAGAATCCAAACCCGCAGAGTCCTGGACGCTTCGACCTGCGAGGGAGCGGCGGCGGACAAGCAATCGGCGACGGCGCGGCGGAGCGGCTCCGGCGGCTTCTTGATGGAGGAAGATCGCAGACGGGACATGGAGGCGGCGCCCAATTGCATCCGGGAGATCGCGGGGGCTCTGGAAGGACTGAAACTGGTCGACATCACGTGTGCTGCTGTTGGTCTGTATCTAGAAATGACGCATTTGGATTGCGATTCGGATTCCGAAGCAGGTTTAGAGAGAGAGAGCTGCGATTGTGATATACAGTAGGAGAGGAGTTACCGTTGAAGTCTTGAAGATACAGCTCGGCAGCTCGCAAGGGCCAATGTGAACAATCGAGAGAGAGAGAGAGAGAGAGAGAGAGAGAGAGAGAGAGAAATTTTGGGAGAATTGATCTAAAATTTTGAGTTTTTTTTTTTTAAGTAATAATTGCCAAAAAAAAAAACTATACTTTTTACTTTAATTAACCTAGAACTTTAAAGTTTAGTGGAAAAAAATGAGTTGGAGTTTAGTAATTTGAGACATGTGCTTTCAATTTATTTTTATTATATTTACAGGAAAATTCAAAGAAAATTGAGTTTCAGTGAGTATATAGATGTGGATTAAATTGAATAAATTTGGGAGAATTGATCTAAAATTTGGAGTTTTTTTTATGTAATAATTGCAAAAGAAAAAAAAATTACTTTACTTAACCTAGAAATTTAAAGTTTAGTAAAGAAAAAAAATGAATTGGAGTTTAGTAATTTGAGACATGAGCTTTCAGTTTTTTTTTTTTTGGCTATATTTACAGGAAAATTCAAATATTTACAGCAAAATTGAGTTTCAGTGAGTAGATAGATATGGACTGAATTGAATGCTAGAGATCAAATTGTGATTTAGAATTAAAAAATTCATTAATAAAATCGATAAATTAAAAAAAATGGATATAAGAAATTAGCATTTGTATCATATAATGCACAAAAATTATTTTTATAGTATTTTTAAAATTCATAAAATTAATACTACCATTTAATTATCATTATCATATAAAAAGTTACAAATACAGTATACACAATAATGATTAAATCATTAAATACTGGTAAAATATTTGTACATCATCATAAAATATATTCTACATTATCATCATAATTCATAAATTCACAATTTAAAATAAGCAAATCCCCTTCAGTTAATTTAATCAAAGATCTTATTTATTTGATATGTAAGTTTTAGATGAAAAAAAAATATTCAAAAAAATGAAACCAAAATAAATATAAAAGAAATATAATGACAATAAACTGCATAGTTTCCCTGACCAGTCGAAATGTGCATGCACTATCCATAACAGGATAGAGAGAGAAACCTAAGCAAGCTCAGTTGCTTCTTCTCTTCTAACATGGCGGTTTCATCACTCTCTCTCAACTTCGCCTCTAAACCATTCACATACAACGTGAGCCCGATGCTTCGCACATTTGAGTCGCATAATTCTCGTAGATTTGGATTTCGCGTATTAATTGAGATATTTCAATCTGTAGTTAGGAGTGCGCGGTTGGATTAGCCCGGCAGAATGTGCCGCAGTTTCGATCACGAAGTGCTCGAAGATCGCTGCTCTCGACGAAGAAAGTATGAAATCGATGGGCGTTTACTCGGTTTGATTTCGATTTTTTTTTTGTTTTTTGGTGGCTGTTTGCGGAATGTGGGTTGAATTTTTGTTCGGTTCATGTGATTTAATGCAAAATTGAAGGATTTTGTGCTCAAATCGTGTGCTCTGATTAAGGTTTAAGGTTAATTGTTTTGATTAGTTCTGGAATATTTGAATCATGTGTTGTGAATTGTGATTATGGAATGGTTTAGCTTAATTTTCATTAGTCCTATAATCTTGAATTGTGCTGTGATCAAGTCTGCTAATGCTATTATTGTTTCATAGTGTAACGAAATAGAGAAAAATATATAGTTGGAAATGATATTTATGCATCATCATCTAAGGTTCCTCAAAATACACCAGTGCTTCAGGCTAATCAAGTCTATGAAGAGAGAATTGATTAAAGAAAAATCAGTTTCTAACAGAAGTGGAACTTAACAATTTATGGTCTTTTGGATTACTTTCTCTTCAAAAGCCATGATTCGGGTTTGTTTAGCTTAAGTGAGGAGAATGTTTTCTGCCTCGAGCTCTCTAGTGTTTCGAGTAAGCTGGAGAACTCAAACCAAAATGCCCCCTTTTCCCTTGTGAAGGAAGTGTATCTATAGTTTTCAGTAAAGAAGCATCTGAACTTTGTTTACTACATTTTGTGTCAACCTTATGCCTGAGTGTGTCTGTGTGAATGTAGATTCATCCAAAATATATGTACACGCATTAGCACATATATTATGCTCACATATTTTGACCCATTATTCATAGTTGTCATCACCAATGTGTTATCAGCAATACTACTACTACGTCGTTGTTGTGGTGTTAGTTTTTCTTTCATCTGCTCCTGCTATTACCTTCGGATTTCTGGTTAAGAAAGATTCTTGATGTATGCTTAGCAATTAGCATAAGATGCGTTTGTAGCTGGATGTAATCTGGTTGTTTTATAGCAAATCAAGAAATCTACTGACGAGCAATAAAATGGCAGAAAATAATTGCGTCCTTTACTTCTCTATCAGCTCAGTGTGCTGTTTCTGGAAACTGCAAAAGGAGAGCACTTATACTTGGTATGGGAGCCCTCACATTGAATCCGCTACGACCAAACCTTCTTCTAGCAGAAGGTATCTCCAAAGCTCATTATTCAAATTCCAAATACAAAATATCCCAATGCTAATATTCTGTCAGGAATTTACATAGTCTGCATTCTATCAATCATTTAAAGTATTTGTTATACATATTTCCAAAGGTGATGTTTCTGTTAATGTTTTTCAACTCTAATGTCATCAAAATGAATGCTATTTTCTATAGCTTTCTTTGAACAGAAGACCAGTCCTTGACATTCTTGCTATTTGTAACTAGTTTCTGAACTAGATCTCTATATTTGGTGATGCAGAAATACCAGCAAAGTATGATATATTTGTCGATAAAGTTGATGGATATTCGTATTACTATCCCTCAGATTGGAGAGTAAGTTCTACAAGCTTAGTTAGGCTGCTAGAAGCAAGTTTATAATCCTTCTTTTTCTCCATAATTTCCACCACAGGATTTTGACTTCTTAGGTCATGATTCGGCATTCAAAGACAGATCCCTACAACTGCAAAACGTGAGATTGAGTTTCATTCCAACGAATAAGACTGATGTCCGCGATCTAGGACCAATGGACGAGGTGAATACCAACATCTCCAGATTCTTTGCTTTCTTTTGGGAAGATCTGGCTGAATATCTCTAGTATAACATTAGTTTGTTGCTACAAGGTTGTTTTCCATCTTATAAACGACGTATACTCAGCACCAAATCAAGTTGCAGATTTATTGGACATGCAAGAGGTACCTTTTCCCCTTCACCATCTCAGCTCCTCTCTCTCATCCGATATGCTTATAGGGTACGTGAAGTCATTTGATTCAGATTAATCTTTTGAGTGCAGAAAAATATCGATGGTAGAAACTACTGGACATTTGAATACGTACTGACGTCCCCAAATTTTTCAAGAGCAGCTTTTGCAACAATCGCCATTGGAAATGGTATGACAAAGTTCCCCTCTACCCATTTTATGTTGAGATGAGCTCAAATCCATCTTCAACTTGTTATTACATTAGAAACCTCAGGAGTTATGCTGTAAACTGCAGAATCTACCATGCCATGCTAGGTTCGTTTTTCACTGCAACCACTTGTAAAACTAAACGATAGAAGCCCAAAACCCGATTAACATAACTCCATGTTAGAGCACCAGAGACTCTCCTTAATTCTATGGATTTGTGCAGGGAGATACTACACGTTGATAGTCGGAGCGAATCAGAGGCGGTGGAGAAGATATAGGAACATGCTTAAAGTGGTGGCCGACTCTTTCAAAGTGATGGAGATCTAAATTGCTCTATTGATCACAATCTCTCATATGGAGTTGTTGTATTACTATTAGTCAGTTGTATATGGTGATATTCTTTGATGCAACATGTTAAATCTTGTATACCAAATAAACTACTCAAGGTACATTTTCAGTATATATACTTCACTTTCGTTGCATATCGTTCTTGTCTTACTGATAACCAAAGAACGCTTAATTAGTAAGTCATTTTGTATTTCTTCGAAAATAACTAATACTTCCTCCGTCTCACTTATAATGACACAATAACAAAGAACACGAAGATTAAGAATAATATGTCAAGAGTGTAAAATGAGTAACATCCAAACACATCTAACGGCATGCATGTAATTACTCCCTCCGTCCCAATATTGTTGGCCACATTTCTTTTTTGGTTTGTCCCACTACTATTGGCCACTTTCTAAAAATGACAGTTTATTTTAATAAAGTTAACAATTACTCACTAATTAAGTCAACAATTGTTGACCACTCTCTAAAAATGCCAAAATTACTCACTAATTTTGGTGGGCCACACTCAATTAAAACATAATCACTCAATTTCTTAATCTTCGTGCCGAAAAGAATGTGACCAACAATAGCGGAACGGAAGGAGTACAACTTACCAAAGCAATTACATTTACAAATATAACACTAAAATATGGGTTTCGATTCATGCATGTAATTACAACTTACCAAAGCAATTACAAATATAACACTAAAATATGGATTTGGATTCAAAACTCATCAATCTCACGATAAAAAACAATCTCACACTAAACAAACATACATACCGCCAAGTGAAAAGATAAAAATGGAAACAACCTAAAAACATCGAACTAAATCACAAATTGGGCTCCATAAAAACTCAAACTCACTAAAAACCATTAAATAAAGGCAGACAAAAATTCAAAAAAAATATAAAAAATCTGACCTCTTCTGTACAAATAGCTTACAAAGAATGCCTCACTATAGTCGATCAATTTCACTTACATGTACAGCAAAATGAAGTTGTAAATAGGTAGAGGCAGGGCATGATATGATACAAAACTAAAGCTGATTAACCTCACTCAAAAAAACACCAAGAAAAAAAAAAAAAAAAAAAAAAACAAGAAAACGAATACTAACACACTCATCACCATGAAACCTCAAAAAAAGGAAGAAAAGATCTACAGCTTAGCTCGTACCACTCCTTAACTACCAAATCAATTTACCTCTGAGAATCATGTTAAGATAATTCCGCCCGCCTCCAAAAGAATACACATCTAATCTTGCAAAATATATTCATATAGGATTAAGAAAACCAGCCAATTCTACGTTCCTCACCAAACATATTGCAGTGGCCGCACCTAGACATGCCAAGAGGAGCTCTTTCGCCATCGCTCCAGAAAGACCATCAACATTTTCGATACTTGGCTCAGCTTGGTGTGTTCGTAGAAACTACAAACTCGTGGCTTCATAATCCAACCAAAGTTGACATAGTGGAAATGGACCAAAATTACATGTCAACCATCAGAAAATGTTGTGGCGCTCATCTAAATAAGCCTATGTTGGCGCATTCCTTTACCAAAGTGAGGTTGCATCAAGCGTACATATAAACTGTTCTTTGCCATCAGCGTATCATGAGTCCCTTCTTCCACTATTCGTCCACCATTGAGTACAACTATATTGTCAACATGTCTCATCATGGCTGCTCGATGTGCAATAAGAATGGTTGTTTTGTTCCCCATAATAAGAGTGTCTAGAGCTTCTTGTAACTACCCGGCTCGATTCAGATTCTATTGATGAGCTAGCTTCATCCAACAACAAAATGGGTGCATTCTTTAAAATAACTCTAGCAATTGCAATCCTCTGCTTCTGTCCAGGAGTCAAATCCACACCCCTCATACCTACATGGGTGTCGTAACCATGAGGCAAGCTGCTTATAAAATGATGAGCATTTGCTATCCTCGCAGCCTCTTTCATTTCTGCTTCACTTGCATTATGCCTTGCATATATGATATTTTCTCGGATGGTTGTCGAGAATATGATGGGCTCCTGCTGAACAAGACCTAAGTGGTTCCTCAACCATCTCAAATTATAAGATTTCAAATCTCGCCCATCTAGTAATATCTGACCAGCAACTGGATCATAAAACCTTTCTATCAAAGATATAATGGTGCTCTTTCCCGACCCTGAAACACCAACCACTGCTATGGTTTGCCCACCATTAACTCTGAGACTGAAATTGCTGAGCACCAAGACTTCCGGCCTAGTCGGATACGAAAAGTCAACATTTTTCAACTCAATGCTTCCATAAACATTTGCAGGCTTTAGGGCAGAATTATCATCAGGGTCAATCTTAGGGGTTCGATCAATTATCTCGAACACGGATATCAGGGACTTCCTCCTTTTAAGAATATACGGGGCCAAACCAAAAGGTTCAACTAGTGCAAATGTTGCAAAAGAGAATACCATGTACTCTTTTAGAGCTGTCCCCAGAGACATGTACCGCCTTTTCACACAAAGAGCAGTGTACCAAAGAAGGAGAGCATTGCACGCAAACAGAAGAAACTGAGAAAAGCCAAACGCAAAACCAATTGCCATGCCTTGGAGAAAGCTTTTCTTGAAAATCTTCCGAAGTTGTACTCTGTAGAGCTCCATCACCTTGTCACCAGCACAAAATGCTACAACAGTATAGATATTCCGAACAGCATCCTCCAAGACCAAAGATGCCTTCCTATGCATCTCCTGGATACCCTTCGAAAATCCAGCAAGCCATAGTTTCTGTAAGATTAAAATTGAAACTCAGTTCAGTCTCAAAGTAAATTTGGTGTATGAAGATTATGCTGGTTATAAATGTCTGTAGACCACTGGTATGCAGATTATTATCATATTATGTTACCAATAACCAATTAATGAGCCTTTCATTCTGTTATTTGTACCTGTGCTATGGCAGAAACCATAAGAATGGGCAAAGTAGCCAAGGCCACGAGTGCCAGTCGCCACTGCAGAAACATCCCAATGAGGACAGCAACTATAACAGCTGCACTATCTTGTATGAATATTGAAAGCCGGTTGCTAAAAGCAGCTCTCACAAAAGTAGCATCATTGGCCAATCGCATTGACAGGTTATCAGCACTATTTTCCTCTTCATCAAACCATCCAACTTCATTACGAAGCATTGCTGTTGAAGAAGGCAATCAGAACAAGAGTGTTCATCAATACAAACACGTACAGCATGCTTAAGATTTCACAAACTCTTCCTATCAGAACAATGGAATAGAAAGACAAGATTATCACATAACAAATTCCAAGTTATATATCACATACCTGAAAACATCATTCTTCGAACACGCTCAGGTCATCTTTTCTCCCATTATACCAAAGTAGAAGTGCTGCAAAAAATTAGCAACCACCGTCACAATTCCCATGCCAGTTATGATTAAGCACCACCTGTTAATTTCTTCATGTGTATGATTTTTATGTCCATCTTTTCTGTAATACGCTGTTACTACAAGTGCAATAACATAAGCAAGGATGGGATTAAAAGAACCAAAGATCGCAGCACCAGTGCTTCCAAGAACAGCATAAAGCCATTCTGCAAGGCTAAGTTCTACTAGCCTCCAGAGGGATGGTTCTTCTAGAGATGTACCCTTGCTTTCTTTCATTGTCATAGGAATATCATCAAATTGACTGAGTGGTCGACTAAAGGTTTGTGAATGAGAACGTTCATTTTTTGGGTCGGATGTCAAAAGCGGAGAAACAGGAGATTCAGGATCAGAAGCACTTTTTTGTCGCTGACCAGAATTAACATCGATCTTGGGTAATTCTGGCAGTCTCATTTCAAAACTATCCTGCCTCTCTATTGTTGGTTCTCTATCTGTCATTTCCATGGAAGCACCATTTTCCATCATTTCTTCTGGGGGTGGACTAAGAACTCGTGGAGACTCTTGAGAGCTATAACTAACATCAGCAGGTCGAACCATATGACCGCCAGCAACTCTCTGGAGAGATGGTGACTTAGCCATTCTTGGGGATGATGGTTCTTGAAAGATGCGACTTGCAGAAGAATCTTTCTCAACCTGAAAAGTTGAGCTTTCCTTGTACGTTCTCATTGGCATCCTGAATATAGATTGCAGACACCCATGATGTCATTAGTATTTAGTAATTTGGTAAGTAAAGCAGAAATAACATCATCATAATTTGGAAAGAGTTTATATGATTGTATGAATCAATCTTATGGTGTACTTTGTTAATTTGTAAACATTTTGTACAAGGCTCATCTTGTTGCAATGAAAAATTGTTAGCCATGTTCACTTTACCTTCGTGGAAGTTTAGTAGCTTCTTCACATTTGAGCAGTTCTGCATAAAGGCCCATCCAAGTTCATTAATTCTTCATGTGTACCCATTTCAACGAGTTGACCTTCCTCCATTACAGCAATATAATCAGCATTCTTAATAAGACTTAGCCGTCTAGCTATTATTATTGTTGATCTGCCCAACATGAGGACATCCAGAGCTTCCTGAACAGATCTTTCAGCCTCAAAATCAAGTCCACCAGTGACTTCATCCAGGAGCAGAATAGATGGATTTGACAGCACAGCCCTAGCAACAGAAAGTTTAATCTTCTGCTCCTCTGTCATCATCAGAGAGGCCCTACCAACCTATAATAAAACAGAATTTCATAATGCACCACAGGAATGGGACCAGGCAAAACTGATATATAGACATGTAGATGAAGGTAAATACCTGAGTATCATATCCTTTTTCGAGAGAGCTAATAAATGTATGTGCATGTGCTATTTTAGCAGCTTCTTCAATTTGGTCAATAGAAGCATTTCGTCCATAAGCAATGTTATCTTTGATACTCAGACTCAGTAAAGCAGGTTCCTGGGTAACTAAACCAATTTGGCTTCTTAGCCATTCCAGCTTGAGGTTCTTTATATTTTCGCCATCCAAAAGAACTTCACCTGCAACAAGGAAAAAGGTTAGTATAACTTGTGAATGAGATAATCCACAACAAATGTGAAATTAGTGAGGCTATTATAATACCTAAGGTAGGGTCATAAAATCGCTCCATAAGTGGTATGATACTGCTTTTTCCAGAGCCGTTTCTGCCAACAAGTGCTACAGCCTTTTTAGCAGGCACAGTGAGATAAAACCCACTCAAAATCGGGATTTCAGGGCGGGACAAATAGCTAAAATATACATTTCGAAACTCTATGTTCCCTTGAACAGAAGGAAGAGTTAACCCATCATGATTAACAGTGGAGGATGACCGAGTTATCATCTCAAATAGTCTGTAGGCAGCAATTCTGCCTTGTTCAAAAGAATAAAAGTTTGTAGCTGCTTGATTCAGTCCACTGTCATACACAAGTCCATTTATTAGAAAGTAGAATCATTCACTAGATATGGAAAAGAATTAAAAGTGATGAAGTCACTTACAGGCCACTTAATATAACAGAAAATAGAGCAGTTATAATTTCTCCACCATGAGCTCTTCCATGTGTGACAAGGGACCTTCCCACCCAAAGTTGCAAGGCACAAGAACAGATCGCAAGTCCATACGTGAAACCAAGTCCAAGCCCTTGAACAAGACTTATCAATATTCCATATCTAAGAGTAGCTTGAAGTGAAGTTGCATATGAATATTTTGCCAAGGTTTCATTGGTAAATGAGTACAAGGTTCTGATATAAGAGACCGCCTGTTAAATATAAATAAAGGGTTAAAAAGGGGAAAAAAACATTTGAAGCCAACTATGCAAGAAGCATTTAGCCAGCATACAGAATGCAAGTACAATATCAGATCTCGTCGCAAATAACATTTTGCTTGCCCTGCAGTAACTAACTGAAATGATAAATGAAATTCAACTTCGATGGATACCATAACATACTGTCAGGCAAATACGTTACATCCAAAATTAACTGGCGCTTAAATCAATTCCCTAACTGCAGGATACTTAAGCTAGAACTGAAAAGAGTATTATTCAATGACACGTAAACATAGTGAGCCAGAACTTCTTTTAGGAAATCACTTAATTGCTTTTTTAAATCAGTACCAAAAGACAGGTTGAGTTAAAAACACAATTACGCAGTTATGATGATAAGGAATTTTGCTACAAGTCCCGGCAACAAAGCAGACTGGAGATTGAGAATCAAACCTGCTCCGCAATGCTTGCCGCCTCAGCATAAGCATCTTGGATATTTTCAGCAAGTCTATGCAAAAAGATATTTGAAATCCCTCCTGCAGCAACTATCAGTGGCCCAGTAGCTAAAGTAATTAGGGCAATCTGCCAGCAGTTGACAAATCCAATAATAAGACCACTAAAGAAAGTAGCCATATTATGAATATAGTTCCCCACCTGTAACATTAAGTGCAGGTCTACATCAGAAACAGAACTTGTTTTTACCAGTAAAAACAGGCTAAAAGCCTAAAACCACAATGAAAAGGAAAATTTTGAAAAGAGGCAAAATATACTTTTTCACTGAGAGCGGATTGGATGAGCAGCACATCACTCAGTACTTGGCTCACAATGTCTCCATTGTTTCCATAGGTGTCAAAAAAACTCATGTCCTGATTAAGTAGAACTTGAACATATTTCGACCTTATCACAGCAGTCTGCCGTTCCCCAGTAAGTATCCAGCATGACACCTCTGAAGATAAATTGAGAATGCTGAAAATTAGCATATTGAAGCAGCAAACAGAAATATAGAACATTATGACAGTTATCAACATCTACTTACCTATCCAGGCTGCAACAAAAACTCCCACGGCAATATATACAATGCTTAAAGCAAGCTGAAAAGGTTTCAAAAGATTGTTAGTAGTGAACCACAATCCCCTCACAAGATAATTAATCTTCCCTACCATCCAAACCATGAGTGCATATGAACAAGGTTATAACAATGATCTACACCTGACTGAGATAGTACAGTTAAGCGGACATTTATTAAATTGAAAATATAAAAAAATATATATAAAAAAAAAAACTAAACTTAGAAGTAATGTAAATACCTGTTACTCAAGCAGGAATTCACTTTCTATAAATAATTCACCAATACACACTTTTAGCTGTTATGGTTTCCATAACAAACTTCTCCTCGTGTCCAAGTTTTCCAACTGAGGTTTAAAGTAAAATCTACTTAATAACTTAATTTCTCAGTTAGTCCCTTAAACGCTTATTCTCCAAGTCGTGCATGTGACTTTTTCTTTTGCTATGTATGTGAGTGAATAAGAGACCATAGAATTTAATCAATTATGAGTAATAATTGTTTACAAAAGGGTAAGGAATCCCAAATCCCAAAAAAGAAGCCGACTGAAGGGTACTGCCGCACTGCTCAGTAAGGATAATGGAGAAACCAGAAGGCTGCACAAGTAGGGGGTTGATTACTTCAAGATTCTAGCTTGTTTTAAATTTTCTATAGAGATATAAAAGCAAAACCCACATTTAAGAACCTTTTTTCGCGGGGGAGCATTTATAGACATTCTTTTTTTTGATAAATTAACATTAACAGTTAACATTTATAGACATTCTTAATTTGCGTATATGTAGTCAACAGCACAAACTTACCTTGTTCCTTGTGTGGCAAAAAATTTACACCAGTTAACCAGGATAGAGGCTAAGATTACCCGTTACTAGATAACAATAACTCAATCATCTTACAACCATCAGGTAGGGTTATCAAATAAAGGTTATGGCACGTGGCAGTGGCGGTTTTTGAGGATTCTGCCGCCACCTCATGGCATAGCAGATTCCTTGTGGCGGCCACAATGGCATGGCAGTCATGGCAGGTTGAGTGGATATAGTATTAGTTATTGGGTTAAACCAACCCTGACCCGACCTCCAACTTAGGGTTTAGAAAGTATGTATGACTGTATCACGACTTCCCTCTCTCCTTCATTCTCATTTCTCGCCAATTCTCACTCCACTCTTCACTGGCGACGCGAACATCGACCTCCCGCACCAGTTTTTTTTTTTTTTTGTGGCCAGTTAATCTGCAATATATGTTTCACAGAGTTTTTTCTTTCTGCACAATTTTGTTCTGCATTATTTTCTATATACTTAACACAGTGTTACTTTATACAGTTTTCTATTACACAATAAAATTTCTGCAATTTTAACTTGTTAATTCTTATATAGATTTTATTTGATTTTCCATGCATCAGCCATAACCCGCCATAAACTTATGGTGGAATTCTGGCAAACCGCCATGACCCGCCATCCGCCATTGATAACATTGCCATCAGGAAAGAAATAAATTTGGCCTAAAAGATATTAGTACATCAAATAAAAGCCCTATTGTCCTTTACAGTATGGTGAAAGGACATGAAAATTCTAATTTGAATATGATGCATGAATGTCCATAAATTACATGGTAATCCCTGCTATTACTATCCTCTATGAAATCGGAAAGTATGAAGCCAATGAATCTTATGAATGTTGAAACAAGCTGTTTATGCCATTACCAATGCCAATAGCAAATTGCTCACAATCCAGTGGTTGTAAGAAAGTTGAATATTTCAACCAAAATAATATAAGACCAAGCAATACTTGATATAAAATATATATACATATGCATATTATAAATTCCTTAATTAATAGTCTCTCCGTCCCACTATAAGTGGCTCAAAACTTTTCGACACAGGAATTAAGGAGAAGGTGTAAATGTGTTAAAAGTGGTAGGGCCTACACTTTTTAAAGGGTTAAAGTTTTCCATTTGTGGAAATAGGCCACTTATAGTGGGACGGCCCAAAATGGAATACAAGCCACTTTAGTGGGACGGAGGGAGTACATTCTAATGGCGCCACATACTTGTCCTGATTAAAAAGATTAGGATATTGAATAATTCTGCTTGAAATGATGTTAGTAAGCTTTTTAGCTCGTCCAGTCATCTCTTTGGAGGGAAAGATGGCTTTTCTAGTTTTCGGCCATCTCAAGTCCCCATAGTTATTTTGCTGTAAAATGACTAAATCTCTAGTCTCTTAACCTTATCAGCACGGCCCTCACAAGCCATATACACTTTCATGACAAGTGACGGAAAGAAACTCAATTTGAAGAGTGTTAAATGTTTTTCCTAAATTTCAGCCTAAAATTTACCTAATAAAAGGAGAATTAATGGGAACTAAGGCAAATGAAAGCCTGATTTTTACAACTATTAGCATAAAGGAAATATGTTGTAATCAGTCAAGCAATAGAACACTGCTTCAGAAATTTATTAGGGAAGTGCAAAAACTCACTTCCCAACTAGGATGAAACACAACAACAAAATTACATGTAAATTATGTAATAAAATAAAACCCTCCCCATTCCCCCACCCCCCCCCCCACAAAAAAAAAAAATAGATCTTAAACTTTCCAGGTATTATCATTCACAAACCTCAACTAAAACACCTGAATATATCTCAAAAGATATCAACCTCCGCTGTTCAAACACCAGTAGTACAAGACAACTTGAATATGTGACAAAATACCATCACGAGAACAAACAAGCACGTAGGCAACATGTAGATACATCATACACAAGTACTTATTACCAAGTAATATGTAACAGGGATTCAGATCAACACCGCAGATCTCAAGACTCTTGCATAGCCTAAACCAGAAAAACAGTCAAAACAGAAAACCTCTATCCATCAAAGACTTCCAAAATTGCACCTAGGTACAAATGAAACCATATATTCCATCAAGTCTATATCAAATAAATCCCACCATGGAAGACCATTAACTGCCTTTTCCTTGAGAATTGACTGCCATCAGAAATATCAAGTGGGCTGAGCTCAGATAGGCTTGCATTTCTCAAGTCGACCAAAACACGAAAATACATTAAATTTTTGCACCAAAACTAGAATTATTACTAATTATCTTCATTAACTTGAGTGTCAATCGCATGACAACCTATAATTCCAGCAATCTTGTAATCAAATTCATCAATCGATGTGATTATTGGATATAGGAAATCACATCTTCCATCAAATTATCCAAATCACAGATGTTAAAAAACTTCCAGTGAGATCATCAGAGTAATTAACAAAAAAGGACATACGTGGATACCCTACACATTAGATGCGTTAACTTACACAACCCACCCAGCAACAATCCTACAAGGATTTAGTTAAGATAATGCCATGAAGAATCTATTCAAGATAATGCCTACATAAGCCAAAACTAAGATAGATACCCCACGAAATTCCAACTTGCTCCGTGATTGAACCCAATTATGCTAGCACATCTATAACTAAAAAACTCAGCAGCACTGCCAGCACATAAATTCGAGAGTCTTCATACGAAATTACCTCAGTGAACCTGTCGAACAGCTCATCGCTATAGTCATGCCGGAGCAACTGTATAATCTTAGCAAAATAATGCAAGTAGACAACAAGCGCGGTGCCGTGCGCAGCCGCAGCAAGAGATCCGACAAACATGAGCGCCCAGTCGAGCTGGTCCGCGCAGGCGAACAGCTGGGAGAACGGCACCGCCGCAGGCGGCGGCTCCATCTCCTCGTTCTCGGCGTCCATCTCCTCCTCCATCTCCACCGGCTCCGCCTCGCCCGTCCCCATATCCGTGTACGGCGAGGGCGACTCCGGCGGCTCCGACACCTCCGACACCGGCGTCAGCGGCTGTATGTGCGGCGGGGACCACCCGAACAAACCCCTGGAGATCATCATCTTGCCCTACTCAATCAGCGAAAACTGCTCCACCAGCAAAAAAAAAATATCAAAACCCTAGGTCACTCTCACACAGTCACACACAGCATACGAAGCTGTATTTTCCTTCAATTCCAGCTCGAGCGAGAGTAGATCGGGAATCGCAGAGGCGCTGCTGATTGCTGCAGCTGTGGTTTCCCCACCTTTTTGAGGTGGTGGTGAAAAATTCGAGTGGTTGCAGTTGGGGGATTGACCGAGTCAAAGAAGGCGGGAGGAGCTGGGTTGACTGGTGAGGCGGAGTCTGGTGATTGGTGGCTGGCAACGGCGGCGAGAACGAAGAGAGAGATTTGTGAGGGAATTGAATTGAATTGCTGTCTCTCTCTCTCTCACTTTCTCTCTCTAAAAGTAGAGAACGTCAAAAAAGTGTCAAAACAACGGTCGTCGGAGGTCTGAGCTAAACTAAAAAAAGGGGAGCTGGGAAAGCGGAAAAGCATTGAAGATCCAGCTGTACACACGCATACATGTGCCGTATATCTATCGATATTATTTTTTCTCAAAACGGGAAGTTACCATTATTTTATGGGATATTTGCCACAAAATACACGAACTTTCAGCAAATTCTGATTTTTTCTCATAACTTTTAAAATTTGAAAAAAAATACATCACCTTTCGATTTTTTCTGATTTTTCCCACGGATATGAAATTCCCCCAAATAAAAGTTGATTTTAGGAATTTTGACTTAAATTTGTTGATACCTAAGCATGACGGATAATAAATGTGACATAATAAAGTCGATGCATCGGCTTAGGTATCAACAAATCTAAGCCAAAAGTTCTAAAATCAACTTCTATTTGAAGTTATTTCATACTGATGGAAAAATTAGAAAAAATCGAAAGATGATGTATTTTTTTTTCAATTTTAAAGGTTATGGGAAAAAAATAAGAAAATAATTTTTTATTCATTTTTGTTTTAGTAACTCACATTTTCTTTATATCTTATTTTGCATGCTTACTTTTTATAGTGATTAAATCTGATGAATGAATAAAAATTACGCATATGCACAATTAAAAATTGTTTAAAATAAATATTGATAAAATCAACAAAAGTCGTGTTAATATAAACAAATTACAGAGTAACGATTATAAACAGGTATTCAGTATAAGAAGGTATTCAGTATAGGATTGATTACTTCGGTAAGCAAATTAGCAAATCAACTCTAAAAAACCAGGGGGCTTAGCTCACTGGCCACCGGGTCCTCACTTAAGTGAAGTGACCCGGGTTCGATCCCTCTTCGGAGCGAATTGGAGATTGGAGATATAAGGTGGATTTGGTGAATGGAGAGATAAGGTGGTTCTTGGAGTGGATGGGGAACTAATTACTAACATCTAACATGACTTTGCCCGATCAAAAAAAAAAAAAAAATCAACTCTAAAATGCTCTTTATTTAAGAGCTTAGAGCATCCACGACGGGCCTTCTTGGGCTCCACTCTAATGTTGACGCCCCCAAATTAAATATAGTCCTATTTTATTGTGATGAAAAAAGAATTTCATTTAAATAGTATTTATAATGATAATTAATTGTATTGTGAGTGGAGAATATGACCCACCACATGATATATAGTTTCTAAAAATAGAAAAGGTAATTAATTTTTGTGGACATCCCAAAATGACAAAAATTGGCTATTTTTTGTGGATCGGGGGAATATTAATATTTTCAAAATATATATTTTATTTTAACAGAAAGGTATACAACACTTTGTTTATGAGGTAATCGATGGATTAGTTTAAATAATTTGATACTCATTTGGGAATCCATATCGAGGATATAAAGGATTCGACGAATAAGAATGTCTGAATAAATTTATTAGAATTTAGAAAGGATTATTTTTATGTGTTTAGAAAAGTAGGTAGTTTCTTAGTAAGACTATGATGCAATCAACATCTAAATTGCGAAATTTGATTATGATGGTTTTGATTTGAAAGCCAAATAATGTCTCGTTATTTAGGATCAATAATTGAACAAAGTTAGTTTACCTAAAATTGAGAACATTACTGCATTCAAAAAAAGAAATGAGAACATTACTGAGTTTGCCTCATTTGGATGTAATCGACTTTCGGTCCCAAATTATTAAATACTAGTACGTCCATCCGTACTATGCACGGCGAACATCGAAATTAAACGATATATTTAATTAAATAATTATAAATATTAAATAAGAGTAAAATATAGATAAATATAAAATATCTTTTAAAATAAAATAAACACATCAATTCCTCTATATTATTTAATAATGAAAATTAACATTACACATTATTATTATAGAATACTACACATCATAATAAATAAATAAATATTTTTTTCATAACACAAATATAAACAAAAAGTTGTAAAATTTTAATGAAGAAATAGAAAATAAAATATTTTAAAGTTTTCATAACTTATTCGTTTTAAATTCATTTTTGATGATCTTTATATCATATTAAATATTTTGTCACGAACTTATATATATAAGATGCATATTAAATATTGAGAAAAATTTTGAAGTAGCCAAAATGAAGCATCAAACACAATTTATGGCCACTAATTGAAAAAATGTAAAATTTGGCTCTTTTTAACGATTTCAGACGTTTTTACCCTCAATGAGGCGGACCGGGTAGGATTTGCACATGGATCGCGTGCCGGGTCGAGTTGGAAAGTTCTTTCAAACCCTTCTCTGTTGTAGAGTTAGAAAGTTTGAAGTTAGAGCGAGTTCAAACCAGTGTTCTGTCTCAGAGATCTAAGCCAAGCGCTGCAAATGCATTGTTGGTGTCTTAGGGGCCGTTTGATTTGCTGTTTAGGATTGATTAGGATTAAAATTATCTTGAGAAATTAGTATGGATTAGTGTGGATTTATATTATTTCATGGGTGTTTGATATCATGGCTACTTAATCCTATATTGTGTTTGATATCCATAGGATTATGTTGGATTATATTATCTAATACCAAAACTATCCTCATATAATTTTAAAAATACTATGTGTTTGATATCATTTGCATCGATATGCGTGAGGAAGGGTAGCAGATTTTTTATCCAACTTCGCAGTATTAAAGTTATCCGAGGGGGGAGGGGCGGATTATTAGTATGGGTTATTCCCACAAAATAGCATGGAGAAGTGGGATTAAGTAAGAGTTGACCATATTAACTGCACATGATATCAAACATCACACTAATCTGTATTAATTTAATTTATCCTGTCTATAAACCCATATCAAACAGGCCCTTAGCGTGCAAAGAGAAGAGCGAGAAATCCAACCCAGTACCCATGTCTCTAATGCAGAGTAAGTTCTTGTCTAGCTTTGATTTTTTTTACTCCGGTATGGTGCAAGATAATTGATAATTTGAAATACAATATAGAGAGGAACCACTTAATGGTATGCTATATGTTGGAGTGCGGCATGCAAGTTGGTTTACGAAACTGTGGAATTCTAGAGGATGGCTTATTAGTGATGTAAGATTTTCTTATTATGCCTGCCATGAACATACTCTTCATGTTTTGAATGCATAAGGAGACTAACTAATTTGTTTTTATGGGGCAGCACATTGAGTGTTTGGTAAATCTTAATATTCACGCCTTTAAGAAGAACCCTGCGGGTTTTGTGCAGAAGTGGACTTATGTAGATCAAATAGCATGGGTAAAGAATAAAACACCTACGTTGATGTGGCCATAGTATTAACCTATACTTATTTAGTAAATGACTCTAATTTGCATATTTTATGTTGTGGTGCTATAATCCAGAACACCGTATGTGCTAGGACGTATGTTATGTTGCGTAATCAGCTGGGACCTTGCGTTCAAGGGATCTCACCCTTTCAGCTAGCCACACCGTGGTGGGAAGCGGAGAAGGTGGTCGGAATTGCACAGCTGAATAGGGACCACTGGGTTTGCTATGAGATCTTGCTTGACCATCAGCGCGTTATATAGTATATGATTCACTATCGGTTGATTGAGATCCCATTCGTGTTCGTAAAACTTTTGAGCAAGCAATGAAAAATCTCCCATAGATTTGCAATGAATACAATGTTTGAGGTCACCGATCCAGAAAGATAACCAAGAAACAACCATGTATCCTACGCATTTTCGAACATCCCCCCAAACAAGGTGACACCACAAACTGCGGAATCATGGTGTTAAAGTACTTGGAATTAGAGCTGTCAAAATCGACCCGACCCAATGGGCCGACCCGATTCCCCCGGGTTTAGGGCTGGGCTGGGCTCGGCTCTAAAAATTATGGCCCATAAAAAATCGGGCCTAAAAAGCCCGTCCAGTGAGCCGTCGGGCTAAAAAGACCCGAGGTTTTCGGGCTTTTTAGCCCGCCCAAAATTAATTATATATTTTATTTAAATTATAGTACATTTTAAAAGTTATAATTTATAAAATTTAAATTTAAAAAGTAACTTCTAAAGGTCAAACCTAATTTCAAAGTGCAGTCAATGTGCATTCTTATCCTCGATTTTCTATCCTTCGTATATATACTGTTTTGTAGATGTGTCCATCATATTTCAGATTTTTTCTCTAAGTAGTATGATTCAAAATTATGTGATCTTTTGAGTACGTGCAAATAATAATAATAATAATAATAATAATAAAGATTCAGTAGCTGAAGTGCTTAATTGCTTTTATGATTCGTAAGATGTGGATTTGTTATAATTAATTGCTTTTGAAATTCTTTTGTGATTTGTTTCGATTAATTTATAAATTTTCATTATTTTTGTAACAAAAAAATAAATACAAAAAGTAAGATTTTTAAAAAAATTATGGGCGGGTTTGGCTCGACCGCCCGATGGCCCGAGAGGGGTTGGGCTGGGCTTAGAATTTTGCAGCCCGTTAGATTTCGGGTCGGCCCGACCCGACCTGACAAAAGTTGAAAGCCCGGTGGGTTCGGGCCGGGTTGGCCCGACCCGTACTGTTTGACACCTCTACTTGGAATGCTTGATAACGAACTGCCTGATGCGCGTGTTGCATGGCGATCACGGTGAAGTATTTCGCAGATCTTATTGTGCCAAATTATATCAGAGTTGCTTCGAAGGTTAGAATGAAGAGCCATTTTTTTGGGAATTTGCTAGGCTATGTAAATGGTGTTTCATGTTTTCATGTAGACAAGTAGTATGGTTTTGTGGTTTTTTAAGGCAATTTGCATCGTTGCATATTTTAGCAACGAAAGTGGTTTGTTATGTTTATATTGAAGACACTATAACATTTATATGGTCACGCCACTATTTTTTATTTTTTGGGGTAATTATTTTGGCAACCTGTCAAAGCAACCTTGGAGTTCAGCCTCCCATCTAGCCATACTTTCCATTGACAGATACTCTGTTTCGATCTCAAACTTGGCAATCACATAGGCGGCTCTGTTGGTCTCTACGAAAGAGGAGATGATCTGTGGGGGCGGGTTTTAAGCACTAGCCGCCCGGTTTTCAAATCCAGCGGCTAGTGCTTAAAACAATTAATTACTGACGGCTTGTATGTTAATTGTGATTCTAGAATTTTTTAATTATTTTTTTTAGTGATTTAATAATTAATTTGCATTATTATTAGTTGATGTTTGTTAATTAACTAGTCTACCACCCCCGCAATATGCGTGGGGCAGTAGTGGCGGAGCCATAAATTTATATTAGAGGAGGCTAAACTTGTATGAGGGTTCGCGGACTATCCCCAAACCAAATTCTATTATAATCTATATTTTTTAAAATATTATATTTGAAAAATAAAATTTTATAAGTTTTATATATTATTTAAAATAGCTCTAACAAAAATAGTAGCATTAAAATGAAAATGAAAATGAAAATGAAATTATTTTATAGTTGGAACCTTATCAAAATGAATGATCAAGATTTTGACAAAACTTTTTTTTTTATCTAATGAACACTATTATCTCTTTAAAGTTTTCACCAAAATACCTAGACATTTTTTCTTTCAAATTTTCAATTAGTGTAGAAAGAGTTTTTGGAACTTTTAATGGAGTACTTTTTATAGATCACTATTTCACAACATATTTTTTGAGACGTTAATTGGCTGTAAATCCACAAACTATTAGTGAATTTTGATATTTTTCCAATTCTATAAAATTGTAATGCTAATACATAAACTTTAGTCAATTACAGAATTTGCCATGAATTTTAATTTCACCCAAATAAAAAATGATATGACAAAATTAAAGGTGATATAATGAACACACACATTATATTATAATTGGACAAATAAATTTGATCAAATTCAGCAAACAAATAATTAAAATTTCAAACCAAAATAATAAATGATGTTGCCCAAAAAATAGAATTTACAACTGTAGTTTAGGTGGAAAAATATTTTTTTTTATCATTTCGTTGTAATTTTTGTGATCGCGTTGAGGCACAATGTTATTATCATCTTTTTGTAATGTCACTATTGGGCCAGATGCAATAGTAGTAACCCATTAGAATTTGGCATAGGCTAGGGTTGGCCCAATAAAGTTCAACTTTATTTTTAAAGAAGAAAATCAATAAGCATATTTTATTTAGGGATAATAGCCGGAAAATACACGAACTATTTTCAAATATGCATATTGCACATCACCTTCAAAAATAGCCCCAGAATACACCACCTTTTAATTTATTGCAAATTGCACCCGCGTTGACTACCACCTTGATTGGTGGTGACGTGGCTGTCGGATTTTATTGACGTGGACGATTTTCCGATATAGGAATACGACGTCGTTTTGTTGTTACATTACAACACCCAAAACGACGTCGTTTCTTGAGTGAGTATAATTAAAAAAAAAATGAAGAAGAAATCTCGGTCTTCTTCTCCGCTCGAGCACAAAGAGATCTCTGGAGCCTCACCGCCATCCTCCATCTTCCATCCTCCATCTTCGCCCCTTTCCCTGAATCTCCATCTTCCATCACCGACTCGCCAAGATCCAACTGCTGCCTCACCTGCTATCCTCCATCTTCCATCTCCGCCCTTTTCCCTTCCATCTTCCATCTCCGACTCGCCGAGATCCATCCATCGCCTCACCGCCATCCTCCATCCTCCCTCTCCGCTCCTTTCCTTGAATCTCCATCTTCCATCTCCGTCTGGCCGCTGCCAGCCACCACAACATCAACGCCACCCCCAAATTAAACCCTAGATCATCTTGCATAAGGGGAAATCCCCAAATCTGCAAATCTCTCGTCCCTACACCAATTTTCAAGGTCAAGCAAAAACAATTGCTCACCCCCTTCATCCAAGAGGAGGCGGCACAAATCTGTGTTTTGATGGGTTTCGATGAGCTTGATTTTTGTTGTAGACGAGGAGGCGGCGCAAATCGATGAGCTTGATTTTTGTTGTAGACGAGGGGGCGGCGCAAATTTGTGTTTTGATGGATTTCTACAACAACTTTGATGGGCTTCGAGGAAGGCGTTGCAGATGGCTTCGATGGGTTTTTGTCACGGGCTTGTTACCTGTCGAGGAGGCGGATTGCATCTCAACTTGGCGGAGGAAGGCGGAGTAGGTGAGGCGGCGGGAGGTGGTACGCTGCGGTCGCCGGTGGAGGCGCCGCTGATCCGTAGTGAAATAGAGGTTTCTAGGAAGGCGGTGGTTGCTGAGTTGCTAGGGAGGTTTATGGGAAGGCGGTAGATCCAGGCGGTGGTTGTGGGTTGCTGACAGAGGCGGCAACTGGACAACCCTTTCGGAAGGGGAGGCCGGTGATTGCTCGCCGGATTCTGGAGATTTTTGTGGTGGTGGTTATGGTGGAGGTGAGGGAAAATGGTGGTTGTGGTTGTGTTTCGTCGGATTCTGGAAATGGTGATGGCTCGCCGGATTTTGGAATGGCTCGCCGGACTACCTGTTGGATTTTTTTTTTTTAAATTCTTCAAAATATCAAAACTACGTCGTTTTGATAAGGTGGCTTGCCAACTTGTAAAAAAAGCCACGTGGCTGTCCATGTCATCGTCGGTCAAACTTAAGAGTTGCCGGAATTTTCGCCGTGTGCAATTTACAACTAAATTAAAAGTTGATGTATTCTGGAGCTAATTTTAAAGGTGATGTGCAATATGCAAATTTGAAAATAGTTCGTGTATTTTCCGGCTATTAACCCTTTTATTTATGATTCCAATTCCCACTTATTAGTTAAAGTAAAATCGTCTTACTAATTGAATTACATTTCGTCGTCATCATTAAATTTTGATTTGTGTGTTTTTAATTTAACATTCCCAAAACTTCATCAATAAACAAAAATTGATATAGCTAACGGAATTTCCATGCGTGGATAGACAATTAAAACTATGTTGTTTCATAAGAATATCTATTGGCGAATAAAAAACACAAAAATTTGGATGCAGACGATTGTACCGTGTAATTGGGTTGTACCCGTCTCAAATCCTGATCTGTATTTTGATTTAAAACCTGCATCCTGATTCACACCGTGTAAATGACACTATTTATTTTTGTAAATAACACTGTCTATAATTAACACTATTTAGTTATACAAATGACATTGCGTATAATTGATATTATAACTTTGTAAATAACAGTGCGTATAATTGACATTATTCGAAAATATAAATGACACTCCCTATAATTGACACTATAAGATTGTAAATAATACTATAATATTTTAAAATGTTATAGTGTCAATTTCAATATTATAGTGTTATTTTCAATCTTATAATGTCAATTATACGCAATGTCATTTACAATGTTATAATATCAATTATACACAATATTATTTCTGTAATCGATTAAAGTCCTTTACACAGTTTGAGTCAGAGTGCGGGTGGTCATGTGTAATCGATTGCACCAAGACCGCCTCAAAAAAAAAAAACAACGACTATTCAAATAGTTGCAAATTCGATGTGACAACTTTGAATATCACCAGAGCGATTTGAAAATGTTAATTAACGTACAAATTAAAAGTTTGTGTTATTCTTGCATGAATTCACAATTTATGTGTAATTTGCAACTCCTCCTTATGATTATTGATTACATGTGATAAACTGATAATCATTTTTTTTTCATGACAATCGTAGATTATACCAAAATCAATTATTCAAAACACTTTTAGTACGTATATTTGAAAATGATTTGTATGAATGATGATCCATTTCCTAGTTATATGTACTAGTATTAAAAATTAAAGTCATAATCATGATTCATCCACAAAACATTCCAACAATTAGGTGGGCTAAAACGACATTATAGATCACCTAATAGGAGCTTTAAGCAAGAAAAATTCAGAAATAAAATACAAGACAAACCAATTAAATTCAATAAGCACAATTTGGAGATTCTATTTTAGTTAATAATCAACATAGAATTGAATAACTTATTAATGAAATAACACTAGCTAATTAATGATCATCTACATGGCATGACCAATTTCTCATCACAAACTTCTCTCACCTCAACCATCACAACAACTTTTTAATACAAAAAAAGTGTGGATTTTGAATGGGAGCGGCCGCCCCCACCGAAGAAAGGACGGCGAGGCAGTCAGGGGCGGACGCACATAGAGTCAAGGGAAGGCAATTGCCACCCCTTGATTTTTATATGAAATACCTATATTGCCCCTCATTAATTATTTATTTATAAATATGTCCTTAATATTATTTTGGAAGCTTGTTTAGTTGTGTTTCTAATGATGTTATTATAAATAAGTTTCAAACTATGACGAATCATTGTGGTTAAATATAGATTGAATTTCTATGGATAATTTATATATATATTTAGTTTCGTTTGATATAATTCTTTTTGCCACCTCTTGATAGAAATCCTGCGTCCGCCACTAGAGGCGGTAGTGGTGGAGGGGAGAGTAGGGGGAGGGATTTTGAAGGTGAGTGGAGAATTGGGCGTCGGTGGTGGATGGAGGAGAGGCTGCTGAAGGTGGAGGATGGGAAGGGAGGAGTGAGAAGAAGAAGGGTTATTTTAGTGATGATGAGGATTGATATTTTGGAACGAGAATTGTTTTCTCTGCAAATTTTTGTAAAATCTGTTTTTAGTTTTTTCATCCATATTCTTGCACACTCTATTCATCATATTTGTTTTCAAAATTTCGAATTCACAAACTTATTAAAGCTTCATTAACGTATACTTAGGATCTATATTTTCTTATAAACAACAAAGTTAATTAGAGAACTAATAATAACATAAGAAGGTTAAGTATGCACAGACAACTATGCATCATTTCAAGAGTTAAATACTGCAGTGTGCGTGTGTTGGCCAAGCGGTAAGGGTTAATGCCCAAGGCCAAAGGTTTTGGGTTCGAGTCCCCCGTGGCGCGGTCATTTAATTCCTTTATCTAATATTGTAAATTTATCCAAAAAAAAGAAAGAAAGAAAAAAAGAGTTAAACACTGCAACACTTGTGCAAATCCAAGTGCAGTAAACTATACATGACTGAGAAGTGATGTTAAATTCTACCAAATATCAATTTTAGTCCCTTCCCTTCAACATCTATCTGAGCTGGTAAATTCATTTTAGTTCTTGATGCTTGCCCAATCTGTCCAAGATGACACACTAATATGGTAAACAGATCATTAAAAGGGAACTTTTGTTGTAAAGATTGATACTCACTCCGTCCATCAAAGATATGCCACAATTTCCTTTTTCGTCTGTCTACAAAATATATGTCACATCCATTAGTAGTAGGGTTCACACCATTTAAAGTGATCTCCTTACTCCACTACCAACTTCACTCACATTTTATTAAAATCCGTGCCGAAAGTAAAGTGACATATTTTTGGTGGATGGAGGGAGTATATGCCACCGAACAAAATGTGAAACACAAAAGGGAACCCAAAATAAACTCATATACATTGAATCAAACATTTTTGTTTTATTATCGATTTTCCCAAAAAATAGCTAACTAAAAAGTTACCAGCTGCGCCACATCACGCGCCACCATCCCCAGCCGCTGCAGCACCAGCACCAGCACCACCACCACCACCACCACCGTCTTCTCTTGCTCTAGCAACTATCCTGTTATAGCATTTGTTCATCTCAACCTCCCATAGGGCCATAATTTCCACTGGCAAACCATGGTCACTTTCTATTTCAAATTTCGTGGTAAAATAGGCGTTCCTTTTAGTCACTCCACAAGAGATGTTTTCTGGGCGGGAGAAGGTTTGGTTATGAATGACTTCTGTAATGATTCTCAAACAGGTTTCAACCTCTCTTCCAATGAGAGTGAGAGTGAGAGCCGGAAGCAATTCAAACTGAAATCGGCATGAAACCCGAACACGCCCTTTAGATATTATCCTTTTGTAATCTGCTACGTATGCCCCCACATTCCAGATTCTGATAAAAAAAAGGGAAAATTTCAAATGTCAAAAAGATGTTTCAAGAATTAAAGAAAATTACTGTTTTTGAATGAAATCTAAGGGATGTCAATCCGGCCAGCCCATCGGATTTCGGGTTAATCGAATTCCGATAAGCCCGATTTATAATTGGGTTACGATTTTTCAACCCTAATCCTCTAATTTTGTCGGATTTCAGACTGGATCGACATCCCTAGAAATCTTCATGAAGATTGAATGAATGAAACAAACTTGCGGCCCGCCATGGAGTAGGAGACGGCGGCGATTGTGACAGACTTGAAATCTTCAGTAGAGGGAGGCGGCGGCGATTGTGACAGGTTTACTTTTAGGAGGCGGCGAGAATTTGATTTTTCTTTTGGAGTTTGCAAAACAGGTTTACTTTTTCCCCTTTTTATTATTACTCCGTAAATCCCCTTCGCACAATTTTACCAACGCTGAAAATCTTCTCATATATATATATATTTTTTTGGTGAAACACAATTTGACCGTTTTTTAATTTTTTTTTAGGTTATACTATCTCCGTAAAACCCCTTCGCTCAAACTTACCGTTTTATTTTCAAAAACGCTACAAAAGTCCACATATCATAGAAGATTTGCTTCTCTCTCTCTCTCATTCAGTTCCTCGAGTATGGCCCAAATACTCACATTCGTCATCCGCGGATACCCACCACCCTCGGATATCCGCTAACCCGCTACTCGTCGGATACCCATCACCTGCGAATCAAATTTTACATCTAAATTAATAACAAATTTAACCCAAAAAAAAAAAAACTTTATGATGGGTTATGCACCCCACATACAAAGCCCATTAGTGGTGGAGTGGGCTAACTAAGGTTATTATTTACGGGTATTAACTCATGGGCAATCGGGTTTTGTGGGTATTTTTTGCAGGTAAACAGGCTTCGCGAATACAGATTTAAAGGAAAGGTTCAATTATTATCACTCTTTATGTAGAAATTGTATTGAACGAACTTTTGGAGTTTGGAAGGCAAGATGAAATATTTTGACCGGCATGCCTTATTTTCACATTGACACCCAAAGAGAGATTGTGTTAGCAACTATGGCTATTCACAATTACATAAGGCAAAAGAATATTCCAGATAGTGCATTTCAGATAGCAGAGGATGAAAATTATGAGCCAAATACGGATCGCGTTGTTGGAGCATTTGTTGAAGCTTCGGTTGTAAAAGATGCAGGTGGATCTAAGAATACCAATTGGATAGTCATGCGAGATTCAATTGCTATGGAGATTGCTAGTCAAAATTGAAAAATATGTAAGTTAAATTGTAAGAAGTTTCAAATATTATTGATTTATTTTGATGTTGGATGATATTTATAAATGCTAGATTTTTTCGTTATATATGGAAAGATCAAATATAATTATGGTAATATATTGGGTTTTTCTAAATTTTTTAATTATTTGATCACAAATTATATCTTTACTATTTTTTAATTTGATATTTTTAGGTAACTTACTTGACCACTTTTGAAATTTTAAATGTAAATATAGAGTGAAAAGTTGGATAGTCACCGATAAACTATGAAAAATAATCTGATTGTTGGAACAGTGGAGTATTAATAGTATGAAATTTTTTGGAACAGTTGCAACAGTGGAGTATTAATAATATGAAGGGAAAAAAAATACATTAAAGAATTTGAAATATTTGGATTTGTTGCGTTAGTAATCATGTGTATGTAATATAACATCACTCCAATTCAAAACTCCACTATACAGTAGTCACTAGCATTTACGGGAAAATATTTTTAATTTTTATATTTATATAAAATTAATACTAATTCAATTATTATACTTATAAATATAAAAAAATAATTTTATTTGAATTGAATATTGAAAAAATAAAAAAGAATTCACAATTATAAAATTTGATATTATGAAAAACAAAAACAAAAAAATAAGTTAAAAAAATTAAAAAAAATACTAATTAAAAAGAATTAAAATTATATTTATTCAAAAAAAGATGAGGGAGGAGAGAGAAATTTATAAAATATTAATATTTAAATAAATTTAACTTTTACATTTTAAATCAAATATTTTCATAAAATATATCATATTAAAGCTCTTATCGTTATCTTTAATTTGATATGCATATTAAATATTTTATAATTAATCGAATTTCACAATTTTGGAAACAAATGTAACAACAAATTAGAAGTTAGAGAAAATAAAAATTAAAAGAAAAATATATAGTTTAAACGTAAACCTTCAATTTTATTATAACTACAAATTTGTCACTCAATTTTGAAATTAATTTGAAATTGATTTCAAATTGGAAACTCCATTTTTAATATAGTACTATAAATTACCGAAAATAAAAAAAGAGAGAAAAATTGCTTTTATAAATGATGTCCTTTTTGGTCATTACAATATATAAAGAGCTTATAATGCCAAACACTCTCCATCATCTTATAAGTTGTATTTCAATCATCCAAACACTTTTATAGCTTATAAGCTTTTAAGTGAAGCAGCTTATAAGCTCTTGAAAAAGCTTATCTCTTAAACATAAGCTTAGCCAAACACCCTCTATCAGGATACTGTAGCTATATGAAATCGATTTCAATTTTTTTTTTTTTAGAAAATTCATGTTTATGCGTTTGTTGTTTGTCTTTATCAATTTGATGCTCTTTTTGCTCTCCCACACACAAGCACACTCATTTATGGGGTTAGCCAGCAAATCATGGATAAAGTTGATTAGTCAAGAAAATAAAACACGAGATAAAAGTAGGATGAGAAGCAAGAGATCTCATGTAATAAAAGGGACCAAAAATGAGCTGTAGTTAAAGGAGCAAAGAGTTTCTATTGGTGGTATTTGCTAAATGAGTCTCTGCTCGCATATAGCACTTCTTAATCTCTCTCTCAGGGTAATGTGTTTTGGAGTTTTAAATTATTAGTATTATTTTGTGTTCTAGGAGCTTAAGAGATTGGCTACATATGCAGCAAGCAATGCAATTTTTTTGACCAACATCATTACGAAGAATTAGCTTGATACTTATTGATGGGAAGTGAGTGCAGCCCCCTGAACTTTTTCTTCATTGTCTTACTTTTTTGTGATGAATGGATATAACCTACATTTGTAAAGATCAACTTAATACAAGGATGGTGATAATTTTGCAACTTTATAATTTGTTTTTGCTGCATTTTATTTCATGGAATGGATATGCACCTGTTGTATTTGATGATGGGTGCTATGATTGCAGCGGTGGTTACCTTATGATGGAGTTCTCTTGAAAGTCTTTCCAACTCGGAGCTGAGCTAATATTTAGTCATCATATTAGATTCATGTTATACAATGTGTTTGTCTTTGATGATCCCCATCATTTGAGTTGATGCCTGCACAGGTAATATTTTACTTTGGTTGGAGTATCCAGTTCATTTTGTTTTTCCATTTCAAAAGCCTTCCCAACCTTAAACTTTCGTCACTGTTGTTGTTGTGCTTCTCGCTCTCACCACTGCAGCTTCTTCAAGTCGCGTCGCCGTCTAGCACTATCACATCCTAGCACTATCACATCCTATCGCGATTCGCCACTTCTCGCTCTCACCCCCACAGCTTCTTCATATATTTTTTTTCACTTTGTAACAAATATTTATATTTAATTGTCTTGTGATATAAACAGTATTATATGAAACCCTTTTTTTTTCTTTTTTTTTACTTCCTATTTTTTAATTGTGTAATGTAAATTTTCTATTTCACTTAGTTACTTTGGATTTTAAGTTGTGTCAGATTCATTTACTTATAAAAATTACTATTAAATAAATTTAGGATGCGTTAAAAATACATATAAATCGCAAAATTATCACCTCTGAAGCATGAGAAATTGTGTCAAAATTAAACAACTTCTTAAATTGGTGTATTAAAATGTAAAATCCTAACTTCGCGTCAAATATGGATTTTCGACAAAATTTGTGTATTTAGGTGCAATTTTTCCTATTTAAAATCTTGAACTCCTACAAAAAAAAACTAAAGAAAACAAACAAACGTAAAAACAAAAATCCCAAAAATGCAAAAAAGAAAAAAATAAATAACAAAATTGCAGAAAATGTAGTTAGTGGGTTTCAAATCTCAGCCTTCAAGATTTACTGTGTTACAATCACCGCCGACTCCCAAGATTTACTGTGCTACAATCGCCGCCGACTCCCTTCGCGCAAATCGCCGCCGTCAAATCAAATCTCTGCCTTAAATCTCTTATTTTCTCCCGCTTCCCTCCCTTCGCCCAAATCGCCACCGTCAAGATTTACTGGGCTACAATCGCCGCCGACTCCGTTCGCACAAATCGCCGCCGTCAAGATTTACTGTGCTACAATCGCTGCCGACTCCCTTCGCCCAAATCGCCTCCGTCAAGATTTACTGTGCTACAATCGCCGCCGTGAAGTGAAGATTTCGCCGCCCTACATGGCGCGCCGCAGTTCATGGAATGTAGGATCGTATGTAACAACTTACCGGATGATCAAGGGTAAGCGTCGTGCTCGGGTTTCGGCTCGTTTTCAATTTGCACCCCTTCGCAATCTAACTTACCCTCTGATTGAGGCTGAGTTGTGCGAACGGAGTCGACGACGATTGTAGCACAGTAAATCTTGACGGTGGCGATTTGGGCGAAGGGAGGGAAGCGGGAGAAAATAAGAGATTTAAGGCAGAGATTTGATTTGACGGCGGCGATTTGCGCGAAGGGAGTCGGCGGCGATTGTAGCACAGTAAATCTTGACGGCGGCGTAGTCGGCGGCGATTGTAGCACAGTAAATCTTGACGGCGGCGATTTGTGCGAACGGAGTCGGCGGCGATTGTAGCCCAGTAAATCTTGACGGTGGCGATTTGGGCGAAGGGAGGGAAGCGGGAGAAAATAAGAGATTCAAGGCAGAGATTTGATTTGACGGCGGCGATTTGCGCGAAGGGAGTCGGCGGCGATTGTAGCACAGTAAATCTTGGGAGTCGGCGGCGATTGTAACACAGTAAATCTTGACGGCAGCGATTTTGGAGAAGGGAGCGAAGCGGGAGAAAAGAACATATTTAAGGCTGAGATTTGAAACCCACTAACTACATCTTCTGCAATTTTGTTATTTATTTTTTTCTTTTTTGCATTTTTGGGATTTTTGCTCTTTTTTTGTTTTTACTTTTTTTTTTCTTTTCCTGTTTCTCTAGGTTTTTTTTTAGGAGTTCAAGATTTTAAATAGGGAAAATTGCACCTAAATACACAAATTTTATCGAAAATCCATATTTGACGTGAAGTTAGGATTTTACATTTTAATACACCAATTTAAGAAATTGTTCAATTTTGACACAATTTTGAATTTCTACCACCCACGCAATATGCGTGGGGCAGTAGTGGCGGAGCCAAAAATTTATATTAGAGGGGGCTAAACTTGTATGAGGGTTCGTGGACTATCTCCAAACCAAATTCTATTATAATCTATTTTTTTTAGAATATTATATTTGAAAAATAAAATTTTATAAGTTTTATATATTATTTAAAATAGCTCTAACAAAAATAGTAGCATTAAAATGAAAATGAAATTATTTTATAGTTGGAACATTATCAAAATGAATGATCAAGATTTTGACAAAACTATTTTTTTTATCTAATGAACACTATTATCTCTTTAAAGTTTTCACCAAAATACCTAGACATTTTTTCTTTCAAATTTTCAATTAGTGTAGAAAGAGTTTTTGGAACTTTTAATTACTTTTTATAGATCACTATTTCACAACATATTTTTTGAGACGTTAATTGGCTGTAAATCCATAAACTATTAGTGAATTTTGATATTTTTCCAATTCTATAAAGTTGTAATGCTAATACATAAACTTTAGTCAATTCCAGAATTTGCCATGAATTTTAATTTCACCCAAATAAAAAATGATATGACAAAATTAAAGGTGATATATTAAACACACATTATATTATAAATGGACAAATAAATTTGATCAAATTCAGCCAACAAATAATTAAAATTTCAAACCAAAATAATAAATGATGTTGCCCAAAAAAATAGAATTTACAACTGTAGTTTAGGTGATTTTTTTTTTTTATCATTTCGTTGATGCAGAATGTTATTATCATCTTTTTGTAATGTCACTATTGGGCCAGATGCAATAGTAGTAACCCATTAGAATTTGGCATGGGCTAGGGTTGGCCCAATAAAATCCAACTTTCTTTTTAAAGAAGAAAATCAATAAGCATATTTTATTTACTCTTCGATAATTCCAATTCCCACTTATTAGTTAAAGTAAAATCGTCTTACTAATTGAATTACATTTCGTCGTCATCATTAAATTTTGATTTGTGTGTTTTTAATTTAACATTCCCAAAACTTCATCAATAAACAAAAATTGATATAGCTAACGGAATTTTCATGCGTGGATAGACAATTAAAACTATGTTGTTTCATAAGAATATCTGTTGGCGAATAAAAAACACAAAAATTTGGGTGCAGACGATTGTACCGTGTAATTGAGTTGTACCAGTCTCAAATCTTGATATGTATTTTGATTCAAAACCTGCATCCTGATTCACACTGTGTAAATGACACTATTTATCTTTGTAAATGATACTGTCTATAATTAACACTATTTAGTTATACAAATGACATTGCATATAATTGATACTATAACATTGTAAATAACAGTGCGTATAATTGACATTATTCGAAAATATAAATGACACTGCGTATAATTGACATTATAAGATTGTAAATGATACTATAATATTTTAAAATGTTATAGTGTCAATTTCAATATTATAGGGTTATTTTCAATCTTATAATGTCAATTATACGCAGTGTCATTTACAATGTTATAATATCGATTATACACAGTATCATTTCTGTAATCGATTAAAGTTCTTTACACGGTTTGAGTCAGAGTGTAGGTCATGTGTAATCGATTGCACAAAGACCGCCTAAAAAAAAAAAGACTATTCAAATAGTTGCAAATTCGATGTGACAACTTTGAATATCACCAGAGAGATTTGAAAATGTTAATTAACGTACAAATTAAAAGTTTGTGTTATTATTGCATGAATTCACAATTTATGTGTAATTTGCAACTCCTTATGATTATTGATTACATGTGATAAACTGATAATTTTTTTTTTCATGACAATCGTAGATTATACCAAAATCAATTATTCAAAACACTTTTAGTACGTATATTTGAAAATGCTTTTGTATGAATGATGATCCATTTCCTATTTATATGTACTAGTATTAAAAATTAAAGTCATAATCATGATTCATCCACAAAACATTCCAACAATTAGGTGGGCTAAAACGACATTATAGATCACCTAATAGGAGCTTTAAGCAAGAAAAATTCAGAAATAAAATACAAGACAAACAATTAATTTCAATAAGCACAATTTGGAGATTCCATTTTAGTTAGTAATCAACATAGAATTGAATAACTTATTAATGAAATAACACTAGCTAATTAATGATCATCTACATGGCATGACCAATTTCCCATCACAAACTTCTCTCACCTCAACCATCACAACAACTTTTTAATACAACTTTTTAGTTTTTTCATCCATATTCTTGCACACTCTATTCATCATATTTGTTTTCAAAATTTCGAATTCACAAACTTATTAAAGCTTCATTAACGCATACTTAGGATCTATATTTTTCTTATAAACAACAAAGTTAATTAGAGAACTAATAATAACATTCAAGAGTTAAACACTGCAACACTACAACACTTGTGCAAATCCAAGTGATGTTAAATTCTACCAAATATCAATTTTAATCCCTTCGCTTCAACATCTATCTGAGCTGGTAAATTCATTTTAATTCTTGATGCTTGCCCAATCTGTCCAAGATCACACAGTAATATGGTAAACAGATCATTAAAAGGGAACTTTTGTTGTAAAGATTGATATATGCCACCTAACAAAATGTGAAACACAAACTGTTAAGGAAAAAGGGCTGATAATTCGACACTATCAAGAAGTAAACAAACCAATCTGCTCGCGAACTATTCGGAGCTCGACTCGAAAAAAGCTCGTTCAAATTCGTTTAGAGAAGCTCGATAAATAAACAAACCAAACTTGTTAGCTCGTGAACATGTTCGTCAAGTGATTCAGCTTGAAAAATATAAATTATCAGTATATACAACTTATATTTATCCACTAAAATTAATAATAATTGTATTAAATCTCTAATTAATTTTAGGGATTATAGCCAAAAAAATACACAAACTTTGATAAAAGTTACAATTTTCACCTGAACTTTCAAATTGGCCAAAATATACCTGAACTTATATTTTTTGTTGTAAATTTCACCTCGACGGAGTTCAATCATTGCAAGTTCAGGTGAAATTTACAACAAAAAATATCAGTTCAGGTATATTTTGGCTGATTTGAAAATTCAGGTGAAAATTACAACTTTTATCAAAGTTTGTGTATTTTTATTTGTCATAAGAAAATAATTAATATATTTATTATTTTAAATAAAATAATTTATTTTTAAAATAAAATAATCAATATTTTGAATATAAATATAAATTTAGAAAGTTTGTATAGGCTCGATTAGGCTCGTGAGCCGCTCGCGAGCCTCAAAGTATTGTACTCCCTCCGTCCACCAATTAAAGCCCTACTTGTTCTTAAATTTTTGTCCACCAATTAAAGCCCTATTGTGCTTTTTGTACCCTTTTACCCTCTCTCTTTACTTTAAATTACTACCCTTTGTCTAAAAAATTTATTTTCCAGTTTTAAGTTTATTTATTTATTTATTTTCTGAAAATTTTAATTCCAGTTTATTTATTTTCTGAATTTTTAGTTTATTTATTTTCGAATTTTCAGTTTATTTATTTATTTATTTTCTGAAAATTATAATTCCAGTTTATTTATTTTTCTGAATTTTAAGTTTATTTATTTATTTAATTCCATTTTATTTATTTTCTGAATTTTCAGTTTATTTATTTATTTATTTATTTCCAGTTTATTTATTTTCTAAATTTTCAGTTTGTTTATTCATTTATTTTCGAATTTTCAGTTTATTTATTTATTTATTTATTTCCAGTTTATTTATTTTCTAAAAATAATAATTTTCCAGATTTTAATTAATTTATTTATTTATTTTCGAATTTTCAGTTTATTTATTTATTTAATTCCAGTTTATTTATTTTCTAAAAAAAATAATTTTCCAGATTTTAATTAATTAATTTATTTATTTTCAAATTTTCAGTTTATTTATTTATTTAATTCCAGTTTATTTATTTATTTATTTTCAAATTTTCAGTTTATTTATTTATTTATTTCCAGTTTATTTATTTTCTGAATTTTCAGTTTATTTATTTATTTTCGAATTTTCAGTTTATTTATTTTCTAAAAATAATAATTTTCCAGATTTTAATTTATTTATTTATTTATTTTCGAATTATCAGTTTATTTATTTATTTAATTCCAGTTTATTTATTTTTCCAAAAAAAATAATTTTCCAGATTTTAATTAATTAATTTATTTATTTTCGAATTTTCAGTTTATTTATTTATTTAATTCCAGTTTATTTATTTATTTATTTTCAAATTTTCAGTTTATTTATTTATTTATTTCCAGTTTATTTATTTTCTGAATTTTCAGTTTATTTATTCATTTTCGAATTTTCAGTTTATTTATTTTCTAAAAATAATGATTTTCCAGATTTTAATTTATTTATTTATTTATTTTCGAATTTTCAGTTTATTTATTTATTTAATTTCAGTTTATTTATTTATTTATTTTCAAATTTCCAGTTTATTTATTTATTTATTTCCAGTTTTCAGTTTATTTAATTAAAGAGTAAAAAAAGAAAGAAGGAAATAGCTTATAAAATAACACTACCCTTTTAGTCTTTTACACCACTTTTACACCACATTTTTCAGCTTTCTTAGTTTCCGCACCACTTTTACACCGCATTTTTCAGCTTTCTTAGTTTCCGCGCCGACACTCAAATGGGCTTTAATTGGTGGACGGAGGGAGTATTGGGTAAGTAAAGTTCGGGATTCAATTCGATACTAAACAAACCAAACTTGAGCACACCACTATTCGGTTCGGCTTGTTTCGATTACACCCAAGAAATAACCTACTCACATTTTGCTTCTTAGAATACGGTTGTTCAGTTAACAGTGCATCATATAACTAACAAGGTGGAAAGAATTCTTTATACATTTGGAAATGTTAAAACCTACTGTCTAATTCTGATTCAGCAAAACTCGTGATGACAAAGACATCAACAAGTTGTTTTATTATCGAATTTCCCAAATAATAGCTAACTAAAAAGTTACCAGCTGCGCCACATCACGCGCCACCATCCCCAGCCGCTGCAGCACCACCACCACCGTCTTCTCTTGCTCTAGCAACTATCCTTTTATAGCATTTGTTTATCTCAACCTCCCATAGGGCCATAATTTCCATTGGCAAACCATGGTCAGTTTCTATTTCAAATTTCGTGGTAAAATAGGCGGTCCTTTTAGTCACTCTATAAGAGATGATATTTGGAAAGGTTTGGCTATGAACGACTCTTATAATTTTGGGAAAGGTTTGGTTATGAATGACTTCTGTAATGATTCTGAAACAGGTTTCAACCTCTCTTGCAATGAGGGTGAAAGTGAGAGCCGGAAGCAATTCAAACTGAAATCGGCATGAAACCCGAACACGCCCTTTAGATATTATCCTTTTGTAATCTGCTACGTATGCCCCCACACTCCAGATTCTGAGAAAAAAAGGGAAAATTTCAAATGTCAAAAAGATGTTTCAAGAATTAAAGAAAATTACCGTTTTGAATGAAATCTAAGGATGTCAATCCAGCCAGCCCATCGAATTTCGGGTTAATCGAATTCCGATAAGCCCGATTTATAATTGGGTTGCGATTTTTCAACTCTAATCCTCTAATTTTGTCGGATTTCAGACCGGATCGACATCCCTAGAAATCTTCATGAAGATTGAATGAAACAAACTTGCGGCCCGCCATGGAGTAGGAGACGGCGGCGATTGTGACAGACTTGAAATCTTCAGTAGAGGAGGCGGCGGCGATTTGATTTTCCCTTGGAGTTTGCGAAACAGGTTTACTTTTAGGAGGCGGCGAGAATTTGATTTTTCTTTTGGAGTTGTTAACCTTTTCCCCTTTTTATTAGAATTTGATGCTAAACAGCCACATTGTGGTTACCCACAATTTACTTAAATAGAAAATAATTTAATTTATTTTTTAAAATAAAAATAAGATTTAGTTATTTTATCATATTCTCTACATTATAGTTATTTTTTTGCAATTTTTTGATAACTTTTTTATTTTTATTAAAAAATGCAAAAAAAATTAAAAAAATAAGTACAATGTAGAGAATATAATAAAAATAACTAAATCTTATTTTTATTTAAAAAAATAAATTAAATAAATTAAGATTATCCTTATTATATTAGTGTGTGGGTGGCCACAATGTGGCTACATAGATTTATTGTTTTTATTATTACTCCGTGAACCCCCTTCTCACAATTTTACCAACGCTGAAAATCTTCTCATATCTTTTTTTTTGGTAAAACACAATTTGACCCTTTTTTTATTCAAATTCTATTTTATTTTATTTTATTTTATAGGTTATATCTCCGTAAAACCCCTTCGCTCAAACTTACCGTTTTATTATCAAAAACGCAACAAAAGTCCACATATCATAGAAGATTTGCTTCTCTCTCTCTCTCATTGAGTTCCTCGAATATGGCCCAAATACTCACGTGACAATATTGATTTTAATATAAGACCTAAGTACCATTAATCCCTTTCAAAATTATACTTAGTGTGTGGTAAAGTACTATAAAACTAGTGTGTAACCCGTTGAATTTATAATTAATGTTATAATTTATAAAAAAAATGTAGGTTATTTATGTACACACCTGCGAGCGAAGGCTGTATCCGCCACATGTGACCCGCAACGGATACTCTCTGCCACTCACATTCGTCATCCGTAGATACCCACCACCCCTCGGATATCCGCTAACCCGCTACTCATCGGATACCCATCACCTGCGAATCAAATTTTACATTTAAATTAATAACAAATTTAACAAAAAAAAAACTTTATGATGGGTTATGCACCCCACATACAAAGCCCTTCAGTGGTGGAGTGGGCTAACTAAGGTTATTATTTACGGGTATTAACTCATGGGAAATCGGGTTTTGTGGGTATTTTTTGCAGGTAAACAGGCTTCGCGAATACAAGATTTAAAGGAAAGGTTCAATTATTATCACTCTTTATGTAGAAATTGTATTGAACGAACTTTTGGAGTTTGGAAAGCAAGATGAAATATTTTGACCGGCATGCCTTATTTTCACATTGACACCCAAAGAGAGATTGTGTTAGCAACTATGGCTATTCACAATTACATAAGGCAAAAGAATATTCCAGATAGTGCATTTCAGATAGCAGAGGATGAAAATTATGAGTCAAATACGAATCGCGTTGTTGGAGCATTTGTTGAAGCTTCGGTTGTAAAAGATGCAGGTGGATCTAAGAATACCAATTGGATAGCCATGCGAGATTCAATTGCTATGGAGATTGCTAGTCAAAATTGAAAAATATGTAAGTTAAATTGTAAGAAGTTTCAAATATTATTGGTTTATTTTGATGTTGGATGATATCTATAGATGCTAGATTTTTTCGTTATATATGGAAAGATCAAATATGTATATTAAATATTTTACATTTAATCGAATTTCACAATTTTGGAAAGAAATGTAACAACAAATTAGAAGTTAGAGAAAATAAAAATTAAAAGAAAAATATATAGTTGTAAACCTTCAATTTTATTATAACTACAAATTTGTCACTCAATTTTGAAATTAATTTGAAATTGATTTCAAATTGGAAACTCCCTTTTTAATATAGTATAAATTACTGAAAATAAAAAAAGAGAGAAAATTTGTTTTTATAAATGATGTCCTTTTTGGTCATTACAATATATAAAGAGCTTATAATGCCAAACACTCTGCTTGGTCGACGAGCAATAGCAACATCGGGCCACTGCCGCGCACCGCCGATCTCTCTATATTTCCCCATCTTCCCCGATCGATTAGCCGCAAGAAGCCGCCACTTCATACAGTCCCTATCTCTCTCTCCACCGAACAACGGCAACGAGGCCACCGCCAGCCTACCTTCTTCGTTCTCCCTCAGATCCCACGAGTCGAGCCGCATCTTGCGCCAAAATGAAGCCTACCTCCATCGTTCTCATTTTTTGTGGTTTCTTTTTCCGCTTCACAGCATTATTTGTGGTTTCTTTTTCCGCTTCACAGCATTATTTATCGACGATTATTGGCTCCTATATTGTCGTTGGTAGTGTGTCCGAAGGAGAAGGCGGACCTCCATCCACATTTCTGGCGCTGGCTGCTCCGCCGATTTCTGCCTCCAAACCACCGCTCTGTTTTTTTATTAAGCTTCTCGCTCTGTTTGGCTGAGGCCTCTCACTGGCCGATCAAGCCTACCGAGTTCGGCAACGCCATTCTCTCTCGCTGGCCGATCAAGTGCTTAGTGCTGGTAGGCGCAGAGGGTCTTTGATGAAATCGATTTCAATTTATTTATTTTTTTCAGAAAATTCATGTTTATGCGTTTGTTGTTTGTCTTTATCAATTTGATGCTCTTTTTGCTCTCTCACACACAAGCACACTCATTTATGGCGTTAGCCAGCAAATCATGGATAAAGTTGATTAGTCAAGAAAATAAAACACGAGATAAAAGTAGGAGGAGAAGCTAGAGATCTCATTCACTTAGACCGTGCTTCGCACGGGTATAACACTAGTTTGTATTGACATGAGAAATTCAAACTCTAACTAGAAAATGAATTAATTAATAGTATAAAAGAACCAACTAGACAAAACGTCCCATCTTTTTCGTTATTGGCATCCCTAACTAACCTACAAAAAGAAGACACATAACATATAAAACAGTTATTGGCATCCCAATTAACCTACAAAACGAAGATACATAACATATAAAACAACATGAAATATGAATATGAGTTTTGAGTTGAACCTTGAGAATGAGCATCAAGAGCTCAATTCTTCCTCGTCGGCAAATATGCGTCATATGCGTCCACTAATTCCCAAGCCAATGCGCGAGGCTCTGTTATGTGTCTGCAGATTGATGTAAAAATTAATTACTACTATATGATGATGATATTTATTTGATAAATTTATAAATGAAATTAAATTACCCCCACTCTGAAGAATGGACAAGCATAGAATCTAGATCTATTTGTTCACAACACACATGATATTGATGATACCCAGCTCTACGCAGTGCTTCATTCGCTTTCAAACATGCCTCGTTTCTCACTTGAGTCTGCATTGCAAAGCTTAATTTGTTATATCTTGAATTCCAAGAGTAGAGATGTGGATTCACGCTTACGCACCTTCATTGCTTCATCAAGACTATCCCAAGGCGCTTTTGGATGGTTTATAACAAAAGGGGGAAAGAAGCCTTCCTTTATAGTAACAAATTCTTCCTTTATAACAAATTCTTCCTCCTTTATAGGAAAGAAGCATGCTGCTTTTCCTTCACCATCACCACCTCTGATTCCTAAATCGCAATTCAACAAATCAAATCAGCAGAAAGAAATTCAAATCAAATCAAATCAAAAAATAGAAATTGAATGGAAATTGATGACTTACTATCGCCGGAAACCCACTCAAATCCATCTATGCCCATCGGTAAGACTCCCAGAACCACAAGATCAAAATAATCACCGGCGCGTGGAAACATGAATCTCTGTATACCTCTGCAACGCCGTGGAAGCTCTTTGCCTCGCGTGGTTCTGCCGTAGGGAGCGAGAATATAATCAGGAGGACCCCCCTTCCCAAGTGTTAAAAGAGATCTAGCTTCACTATCAATTCGCAGAAAACACACATCACCAATACCTTTCCATAAAAGGTTCGGATCAGCTCCCGTTGCGATCGCAAAACTTGTCGCATCATCCATTGCAGCCTACGCAAGTCAATTGGGGTGGGGATGACCCAATTTTGATCTCCCTCCTAAACCCTAATGCTTTTAGGTTTTTTTTGGGCGAGGCGGTTTGGGGGCGAGGAAGAAGACGCACGCAATTTATAGAAAGGTAAGCCAATTTTTGATATGCAATGTGGTGATACTCATCTAACAACAAACGAGAAAAAAAAATCCAAACATTAGGAAAGAAGAATGAATTTGGTTTGGGAATATAAAACATGTAAGAATGCAAACAACAAAGGAGAAAAAAAAATCCAAACATTAGGAAAGAAGTTCCCAAAATAATAATTCTAAAAAGGGTAAATATCACTTTAAACCCTAAACTATTTTCGCACTATCAATTATATCCTGAATTATCGAAAATAATTTTTTAAACCTTGAACTATCAATTTTGTATCAATTGTACTCTTTATCTATTTTTCATCCTTTTAATTTTTAATGAGTAATGCGTATGATCACGTCGTTTTATATAATATACGTCAAAAAAAGAATGATTCTAAATATATTGTGGCATCCGATGAGCCACGTTAAATTTTTGAAGCTAGAAAAATGAACGAATGGTACAATTGATACAAAATTGATAGTTCAAGGTTTAAAAAATTATTTTCAATAGTTCAGGATATAATTGATAGTGCGAAAATAATTTGAGGTTTAAAGTGATATGGGTTAAGTACTAAATACCCCCCAACGTTGGGGCCCCTATCGCGTATAGGACCCTATAGTCAGGGGTAGGCGCTGTTTACTACCTCAACGTGGCTAAACCTAAGCAAATCCCCCCCCCCCCAACGTTGGGTATTAAGTACCAAATACCCCCCCAACGGTGATTTAACGCAGGGGGGAATTTGCTTAGGTTTAGCCACGTTGGAGGGGGGATTTGTTCAAAATTAGCCACGTTGAGGTAGTAAACAGCGCTTACCCTGAGTATAGGGTCCTATTTGCGATAGGGGCCCCAACGTTGGGGGTATTTGGTACTTAACCCAAGTGATATTTACCCTTCTAAAAATGAATTCATTTTTATAAATTATAAACAAACACTTGCCCCAAACTTTTGATAAATTACAAAATGGTCTAGTAGGGTTGGCCCATTAGAATTTGGCATGGGCTAGGGTTGGCCCAATAAAGTCCAACTTTTGTTTTTAAAGAAGAAAATCAATAAGCATCTTTTATATTTACTCTTTGATGATTCGAACTCCCACTAAATAGTTCTTTCTCAAAAAAAAAAACTCCCACTAAATAGTTGAAGGAAAATTGTCATACTAATTGAATTACACTTGGTTGCTATCATTAAGTTTCGATTTGTGTGTTTTCGATTTAACATCCCCAAAACATCATCAATAAACAAAAATTGATATAGCTAACGGAATTAAACTATGTTGTTTTAGAAGAATATTTGTTGGCGAATAAAAAATACAAAAATTTGGGTGCAGACGATTGTACCGTGTAATCGAGTTGTACCGGCCTTAGACCCTGATTTATAATTTGATTCGAAACCTATATTCTGATTCAAACTGTGTAAATGACATTGTCTATAATTAACCCTATTTAGTTATACAAATGACATTACGTAAAATTTATACTATAACATTGTAAATAACACTGCGTATAATTGACATTATTCGAAAATATAAATGACACTCCCTATAATTGACACTATAGATTATACCAAAATCAATTATTCTAAACACTTTCAGTACTTATATTTGAAAATTCTTTTGTATGAATGATGATCCATTTCCTATTTATATGTACTAGTATTAAAAATTAATTAACAGTAAAAGAGGATAAATCATAAATCAAAGTCATAATCATGATTCATCCACAAAACATTCCAACAATTAGGTGGGCTAAAACGACATTATAGATCACCTAATAGGAGCTTTAAGCAAGAAAAATTCAGAAATAAAATACAAGACAAACAATTAATTTCAATATAAGCACAATTTGGAGATTCTATTTTAGTTAATAATCAACATAGAATTGAAAAACTTATTAATGAAATAACACTAGCTAATTAATGATCATCTAAATGGCATGACCAATTTCTCATCACAAACTTCTCTCACCTCAACCATCACAACAACTTTTTAATACAAAAAAAAGGCAAGAACCTAAAGTATGATTTTGACAAAGATAGTGATAGATATCAATATAAATCAATGCCAATTAATTTTGAAAAATACAATACTCAATAATGAAGCCTCATCCAACAAACCTAGCTAGTTATGTCACAACAAATTTTCTGTTTAATGTCCTATCAAGTTTAACATATAGTAAGTGTGGGGTTAGGATTTTATTTTTTTATTTTTATTTATTATTTAGTAGAACATGCAGGCAATAACGAACTCACAAAACTTAAAAAGATTTGAATTATTTAGTCAGGCCAATACAATGTATTTTTCAAAAAAAATTGTTTGTCACTTTTTATGATTATAAATTAATCAAATCACATAAAATATAAAATGTACAATATTACTAAATCTTAATTTGGTCCCTTTAAAAAAGATATAAAACTAAATCTTAGTTTGGAATTAAATTAATTAGTTATTCTTAACAATTGATTCACACTGAAACTACTATATTTACTTGCAACAAGTTAATTTATTTATTTAACCTCTTTTTTTCACAATAAAAAAATCATCATCTTCATTTTTTTTAGTTGTGTTTTCAATTAAATTTCGATCCTGTATAATAATCTATACAACGAAACCAACCTGAAAAATAAGGTGAGAATTAAACTTATAACTTTTTTAAGTAATAAATTCACACATCATCCAATCTAACTATTGCTAAAATATATACTAACTAAAATATATATCCAAATATTTTCTACAATACAAGCCAAATCTCCAAATTAAACTTTGGACAACAAGTTATTTATGTATTAACAATAGCATCAAGAATCGATCCGAATCCATTAGGACACAGGAAAATCTAAAAATAATTAAAAAAGATACAAAAAATTACAAAAAAAAAACTCTCATTACTCTTTATTTCAACCTCTGCAAACTGCCACTCTTTCTTCCTCAGCAATCTGCCTAGATTTTTGAGACCTCTTGCAATGTGCAATGGCTGCTTGAATTGGGCTCTCAACCTCCGAGCTCGAGCTGATGCTCCTCTTCAGCGCCAGCAGGTTTAAACTGGACGTGGACGTGGGTGTGGACGAGGCAGTTGTCGAAGATTTAGGCTTCGACAGCTGTTTGATGGCCCCGGAGAACGATCTCCGGTGCCGGCCCCTTTGATCCTCCACTAGGTTGTCGTTTTTGTCGTACTTGATCTGCCCGAACGGCGCGAGTTTCTTCGCATACTTGCTTTGGTTATCGTTCCTCGCCTTCGACACGGCCGCAGCAGAGTGTTGGCTCGTGCAGCCGGAGGATTTCGTGAAGAGGGATTTGATGTAGGAGGTCCATTTGATCCGAGACGAGGAGGATGAAGACGACTGTTTGATCATCTTCATCTTCCTCGCCCAGGATTTCTTCTCGTCGAGTATTGCAGCACACGTGGTGGGACCGGGACCGGGACCGGGACCACCGTTTATGCTGCTGTACTCCACGAGAATGTGCTTGTAGTCGTCCGGGGTGAGCTCCCTGCTCACCTCGCACGACTCTGAGGGGGAGATGTTGCACGACTCGAAGGGGGTGGCGGCGGTGGGGGTGAAGAGGGGGGTGCTGAAGGGCTCGTCCTCGTAGCCCCCCAGCGCCCCCTTCGGGGCGTGGAAGGGGTTGGTGGAGTGGAGGATCTTGTGGACCATCTCGAGGCGGGGCGGGAGGTGGAGGGGGAGGAGCTTCCCCATGTAGAAGAGCTCGTCCGCCGGGGATGTCGTGGCGTGGGGGTCCCGGTCGGACGAGCTCGAGAAGCTTTGGTGGAATTCGAACTCGTTGCTCGAGGATTGGTTGAAGATGCTGCTGTCGAAGGAGTGGTGGTGGTGGCCGTCCACTTCCATGTTGATGTAGTCCTCTTCTTGAGATGATGATGATGTTGTTGATGATGAATCTGAGTATGAGTTGTGGAGATTTTGTAGCATTTTTTTGGGCTATTGATGAGTTTTTGGGTTGTAGATTTTGTTTGTTTGGTTTGTTTGTTTGTCTCTAGTATATATAAAGGGAAAAGGGTGGAGAGGGTAGTGAAGTTTGGGTGGGGTGGGGTGGGGTGGGGTGGGGTGGGGGGGTGTAGGTTCTAAAGAGTTTGGATTTTTTTAGTCCATACTCGTGTTTAGTTTGTGTTTTTTCGAATTTCTTGGAATGATGGATATAAACTTATGATATATATTTATATGAAAATAATTTTGAAGTTCAAATTCGAAATAAGATATGAATTGAAATGTATTTTTTTTTTCTTTGAAAGGGATATATGAATTAACATGTTGGATTGACTTAATTTAAAGGAATTTTGGGAAATAAAATCATGAATTATTTCGAAATTATAATTTTAATGTGATTTTTGAAGTGCGGCGAATTAAATCACCTTCTTTTTAGTTTTTGTAATTCCATCTCAAACTTTTTCCGGTCGGCAAATTATTGAGTTGGAATTTACGTGGATTAATCTCAAACAACGTTGTTTGCAATAAAATTGTTGATTATTAGAAATTATGATGCAAATACAAGATAAATTCCTTTATAATTTGAGAAAAAAAATTAATTGAAATTCTATGAAACGACGCCGTTTAAGTATCACAAAAATACATCATTTTTACTAATTGAGGAGACCAAATTACAGAATTTGAAATAGTAACTCCACATAGTATACAGTATTTTCTTTTTTACTTTTTTTCATTTAAAAATTATTGAGCAATAATTAATTAAACCAAACTTCAGCACTCCCAGGAAACAGAAAATCTTAAGAATAGAAAGTTTGAACATTTTTTTTTGAAGGCATAATTTGAACATTATTTGTCAAGTGATTTAACTGGCATTATTGGTTTGTCATAATTGCCATCATCATTATATTGTTAACACTATTATTTCACAAATTATGAACCATAAAATGTGCACGTGGTATAGTAATTCCAATATGTATTCTTTTTTATTTTGGAGACTTTTATTGTGTTTAATTTTGTAACATGCACTAATACATATATATGCATGGTTTGGTTAAAGAATATATACTACATTTTTAGCCTATTAAATAAAAATAACTTTTAATCATTAAATTGTGAAGATCTAACTTTCTCATCATTTTTCACTATGAACTCATCCAATTATAATAATTTCGTATTTTATGTTTTAAGAGGGTTTGTAGGATAATCTATTTTATATATATATATATATATATATATATATATATATATGAACTAGTTAAAATGTATGAATTTTATGTAGAACATATATGAATTTGCTGTGTAAATGTATGAATTGCAAAAAATAATTTTTTTTGCTGCCGATGAGATTCGAACTCAGGATCATGAATTTATCGAATAAGGTGATAAATCAAACGTAGATCTATTATATATATATATATATATATATATATATAAGAGAACTAGCTAAAATGTATGAATTTTATGTAGAACACATATGAATTCGTTGTGTAAATGTACGAATTGCAAAAAATATATTTTTTGCTGCCTATGGAATTCGAACTCAGAACTATGAATTTATCTAATAAGGTGATATATCAATCGTAGATCTTGATGATCTAAGGATTGAAAATAATTTATGTTTTATATTTTAAAATGTATTTTTATTTTAGCTCATCCCTATATATATATATATATATATATATATATATATATATATATATATATTAAAAATATATATTAAAATATTAAAAATATATATTAAAAATATATATTAAAAATATATATATATATATATATATATATATATATATTAAAATATATATATATATATATATATTAAAAATATGATTGTCAATATCAGAGATATTTAGCTAGGTAGGGCAAGTCCCTATAGTGAGCAAGTCTATTTCTCTACTATATTCAAAATTTGTATTTTATATGAATATATGTTTTAGGTACCATGCGTCATTATCACTAATGCAACAAATAATTAGAACACAATAAAAAATTAGTGGGATGTCTCGTGCACTAATCAAATAGCATCTTGAAATCAACCTAAAAAAGTAGATTGGCAACATGAAACCAGGATTTAAGGAAAGCAAATTGAAATCATTTCAAGCATATGATGACAAATAAAAGTAGTATAAAAAAATCGAGAGATCAACTAAGTTAATTAAATATGTCAATTACCTACAATTTTGAATAACATTAATTAATGAATTACCGTCACGAATTAATTTAAATAAATAAAGGCATCGAAAGAAAACTTTAATTGAAAACCACTGGTTTTTGGTGGTTTATAGAAAAAGAAAAAGAAAAGGCATAGAAACCCAATGTCTTTATCTTTTTCTTATATTGGTCTCCAAAATTTGCATCTTAAACCTGGTTTTCTGCACCATTACAATATATTATACTCTTTTTTAACAGAAACCTTTTTTCTTAATCCTTTATTAATTAACTCGTGTTTTTGTATACTCTTTTTAATTTGTGTTGGAAAAAACGTATATTCTTCTCATAAATATGTTATATGTAATAATGCAAATGGTTGAATCACAACTTACTTCTTGTAAATTCAATAACTAGCTAGCATCATTAGTTCGTGGCAGTTGATCATCATTTTAGTTGTAGTTACGATAAAGAATAGGCTACTAACATAATTTTGATGTAATTGTGGTTAATAAGTATATATTTTTTCAAATATCAGGCTATAAACTATAATTCATCCTAATAAATAAATACTTCTTTTCAAATAACAATATGTAAAATGATTATATACTTAATTTATTGTTCGAATTTTTCATCAAAAAAATTAATGATCTTTCTCTCTCTGCATTATATATACTATTTTATATTATGATTCTGACTATATATAAGGTCGTAATCCTTCATTACCAAAAGTCAAAACCAAACATAAAACAGATATATACTTTTTCAATAAGATAAATATTTTCTATTGTATTTGTGCTAAGAAACAGAAAATTTGAATAATCATCAAGTTTTTTCAAGTCAATTTCTCGAACTAACTCGTTGATTAATTTTTGTTGTCTCAGAGAAAGTTCTTCAACGTTGAAATTAGGCAAGATATATAAACTAATTCAAGAAAGGAAGTTATAACAAAGTCTAGATATAACAAAAAAAAGGCTAAAAAATAAAAAATGTATATATATACCTATCTTACATTATTAATAATAGTTATCACTACTTTTATATATTGGAGTCTATATTCTTTAAATTAACCTAACATCATAGGGTCTCTTGATGTCGTCATCCAAAAACTTCTTGAAGATTTTATTTAGCCCTTGAAAATTAATTATTAATTATACTTGAACACCAAATTAATCCTCATATAATATTTTTTGCATGTTTTGTAAAATTGATCAATGAAAATTAAAACCCTTCAAGATATACGGGTGGCTGCAATAATACTTTTTTCTCAGTATAAATTATGAACTATGATTTTTTTTTAAATGTATATTAATACATTTTATACATTAGATACTCCCTCCGTCCCACGAATCTTGAGTCATTTCCTTATATGGCAAAAAATATTCCCTTTATTCACCTTTTCACTTTTTCACCTACTACACTTAACACATTACTAGCTATATTTTCTCAATTTCCGTGCCGAAAAGAATTGACTCAAGATTCGCGGGATGGAGGGAGTATTACTATTTTTTCACAACAATTGTAGGTGATCCATGGCTTGGTCGATCTCAAACATCAAATCCCATTTTCTTTTAAGTTAAATTTTTGTAACCATATCCACCAAATGAAATTAAATAATACTCAAAATTTATTTTATTATTGCTAAAGGAGTGTAAATTCAAACTTTTAGGGTTGAAATTTTGATACATAAGAAAGTAGATATATATAGTAAAATAATTATGCTTTGGAGCTTGGGAGCCCGATTTCAAGCTTTACCTACCTCTTTTACTGGATTCCGGAGAAGTTTGTTTACCTTTTAATGCACAATTATTAAATTTATTTTTGTCTTTTGCAGTTTTGCTATGAACTAAAGTAATTAAAAAAATAATAATTTGTGTTCGTGTGGCATCTTTATCAAGATTGCTTTTTTAATAAACCTTTTTAAGCATTAACCATAAAGAGCCATTCGTTTGCTAAAGAAGGCAAATAAAAAAAATAAAATTGTTTAATTTGCTTAGGAAAAACACACACACCATCCGACATTTTTTGGTGGAGGGATAAGCTCGATACTTTTTGGAACTATATATATGTTTTTTTTGAAATAATCATCACAATATACATATGTATATATGTAATATTTTTTAATTTTATATATTTATTTAATTTTAATAACTTAGAAATTGTTACGGGCGTAATTCATTGTGCAAATTACATGAAAATAAAATCTCATCATTTTTTTTACTATTTAATAAATGAATAAAAGAACAAATCGAGGTTTAATCTTATGTAATTAATTCGTAAATTAACGATGACAATTGATATTTTTGAGGCATTAGAATACAACCATTGATTAGATAGTTTTGACAGTTGGGATAAATGATTGATTCAAAATTTGGAATATATGCTACTCAATTGGACAAAAAAATTACAATAGATTTTATTGTTTTATACGAGAGACAACCCTAAGCAATATTATCCTTTAGCAAACTTATCATTGCAACAAATTAATTCAATGATTTGCCGTACGTAAACTTATCATTGCAACAAATTAATTCAATGATTTGCCGTACGTATGTAATATTTTTTTATATCTCATATATTTAACTTAGTATGTCAGTCACTATTTTAACAACGTCAATTTTGTCTCCATAAGATAGAGCATAAATAAAATCATCGCTCATCGGCCATAAAATCATAAATTTGCTAGTACAATCAGATTCATATACACATATCAATCATCTATCGACCAACCAAAAAAAAACCCCACACTAAACATTATTATTTCACAACAAAATCTCGTATAGAGCAGAAATAAAATTACCGCTCATCGCCATGAAACCATAGATTCACTAGTACAATCAAATCCATATATACACACATCGATCATTTATCGACCAACCAAATCTCGTATAGAGCAGAAATAAAATCACGGCTCATCGCCATGAAATCATAGATTCACTAGTATAATCAAATCCATATATATACACATCGAATCAGATTCATATACACACATCGATCATATCTATTGACCAACAAAAAACCCATACATTGACATTACACGCTAAACATTACTATTTCACAACAAAATCTCGTACAGAGCAGAAATAAAATCACCGCTCATCGCCATGAAATCATAGATTCATTAGTACAATCAAATCCATATATACACACATCGATCATCTATCGACCAACAAAATCTCGTATAGAGCATAAATAAAATAACCGCTCGTCGCCATGAAATCATAGATTCACTAATACAATCAAATCCATATATACACACACATCGATCACCTATCGACCAACAAAAAAAATCTCACACGTTCACATTACACACTGAACATTACTATTTCACAACAAAATCCCGTTTTCGCCTTAAATCACGCAACACGATACGCGATAACAACATCCAACATTTCTCGTTATATATGTGCCCACTTTGAGTAAGGGTTTGGGACAAGCACCATGTCACAAAGTCTTCAATGCAACCCCTCATTGTGTCATTATCAAATCAAATATGTGTTTGAGAGAACTCCAAAGGGCAATTAAGGGGCCAAATACTTTCCAACTATGGAAAAGAAATAAACTAAACCACAACCCCTACCCCCCCACCCCCACCCCCCACAAAATCTGGCTCACTTCTAAGGCTAACAAGTAGACCCTTCGAATAGCGACTTTAGTTCCATAGTTGCCAGCAGCTTATAGTGGGAAAACGCGACTTCACATAAAATTCATATCTCGCATTTTTGTGTCCACCTATTTTGGCAGATTTCAAGCCCACCATTTTATGCTTCCCATTTGGAAAATGCTTGTGCCCATACCATAATAATTATGTTCTTACAAAGGCCAGCACAATTACAACTTCTTTTTTGGTTTTTGTTTATTAAAATATTTTCATCAAGAAATATCAATGAAAAGTTCGTTCTTATACATCTTTTTGTTTTTTTATTTTTGAAAAAATAAAGTCACACTACATGTATACAATTATAATTATCTTGTGGTTGTTGAGTTAATTTGTATTTTAGCGAATTGGGTTTATTAAAAATCTTACATGTATTTTTCAAGTTTTGATTGATTTATTTATTTTTTATTTTTTATTTGTTATTGGTCTTTTTGAACATTTTCATACTGTTTTAGAGACAAAGGTGCATTGACTTACAAGTTACAATGTCAATATAACCTCAATAATGATAAATTAATATAATTACCCTTTTAGATATGATTAAATAATAGCAATTATACACAAATACAAAAGGTGAAAAAATGAAAAGGCAAAAAGAAGTTCCATCAACCGTTGTTTAACTATATAGTGTTTTTTCAATAACTTCATATTTTTATTTTTACCCACAATGTATTTATGTGAGTGGGCCTCTTAAACAAAAAATTGGGGGCAAATAGATTAATTTATTAGGATCTCAAAAAAAATTATTAGTAATTTTTTTATAGTTCCAGTAGCAAGGCTATGTTGCACGTATAACACATCAAATTAAAATTATTTTTCGTAAATGAGAATAGAAAACTGGAGTCAAATAAAAAATTAATTAATGTGGAAATCCACGTCATTTTAATTAATATTATCGTTAATTCAGGATAATTTTAATAAGAAGATAATAGTTTATAATTTAAAGTGATATTTAACCTATTTATTTATTTTTATAGAGTATAGAATAGTTTTTGGAAATAAAGCGGACATTTAGACTATGTGGGCCAAAGTTTTGTGAAGGCCCAATTTGTCGAACTTTGATTGGACGAGATAAGCTAAATAATGGCCCAAATAAATTGGGCCTAAAAGGCCAGGCCCGGCCCATTTTTGGGCTACGTGGCCCTCTGGGTCGAAAGATCCCAAAAACTTCATGTGGCCCAAATAGCATCACATACTTTTACATATATGTTTTATATTGATTTCAAATTATGTTGATTTCTTGTTCTGTTTAAGAAATGAAAATTAAAAAAAATCGAGACTAATTTGATTATGAAAATATTCAAAAATTATCAATAAATGTCACGATAATAGAAGATGAAACACAATTGAAAATATTGCTGAATCTCGTGTGCTACTCTCGTGATATATTCATATAGCAATTAACAGCTCACTCAAACCTTGTTGCCATTAATACTATAAGCATGGAAACATTCTCCACTGCATTAAATCAACAATCTCTTTCATAACATTGTAACATCACATGATTCATTCCCTTGCAAAATTAGGAAACAAGATTGACATATGAAGAAGGTAGAATTGTAAGGTAGGCGATTTTAGACCTAGGTTTTAAATGTTAGAACATGGGTGAGATCTATATAGTCAAATTTTATATCTAAGTGAATGTCGTGACAGATGAAGAAGTCGTGAAAGAAGAAGAAGAAGCACGTATTAATTTCCTGATCGAGCCCCTGAGTCATAGTGCTGCAATTAGGGGCGGATCTAGGATTTGCCAATAGGGGGGTTGAACTTGTTGAAGGTATCGCAGAGCCAAAATTTTCGGATAGTCTATATTGTTCATTTTTATGTTCAAGTAGATTTTTAATGGACATAGGATTAGAATTCGATCACTGACTATAATAAATAATTAATAATATATACATTGAAAGCATATAAAAAACTACCTCTATATGTTTTCTAAAAATTAATCTATCTTCTACAAAAAATAAACTACTAATTTTTATTATGTTGAAAGATTTTTTATTTTTCTTTGAAAACTAGACTGGACTAAGAGTTGAATTATATAGATATTATACTAAATATATTTAATATATAGGGCAAAATTTGGGGGTTGCACTGGGCTCAGCCCATGGCTGCAATGACATAACAAGTTCCACTAACAACTAGCTGACATTCGTCTTCGCTTTGTTAAAAAAATGTTTTATTTAGAGAAGGTTTCCTCTAAGAATCAAAATTTTAAAATAAAAGTTTTGTCACGTTATTAGGCATGGTTGGAAACATCCAAATTAATGAGTTTCTTGCTAGCTAGATGATAAGTGATTAATGTCTGAAATCAATTAAAGATCTTAGATTCGAGTTTCATGTGACGTGACTTTTAATTTTATTTTATTTTATTTTATTTAATACTGTTGCTAGCTAGATCTGAATGATCTATACATGAATTCGAATACAATCGAGCCTTGATCGAAGAGTGCAATTACATCAAGACATATACTGATATACATGTCCAAATTTGAAAGAGTTGAATTATTGAACCACGTTAATTTTGAATGAAAAAATCCCTAAAAATAATGATGCCGAATTTATCTAATTATGTCTAATTAATTAGACACGATAGACTGATAGTAGAGACAAAAAAAATCATACAATCATAAAGAGTACAGCACCGATTATGAAGACTTTTGTGCGACAATTAAATTCCTTCTTACAAAATTATGGATAAATAAATTTAAAGTAATCTAGGAAAAATTAGATCGTACACGAAAGCCCCTAAATTGATGTGTTAAAACAAAAAAAAAATTACATTGACAACTTTGAAAGAGAAATGTGACAACATGGTCAATTAATTCGATAACTCCTTCTGTCCCCCAAATATCTTTCTAAAGGAATGTGACAACTTTTTAATATTGATTTTGTTTCTATATTTCGTAATGATTTTACATTACAAATAATATGGTCTCACACTTTTACATATTTTTATTACATTAATTATATTTTTCTTAATAATCGTGTCTAAAAGAAATGAAATGAACTTAATGGGACGAAGGGAATAAAAATTTAAATATTTTGGGAACAACTCAAAATAAAAAGAAAAAAAAAAAGATATTTGAGGGACCAACGGAGTATTATATTAAAAATCTACAAATTGGTAAAATGGGTGATAGATACTGATGTGGTGACGGCACAATATCATAATTGAAAAAGTATTGCCAAATTTCGTGAATTCATAAATAAATATTGGAAAAGAATTTGAGGTGGGCAGAGTAGATAGATACGGCAATGCCTAACTGTTATTTCTCAACTTATTTCCCAGATAATTACTATTATGAGATATTTTACTATTTACAAATTAATAGTTTGAAACTATTAATTTTCAGTTATGACCGTCAATTATGTTTATAATATTGTCGAGTAGACACGGTAAATAAATTATTTTAATTTTTTTTAGTTATATATGCAATGCAAATTAATAGGTCAAATATTCTATTCATTGATTTTATTATCTAAAATTATTTTAAAATTTAATTAAGCTAATTAACTTAACGGAATTAGCTTAATTGTGTCGCGCCAATACAAACAAAGTTTGTATTTTTAGCATGTTGTTCGCGTAAGAAAATATATTTATTTAACCATCTTCGTTTTATTATAAACCAGTTTAGTCCATAAATATTGACAAAATAGATGGCTATATATAATTGATTTTCCAAGTAATTATAATAATACTTTTTACACATATTTAATGCTTCACTTTATAACAACTCATGTGAAACATACAAAAATCAACATTCAACAATGTGGATTGATTTTTCATTAAATAAACTTGAGCTCGAGAACCACGTTGATCACCAGCTCAATAGTGGAAATGCTCGTATTGAAACTACATCTTACTAAAGTAAATAAAGTATTGTACTATTTTACCTATAAACTATTTAACTATCACATCTAATTGAATAAGTAAGGTGGAAATAATTGAATACCCAATTAATGTCTCCTTCAAATTCAATAATTAATTAATACAATAAAATGAGTTAAGTTAATGAAGACGAGGACGACGACGATAATAATAATAATAATAATAATAATAAAGTTATTCGACTCGATTACACATCCGACCCGACCTATACAAATATTATTATAGGGTATTTGTTCGTAGATATATAAAATATACCCAGATTTTGTTAACACTATTTTATAGTCAATTAATACATAAAAATTAAACTTTTTAAAATTCGGCCAAAATTAAATTTCTGCAACATTTTATCCTATCTCGACGCCAGAATTTTATTACACAGACGCCGGAACAATATTCTCTCATTTTTCTTTTTCGTCATAGCTAGTTCATATAAAACATGCCACACAATAAAATTTCGGCATCCACGTAAGGTTAAATGTGTTCGAAATTTTAATTCGGACTAAATTCTAAAAAAATCAAGATTTTATATTAATTGACAAAAAAATATTTATTAAAAACTTGAATTTAAGTATATTAAATGTATTTATACATAATTAACCATATACTATTATATTATAGGTCGGCCGATGTCGGTCTCCAAATCAGTTTGACTCGTGGTGGGGTTTGCTTCTAGTTTCTAATAAAAATTTCATTGGTATAAATTTTGGTAATAGTCGCTTTTACATTCCAACCTATATGCTTACGCATATATGCATAAAATTAAATGACATTTATGATGTTATTTATTTTTCACACTAAGATTGGATGTATCTAATGTAACGCATTCAATTGTCTGCATGGGTTGTAAAAGTATGGATATTAAAGTTTCCAATCTGAACAAATATAGATTACCAATACACACCAAAACCTAATTAAAACCTATACTAATACAAAATTTAAATCGAGGTAATTAATGATGGGCCAATCAGAGAGACCCACGTGTTCCGGCTTAAAAAAAACCTAAGACCAAACGTGTGGATAAGAGATTAGGCGGTTTTAGGTTATCGATCTCATATACATATCTGTCTACTCTATTCTTCCCTACTATATTCAATCGTTTCTTTCACTACAGCAAAAAATAAATATATCCTCTCTCTCTCTAAAATATTTGTTGGATATAATTTGTGATAAAGATTTATATTTTATTAGCTGAGCACCTTATAAAGAAATACTATTGGCTAGCTTGTTTATATATAAAATATGATTTAAATAAACATATATTATTGTGAGAAGAATTGCAAAAATTATTGCATTGAACATATAAATTATTGATCTAACTTTATAAGTAATTTGTAATATTAGTGAAAGAGGTTAGTGCATGCCCTAAATTACCACTTGTAACACTATGTAAATTGTTAGAGTAATGTTAATAACATTTAATTTAACATGCAGCGGAAATGAAATAACACACGATTTATTTTTTCACGAGACCTCTCCACTTATTTAAGACATGGTCAACTGACAATAATACATTATTCCACAACCAAATAATATGAAAATATATATATAAAAAAAAGATAAAGATTAATTATATACAAATACCAATGAAGAGTTAAATTTCAGCTTCAAGACTGACTCCGAAATGCAGGTTGATTTCCAAAAATATTGACAAACAAATATTATCAATATTTAACTCAACGATATCGCTGGAGTCAACATTCAATTTAACAATTAGCATACAACTTCATCTTATTTGACAAACGTTTCTACCATTGAATATTCCAATTTCATATGTGGGATTAAAAAAAAAAAATCAATCTCCTCAAACTTAATTAGTTCACAAGTCACCAAATGCTTAGTTCATAGTCATAAGTACTACACATGGAATTAATATATAAACAATCACCAAATAACACTAACAAATATTCCTTCAAACAAAAATCAAACCATAAAAAAAATTTAAATTAAACACAATACGTGTGGAGTCAAAATTCGAAAACATAAATGAATTAACATTCCTAGTATTCTCGCATTTGATTAAGCCAAAGGGGGTTGAGTGCAAGTGGTGTTTAACATAAATTCAAGTGAAATGAAGCATGGAAGTTGAAAGTTGAGTGCTCAAGAAACAATGCCATATATCAGCACGTGAAATCCAAAGGATGAACAAATATACGTGCAATTTAAACTCATGATATTGATACGAGCAGAATTATCAATCACAGGCTCAATCATGCAAACTAAATAATTGGTTAAAATAAATTATTTTATAAATCATGTGATCTTATCACAGTGTATTGTTGAAACTATTCTATTAATCACTGTTAATTGGATAAGTAATTTTTAAAGTTACAACTCACACACACATACATTCATGCGTGTGCGAGTTGAGTCGAATTCTCAATATTGAACTGTGTTTAATTATCATGGTGCAAACTATTAAATTATTATAGAAAAAAGAGGAAAAATTTATTAAATGCAACTATGCAAGTCAATTCATAATTGATTTTTCCCATACTTTGGAGGTGCAAATCTAATAATTTAACTCCATTATACAAAAAGAAATTTTATCCATATATAATTAAATGATGACATGCTTCACATGTTAAGATCACGTAATGCAAAACTGAAATATTTATTTTAATTTATATTTACGTATATATAGATATATTTAATCACCCCTTTCCTTGTTAGTCAAGAGCTAACCCCTACTATGCCATTTATAAGGTTGGCCACCTCTTTTGCTTTCTTAGACAAAACACATCTCCCTATTAATTCCTACTTTCTTTTCTTGTTTAATCTAAATCTAAATTTAAATTTAAATTTAATTGTGCTCATCTCCTATTAAACACCACATTAAACCCCTCTCTCTCTCCCTCTCCCTCTCCACCAACACCATTCGATCATCGTCGCCGCCGCCGCCTCCGCGGCCGATTTTTTTCACACACAACACACAGTGCATGCGCGCGATACGACATGTCAAGAGTCGTATCGCTCTCCCCCGTCCGCGACAGCCTCCCCTTCTACAACAGAAGAGAAGCGGAGGCGGAATTTGAGACAACATCACGCGCCGCCGCCGCGGCAGCATGCACCTCGTCCTCCACCACGCTCGGCCAGCTCCTGAAGTGCGTCGGCGACGTGCGGAAGGAAGCCGTCGGCGACGAAACTCCGGTGCACCAGGTGCTCGACATGAGCGACGACGCCGCCGCCGAGCCGCGGACGATCCCCTTCGTCCTCGCCTTCAGCCACCTCACCTACAGCGTGAAGTCCCGCCGCAGAGCCGCCGTCTTCCGCCCACGCGCCGCCGATGATTTGCCCGGAGCGAAGATAATACTCGACGACATCTCCGGCGAGGCGCGCGACGGAGAGATCATGGCCGTGATGGGCGCCTCCGGCTCCGGGAAATCGACTTTGATCGACGCGCTGGCGAATCGCATGGCGAAGGAGAGCTTGAAAGGATCGATCACTCTCAACGGCGAGCAGCTGGAATCGAGGTTGCTGAAAGTCATCTCGGCTTACGTAATGCAAGACGATCTCCTCTTCCCGATGCTCACCGTGGAAGAAACCCTAATGTTCGCGGCGGAGTTCCGGCTGCCGCGGACGCTGTCGCGGTCGAAGAAGAAGCTCCGCGTGGAGGCGCTGATCGACCAGCTAGGGCTCCGCGGCGCCGCGGGGACCGTCATCGGCGACGAAGGCCACCGCGGCGTCTCCGGCGGGGAGCGGCGGCGCGTGTCGATCGGCACCGACATCATCCACGACCCGATCCTCCTCTTCCTCGACGAGCCGACCTCCGGCCTCGACTCCACGAGCGCGTTCATGGTGGTGAAGGTGCTGCAGCGGATCGCGAGGAGCGGCAGCATCGTGATCATGTCGATCCACCAACCGAGCTCGCGGATCATGTCGTTGCTCGATCGCATGATCTTCCTCTCGCGCGGGAAAACCGTCTTCAACGGCGCGCCGGCGAATTTACCCCTCTTCTTCTCCGATTTCGGCCAGTCGATCCCCGACAACGAGAATCGGACTGAATTCGCGCTTGATTTGATTAGAGAACTGGAAGGATCCGCCGGTGGAACTAAAAGCCTCGTCGAATTCAACAAATCATGGCAGACGACATTCATCAACAGAGGCGGATTTGAAAATTCTTCGAATTTGTCGCTCAAGGAGGCGATCAGCGCGAGCATATCGAGGGGGAAGCTAGTGTCCGGCGCCGCCGCCGCCGGAGGCGGAGGCGGCGCCCCGATGGTGCCGACGTTCGCGAACCCTATCTGGACGGAATTGGCGGTTTTGTCGAAGAGATCCTTCATGAACTCGCGGCGGATGCCGGAGCTCTTCGGCGTGCGGCTCGCGGCGGTGGTGGTGACCGGATTCATCCTCGCCACCATGTTCTGGCGGCTGGACGACTCGCCGAAGGGCGTACAGGAGCGGCTAGGGTTCTTCGCCTTCGCGATGTCGACGACGTTCTACACGTGCGCCGACGCGCTGCCGGTTTTTCTTCAGGAACGGTATATATTCATGAGGGAGACGGCGTACAACGCCTACCGGCGGTCGTCGTACGTGCTGTCGCACTCGCTGGTGTCGATTCCGGCGCTGGTGTTTCTCTCCCTCGCCTTCGCCGCCATTACCTTTTGGGCGGTGGGGCTCGACGGCAGCTTTTTATTCTATTTTCTGATAATTCTGGCGTCGTTTTGGGCGGGGAGCTCGTTCGTGACGTTCCTCTCCGGCGTGGTGCCGCACGTGATGCTAGGGTACGTGATCGTGGTGGCGATCCTGGCCTACTTCCTCCTCTTCAGCGGCTTCTTCATCAACCGCGACCGGATTCCGCCGTACTGGATCTGGTTCCACTACATCTCGCTGGTGAAGTACCCGTACGAGGCGGTGCTGCAGAACGAGTTCGCGGATCCGGTGAAGTGCTTCGTGCGCGGCGTGCAGATCTTCGACGGCACGCCGCTGGCGGCGGTGCCGGCGGCGATGAAGGTGAGGCTGCTGGACAGCATGAGCGGGACGCTGGGGATGAGGATCACCGCCACCACCTGCGTCACGACGGGGGCGGATATCCTGAGGCAGCAGAGCGTCGACGACCTCAGCAAGTGGAACTGCCTGTGGGTGACGGTGGCGTGGGGGTTCTTCTTCAGAGCGCTCTTCTTCGTCGCGCTGCTGATCGGGAGCAAGAACAAGAGGAGGTGATGGTGATCGGCGGTGGCCGTCCTCGGCGGAGATGGAGGCGGAGTAGAAGATGATCATGAGGATTTGGCGGGAAAATTGGAATGGGTGGAATTGAATTGAACGGTTCGATTTGGGCGGATTTAAATTTGGGTTTTTTTTTTAGTTTTGTTATTTAAATATCAAGAAGAAATTAAGGGGTTTTTATTTATTTATTTATCCTTTTTTTTATAAATAATTCTGACTTGATAAATGATAACTGTTTCGTGTATTTATTCATTAGTAATGTAAGAGTTTAGATATATATTAAAAAAAATAAAAATCATTTTCAATTCTTAGATCATGAAATTAATCTACGGATTATAATGAATTCATCGATCATCATAAATTACAAAAAAATATATCATTATTTTTCACAATGAATTCATAATGCTTCATAGTGTATAATAATTCCATCCTATATGGGTATTTGGTTTGGTGGATTATACAATACTTAGCTCATGATATGTCGTTCGATTGGATGAACTCATTCCGATACTTATTCTCGTAAGTCGTAACAATGCCACGTAGGATTTATCTTATCTTATGAGTTTTGGCCTCTAACTCTCTCAAGACAAGCTTAATCTCAAATTAGGATTTATCTTATCTTATGAGTTTTGACCTCTAACTCTCTCAAGACAAGCTTAATCTCAAGTAATATCAGACCAATTTAATCTCGAGTAACCAATCATGCACCCTCTATATATACGTGTGTGTCGAAAGTTTATAATTGGTTCTACATCTGTATTTAGAAAGAAATCCTAGCTAGTCGAGTTGATATGATGCTTCACAAAATTTAATGTGTTTGAATTTGAAAGATTTGAATGGAGTGGTAGGAAGCTACTAAATTTTCATTCAATTGCGAAGAAATTAATTAGTATATATATTTACACATTTATGGCCACGTACCGCTGTCAAATTTAATGTTACATAGTGCTAGCTAGATTTTGATATTTGTTGGATGAATTTAATGAATATATGACTATAAACGATGAGTGTGACAGTGTGAAGCAATAGTGATGATGAAGAAGAAACTATGAATAGAATATTTACAGCAACTTCTTCGATGGAAACGTGAGCTATTTATGACGAGATCTAATCATTCCTATATTTGCCGAAATTGGGTTTTTGTTTTATGTATTTATATTTATGATTTTGGTCCAAAGTTTACAAAAGCTCTGTCAAATAACAAAAGAGATATGATGAAGAAAACCAGTGTTAGTTTGCTTTTGTAGGGTTACATTTAAATCAGGGTGGGCCAATACTATCGTACTGAAGTTTGGTTCGTTTATTATCTGAGTCGAGCCTCAAACTTTATTCGCTAAATACTTTGAGGTTCACGATTGAAGTTTATTCGAGATGAAATGAGCTTTCTAAATTTAGATTATGTTTAAAGTATTTTTTTTTGTAATATCATAACCTATTCATTATTTTAGTATAACAATAAAACTAGTTAGATGAATATATACGTATATTTATTACTAGCTACAATATACAATACAAGAAATTGCGGCTCTAATAACCGAAAAAACGGTTGTTGTTCCCCGAAAGTCTTAACGATCGAATTAGCGATCGTTTCGTTTGCATCGTTGTGTCGGGGCCCAACGACCGTTTTTTTCGTTTGTTAAATCTAACGATTGTATTTTGAAGATTTAACGACCGAACTTCGGTCTTTAATTAAGTATTTGTGTTGGTGGGAATTATAATGTATTAATCTATATTAGTAAATTCACATTGATTTACTTCATTAGTGATTCAATTTATAAATGTAATTACTAAAAAAAAAATCGAAGGTACGTGATATGGCTATATATTTATCAACATCAAATTACATATATAACATATATAAAATTATCTATGTCCTAATTTTTGATCAAGGATTATATTACATACCTTGGTATCATCCCTGTCGCACAAAGGAATTCCAACATTATTAAGTAATAACAAAATTGTTGATTGAATAGACAACCTGCAGGGTTTCTATAACTAGGGTTTCTTTTACTTAACTAGGTTTTTTAAGTTACAACTCGCACACATCCACACTCACGTATACTAGATAACTCGGACTTCTTGACCTATACTGGTTGAAGGTGAAACATCTTATCAATTGAGCTACGCTTCGTTGCCGTAACCTAATTGGGTTTGAAGGCTAAGAAAGTTCACATGGTCGAGAAGACAAGATGAGCTAAATGATGTCATGGTTATTAATTCATTACAATATGGCTAATGTCAACATCCCTTTAAACTTGTAAGAAATTGTGCGATTTGTCAAAGGAAATAACGTGTGAATTTCAATCAATGCTGTTGAGTTGATGATATGTAAATCTGCATTATGGCTCATGTCAATTTTCATAACTCCCCAAAGGTGAAGTGTGTTTGTGTAATGAATCATGTTGGAAATTGTCAATCCTATAAAGGACTAAGAAATCATCCCCCAAAATAGCATGTTGGTTGGAAAAATATTTATCCGAGGTTGTGGATCGAGTTCCAACTTAATTAATTCAAATAGGATTCTTCTATTTCATGTATTATTTTGGATTTTATTTTAGGGATATTTGCACCAAAATATACGAACTTTTAACAAATTTTATTTTTTTTTCATGATCTTTAAAATTTGAAAAAAAAAAAATTACACCATCTTTCGATTTTTTCTGATTTTTCCCATGAGTCCCTAAATAAGAGCTGATTTTAGAGCTTTTGACTTAGATTTTTAGATATCTAAGTGTAAAGGATAATAAAGGCGGCGTAACAAAGCCAATGTATCTGTAAATTGAAAATCCCCTACATTTAAGTATCAAAAAATCTAAGTCAAAATTTATAAATTAGCATCTATTTGGGGGTATATACACGTGAGAAATATCAGAAAAAATAGAAAGATGGTGTATTTTTTTTTTTCAAATTTTAAAGGTCATAGGAAAAAATCATAAATTGTTGAAAGTTTGTATATTTTATTGCAAATATCCCTTTATTTTATTTTATTTTATTTTATTAAGATACGCACATAGAATCGTTATCATGGCTATAATTTTACGTGACAAAATAATTAAGAGATTAAATTTTGATTGGTATACACCACGAATGGACAATAATATATAGTTTATGTTTCGCTATTTGAATATAGAATTTGTCTCTTAATAAGTGTCATAAAATAGAATTCTATAAAAATAATAATGCCAAACTCTCATTTTGCCTTTATTCTCAATGCAATCTAGTCAATTACCATGATTATTTTGTTGAGTCTTTAGTATGCATATATGGAGCATGTACTTATCCTATTTTCCTCTTAAACTCAAAGGATAACTTTTGTTATTAAGCAAAACTAATATTCTTAGTGTTTGACACATATATACTTACTTGAACCACTAAAAGATTTGATTTTTTTTATAAGTTTTTTTTTTGAATAATTCCTTGTATAGGGCCAAATTCTAGCATGAGATAATGTTTCTGATAATCAAACCCCAAATTCTCTAGGAAATTAGTTATAGTATTATATTAATTCTTTTATTTTTTAAACAAAAGATTTACATCAACCAAAATCCATATCAATCAACACCCTTAACTTATTATGGTGCGTTTATTTTGGTTGTAAAATTTTCATTAGAAAATAATGGATAAGAAAATATTATCTTTTTCTCTTTTTTCTTTTTAATCATATGATTTACAAGAATTATGTGTTCACCCCCTATTTTCTTTTAGTTTTGCAGTTCAAGAGTCGAAGTAGCTAGCGATGAAAGATCGATGAGGATGACTAGCGATAAAAAAGTCGTATAGAAATTTAAGTTGAAATTATTATGTCTTCGATTATGATTAAAACTTCATCTTACTAATTCATGTAGTTTATGGCAAGTTGATTTTAAATTAGTTTAAATTTTCTATTTATCTTGATTGATTACTTGCTCTACTTATTCTCAATTTATAAAGTTTTATGGTTAAAATTTCTCTAGATTATGGATATTTCGTTCAAATTATGCTTTTGTTTCTTCGTATAGTTGTTACTCTAAACAAACTAGTATATTAAAAATTAAGGTGCAACATTTACCACGTTTATGTACTAATTTAAAATAGAAAAAAAAATGATCATTATACGGAGTAATTTTGGTCATAGCTTTTGCTCTAAAATTTGAGTAAATATCATTCTAAAATTCAAATTAATATTTTTAAATGTTACTGTAAATTATCAATAGTATTAGTCAAATCTTAAACTATCAATATCTTATCCCAAATATCGATGTGCCTTGCCGAATGCAACATGAATTTAGTTGGCCTTCTTACTTATTAATCATGAAATAATATGGATGTCACATCATAAAAAATAGTATAAATAATAAAAAAAAAATCTGAAATTAACATGATCGGCGGTTATATGGAATAAACAAATAAATAAATAGATAAATAAAATGCAAAAGTGTGATGGTAAGCCGCAATTAGTGAAGGTGTGAATTGTGATTGTATGTTAATAATTACACACTTTTAAAAACGTTTTCGTGTTCAGTTTAGTGATTATCTAACTCTAATTAAATTAAGTTAGGTTTCTCTTTCACATCTAATTCCACCAAGATAACTTCTAATTCCAAGCAATCAAATTTGGTTTTTCATCTATTTTCTTCTTTTGTTACTTCTCCTACCTAGTGAAATATAATTGAAATATTAATAATATATTCATGTGTGTGAATTTCTGTTGATTTCGGATACGACATAGATTTTGTGATTTACCAAAACTGATCGATTTTGGATAGAGAATTGAATAGAAACAAAAACCTTAGGAGACCAAAAGGTGAGAGTGGTTGATAGTTGATACTAATTGCAACTTTTAGTGAAGAAACATTCACAATGTCTTTTTCAAGCAACTTTTTCCCCCCCTACCAATAATATTTTAGTTTTTTTTTTTTTGAGAAAATAAATTTTTTTAGTGTCTAAAAACAAATTAACAGAAACAATTGATTTGATATCAAGAAAAATGTCAGGTTCGAATTGGCTTGAGATTGATAGAGATCCAAGATTTATGACATAGATAGGTAAAACATATGCTTTTGTGAAACAAAAGTTAGTTCAAAAATCAATCTCTCTTAGGAATGGATGAGTGATGCTAAACAGTCACATTGCGACCACCCACAAATTAATTAAATAGAAAAAAAATTAAATTTATTATTATTTTTTAAAATAAAAATAAAATTTAATTATTTTATTGTATTATTTCTATTATAGTTATTTTTTTGTAATTCTTTTTAAAAATAAGAAATACAAAAAATTAAAAAATAAGTACAATATATAGAAAATATAGTAAAATAATTAATTCCTATTTTTATTTAAAAAAAATAAATTAAATACATCAAAATTTTACCAATTAAACTAGTTTATAGGTGGCCACAATATGACTGCATGAATTTTGGATCAGAGAAAAAAGTAAATGCATTTGTTTCATATTTTGTCTGCTACCTAAACCAGAACGTTAAAACATTGAATTTATACCATTTCATTGATTTGATATCATTTGTAGAGAAAAGCTCACAGTAAATAAATGGGAAAAGAAACAAAACAAAACAAAATCTCAGTTATTAGACAACAGATCCAAGGAAAATCAAAAACAAAATTTTATTGCAAGGGAGGCAAAGAAATCCACTTGTTCAATAATGGTAGCATGATCTTCATAGTAATGAACTTTTAAGAAAGTCTGGGCCTTAGGAGACGAGGCGTTAGGATGAACTAAAACAAGATTTTTCTTTGAAACAAATGCTTCCTGCTAGCATTGGAATGGTACAGCAACTTCATAAGCCAGGAAAAGCTCACCACTTTCTCTCCATCAACATTGTAGCTCTCTCCATTTTAAGTCGCTCGACAATTTCACGCATCTCGGGATTGGCGAACCGTTCCCTAACAAGCTTCCTTTCTTCTGCTTGAATCTGCTTGACAGCACTTGGGTAAGGGTGTGGAGGGGGTCTTTCGCCCCGGAGCTTATTAATTTGCTTCAGCCGAGCGTAGGCCTGCTTCTTGGCTTTTCTTTCAGCCCGATACTCGTTCTAACACAGAAGTAGCCATTAACTTCTCAATTCACCACAGTAAACGAGAAATCATGAAATATATGCTGTCATTTGGGGGGGGGGGGGGAGAGAAAGAGAGAGAGAGGAGACAATGTACATACATCAGCAATATTAATGGCATCGCTCTCATCAAATCCCTGCTCCTTCAATTCAAGCACTCTCCAAGCAAATTGACGGGCTGCAGGTGGATCGAAATCAGAGATCCTGTTGAAATTTGTAATGAAGAAGTGAAAATGTGTTTAGATTAGCTGGTATGTAAGACAAACTTGATATAATAGGTTGGACCATTGGAGCAAGGAAGGCAACTGGTTTACAGTTTATATATATATTTCGAAAATCTTAATGTCCGCCCTGAAAAAAAAACACCCTAAGAGAAGATCTGTATCATATGAAGTTGGAGAGGAGAGATCTGATGAAATTTATATCAAATTGAGGTTTATAAACAATATACTCCTACTTATAATTAGAAAATTCAAATATTATGCCCCTACGCACAAGACTGTTATTCATATGGTGAGCATCTAAGAACAAAATCTCAATGCACTCAGCTAACATAAGTTGAAGATAAAGAAGATCAGAAGATCAGAACCTCCTTCAAACGCATTTTTGTATATTGAATATAAACATTTTTTTTCCTTACCTATATACAATCTCAGTTCACTTACATTACACTAAACTGGACACTATCTCAATGATCATCTTTCTAGTTGGCTTACAAAACTTAACAGGCAGTCGAAGAGGCTTCACTATGATTCCTCAATGATGATCGGCAGCAGCATACTTGTTTTAAAAAATAGCGGCACTCCATTTTGCAGCAGGGAATATAAATACCCTTATCAACCTCTCCTTTCCAAAACAGTCTAGGACTGGCATATAAGATCTAAGACGACTCACTTAGCTTATACATTGACTACTCCGTGCACAAATCTACACTTGTGAATGAACCAAATGGTTGCAAATTCACACAAAATTCTACATAATAAACAGCAAATACGGAAGCTGCATAGCAAAGCCACATGAATATTCTTAATTGTTAATCCCTTCAATTTCGCATAACCAATGAAATACACCCAGACACAATGAGAAACCAATACAATATTACAAAGTTAATTTATTTTCATCATTTCACATAGCAAAAGAATAATTATCCAGCTCAAATATTAAAAAATTTAAACTAAATAACGCATAGAAAAACGATTAAACCACATACTTAATGGGATCTTCAAACTTCGAATCCGGATGCTTCTGATAGAACTTCTTCACGTACTTATCCTCTGGCAGAGTTATTTGCCTAAGCTTATTCTGTGCACAAGGAAACGTAGCAGGCGGTGCCCTAAAGTCACAAAATAATACGGCAAAAATTATCACTTTTTGTAAAATTCCAACAATATATAAAGAGAACTCACAAAAGAACTTACTTTTCCATGGCCTTAAGCCAGACAGGCTCCGTTCTCGCAAATCCTTTAACGAGTTTACGAGTTTTTGACAGCAAATTTCCCTTCATAAACGACATCGTTTCCCCCTTCAATCTGTCAACCAGAAATTCATTAGGATTTTGTTGCGCAAAACGGTAACAGGGAAGGTGAGTAATGGGGCGACATAGTAAACAATTAACGCCTTAAATTCATACAAACACATAAAGAGAAACATCACGCTTAGATGTCCATTGCAAATTGCAAATTCCAAATCAAAGCGAGAAATAAATAGCAAAGGAAATTTCTGACTACAAGAGAAGAAGATTGTACACTAGAGTTTCGCATATTAGTTTCATAATATTTTTCAGAAGAAGATGAATAAATACTGAAGCTTAATTTTCTATCCTAAATCAAACATCAAATTCCAACGCTATCATCCACGGAAACAGGATTTCTGCTGCACATTTGCTTGTTGTTCTCTTTGGGGCTGAACATGTTTGAAAAATCAGACTGAAAATGTTTGCAACATCATAACTTAGTGTCTGAACCTGGATCGACAGAAACTGGAACTGCAGCAGGAGACGGCGGCGGTGGGGCGTCGACAGTGGCGCGGGCGGCGGGATTAGGATTTTGTGAATTGGGGCTTAGGGTTGATTCAATTAGAAAGTGAAGTCTGGAGTGGAGCTGAACGAGAAGACCCCAAAGCTTCAATTCCTCAATTTTAATTTTTAGAAATAATACCAACTGAAAAAAATAATAAAAATAAATAAATAGTATAAGAATTCTAAAGGGTTAATTTTCTGTTTAGACGAACAAATTTCGATTTTTAATTAACACTATTTTTTCTTTTGTTCAATTAATATATAAATTTTAAATCTTTTAAAATTCAATCTGAATTAAAATTTCGAACCCATTTAATCTTATGTGATTGTTGAAATTTAAATGAACTGATTATGACGGAAAAAAAAAAGAGAAAATATTTCGGTATTCAGATAAGATAAAATATTGTCAAAATTTTTAGTTTAAGTTGAATTCTAAAAGTTTCATAATTTAAGTATTAATTGAAAAAAATATAATACCAAGGGCCGGTCTTGCATGCGGCGGTCGCACTCCAGTGTGACCCGCGCCCGACCCGACCCGTGCACAGATCCGAAATCTTGAATCCTAAATTATTATATTTGTTTATAATAATTATTAGTTTTAATAACCATGAAATATACATTTGTTCGCACAAATGTATACTTATATAAATATAGGTATTTATCTTCATTTAATATAAAGTATTATATTTTCTAAACCCTAAATTCTATAAACTAAACCCTAAATCCTAAGTCTGAACACTAAACCCTAATAGGAGTATTTACTTTTAATAAGCATAAGATATACATTTAGTTGCACAAATGTATACTTATATTAATATAAATATTTACCTTCATTCAATATAAAACATTATACATATCAATATATATTTATATGAACAAATGTATATATTATGTTTATTAAAAGTAACAATTATTATAAACAAATGTAATAATTAGGAGTATGGATCAAACCCACGCGGGTCAGGGTTCCGGATCAGAAGGGCGGGTTTGGAGCCGGGTCGACCCGTCGCACACCTGTGCGACGGTCGCACCCAATAATCTGCGTAATAGTACTAATTAAAAATAAAAATTTTGATTATTTATTTCCTGCATTTATATGCATTTAAGTTTGGCCCGGCCCACTTAAGGCCTTGTCTCGGCCCAATAAAAGCCCGTTTTTGGTTAAAATATTGGGCCCATTTTGTTAGGGGAGAAATCGGCCCAATAAATAGTTTGTTCATCTTTCTCTTTCCTCTCTTATTTCTTCCTCTCTCTCATCTTCTGCAAATTATTTCTACTTATACATCCCTCGCCGCCGTTGATGGCGGCCGCCGCCACCTCAGACGGTCTTCGACGACTCGCTGCTGGTCAGTATTTCTGCAAAGCCTGAAGATTGAATTTTTTAATTTATATGGGTGGCTGTTTTTTAGTGAGAAATTCCTCATTGTTTCTGAAATTTGGAGTTTCCGGTACATTGAGTCTCCGTAGAAGGTGCACAACTGTAAAGGATAGCAATTTTTTGCGCAATTTGTATAGCCGCGTCTCTGCTGTGGAAGACTGTGATTATTCTAGCAGCTCGGAAGGTGAAATTAATGCTTTAGGGTTAAAATCTGTTGAATGTGGAAGCATTGGTCTGTTTTTCGTTGTTGTTAGAGTGCTCAAGACTTTGAATTTGAGGGTTGCGAGAGATGTCTGCTTTTCTATTACTGTGGAGAAGTATGGTTTTGATCAATCGTTCTTGGCTTTTAAACTGTTGATGTATATATATGCGCGTGCTGAGATGGAAATGGAAGTTTATGCATTGGATTAGGAAGATTGTGTATTACTGTCAAAAGGCTGAGCTCAATTTAATTGGTGTTTCACATGCTTTATTGGATTCTCCTAGTGATGAGGAAGGATCAGATTTTGTCACGAATGTTGTTGTGAGGTTTTTTGCTTCAAATCTGTTGTTTGAGAATGCCATGGCTGCACTTGCACAGGCTAGGCGGCTTGGTATTCAACCTAGCATCCGATCATGCAATTTCTTGCTGAAACACCTAGCTGAAGCCAATGAGAGGGATGCCGTGAGGACTTTGTTCGGAGAAATGAAGAACTGTGGACCATTTCCTGATGTACGCACCTATGAAGTTATAATGAGTTTTTCACTGTAGAATGCCTTGTGGGACGGATGGAGTAGATATTGAGGAAGCAATTAACACTATAAAGGAAATGGAGATAGTTGGAATTAGTCCATCCATTGTAGTACATGATACATTCATTCTTGGGCTGTGCAGAGTCGGTGCTGTCGAGGTTGCTTGGAGCTATATCCAAGACTTGAAACATGACGGCCAGCCATGTGACTGTTACTGCTATACCGTAGTTATTCATGGATTTGTGAAAATAGGTGAACTAGATAGGGCTATGCAGGTTATTCGTGATATGGAGAGTTCTGGAATTGCAGCAAATGCATATAGCTACAGTATCCTGATTGAGGGTTTCTGCAGACACAGAAATGTAGAGAAAGGTCTTAGCTTGCTCGCGGAAATGGAGAGAAGTAATATCAAACCATCCATCGTCACCTATAGCTCAGTTTTAAAAGGACTCTCGAGGATTGGCTTCATGGAGATTGCATTGGATTTGTTCAAGAAGATCAGGACATCTGGATGTGAATACGACACGCGTGCTTACAACATTTTGATTACTGGATTTTCTGAGCAGGGTGAGATGGATTCTGCCAATAGACTGTTAGAGGAGATGACGAACAATAATTTGGCTCCTGATTATTTCAGTTACGAAAGTTTGATCCTAGGATTTTGTAGAATTGGTTCCTGTGATAAGGCCTTTGACTTCCTCGATAGTCATGGTAGAAGCTGGTTTCCTGCCCCGTCCTTACTTGTTCAATCATATCGTACACGGATACTGTAGTAAAGGGCGGGTAGAGGAAGCCTTGCAATTGATTGATATAATGACTAACCTGGGCATCTCCCCAAACGTGTTTACCTATTCTGCGGTTGTTAAGAGACTGTGTGAAGAGCACAAGGTCGATGAAGGCATTAGAGGTTATTCCCGTAATGCTTAAATCCAACCAACCCCCTAACTATGTAATTTATAGCATCCTCATTGATGGCCTTGCTAAGCAGGCGGACCCAAGGAAGGCCTTTGTGTTGTATACAAGAATGCTGAAGGTTGGCGATTTATCCTGATGTTATCACTGTTAACGATTCTGATTAATGTGTTAGGCTCTGCAGGAAGAGTGGGAGATGCATATAAGTTATTAAAAGAAATGGACAGTAAGGGCCTAGATCTCGATAAATTCGTGTATACCTCAATGATAGCTGCATTTTGTCGGAATGCAGATATGACGAAGGCATGGAATCTGTTCCAGGAGATGAGGAGGAGGGGTCTCTCACCTTCTGTTGTTACTTATACATGCCTAATTGATGGGTTTTTCAATATTAGACGCTCGGATATAGCTGACATGCTTATAAATGAAATGAATCATAAAAAGATCTGTCACGATTTAGTATTCTACCGGGTCCTGCTCCGTGAGTGCCAAAATCTTCGAAATGTGGGCAGAGCACAGCATCTATTCGGAGAAATGAAAAATAGGGGAATCATAACAGATGAAGTACCTTTAGAACACGAGGGCTAGTCTCAAGTGTAGTATAGAAAAGGGAGCATGGACTAGATTTTCTTGTGACCTAATGATACTGCTGCCCATGGTTTTCATAGTACAAATGTCAGTTTCATCTCATCTTCTAATCTAGTTACTTGTTTATATAGATTTTGCAGCAATTTTCTATAAGTGTTGCTTATTGAGCTCGGCAGTGCTGAATATTGTGTTATTGGCATCATCAGATTTTCACCGGTTCGTTCTGCTCTGATGACAAGTCGGGCTCAGTGTCCAGATGAGTTGGTGGATGACCAAGAGGAGTGATCAAGAATTCCAAGTGAAGGGAAGTGCCAGCAACAAAGGCCAATACCCTGCCAGACGTTGCTGCACTCCTGAGTTTATGTGATCTCTGATAGAAGAGGGACGCAAAGTAGATTATCTCTTCCACCAATTTTGGTCAAACATGGGAAGGTATTTGCTGACTAGAACATCCACATTTTTTTCTTTTAACTTCAATTAGTTGGATTTATGCTTCATGTACGTGTTTTTCATGCTAGCATTGGCCATACTACTTAAGAAAAAACAAAGTGAAGAAATACCTCTGTATATGGTTGATTGGAAACTGTCTATGGAAATTTACTGACTTAAGAAATAACTCAAATATACTTCCTATTCGTGCTCTAACCAAGACGGACTTCATTTCTTTGCAGGACTGCCTCTAGGTTATAATGTGCTGAAACGCTGTTAAGTCACTGCAGCCAAGATCATCAATGCCATGATCGACTTCATGTTGCTCGCAGTGGTTCTTCTTTAGATTTAAAGCTACACCTACAGTTAACAAAGTAGGAACAGAAATTTTTTTATGTGGAGTATTGATGCAGCAGTGAGGCTAAATTCTTGAGAAACATCTTCTCCATCATAAGGTAAAGAAAATTGTCATAAATCTCTATTAAATAAGTTGCGAGTTTTTCTGCACATATATATATGACTATTAGATGTTTTTCCTTATTGAACATTTTTATTGAGAATAAGGCATTGCTTTTCTTTCCTTTAGTTTTTTAACTCTATTTCTTGATATGCTGATTGTGGAGTTTAATCGTCTTACACGTTCTCAGCTTTTGATTCTGTCCATAAAATTGCTATATTTGAAAAGAGTTGCAGGTTTTCAAGGTGAAATTTGAGAAAGCCTTCAAAATTTTTCTGCAAATTGAATATCATAACTTGCAAAAAGTTTGTTTTGTTTTTTTTTTGTTTTTTTTTTTTTTGTGGTTGCTACTTTGTTTGTTAATTTGTTGAAGTGTCATGATTGTAAACAATTATGGTTGAGATTTTGCGCAGCTTTAGATTTTTGTTTTACACTTCTATGAATTGGTTCTATGCAATTGAAGTGAAGTGAATTAGTCTATATTTTGTAAATAGAGCAATTTCTTCTCTTTTTGATTTTAAGTGTTAAGGTTTTTCTTGCAGGTTTTTAATGTGCCCACTCAATTCAATATGTTGGAATTTGCAGTTGAAAAGCGTATACCAAGAAAGTGAAGAAAGTAGTATTAGAAAATTGAACAATGGTGAATTTGGTATTTTGACATCATTTTTGTATAGAGTTCTAAATTGTAAGAGATTTCTAGCAAGTAAATTGCATAAAAACAGTAAGAATGTAAAGAGATAGTGTACACTTGGTATAATATGCAGCAATACTCAAAATTCATATATTGAAAAAATTGATCATGAATTAACAGCTTCAATTTAGCAAATCTCATAAAAAATGCAGCCCCAAAATACAAGAACAAAAAGTTCTACATGTTTATATTTGAGATGAGCATACAGTTAAAGATACAACAACGTAGCTTTAGCTACTTTTATCGCAAGTTGTAAAGAAAAAGAATGATGATTTTCTACTTCAATATCCATGTCAATGGCAGCAGCCTCTACACAAATTGTAGCCACAATCCTTTCTCCTCATCTCTCGTGGCGTCTTACCTGGCATAGACGTTCGATCAGAGCATGCGGCTGAGGCTGTCATTCTTGGGACTCGTTGTCCCTTAATCCAACACTAAACGTGTCAATCCACTAGCTCCAAACGACGTTCTATGCTAAACTCCGAGTGAAGAAGTCATTAACTGCAAGATTTGCATCTCCATGAGAGACGGCATCTTCAGGCTCCGGCATGTAGAGACTCGATACGGAAGTCTACACATATAAAAACAAAGCATTATGGTGACAAAATCAATTTAGAATTATACCAATAATCTGGTCCGAATACTAAACTAAGCATTTAATCTCTTGTATAAGGAGATGGCAATTCTATATGAAAAAGACCTAGACACAGATTTTTCTGTTTTACCTAACACGACCTTGAAAGCTAACAATAAGCAGAGAAGGAAGAGATCACGATGACCCAAGAAACTTTAAAATAACATAAAAGTAATGCTGACCTGACATACGAAAATTTCCTAAACCCTGCCAATAAGCAGAGGCACATCGCTACGTAGATATGGAAACCCCAAATATTAAACTCTTAAATAGTTAAGATTTCTATGCTGTGAATTGAAGTGAATCGTTAAACGTATGAACAAACAAAAGAACTGAGTAATCCTCTCTGAGTCTGACCAAGCAACATAGACAAGAATTACCTTTGTGTCGAGTAACATTTCCTCAGAGCCGTCTGAAATAAGGCAGGCACCATGAGCTTTTAGCCATTCCATGCACTCCTCCACTCCTTCTACTTCTTTCTCATCACTTGGTTCACTTGTAGGCATTGCACTTGAGAAGCCTAGAATCTGAGAAATATACGACACTGGGACTGTAGGACGGTATGAACGAGATATGCACTTTACAGCAGCATATCGCATTTTTTCAACATAAAGATCTGCAGTAAGAAAAGTTTTCAGATATACTATTTGTTAATGGAGGTATGGGACCAGTTGTTTCATGATTACAAGAATTCTCATTTGATTTCCATCAATTACTCACCCATAAGGAGGGTGTTAAGATTTGGTGCTGTTTTATAGAGTCTGAAAAACATCACGTAATTCCCTGATGTCACAGCACTGCGAACTGAAAGAGCATGTTTTACTGCTGTATCCGTTTTAGCATCAAGCGGTAATCTGTCAGACAAAAACATGAGCAAAACGGGAACCATGAACCCATATCTACCATGAAATAGCAGGCACAGATTATGTATACGAGGCTTACGAGCTAGTAGCCAAAACCCAAAATGAGTCCAAACTTATCAGATAAGCCAGAAATCGATATAAACAAGGAATGGTCAAACCTAGACATTGCTGACACAAGATCCCGGTTATTCTTTGAGTGTAATATAACACATAATAAATTGTATGCTGCAAATTCCATATGGCATCCTGATATTCCTTCTGCATAAAGAGTTTTCAATTGTGATTGGCACTGCACATGCAAAAAGGCAGAGATGTAGAAGGTTAAAAACCACAGTTTATATTTTTAACTAAGGGAAATAAACTGAGCTGGTATCTAAAATGAACTCAACTAACAATTACAATAACAAAAAGTTTAGGTACAACTAATTTTATAGGTTCGATTTCTAATATGTGGATCCCATCCTAGCCTACCCCTAGTTCCACCCATGTGGCCTGGAACATATGAAAGAATACGGAATATTACAGAGCAAAAGAAAAGGAACAATGAGCATCACAAGCTGGGTATGCAGGAAGTCGCAGAGCTGAAAGAGCTAACCTGATTGTACTCTGGCAAATCCCCAACTTCAATGGCCAGTCGAGCATGAGTTTCATACACCTAAAATCAAATGTCAAATATGATACTAGCTAACAGCGTAAACCAAAACATAGAATCTCATATAATCATGTCAATTTTTCTCATTGGAAATAATAACCATAAACTACTCAGCAGAATAATCAATACATGATCACATAATCAACAACTCTGAAAAAAAAATACCTTAACTGTAAGCTCATTACGTATATGTTGTACGGTAAGATCTTGCCGTATTGATTTTAACTGATCGCATTTGTAGAGGTAATTCTTTTGGGAATTTTGAACCATCTCTAAAGCTTTTTCTAACACCTCTTCAGGCCTCACCTGCATTTAGTATCCGTCTCAGAACATAAACTTCCATGAAAATATATCCTATCACATGGATTCCTTTTTCTCATAGCACAAAGAAACTGGAAGTTTACCGTTGCTGGATCAGGTGCAGAAGTAAGTCGTAGGTAGCGTTTCTCGATCTCCTGACAGGTTCCCTTAACAGTAAGGGCATCCCAATCAATATCTTCAACAGCCTTGCTCCCACTTTCGTCAAAAGTTTTGCTAAGAATTAAGGCACTAGCCCGCCTAGCATACAAATTACCAGCCCCAAGATCTTTTGCTTTTAACTTGACTTTTTCTGCTCGGGTTCCATGTCCCCTGTCAAAACGTTTCGAACGGTTTTCACGTTTTTTCTTCTCCTCTGGTGTATCAGCAAGTGTAATAGCAGCAGAATAGTATTTCGTCAGATTCTGTTCCATATCACTATCACTAGAAGTTTCACCACCATCAGCTGCGTTTAGATCTTCACCAAGACGCTGCCTCTTTGCAGGTCTAGCAGTATTCCTATTGAAATATTTCTGATCTGTAAAAGAAAATTTTGTGCCCAAACTCACCTTATTCTCTATTTTTCCACCTGAAAACTGCAAATGTATATATGAACACAGTTGGTCACTCAGACATCAAAAGAACATCACCATTTTGTGATATAGCACTCGGCTTTTCGGATATACAAGTGTAGATTATTAACAAAGGGACTATTAAATAATTGCAGCAGCCAGCTGCAATAGCAAGTTATCAGTTGGACGTCTAAACCGTTGCGCCAGTTACTTGGAAATAACCTTCTAGATTGCATTACAAATCAAGTAAAATTTTCCAATAAATCGATTAATCTCTACAAGCTAGGAGTTCTAAGAAGTTGCACCCTGCTAGATTTATGTAAGAAAATTGTCGGAGCTATATGCAGATGCGATCCAACAACACCTGCAATTCGTGCATTCAAACAAAAATTGCAAACAAAAGACGGGCACAACTAATTTCTCATGAATACCTGCTTGTTATTCCAAGCACCATATTTTGGAGTTCCGAAGGACATACTAGAAGTTTTATTATCAGCCACCTTTTCCTCTGAAATGGGCTCCCATCTACTTTTGACACGACGACTAGGACTCTTAACTTTTTGTGTTGCAGAAGTCAGTACTGGAAATTCAGTATCACTGCAGAGACACATTAAGAGGGAGATGTTACTCAATCTCACAGCAACTAAGAAACATTGCGTGGGACTGAAAGAAACATACTACTTGTCAACTGCATCAGTATTCGGAATGGGGAATAGAGGCTCAATGTCCCAATCTCTCGTGTAAAGTGTACCATCAGCTGTTGCTTTCGTTATAACCTAGATGATTGCATGAGTAGCAAACTGTTATATTGAAGAATGAACTTATTATGTTTTAATACAACACGACAATCGACGATATATTTAAGCAGAATATTGAAGGCAACTACCAAATATAGCCAGAGCTTGAGCGGGAACTGTTCCAAACATGATCATTAAATCATAATCAGTATCACAGATTTATCAACATTAAAATTCCAAACTGCAATTTCCCCAGGCATCAGTTAAAAGTTCCACTATTACAATCGTCCAGTCAAACTCACATTAAAGGTAATTTATGAAGTGCCAGGTGCAATCTCAATCTAGTAAGCTCACATATCATACCCAGTAACATGAGACTAACTTATAAAGGATAAAGCAACTGAAAGTAGATCTCATACAAAATGTGGAACTTATGGAAAAGATTGGCGGGGCGCCAAATGAGCTGGAAACTTTGGCATCAGATTGTTACATACAAACATTAACATTCAGACCAAACAGCATAGGTTAGTAGATCTCATACAAAATGTGGAACTTATGGAAAAGATTGGCGGGGTGCCAAATGAGCTGGAAACTTTGGCATCAGATTGTCACATACAAACATTAACATTCAGACCAAACAGCATAGGTTACCTACTAAGCATTGTATAGATTCTCTATGAACTATGGCAAATCCTAAAATATGAAAAAGCCATAACTTAGATCCCTTTATCACAAAAAAAAGTTCTGTATTCCTAATAGTTTGAACATCAAGAAATAATATCTTGCGTTACCCACTCAAGCTGCCCTACTAAAAGCAGTTCATTGTGATACATCTGAATAACAAAATAATACAACTCCAGACTATATTGAGAGAGAGTCATGAATGGGGGAAAGAATACGCAAAATCAAATTTCTTAAACCATGCTGAAGTGAGAAAATGAAAGTAGAAAATGATCTAATTGTACAAGTTACACAGGCTGAAAATATATTTCATAGGAACATAACGAATCACATGAATGGGTTAGTAAAAGCCACCAAATAAAAATAAGTGGTTGACATAATTATCTTCTATTCGTTATAACTTCAAATCGGTGCATTTAAACAGAGCATTCCATACCATGCATAATTTTGATATGTATCAATTCAAACCTTATCGGAAGACAAATACTCCGTCCGTCCCATTATAAATGTCTCACTTACCATAAGGGGACGTCCCATTACAAATGTCCCATTCGTTTTTTGGCAAAATATTCTCTCTATACGTAACCTAATATTTAAATAATTTCCACCAACCCACTTTATCTACTAATTACACATTTCTTAATCTCCATGCCCAAGAGTAATGGGACAGAGGGAGTAATTTGTAAGAAGAAGTGGCTCCTAGTTACTTTATTTGTGGTGTTTCCATCATTCAAAAGGATATTTTGTCCAGTTCCATATCATTGTTGCAAAGTAAGATCTAGTCATCATTGGCATACCTCCTTCATGATAGCTTGGCAAGCTGCCTTTTGTCTATCATTTTTGCAACGAGCTAAAGCCCTCTCAACATAGCCCCGCAATGAGTTTGGAAACACAGCAGGCTGCAAAAGGAAACACAATAAATTCAGAACAAAATTATTTGGCAAACATTCTTTATTCAATCAATCACAAATATGATGACATCCTATATATGCAGAATCGAGGAGTTTAAAATAAATCAGAATCATATTCTTCTGAATGTTTGCAAAAACATCCAAAAAAATCATTTACAGCCACTTTAGCCAATGTTTTTTACTCACATTCTTCTGAATTAATCCATTGACACCATAAACACAACGTTACTTAAAATTAAGAGGGTTAAAATCCACTTTTCACATCCAATAAACTCTATACATTGGTTATAGCAGGTAATATTTGATTTCTAATTGTGATAAAATAAAAAATAAAGGGCTATGTTAATGGAAATGGGAGATGGCTGAACAAAATTAAGAGATTACACGTAGTAAATTGTGCTAACCTTGAGCCCATCAGCTTCCTCTTGTGGCACAACTTTTTCATTTGGCTGCTGCGTTGCAACACTGATATAGGCTGGCTTTACAGCTGTAGTAGTTGCAGGGTTATCTTTGTTGGGTTTTGATACACTCATGGAGAGGTTTGGAGCAATTCTTGGATTGGTTGGTATTTGCAATTTGCTTGTCTTCCGTGAATCTAAAGGCTCGGGAGGTGGAGGAAGAGTTTGGAAGGATGTTTGATGACTCTGAGAAACCTGGTATGAAGCTGGATATGAAGCTGGATATGGTGATGTAGACACTTGAGAATATGTAGAGTTCTGTTGATTTTGAAAATTTTCATATGCAGAGATTACTTCAGGTGGCTTTTGAGCATGTGGTTGTAAAAAGTTTGATGGGTCATTCTGAAAAGCAGGAGTCCCATGTTTCCAGTAACCATCAGATGTACTTTCACTAACTGCCACAGGCTGACAACAAAACCACAATATGAGCTCGGATTCTGATGCCAACTATAATCGGAAGGTATTTGGCAAGGCTTACCAACATATCATAAATGTACTAAATCAAGGATTAAAACAGCAAAGCAGCCTTCATATAGAAGGAACAATAATCACAAAAATAACTGAGCAAACTTAAAACTGTTTTGCAATATAACTTCACATCTTCAAAATTATGAGCAAGGATCAGATGTTGCAAAAAAATGAAATTTTCAACAAGACTCATGTTACCTAATAAATTGTCCAAAATGCCTTGAATTATATAAGTAGAATGATATTCATTAACATATCCATGTTAATTAGAACAATATTATAAAAGCCTAAATTTTGAATTATTTTACAAATACTTCTATAATTCACAAAAAAATATTTAAAATATTTCCACCAATGGAACAATATGTTGAAGATTCAAGAGCAATGGGTATAATGGACAAATCAACCAAATGTTTAATACATCTAATTATGGAAGTTGGTAGAAAGAATGTGAAATCTATTTCTCAATGGGGTTTTTACTTTCAACATAAGGGATCTTATGGAAAACACACGGGATATATTGGCATTCCCTCTTTCTGTATCCACAAAAATAAATATTGCATGGATGTATATTTGAAGCCCCACTTTCCCTTTATTACTTTCTTTTGCAGGAGGTGACTACCAGAAAACACCACCAAACACAGTAGCAGCTTCTTGCAGGACTTATGGGAACCCTAGACCTGCTAAAAGGAAACCTCCAATCTTGCCACTTTCTGAACGCAGGAAATAAATCAAAGTGAATAACTTATACTAAGTAGCTATATCTAGGTCAAAACAAATATGTTACTTATTCAGAGAAATATATATATGTTCATATTGGGTGGGGGGGATGAACAGTGGTTCTTCCTTTAAATCTACCTGTTTGCTTTAAAGGATTGCCCGCGTAGTTATTTAACACTATTGAGATAATAAACTCTCTGGCCAGTGGCCACAAAAGTACTTCATGATTCTCTGCACTAAGTTGCGAAGACAACCTTAGTGTAACAGATATTGATTTCATTGAAATCTTCCTTGAATCTCAGGAACTCTTACAAGATACATCTGAATGCCTTCATCTAAACTCTCAAAGACAGATCACTTATGCAGCATTTTATATTTCACAAGAGCCATTCTCTTGAATATACCCACTATTTTGCCACTTTGCATAAATCCATTTAAAAAATATATTCATCTGACACAATCCTGCAATGTTTGTAATAGTATCTACATTTTGGTTCTATATGTTTGCAAATGCAATATACTTTTGTGTTTGCTGAGATATTAACAATATGAAAAGCATTTAAATTAATATACCCACTTTTTTGCTGATCTTCCACTTCCAGCGTGAATCCATTTTAAAGATATAGTCATCAGATAAGTCTTACAGATGTTTACTATCATCATTCTGGTCTAATATGTTTGGAAAGGCAATATAATTTTTTCGCAGCTAAGCTACCAAGAAATATCTGAGAAGATAATAACAAGCAATTGAGACAACCAAACCTGCACAGAAGTTAATTCAGATGAAGTAGATTCTGGTCTCCATGAAGGGGTGTAAGCTGCAGGTATCTGGTTGTTTGAAGCTGTATATCCAATGTTTCCACTAGGGGTGGAGCTGTTAACACTAGATGAAGCAGGGACTGGTATGTTCTCTGTCCCAGGAGCACAGCTGACCTCCGTTTGAGTTTGATTGTAATAATCCTGCCACTGTTTATACTGTTGTTGATATTGGGCAGTTGCAACTGAAGAACTATAGGCTGAATTGGAGTCCTGACTATAGTTCGGATACTGATGAGAACCGTATGACGCATATTGCCCTCCCTGCCACAAGTTGGTCTGGGTACCATATGTGCCACTCGTGTAACTTCCGGACGTCTGATAATCACCAGGATTGTAATAAGTGCTTGAGTAACTTGCGGGTCCAGCATAAGACCCTGTATTTTGAAATGAGGAAAGAGGCTGATGAGGAGCACCTGTGTTTTGGTAAGCTCCTATATGATGGGGATAAGACTGATTAGGCTGCTGCTGATACTGATTGGTTTGTGGTTGGTACTGACTGGATTGCTGTTGATACTGATCGGGTTGCTGCTGATACTGATTGGGTTGCTGCTGATACTGACTGGGTTGCTGCTGATACTGATTGGGTTGCTGCTGATACTGACTGGATTGTTGCTGATACTGATTGTAGTAAGCCGCATAACCCGGGCTGTTATATCCGTAGGGATCAGCATTAGGATAGGTAGCATAACCACTATAACCTTGTGCCACATTTGTAGACCCTGAACTTGATGTCGAGACACTAGACACCATATTTGCTCCATCTTGAACATTATCCACGGCCGCCTCCAGTGGTTGATCATGACTGTAGCCAGAATTAGAGACAGCTCCATTCTCCCTCAAGTTATGATTCTCCTCTTGTGCAGTCCATGATGCAACAGCACAGTTAGGAGAGAAATAAGATGTAGGAGCTTGGGGCTGATCAATTGTTTGATTCTTCTGATCATTGAAAAGAAGAAATCAATTATTCAAATGAACCCAAAAAAAAGCTCTAGGAAAAGGTTAATGGTACTTCTAAGAACAGAAATCTATTATCTACAACATAAAAGAAAATAAGAACTTTTGGACCTAGATGATGGAAGGTGCAAATGTGCAATAACCTTTTAAGAATAACAAAAGCAGATTACGATAAGCACTTATTAGACAACGGGGAGTCATCAAACATAGCTAGTATCTTCTGAGATGAAACAATATCTAATGAGTCGAGTACTTTGACTACAAATTAAAGCATTTTGTCAATGAGAAGCTCAGACTCATAAAACTTTGCAAAATTATAGGGCAGTAAAATGGGTCATAATTGGTCAACCAGGACCTGTTAAATATTATTGAAACTAACTTTTGCAACAGAAACTGACTAAAGTGTTCACAATTAGGGTCAGAACGACATGCTTAGTTCTAGATTTGCAAGCGGTGAAGGTTCCTAATTCCTAACAAATGATTATTACTTCATGACTGGTTCAATTCACAGCTCAAATAAGTAGCTTCTTTAGAACATAGAAAAGAGAAGGGGAATTCTATGTCAGAAACTTATCCATTCAGCAATTATATCATCAGCTTGCAGATTTTCTTTTCATATTCTTGATTAAGAGAATATATGCAATTTCCAGAGTAATATAATAGAGTTTCTTATCATTCTAATAAAGAAATCAGAATATTAAGAAGAAATTTCCAACTTGTTAGCTTCTTTTTAAAGAAAAAACAATATCTATCAATTCTGGTCCAGAACTTGAATTTCATATACTTCAAATCGAGGATACGCACAGAGTTATGTTCTTCTTTGGCATTCAACTGCTTTAAGATCGTTAACTCCATATGCTCATGTCATAATAGCAGAATGATGCTCAAAATGTGAAAAAGGTAATAATTGAAAGACTTTATATATCAGTTAGTAACAAGTAGCAGAGCTAAGAAATCTATTTCACATACATGGTTGGGATTCATCTACACTTGCAAGAAGAGGTGTGATTATTAGAAAATCACTAATGCCTAACCTATCGAGGAACAATTAGGTGCCACCGTCACACAATCAAATACTGATCCTACTATGAATATTCACAACACACATGTATGTCAATACAAGTCCATAACCATTGAGAAGAGTAATTACCTCAACAGGAGCAACAGTTTCCGTGTTTTCTCCTTGGTTCATCATCACCACATTCAAAAAACCTAAACAAAATTAAACGGAAAACAGCATCAAACACGGTTTCCCACAACATGAAACGCATAAAACACAAAACCCTAATCAAATCCGCCTTCGAACACACAAACCTCGAAAACCCAATTGCTTTTCCAATCACACTCCGCAATGAGGAACACGTGTTTCTCTTCGAGCTGAAAGCGAACACAGAGATCAAACGGAGCCAAGAGAAAACTTTTTTTTTTTTGAAAGAGGTGAAGCAAAGTGTATTGGGCGCGAATGGAATTTGATAATTTGTTGACTTGGTAAATCAGAGTTAATGATTAGCGAATGGGTATTGCGAATCAAGAATATATGTCGGCATCAATTGATCTGCAAATCCGCGTTTGCAGGAAAAACAAGCCGGCGAGGAGGTGGGTGGGGGTGGGGGTGGGGGTGGGGTGGGGTGAGGGTAGAGATCGGTAGGGGGTGTTTGGATGGCTCGAGGAAGGGGAAGACGGTTTAGTTAATTTTGAATCATAGTCACGTTGAATACTTGAATTTCATATAATTATTGACTATTGACAACTTTCAATTTTCCATTAATCAAGGATTTGAAAGACATACGACTCTAGCTTCATTTCATTTTGATAATTCACATTATTTCTTTACACATATTAAATTATAGTGTATATTATTTGATAAATATAATTTATATATAATTATTTTATTTTACCTTTATTTATTGTTTTACATAGATATATGAATAGCTTCATTTCATTTTGATAATTCACATTATCCCTTCACACATTTTTTTTTTTTTTTGAGGAAGAAGAAGAGCTATATTAATTCAAATCGGAAAGAGCAATATTCGAAAGCCAGATTGGGAAACCTGACTTCCAAATCATTATATCAGATAAAGACAAAGCTAGTCTAGCAAGTTCATGAGCGGCTCTATTAGCCTCACGACGAACATGTAAGAAATCCAACACCACCGTCTCGCGAGCATGAGCAAAGGCCTCATGCAAATCGTCACACAAAGAATCGGAACCATGGTAAGTATCATGGAGCAGATGGATCGCCAAGAGAGAGTCCGAGAACAGAACCACGGGACCCAAATCTAACGACAAACTCACTCCCACCGCGACAAGCATAGCATGCAGCTCGCCAAGCAACACTGTCTTAGTAAAACCAATGGGCTGAGCTCCCGCCGCAACAATCTCTCCTCTATCGTTTCGAAAGATGAAACCCACTCCCAAACTGCAGCCATTCTCCTGGTACACCACATCAACGTCCAGCCTTAGCACGTTCCTCGGCGGAGGATACCAGAAATCCACTCCCTTAGCAGGAAGAACACGCCCCTCAATAGCTAGATGCTCTTTAGTTTTCTGAAAATACCCCAGCAGCCTGCTACTCTCCCTCACGTCCACCATCCCACGATGTTGCTTGTCACCATGTTTTTCACAACACAACAGCCTCCAAATCATCCAAAGCATATAAAACCACTCTGCCAAACGCTCACCACCACCCTTATCCCTTCACACATATTAAAATGTAGAATATATTATTTGAAATAATTTTATATATTATCTTTAAAAAATTAAACTACATTCTCTATATAATGAATCATGATGTCTTAGTTTGGAGATAATAATTTATAACTAAAGTACATCATTTTTTCGGTGACGAGTATAGTTCATTAGCAACATCGTAGTATTTTAAAGAAATTGTATAATCTCTTACGTCATAAATAATAAAAATATGGCAAGATTGAGATACTTCAAAGCGCTTTGCAAGCCAAAAAAAATACTTTGACAATTATTTGCCGACTATTATCGAATAGTTCGTGAGCGTCTTGATTTATGGGTTTTCTCTCATCTTGATTGCCATAATTATTGATTTTATATCTCAAACACGATATAAATCGGTATTCGAATTTGCATACACCATTTGAAGTATACCCAATGTTCGGATTCAACCAAAAAAAAAAAAGACACCCAATGTTTGAAAGGATGGATTGCCAAAAACTATCAAATCATATTCAATATATGATTTTCTTGATTTAAAAATGGATGGATAACATAAAGTCTTTGTCAATTTTTATATCCTACCTAAAAAAGTTGGATGTTATTTATCACTACAATCTTTCTCATTCATGCATCAAACCAAACACCGAATAAATCTATTAATTTTATCATATTCGGTATATTTTTACTCCATTATATATCCATCACATTATAAATCCTCAAAATAAAGAAACTATCAAAACAACATCGCAATTATTTGGAAATTCAGCTTGCTAAGATTGGATATAACCTTCAAAGAAAATTTACCAAAACTCGAAACATAATGAAGTGTAAGAATGAATCAAACCTAGAAAGTGAGATCTTCATTCATCGTTCAAAAAATAGAGGCAAAGTGGCCTGAACGGAATAACTCGACGAGCCAATACGGTCGGCCCGAAATCAAGTGAGTGGCTACTATGGATGTTAGCGGAACCAAAAATCGATGAGTTGACCCGAATATACCAGAAAAGAAGGTTGGGGCTGATAAATTATAGCCCGAAAAAGATTCAACCCAATTGACCCGAACACAATAGTCTGATAGCCCGATTGACATCCGTAGTTGCATCCACAATATTTGTGCGATCACACGCGCACATACGTGTAGAAACGTAGGTGAGAACATACCACAAACAAGCCAACCAGCAAGAGACGAGGGCAAAGACAGGCTTCAATGGATGTACCCCAAAACTCAAGCATCTAAAGATTAACTATCAAATAGCAAAATAACAAACTCAATGCTTACTTTCTTTTCTTTAGCCAATTTCCAAGCAACAAGAAGTAATCTATTGCCAAGGTTCTGCTTATGTACATGTGTTCAACAGAAATTCATGTATAGAAAATCGACATTAACACGCCTGAACAAAAGAAACAGATGTGCCATATACAGATATGAAAGCATAGAAATGAGCTCTAGACCTTATTTTATGAGATGTATGCTTTCACCACTTTAGTGTAGTCGCAAACATAACCCGTCCTCGGACAAGTGATTTTCCCATTGTTTTGCTTTGCCATGTCCTCAAGAGCCTGTACAACAGAAGGCAAATATTAGAATGTTCTCTAGAAGTTTATAAAAATAGCCCGACTATCTGAAACCGACAGCAGACCTTCGTGCTGTAAACATAGCCATTTGGCAAGACAAGAGGTGGATTCTCAGTGTCCATTAGCTCTTTAGTAATGTAACAAACAAGTTTCGAGTGATGCTGCTTTGAATATGGAAGTGGCTGCGCTAATTTGCGGAATGCCTCCTGCGATAGAGGATCCTCCTTTGTGCAATCATCTTCGTAACAGAATCTAAGCCAAGTCAAGGCCAAAAGCAAGACACATATTGAAACTACCCATTCAAACTTATTTTGTGCCGTTCAAGAAGAGACAGCAGGACTAGAATCAAGAGGGGAAGATTGTTTTCAGTCGTTAGGATCATCATTCAGAAAGTTTAGCATATTCAAACTAGAATATATGGAAAGCATGCAGGCAATTGCAAAGTAAGGATACGGGGTCTTCAATGCAGATAAGCCAGCTTGTAGATATATGTTCAACAAAGGCTCAAGAGTCATGCCATATAATTTACAGAATTCTTGCTTAAACTGGTCAGCCAAAAAATCCCACTGCTTTTCTTCGAATAAGACCTGAAAGACAGCAATGAAGGTCAAATTCTAGTTCAGTAAGTTAGAGATACTTATCCGATAACAAAAAATGGTCGGACCTTGTAAAACAGACAGTCAGTGTTACTTCTGAAAGCAAGGGTTGCCATAACACGCTGCAATTCTTTCATATGTGTAGCTCCCCAAGGTGCTAAATACTTTCGAGCATAAGATATAGCTCGCATATTGTTATCAGCTCTTACCAACTCAATGAATTCTTGCAGTCTCAACTGGAACTCAAATTTGCTCTGCATCAGGCATTCAAGGTCAAGTGCGTGTAAATTGCCACAGATTATCAAGTGCAAAGAATACTGAAACTGTACTACCACACAAGTTGATATTAAAATCTAAAGAATATTCCATAGGTAACACGCAGAACCTCTACCATTTATTTAAACTCTTTGTTTGAAGGATTAAGTTATAAGAAAAATTAATGTCAAGTCAACTTCTTTCAAGGGGTAGTGTATCAGTCTGCTTAAGAAATGCACTACCTCCCATCAGTGCTCTGCCACAGTGATAAGTTCTAGCAAGCATTTAGTTCATCAATAACTCATTAGGACTTTTGCAGAGAACCGGACTTCTGAACCGACATATTATAAATAAGAACTTTTAATCCAAGTCAACATGATAACATGCTTCGTTTTGCCAGGTATTAATAATACATCCCTTCCAACTAAGAGATTTATTTTGCTATAAGAAAAGAAAGAAAGTGGAGAAGACGGGTGGAACATAAGTTACCTTTGACTTCTTTAGCCTAGACTTGTTGTCAGCACACCAGGCTAGAGCAGGGCCAACCTCCTTCTTTTGAAGAGCATCAATAACCTTTTTAGCTTCAAGAAACACATCTATATCAACAAGATCCTGCAAAGACGGAAAAAAACGCCATCTGAATGTCATCCTGTCATGTGAATTAGAGGCTTAGAATAATTACATGCAGGAGCAGTACAAGGAGTTGATGAGCATCAAGGAAATAACTGGACAAAACTCACAAACTGCATCTGCTATTTTCCCTACCAGAACAAGTAATCAAAGCCAAATCATCATAATATGCTGGGATTTTTCTATTTTATAAATTACATTTATATGCTTCTTAGCCAACGCCAGGTGCCAGAGCGTAAATCATCTCTCATCTCCCCACGATCAATGAAAGGTGAGGATCAGTCAGAAAAAAATAAGTTGACAAAGGTATGGCAACCAAGTCATTCATCTGATTGGGAGAAAACAATAGCATATGTCAACCACCTCAAGGATAACACGAGATGATGGAAATCACCTGAATGTTGCTGCTCTCCGCAAGCTTTACAGCTGTGTCATAATATGACATCCGCAGCATGTAATCAACAAGTATCCTCTTCAGCCGGGTGCTATTCCACTCCGACATATTTTCCAGTTCTGCAGATTCTAGATGTTCCAGCCGAGCCCGACATTTTTGTGCTTGCAGGTGCTCTGTTCGACTTCCCTCTTCCAACTGACTCATCAACCAGAAACTCGTGTAAACGGCTGATTGCCGAAATGAATCAAAATTACTCTCAATTTAATACGTTTCACCAAGTATCCCAACTATAATCACTGAAATTTAATGATTTTGATACTAATGTATGTATTATTAACCTATACAATGGCAATCTCAAGCTACCACGGATACAATGACACAGAAAACAAAAACTCGAAATCCAAAATTAACCTTTTCTTGCGCATGTCATTTGATCAATCTAATCTAAAAACCAACATCAAACCCTCGAATTTCTCTCATGAAATTCAATTTGTTAATCAATTAGAAACTGAAGAATTCTTCTTCGGCAACTGTATTGTCCTTTCTTCATCTCAATAACCAACGGTTTCTGTGTTTATATATCAATCCACAATTTCCCTAAACGCAACCAAATTCGAAACAAGCATTTGCGAGTTTAGAGAAAACGAATCACGCATAAAATTCAGAGGAATATACTTTTCTTTTGAGGCCCTGCAGTCGAGAGACGAGAGAACTGAGTTGATCAACAGCTTCGTCTCGCGACAGGTCGGATTCGGCGGCGTCGGAGACTCCGGAAATGACGGCGGAGACCTCTTTCTCAACGGCGCGGTGGTTGGAGCGGATCGTCTTTTTGTAATGTTCGAAGGGCACGCGGAGCAACTGATGCTCCAGTTTGAGGGACTCCGCCAGCTTCCCGAATTTAGACGGCGGCGCCGCGGCGACCGCCGCCGCGACGATGGAGTTGCCGTTTGGGAGCTGCGCATCCACCTCCATCGGCGACGACGACATTTTTGCTTTTTGTTTTTTTTATTAATTTAATTTTTAATTTAATAAGTGGAGTGGGATCAGATGCGTCGAGACAGCACCAATTTTTTCTTATATCGCAACTACAAAGCAGCAGTCCCAAACGGTGTCGTTTTTGGAGTTGCTTCGATGCTTTCAAACTAATACTACACCACTATGTAGCTTGCAAATAAAAATACTACACCACTATGTAAAGTTGAGTAATTATGTCATGTGAATTTGATTACTATATGAAAAAAAAAGAGAAATCAAGTTTTATGATTTAGTGGTATTTTTTTCCTTTATCATAATGAGTTATCTAGTGTGTTGTGTTTGTGTTCTTCTCGTATCCAATTATGAGATTTATTGTGTGGTATAGTATTTGTGTCTACCATTGTGCAAATCATATCGTGTTTGCGTTTCTGTCAAATCGTGTTCATCTTTGTACAAATCGTGCTGTGTTCGTATTTCCATCGAGCAAGTAATTAACATATTGTGTTCATATTTGATCTTATACTATCGTTATAGTGTCAATACGATAACGATTCGATGCGCACAAATTGTCAGCCCTACTCAGAAGCCGTACCCATATTTAATTTTATAATATCATATCGTGTCAATACAATAATTTTATAATACGACAATCGCATATTTTTATTTTATTTTATTCTTTTAAACCTAAATAGCAAGAAAATTGTCTTTTATCATTCTCATACTCAAAGTTAAGAAAATATAACCCCCACCGGAGATTTTTTATGCGTCCGTCCACGGCCCTACCGTCAAATCCTCAAGCGTAAAGATCGAGTTTTCCGGGGCAATATTACCGGCGGGGGCCACCGGACTCCAACAGATTCTTGTATCTATTCTTCTCCTCAAAGCTAGACTCACAATTCAGCAGCTACACCTTAAATTACTGATAACCTCTATCAGAAATTATGAAACCTTACATCTCCAGATATGAAAGTTCAACAACAAAATTTAAGAAATGCTTAATATATTGAATTATGCAATGTAACAGGGATGTTTAAGAAATGCTTAATATATTGAATTATACAATGTAAACAAGGATGAAGAAATAGTGCACTAACAGAAACTGCACAACACATCTTTCTCAGGAGTGCAGCCAGAGGCGATCGTGCAGGCGCTCCTCTCCGGCCCCAAACATCTCGTCAACCCTTTCGCCGTCTCTGTAGAAATGAAACGTGGGCGTGTACCGTATGTGCTGCGTCGTCTCCGGGCATTCATCGATATCAGCATACACAAAAGATAGCTTCGAAAACTCGGTGCTCAATTGGCAGAATGCAGGGAGGATCCGACTGCAAACGCGACACCTGACAATCACAAACAACCAATCACATATCATCTCTTTCAAGCATTTCATCGAACACGTAAAAGTAAATTTCGTCTTTCAAGCATTTCATCCAACACTTCAGTGAATTTTTCGTCTTTCAAGCATTTCATCGAACACTTGTATACAATTCATCTTTCAAGCATTTTATCAAACATTTCAGTAGATTTCATCTTTCGAGCATTTCATCGAACACTCAAGTAATTCATCTTTCAAGCATTTCATCTTACAATTAAGTAAATTTCATCTTTCAAGCATTTCATCGAACATGTAAGCTACGTTACGCTAACAGAATCTCGACGCACATAATCGAAAAATTAGGCATACCATGAGGCACCGTAGTTGATAACCGTCTGCGAATCATTAGTCATCCAAATAAGAAATCAGTTCACTCTCATCCAGCAAATATGGTGCATATATGAAATAAAGGGGGAAAAACTAGGTTACGGGGGTTTTGGAGGCTTTGATTTGACGAAAGATTTCCTTCAAATTGTCGTCACTGGTGGCGGTAACGAGATTACATTTGGCATTTTTGAGCAAATCTGAGGGCGAATTGCTCTCTCCAAATTCTTGAATCTTTTCCTTCTCCATGTCTTCAATTCCTTTCTTCCTCTTCGACTCTTTAATTCCTGCAACACAGAGATAATTGGATGAGAAAATGAATATTATAACCCGATCCAATTTGTAATTGGGTCAGCTAAATCCATTTTCGATATATCATGTTGGGCCTATTTTTCATACAAATGGCTGTGGTGTGGGCTCATAATTTAAGCCCAAACAATTTCATTTATACTAGTATTTTTAAAAATGAATTGCCTGTAAATATATGAATTTGATAAATTAATGCTTAAATTTGAGTGTTTTTTTTTTTAAATCTAACGAATTGAATTATTTTTCCAATGCTAAAGTTTATATCATTTTCGCAAAAGATTTTAAAGTTCGAACCATAAATTATACTTAGCCTTATTATTTATGGTAATTATTTCATTTTTTGTACCATGACTAAAATCTAAAACTAACATGTGATGAAGTGGGCATTTGATTGAGCTTATTTTTTTCTTTGAAATTATAAGAAGTATCTGAATATAATAAATTATGCAATCTGTATGCAGGCGGAACCTCACTATCACCCAACGGTAGAAAAACATCACCGCACGCAGGCAAGAAACGCCCTATGTGTGAGGACCTCAACACCAACTAATAGTACAACATTGTACGTAGGCGGGAATACAACACCATTTACAGTAGGAAAACATCACCAACGTAGGCGATAAAGGCCCTATCTGTGGAATCTCAACACTAAATAATAATACAACACTGCACGCAGGTGGGAATACAACACCACCTAAAGTGGGAAAACATTACCGCACGCATGCGGGTTTGAACCCGGGCCCTATCTGTGGGACCTCAACACTAAATAATAATACAACACTGCACGCAGACGGGAATACAACACCACCTAAAATGGGAAAACATCATCGCACGCATGCGAGTTTGAACCCAAAACCTCTCACAAAGGAGAATATTTAGATGTCTCAACTTTGCCAGTAAAGCAATGCCTCATTGGCGATTGGGCTTATTAGCACCAAAGATTTATAATATTGAAGATATCTGAAATTGAAAAGGCATGTAACAAGATTACATGTCCTACTTTTTATTGGTAGAAATAACAATATTTCTTCTAAGCATGATAAGTGTGGTCTTTTTGTCATTTTTATATGTCTATAATAAATAGGGTTCTTTCTATATTTGAACATATACTTTTATATTTTATCGCATTCACACACAATATTTATAAATATTGATCTCACAAACCATTTATTTATTATATAATAAATTAACTCGGCGAGACTTTTTATCCACTTTATACACACCTCAATATTTTTTTAAAATTCGTGCACTCTTATCCAAACGATACTTATCGTTGACGGGATGAACATTTAAAGACACTATTTTTTTTTTTGAAAAATTTAGGGTTCTCTAGTTCAAATAAGGTTTATATTTTTACATTTGTTTTATAATTCCTCAATTAACAATTACCGCTGATTAATTCTTAATTAGGTGTGTAAATTTGTTTTATTTTTATTTTAAATATTTATAAAATAATTGGAATGCATATATAATCACATCCGGCTAGGCCCCACCTTAAAAGGCCAAAAAAAAACAAATCATAGACGCTCCGCATGACGCGCGACATCGAAATTTTAAACTTTCGGCGGCTGACAATATTACCCTTCTCTTTCTCCTAAATCTCAATCAAGTCCCCCAAATTATTATCCTTATCGAATTAATACTAATCACTCATCACTAATGAAGCTAATTTTTCTCCATTTTCTTTAGATTTTAAAGCCCCGCTCTCCAACGGCCGCCTTTTTCAATTTCCTCTCTCTCTCTCTCTCTAGACGTCTCTCTCTCTCTCTCTCTCTCTTTCTCTCTCTCTCTCTCCCCTAATTGATTGTACTGTGATACTGTTAATCTTCCTTTATTTCTCATTTTGCTGTACCAATCAATCGCCTTTTTTCTCCATTCTGTGCGCCAGATTTCGTGGAGTGGTTTATATTTGGTAAGTAAACCCCGGTGCTCATCTTCTGAATTGATGGCTTGATTTCCCTGAAGAATGTTTGGATCTCTTTTTGTATTTCAAGTTTTTAAAAGTTCAAAGCTAGTGGAAATTGAAAAGTCTCCATCTAACGGTCGATTTATTGCTTGAGGAGTTATGGCGCATTGCAATTTGTATGTGTGTGTGGGTGTAATTTTCGTTTTATGGATTTTCTCCGTTTTAAATTAAGTGGAATGCAACTGGGGGAAGGTGAGGGTTGATTTGTTGGAGAGCTCTGACTGATTCAAGAAACAGAAAGTATCTCCCTCTTCTTCTTTATTCCACCTTTTTCCACTTTAATTTTTTATTTTATCGGAAAAGGAATTAAGAAATTTGATTGATATCTGATTATTACATTGTTCTTCTCGTATGCAGTTTATTTTGAATTTGGGTAAAATTCATGTTTCTATTTGTTTTTGAAACTTCGATGTTGGTGGAGGTGACTGTGTGTGAAGATGGGGAATTGTCGTTGAGGGTAGATTGGTCTTTGAAGAGCCATATTGACTTATGAATATTTTTGTAATAATGGATCGGAAACACATTGATTAGTGCTTTTTTTTATTGCATGGGAGCCTCATGATTCCTGCTAACGGTGAAGGTGGTGTCTGAAATCATTACTCAGCTTTGCTGAAACCTAAAATATTTTATATACTTAAATTAATAGTCGAGTACAATTTTGTGCAGTGGACTTGTTTGAATATTATTTCTGTAGTTGGAACGTCAGATGTTCTGAATCCAAGGGTTGTTTATTCAAGAAACGTGTATGCCTCTTTTTTAAACCTCTTTCTTTTGATCTGGTATAAACCTTTTATGTATTACCCCCTCTCTCTGTTATATATGTATTGGTTTTTCAAAAGGATAGTCGTAGTCTCGTAGACACTTCAGTTCCTCTGATATTGCTGGTTGAGCTCTTATGTACCAGACAGGTAAAAATGGTGTTCAGAAGAGTATTTCTGCATTTGTTTGATTGTGTCACTTTATGTTATATTCTGCAATCTTTCTTTTGATTACAGGCTAGCTTACTTTTGTCTGTGCAAATGTTTCTGTGTGATCTTTATATGCTTTCACACTCACCTCATGTAACTTTTGAGTGTATGACTGTTTGTTTGGATCCTAATGAGTTCTTATTTGCTTCATAACCTTCGCAAGCTCACTAATATAAGTATCTACTTTTTTTCCTTTTCTCTTTTCCCATTGTTTGATTCATGTACAGGGTTATCGCCAAGTTCAATGATAACTGATAAGTACTAATTGTTGGAGATAAAAGTAACAGAGATGAAGAAGCTATTCTTTTTCAGATCAAGTTCATCAAACAATGTCTCCCCACCATCAACAGATAAGCAAGTTTACTGGGAGAAACCAACTGAGAGAGTTGATAAGTCTGTTAAAAATAAGCATGCCTCAGAAGATCAGGTATTCGGCAGCACACCCATTCTAAGAAGAAGCCTCTCATTTTCATCTGGGTCTCTTTATGACACCGGAAAAGGGCTAAGGAACAACAGTGAGCAAACTGGTTCTCCACATAGTTCTGGTCATCATCCAAATAAGCAATCGGGACATCGTTCATCCAGGTAGGCTCTCTGTATGTTCCTTGTGGATTTTGGTGTTGTACATCTTGTATATTCTTTTAATCTATACATGTTATCCTCTTTAAGTTGCAATCTCTTTCTTGTTCAGATGTCGTACTCTTACTCCAGAGAGGCAAACCAGAGCAAATTTTGTTGATACAGTTATGCTTCGGAATGCACAGAGCATGGAGCAATATGGCTGTACTGTTTCTGGAGCGCACTCTGATTTGTCAGATATCTCTTCTTATTGCTCTAGTAATGTCTCAAGTAAGGTTTTGGATCGCTACATTGATGGGGAACAGATAGAAAGGTATGAAACCAAAAGTGATTTCTCCACGAGAAACCAATTTGAAAATGGAAATGTGGTAAAGAAGCCGCCAAAGTTTTCTGCACCTGTTGCACATGATGCTAGGAAGCAAAAACCTAAGTCTCGATCCTTCAGAGAAATCAAGACATCACAAGTTCAGCTTTCCTCAAAAGATGGGTGTGATACTGGATATTGCAATGAATCACCACGGAAGCTAGCCAAACATGTGGTTGAGAGACTTTCCCAGTCTCAGTTTCAACCTAAGATGAGGTCAAAAGAATTTGACTCTGAGAATCCAATCACCATTGAAGATGTCTATGGAAGGAACTTGAATCGATATGCCAATGCATATCCTGATGAAGATTCTCCGAAAAATTGTACAATGGATTGGCACGCTGAGATTAGTGATGGTTCTCGCCATGATGAAAGTTCTGAATACTTGGAAAAGCAGTCTTTTTCTGGTGATAAAGACATGCCTGGAGAAAATCTTGATGGTGTAATAGATAATGATGTTGCACTATTTCAAAAATTCAAGGAAGCTGAGGACCGTGCCATAACTCTCTCAGAAGAGCTTCAAAAGGGAAACTTTTTTCAGTTAAAAGGACTTGGCGTGCCAACATTGATCCAAACAATTAGGAGCCTAGCAGAGGAAAAGGTAAATCTGGCTGTAGAGGTTTCAGCAGCTTTTGAGGATAGGATTGCTGAGAGGGCCTTGTTTAGAGAAAAACTTAAACTTGGAAGAACAGACCTAGAAGCACAGTCCCGCAGATTGGAGAAGGAAAAGAATGAGATGCAGATAGCACTTGAAAAGGAGTTAGACAGGAGATCAACCGAGTGGTCACTCAAGCTCGAGAAATTACAGGCAGAAGAACATAGGCTTCGTGAAAGGGTACGTGAACTAGCAGAGCAGAATGTTTCCCTCCAAAGAGAAGTCTCTTCCTCTGGTGAAAGGGAAATGGAAACTAGAACCAAAACTACAAACTCTGAGAAACAACTTACTGAATTATCTACTCAAGTCAAGGAAGCTAGGGAGGAGAACCATTATTTACAGAAAACACTATCTGAATTGCAAGACAAAGCTAGGGCAGTAGAAGAAGAAAGTGATTGCATCCGAAGGAAGTACGAGGAGAAGGTTCGTGAGTCTAAGGATATGCACCAAGCTGTCAGTAGGCTCCAAAGAACCTGCAATGATCAAGAGAGGACAATTGAGGGACTACGAGGTCTATGTGAAGAACTTGGTAAGAAAATTTCTAACGATAATTTTGACTTTGGGATTGCAAAGCTGCAAATCGAACATGTGAGGCTGACAGGAGTGGAACATGCACTTAGGAAGGAGGTGGAATCATATAGGGTTGATGTTGATTCACTTAGGCGTGAGAACATTGATCTGCTCAATCGTCTGAAAAATAATGGGAAGGAAGGTGGATTTTCAACTTTTAAGTTGGATCGGGAACTACAGAATCGTATTTGCTGCTTGCAAAATCAAATGCTCTCACTGCTTACTGAGACCAGCCAACTTGGCAGGAAGTTAATTGAATATGTTAAAACCAATGGTGGCTTCCCATTGAACAAAGGGCCAGGTTCTACCACATGTTTAGATGGCCATGTTCTTGTTGAATATGAAGTGAAGCTCCAAGGTCTAGAGAGGGCAGCTGAGAACTTAGCAACTAGTACGAAGACCATGTCCAGTGTCCTTCAAGAGAAATCCACTTTGATGCATGAGAATTGCCAACCAGTTGGTGTCAATGTTCAAACACCTGTCTCGAGTGTTGAATCGCAGAAACCAGAGGTAGATTAGTTCTTTACTGTACAATTTAAATTCCATTTTCTCCTTTTTATATCCTTCCAACGCACTTATGCAATGTTTTTTGGTTTGCCTTCCAGGATATAATCAGATCAGAGTTGAAATCAGAGACCCTGTTGACCAGTTTGTTACGCGAGAAGCTTTATTCCAGGGAGCTTGATGTGGAACAGTTGCAAGCTGAGCTTGCTGCAGCTATTAGAGGCAATGATGTTCTCAAAAGTGAGGTCCAAAATGCAGTGGATAATTTCTCTTGCGTAAACCACAAGATGAAAGAAGTTGAACTTCAGGTATATTTGAACAGTAATTCCTTCTTCTTTGTGAACTTAACATGAAAAATATTATTTATATATAGAGATGAGTGAACTGGCTTTCATTTACTTTCATGTAGCATCTCACTTACATTTTCTTAAGCATAAGGGTGCTATTTTTGTGAAAAAATTACACTGCATTGATGTGAATAGATGTCATGGTGCTTTTTCGTATGAACACTAATCTTTCAAAGTGTGTATATTTTCTCCTTGGTTAGGATATTCCATGCCTTAGTGTAATGAAATGATAATAGATGAATAGATGTTGGATTTTCACCATGAAATCGTTGTACCACCATATTTGTGATACAACGTGGACGAAACCATCTACTTGCTTCAACTGAGGAAGCACCAAGTTTCCTCCGTATTTCTTCCTTTCAAAAACAATACACATGTTCTTTGTAACAATGCAATATTATGTAGATGTTCCCTGTTGATATTGTATCTTCCTTTTCTGCCCAGATGATAAAAAAGGACGAGACCGTCAATCAGCTCCACGGGGATCTGCAAGACTGCAAAAAGGAGCTGGCCATACTGAGGGGAATACTACCAAAGGTATCCGAAGAGAGGGATATGATGTGGGAGGAGGTAAAGCGGCACACTGAGAGTAACATGCTGCTGAATTCTGAGGTTAACGCGCTGAGAAAGAGAATAGAGGCCCTCGATGAAGACATACTAGTGAAAGAAGGCCAAATCTCCATTTTGAAAGATAGCCTCGGCAAGCCTTTCGACCTTCTTGCGACTCCTGATCCGACCACCGAATTCTGCTGGACGGATGCACGTTGATTTTGGTGGTGATTGGCATAGTTTTGTTTTTCTGTGGTCTTGTGATTATCCAAAGCTCATCTCAAGCAATTGTGAAGTAGAGAGGGGTAGAGGTTTATAGCCAACTTTACACTGCATAGTTTTTATAAGTTTTTGTGTGATTGCTGAGCAATCTTTGACAATCATATTCTGTCAAAGCTACATTCAAATTGATAGAATAAGAAAATTTGAATTTTTTTCTTATCCTTGTTACGTTACACACACAAGTAGCTGTATTTATTTTTGGTAATTGAGAAAAACACTTTTAGATACCGATTAATTATGGGAAAATATGTATTTAGCCTATTAGCTCTATTATTTAGTGACTTTTGTCTATCAAGCCTAATTTTCAAAAGTAAATGTCCATTAAACAATTGTTCCTTTTTTTTAGGAGCATTAAACTATTGTTCTTAAAAGTATATAATATGCCCAAAATTGATAAAATGAGCGAATTGACAACAATTGAGAAATCTATACTATTAGACTATAGTTTATAAACATATAATAAGCAACTTTATAAAATAAGACTCTTTTATAATATGGTATAAATTAGGACATAATATTGAGAATTGTTTGCAATAAAGGAAACTTGATGTAAGACCCATACATAAAAAATCTACGAGGAAATATGTTTTTTTTTTTTTTTTTGTGGTTCGAATACTATTACATATAACCAAAATCATAAATATAATTTCAATTAGAAATTTAACCTTCATTTAAATATCGTAATAAGATGGTATAAATCAGGAAGGAAAATCCGACTTCTAGATCATTAGTTAACCCTTATACTTGCGGGTAAGGTTTATATGGGTTTATAAGAACTTGTTGGACTCGAGTGCAAAATCTATATTCTTTGAGGACCAGACCGCCAATCTTATTAAAATTACTGCGGAAAGCAGTGAAAACGAAGAGCACACATACAGAGAGAGAGAGAGAGAGAGAAGAGATGTTGTTTCAGGTGGGAGGGCAAGGAACGCGGCCGACATTCTTCGAGATGTCGGCCGCCCAGCAGCTGCCGTCAAGTGTACGCGCCGCTCTCACTTACTCACTCGGCGTACGTTATCGTCTCCTCAGTTTCTGCGCTTTTGCCTTCTCAATTTCCCCTTTTCCTCTTGCAGAATTCCGTTTGCTGCAATTTCGATTTCTTTTGATAAAACCTAATAATTTAATGCTGGTTGCTTACTTACGGCGCGGCGAAGTTAGCTCGAGATGTTGGAATTTCATATACTGTGATGATAGAGTAGGATCCTGAGCTTTATAATTAATCGAAGTCAATTTTATTTGATAACCTATGTGTTTTCCGTCGAATTTGACGTCAAAAATTGCGAAACGGGATTTTCCCCAAAGGTTCCTTGAATTTTATTTGATTTATTTATTATGGTTGGATGGAAAAATTGGATGTTATGGTGGAAAACCTATAAGATGTAATCTGTCTCTACTTGGTAAATTCAAGCTTAGACACTTCATTTCTGGACTCTACTAATTTCTAATGCTGAAAACATTTTGGTGTGTGTAATTGGTGGAGGCGATTTTGATGTGAAATTTCGTATCTTAACTGCAGGTATTTGCTCTGAGAAGACCCTTCATTCATAAAATTTTGGATTATGAAGATGAGTTTTTTGCGCTGCTTATGCTAGTCCTTGAAACTCACAGTTTGCGCACAACAGGTGAAAGTTTGGCTTGTAATATTTGTTTTTGTCTATATTGAGTTTTAGTTTTTCTCAATATGTGAATTCTTTGAACATTACACTATTGGTTTCTGCTACTAAAACTAAAAGGGAGTCACTGTGACTGATTGGTGCATCGTACTGGTTGCCATTTGCTGATTTTGTTCAATCTACTTTCAGACGCTTCTTTTTCAGAATCTTTATATGGCTTAAGGAGGAGGGGTGTTAAGATTAAATTGAAAAAGAGCAATTTGCTTACAAATTCCGCCGATGAGGTCCATCACACCGGCTTACATAAACGTCAAAAAGTGCTATCAGTTGTATTTCTGGTAAGAATCTTATTAATTATTCAACCAATCGGTCTGGAGTAAATTGAGGACTTATTTGTACTTTTCTTGACATTGATCTGTTACATTGTACTTTTGCCTGTTGCAAAGTTAGCATTCCTTTTGTTTAATGTACTATATTTTTTATGTTTTGGAGTGAACGATTATCCTTTCAGTGAGCCATCTAGTGATCTTATTGAGCTTGTTTGATTGAAAGAATGGGGAGCCACTGTTTCATGTGTTACTTTCAACTTTCAAATGCAGCATCTTGGTGGACCATTCTACTCTCATGTTTTATTATTAAGCACTTATGAATTCTTTGTTACAGATTTCTAAGATGTTGACAATAACAATTATGAATTGCTTTTGTTTGCCCTTAGAAATGCATTGAAACTTGCTATTAGTTCAAATCTGCACACTTAAGCAACCATATTATAGTTTTCTTCAGATCAGATGCTTAGGAAGCAAAAGAGAGTGGATGAAATGGAGACATATAGATATAGGGCATTACCAGCATCATCTTGCCTTCCTGTTCTTTATGATATTACTTAAATGATCATCCTGCAATTTGATTTATTGTTCCAAACTACTTATCACCATTCAGTTTTCTTGTCTAGTAATGCTTGTAGTTATTATTCATGATGAATGCTTCTTCTGCTCTTTGGCAGGTTGTTTTACCGTATTTGAAGTCAAAACTCCAATCAACCTACAACAGGGAAAGAGAAGCCAGTCTTCAGGCAAGTCTTTGGGGAGATAGTGATGAAAGGTTTGATGATGACTATGTTAGTAGAGGCAATAATTCCTTTGGGCCAAGGGACGTTTCAAATGTTGAAGCATCAGCTAGAGCTCGTTGTGTCAAGAGGTTAAGGAAGATTGTTGGTGCTTGCTACCCTTGGCTGCATGCTGGAAATGAAGGTCCATAAGTTTTGCCCTTTACTGTTACTGTTAGTGAATTATTTGCAGTTTCTTTTATTGTTCATATTTGACTAGTGAAGCTCAGATCTATTGATTGTTGCATTTACTTTTCCCTTGTTAGAACTATTCATCTATGGTGCATGGCCAATGCATTTGACATTATGATTTGGAGATATGCAGGATTTTGTTTTGCTTATTATCATTTAACCTGAGTTTATTGTCATCATTCTTCTAATCTAGGTTCTGATATGCAGGATTGTGTTTTGCCTATCAGCTATTATACTTGTTGGATGCCACTGGGTTCTACTCTCTGGGATTACATGCACTTGGCATTCATGTTTGTCGAGCTACTGGTCAAGAGCTGGTATGTTTTCTGTGCTGAAGGTTTCTCGAGTCTAAATGGTCTCTTTTTATGCATATCTTGATTTTTATGGTGTATATCTCTTTCTATGTGCATTCATTGCTCATGTTATCTTGAGCTTTTTTCTTTTTCTGATGTCAAGATAGATGGATACATCTTCCAGAATTTCGAAAATAAGAAGTCGTGAACGCGAGAGACTCCGTGGCTCCCCTTGGCTAAAGGTGCGCCAGTAGATTTTGCTTTATTGCCTATGTATTTTAAGCTCGCATAAATTTCAGTTAGCTTTGTAGATTGAACTGGCCTTTAGTCTTCTACTCCCTCCTGCAGCCCTCCTGCAAAAAAAAGAAGAAAGATAAACTGAACCTATACTTCTCTTTCCATCCAATTAATTCCTTAGAATTGCACACTTAAGTAGGTTTTAAACTGAATCAATTCTTCCAAATTAAATTCAGGCACTACAAGGTGGTTTACTCAGCTGTGCATATGCTGTTCTTGACTATGCCCAGACTGGTTTGATTGCAGCTGTATTTTTCTTCAAAGTAAGTATTTCAATATGCGCCTCCTAAATTAATTACCCAAACCATTGTGTATTGTAGCATCACAATTTTGCTTTTTGATGTGATTTGAAACTGATATAATTCTAAGCATGTGGTGTGCCTTGAATATAAACAAGGTTATGGGAAATCTTCATCATTTTGATATGCACGTGCCTAGTTTTCAACGTGCTAACATAAAACAATTTCTTTTCATAGTCAACAGAATGTGTTCCATGAAGCTAATCATGGAACATTAGAATTCAGTTGACTAAGTTGAGACCCCACGTCAACAACTACTCATAATGTTTTTTAGAGGCTTAATTCATGCTTTGAAATTGTATTCTAGTACTAATATGTGATTCCTCAGATGATGGAATGGTGGTACCAGTCTGCTGAAGAAAGAATGTCAGCGCCAACCGTATATCCTCCTCCTCCACCACCTCCACCTCCAAAGGTCAATTGCTCACCATGAAACAATTGCATTTCCTTCTCTTTATTTTTGCCTCTGAACGTACTGGAAAATCAGTCTAAATGGCCTTTCCTTCTGTGTGGATATTCAGACTTTGCTCCTTCTAACATATTTTTACCTAAACAGGTCGCGAAGGAGGGGATTCCACTACCTCCAGATAGGACTCTATGCCCATTATGTTTGCAGAAGCGTGCAAATCCATCAGTAATGGCCGTTTCAGGATTTGTGTTTTGCTATACTTGTGTATTTAAATATACCAATCAGGTGAGGGTCTCTTCTTTCACAATGTTTTCACTATTATTCAGACGCATGTTCGTACCTCTTTAGAGTGTGCAATTTTCTCTCTCTAGGTGATTTTAGTAGTGAGTAAGAATTCATATTTTCTCATAAACTCTAGCGTAACGTTGTTTTATATCCCTCTTGCCGCAGTACAAACGCTGCCCCGTCACATTGATGCCTGCAGCGGTGGATCAAATCAGGAGGCTATTCCATGATGTATAACAGATAGGTTTTTTCCTCACATAGCTGCAGCTATTTAGCTATTACAAAATTGAGGCTTCATGGCCATTGCTGCATATTGGATCTACAGCTTACACCGATGCTCGTTCGTTCGTATCTTCTCCCACAGCATTTAGCAGAAGATTCTGCTGAAATCTTCCCTCCTAAACTATGTTTAGTTTCTCTCCAATCAAAGATGAAGAAATATGTATATGTCATTTGCTTAGCTTTTGTAGATTAACTCTAAATCATTTTTACATTCTTGTTCAATAAAAGTAAGATGGGCAAAAACTCCATTTATTTGTTGTGCATTGCTAATGTAACTTATTCATCATGAATCAGTATCTAAAAAATAACAAATGGTTCCTAAATGTAACTGAAAATCAATTCATCTGAGCTAAGAATTACATACAAACTAAGAAGCCTCAACACTTGCCAAACCTCCGGTCAGACCACTCGAGACTTCTCCGCTCGTCGCCTCGCCTCTCTGCCGCCAATACCGGCCCACCGTCCCAATGCCCGGTTGCTCATCTCCACTGCAGCATGGTGTTGGTGTTGAAATCCCATTCAACTTGCTGATATCTGCAATCGCTCCATAGTTGTTCTCACTCTCCGGCGATTTCTCAGCATCGACTAACCAGCTCGAGAGGCTCGTCTCGACCGCCATCTCGTTGCCTTTGCACTGACGATCACTCTTTTGCTCCTCTATCATGGGATCTTTGCTCTCTTTCTCTTCATCTTGATGCTTAGATGATGTGTTGTTGTTGATCTTGATCTTGAGTAGGCTGCTAACCTCCTTTTCTCCCATTTCTGCAGCAAAAAATTGCCTCCTAGAATCTATGGATAGAGTGAAGAGAGAGCTGCAGCAAGACTCTTCTTTCTCACTCATCAACAAACTCTCTTCTCTCTCTTTCTCTCTCTCCATTTCAACTTTGCCATTTTCACTCTCATTACTAACTTTCTTGGCATTTGAGTCATCAGAAACTGTTTCTTCTCTGATTACAAATGTGGAAACAAAATTAAAAAATCAAAGATGTGTTTTAAGGTTTGATTGGTTGTAGATAATTTCCAAAAAATAAATAAATAAAATAAACTTACTCAAATTGTGAAATGAGCTTGATGGGATTAGCAACAATCTCCTCCTCTTTCTGTGATTCTGTTTTTTCTGTTAAGAGTTTCACAGATTCATGCTGCTCATTGCTGGGAGACAAACACTAAAACCAAACAGCAAAAATTTACAATTATTATTTACTATTAGAAACAATGTGCAATTATTTTTATTCCTAGCTAACACAATTATTCATCTCTACACCAATCCAATCTCTCTCTCTCTCTCTCACACACACACAATTCAGTTCTTACCTGATGTTGGACCTTTTTTGTGGTTAGATCACGCCTCAAATGGCCAAAGCAAGCAGGAAAACATCCCATGTTGAATGAAGTGATTCTTTGCCAAAAACTTTTCTTGATTTTCTTTTATTTCTTTTAATTTGGTGGAGAATATTTTTCAGTGTGAAATGGCGTAGAGGGATTTGGAGGAGAATTGGGAGACGCTTTAAGATTTACACAGTTGGTTTTTAAAAATGTGACCGTTAGGGGTTGGGGGTGGGAACGATATTTACTAGGATATCATTAAATAAATGTAGCTTGTTTGTTTTTATCATTTCTGACAGGTGCTGAAATTTATGACACATACAATTAAACAATTTACTCCATCCGTCCCTGAAATAAGTTCCTCTTTTTCCATTTTGGTACGTCCCCCAAATAAGTTCCTCTTTCTTTCTTTCTATTTTTGGACAACTACCCCACCACTAATAATACTTTATTTATTCTTACTTTTTACTTTTTCACCACTCTCAATACTAATTATAATACATTTTCACTTTTTCACCACTCCCAATACTAATTATAACATATTTTTTTCCACTATCAATACACTTTACCATTTTCCTTAAAACCCGTGCCGTCCCCAAAGAGGAACTTATTTTGGGGACGGAGGGAGTATTATTATCTCTAGTTGTTAAATGGCGTAATAATTAGTCAAATTATGATTAGCCATAAATTAATTAAATAAATAAAAAATTGATTTAAACAAGAATTTAACTATTTGTCCACATTTAATAAGAAAACATAATGGATCATACTTATATATAACATATGAAAAAATTACACGGTATTTATTAGTGTTTGCATCAAAATGCACGAACTTGAGTCACCTTTAAATTATGAACTTTACAACTCGTTCATGTTTTCCATAATTCTGTTCCCCCTTAGTATAATGCCCTTTTAGAAGATTGTCGAATCATGAACTTTACAACTCGTTCATATTTTCTATAATTTGTTCCCCTTAGTATAATGCCCTTTTCAGAAGATTAAATGAAGTAAAAGAGTAATGCTAAACAGCCACATTGTGGTCAACCATAATTTACTTAAGTAGAAAATAATTTAATTTATTTAACTTATTTTTAAAAATAAAAATAAGATTTAGTTATTTTATCATATTCTCTACATTGTAGTTATATTTTTGCAATTTTTTGATAACTTTTTTATTTTTATTAAAAAATAAATTAAAAATAAAAAATGCAAAAAAAAATAAGTACAATATAGAAAATATAATAAAATAACTAAATCCTATTTTTATTTAAAAAAATAAATTAAATAAATCAAGATTTTACTTACTCCATATTAGTGTGTGGGTGGTCACAATATGACTGCATAGATTTATTGTTTTTATTAAGACACATGTATATGCGCATACCATCTTAAATGACACGCCAGATTTTAACGCGTTAAAATTAAATTTTATGAAAAAATTGAGCAGAGTTGCAAAACTCATGATTTAAGTACGCGTGCAAAAGAAAAAAATTGACTAAAATTTTGTACTCCCTCCGTCTCAAACGAAAAATAATTTCCACCAACAAACTTTATCTACTTTATACACATTTCTTAATTTCTGTGCCGAAAAGAAATAGGACATTATGTTTGGGATGAAGGGAGTATAATGCAATTAACCCAATTTATTACTCGTGGTAATTTGAACCACTAAATTCTTTCTAAAACCCATGAAAAACGAATTGTTATCATAAGCCAAGCCACTGCTAATAATCGGAAATGGGGGAAATGGTTTTGGTTGCATAATCGAAAACGCGCGTCACGGGCGCAGCACACTCTCGGAAATCTCTTGGCATCGCTGAAATAGATAGCGTTGGGCTTGAATTCATGATCATCAGAAGCGGAGATCGCAAGCGAGTGATTGATCCCAACAAACATACTCATCCCATTCAGATCATTCACCACCGTGAAACTCCTCTCCTCATTCAGCTCCCTTCTCCTACTCTCCTTCAGATCCTCCTCATTCAATCGCAACACAACGAATCCAAAAGTCTCGCCGGAAAACACGCCGTCCAGCCCCTTCAGCTCGCAGATCGGCACGAATCCCAGCGGCGACCGGCCGTCGGCGCTCATGAGCCGCACAAACTGTATCGCGATGTAGAGATGATCCGACTCCTCCGCGTACACGAGGTGCGGGATCTGAACGCATTCCTTTGCCAGCAATTTAATGTTTTCATTCAACCATGTGTATCGATCTGGATCTGGATCTGTGCGTGCCTCACCTTCCAGCCACTCCGATCCAACGATTTCGGGAGAATTAGGATCCTGAATATCCCAATCGTGTCTCTCTGGTCGAGGATAATCCTTGATCTTGTCTTCAAAGTAGAGATAGTATAAATCGAGATGAGCGGCGGTTATAGTGGTGAAGAGTTTGCGTCTGCTGCAATACACCAAATCCTCGTGAACCTTTGCCCTTCTAGTACGGCGAAGGTGATGGTCGTACTCGAAGAAGTGATCGGAGATGGGAGACCACTCGGAGCTGCGGCCGGGCGAGCAGAAGGCCAGCCGGTTCGCGGGGCCGAATGTCATCATTGCGCGGCAATCGTCGTCGTCGGGCGAGGAAGAGAGGATCACCTTGGTAACGCTGCCCTGACCTTCCAGATCTAAATTGAAATTGGGATCGGGCAAGCTGTGGATCGGCGGAAGCTTTATGCTGCGATGAGAGACCGGATCTGAGAGAAACAGATCGTTACTGCGCTTGTTGAATAAAGCTATCCATCCATGTGAATATCCCACGATTTCGCCGCCGCCAACTACTGGTGGCAGCATCAGCCGCGGCGGCCATCGTGATGGCTTATTTGAAATAGTAGCTGATTCACGGCCACACGCGGAATTCAGAGACCTGAAACTACCGGCCGAATTGTAATGACTCAAAATTCCGACGGCTCTACTCCGAGAGATCCAACGGCGGAGGATGGCAAAAGATCCCATGTTAGCAATTCAGCGTCGGCGGCGCCTCCAATTTCCTAAATTTTGATCCCTACTTTTTATTTCTACGAGCAGTAACTTTTCATAACACCCAGGCCCAATAATCATACTTTAGGCTGTATTTTACTATTATTATTAATTAATAAGTTGTTTTAATAAGATATAACTCGTAAAAATATGAATCATACTTTAGAGTGGCTAGGACCCGACCTACGCCACTCTTCCCCTTCACCTCTCCGGCAGCAGCTAGGTCGTCGCCGCCGCCGTGCCTCGGCTCACCGCCCCTATCAACTCTTCAAACCCTATCTTCTAGATCTCTCTAGAGTGGTGCGGCGTCTCTCACCTTCTTCTTCATCGTCTGAAAGCACCGCCTCACTGATCTCGTTGCCTCGCTCCCTCTGAGCTCAAAACCCTAAGGCACCGCCTCCCACAAATTCGCCGCCTTCCATGACACGCTCCGCTCCGCTCCCAGTCGACGCGCTCCGCTCCGCTCCATGGGAACTCGCTCTCGCCGTTGTCCGCGACGCTGACTCCTCCTCTGCTCTGCCTGCGTGAGTAGCTTCAAAGAGAAGCTAGCGCTTCTCGATTTGGTTTGGAATTTCCTAAATTTGTTGCTGGAATTGATTTGTTGAATTTGTTCGAATTTGTTGCTGGAATTTCCTAAATTTGTTGCTGAAATTTATTTTTGGAATTTCTTAAATTTGTTAGTGAAATCCATTTACTGCTAGAATTGAATTTGTTCGAATTTACTGTTAGAATTCAAAGTGTATATTGAATTAATTTCAAAAATTAAGTGTTCAATAATTAATTCAATAATTTTATTAAAGTTAAATTATTGCGATCAAAAGTTAATTGAGAATTAAGGACTTTAAAAGTCATATTAACACTACCCCTATAAATTTATTTCTCTCTCCACTTACACCTATTTTAACAATTTTCTTAAAACCCGTACCGCTTCTTCATGGACGGAGGGAGTAAAATAAAATTTGTGCCGCTTGTAAATGTTCATGTTACTATAATCCTTTTACTTTTTATTTGGGACATTTTTTCATTCACTCGTAATACACTTTTATCTAACATTTCGGGTCGCTTGTAAATATTGATATTTTTATGAGACAAAGAAGTATATCTTATTTCTCTCTTATTATGTACATCTTTTATCTTTTCATTTATATCTTTTCTCATTCGAAAACTTGCATCCCAAAATAAAAAATAATTTATTTTAACTTTTCAAAATTATGAATTTTATTTAGTAAATGTTTCCTTACAGGGGCCGTCACTTGATGAGGATTCCGTACAAGACAATTGATTTCGACGTGTACAAGATTGACTTCGAGCTAGACGAAGTGATCAATATGGTGGGGTCGCTTGGGGGTCTCGCGATCTTCCTCGGGATCAACGAGCCTTTTGCGATTCCGGCGGCGGAGGTTGCCGGAGTGAAGCCGGATTGCGTCTATTTCACCGACGAGAACGTTCTCGTCGGACCGACAAAGGTGGAAAAGACAAGTTATGGAGGCCATTATAATGGTGTTTTTTATTACGAGAAGAAGGATTTTTATCCCTGCTGCGATTTGTATCCGATTGAATACGAGAAGATAAGGAAGATTCTGCCGCTGCCGCCGCCATTTTGGATTCTAAATAATGATTTAATTTGTGCTCGAAATAATGTAAACGTTCATTCTATGTATTATAATTAGTTTAGTAAATTTCTTGTGATGTGAAGATTGGTTGTGTGACGAATTCAATCCAGTCCAAATTTTGAGGCATAATGTTACGTAATCTAAAAACACCCACATCGATCGGATGACGACTCATCCGTGGGGCTCGAGTCGATTTGTAGATGAGTCGACCGATGTAGCCCATCGTCAACTCGAGCTCGGCTCATCCGTGTAAATGGCGCAAGTGCCGTATTTAAGGAAAAAAAAATTGTTAGAATTTCAATTCAACGGCAATTTTTTTTTTTTTTCAAATGATCGAAAACGGCTAGTTCTTTATTTATTTTTTCTTGTAACCATTAATAATAATAATAATGTAGATACAATGCAGATAATATTATAGTAAAAATAATTAAATTTTTTTTTATCTATCTAATTGGCCCAGAGGCAATTTATCTAGGGTTTACGAAGTCTGAATGCTGAAGCTGAACAACATGGCTTCTTCCGCCCTCTTCCGCCGGATCTCATCCTCTCAAATTCTCAGATCTTATCGGATAGCAGCAAATCGGCTGATAACCAGCTGCGTCACTTCACCAGAATCTCCGCCGACTCCATGGCAGATGTTGAATCCGGAGCGTGCCAAAGCGGACGAGTTGATTTTCAGATTCCAATGCTGCGCCGAGAGCAACATCTACAATTTCTACAGCCAATTCTCGTCCTGTAACATGAATTGCGTGGGGTCGTCGCACGGTTGGGTAATCTTTCAGGAAAATCAAATCCCGAATTGGACGGATGGCGGCGTGCATCTCTCAGATCCGATCACTCGCCGACACGTAAAGCTTCCTCCGCTCGACAAAACCATGGAGAAATCGGCCAGAGTCACCCTCGCCGGGAGAGAAGGAAAGGCCTTCGTGATCTCCGGCGCCGACCAGAGGCTGGCCTTCTGCGATCCCCAGCGCAGCCGCGATTGGACCGTCTTCGGCGGCGGCGAGGCGTACGAGAGCGCCGTGTATTCGACTAGCCACCGGCGGCTCTTGTGCATCACGTCCAGCTTCAATTTCGAGGCGTGGGATGTGGATGATCGCGAATCGGAATCGGAATCCCCGAGGCTCGATTGGGCGACCCGATTCGACAGCCCGTACCCGGACGGGTTGACGCGGGTGGTGTATCTAGTGTGTGCGGATGAGCGGGTGTTTGTGGTGGTGCGGCTCGTCAATCTCGAGCGCAGTTATTGGTCGGATCTAGGCGACCACGTGGGTCCCACAATCGGTTTCGATGTGTACGAGATCGACGGCGGATCGATGATGAGGAAGATGGAGGAGTCGTTGGAAGGGCTGACGATGTTCGTGGGGATGAATCAGCCGTTTGCGGTGAGAGACGTCGCCGGACTGAAAGCCGACGCCATCTACTTTGCATCCGACGATCGTATCAGCAGCGGTTACTACGATCAAGGTATTTTTGATTATCGAAAGGGGGCTGAGTGTCGTCGCTGGACCTTTTCTCATCCAAACTATGACATTGGTTACTCACTATGGTTCATTCCCCACGCTAACTAATTTATTGTTATTAGGGTAAATAGCGGCAAAATTCATCACTCTGGACGAATTTTCGTTTTTTCGTGACTTTTTGAATGTTAGAATAAAATACATAAACTTTTGATCGAATCTGATTTTTTTTTTTTTCCCACGATGAAGTTTTCGAGCCATACTTTTGTTACCTTCGACACGAGTTTTAACAAAATTGAGGGTCTAGAAGAGTTAATAAAACATCTTAACAATAGATATCTGACATCTTGACTGATTGATGTCAGATGTAAAAAACTACGAATTTTTTTAATTAATAGAACAGCCATGTCAAATATATCACAGTATTTATTGTTAATACTCATCCTGTAAACAACTTATCCCAATAGATTAGGAAAATTTTCTTGTAGATTATCCTAAATTGTACTATTATTATGATGATGATTATTATTATTCCAATATATCACACTCTTTTTATAGGTATTCATTGATTTTGATAAATACATATTTACACAGTTAAATGAATAAACATTAGTTAATTCTTTTTATAGGTATTCATAAGCAAAATTATTTTGTATTAGTTAATGTATTCCATAATCATTTTATTTTTCACAAAATATAAATTCTCAGACCGGGCCCTTAAAATGTTGCCCTTAAAATATTAAGATTCTGTGACACTCTTTCTTATATGGTATTCATTCAATTTTATCAATACATGTTACAAAGTTAATCAAATAGAATATTATTTATTTTACTGAATTTAGGTGATAGCTAATACTTAACAAACAATGATTTTGCTATAAACTTTTAAGTAAATGAAAACATATTAATTAGAATAATGCAGTCAAAAGTACAATAGTAGAATCAATACAATTGCTTGAGCTCATCTCACTGTCTTTAATATATTTGAATGATGCTAACTATATAAGTTACATCATTCTGAAAGTCAAAATGCTATTACAAAATACTACAAAAGATGACTTTCAAGTTAGATGAGCACATAAATAAGCTCTTCAAAAAATAGGACTAACTCTACATTACTCCACATTTAATCCTTCTCTTGCTTAATGCAGATCTTTTTTTTTTTTTTTTTTTTTTTGTCATCTTGCCAAACTGAAAACTCATCATCTAAACACCTTTTGATTGAACCTTTTCATCCTCATGGTCCAGAGTTATTGCTGATGATATGGGTGTCATGAAATCCTTTTCAGCAATTTTTTGAAAGAATCCGTGCATCATAGCACGAAACTTAAGCAATTTTTTTTCGGTACAGGTTTTAAGTAGGAGTATAATTGAGCCGAATAGTGTCTTGCTCAAGATTGACTCGTTTAGCTTAATTGAATTGAATACAGTGACGAGCCTAATTTAGCTTTTTAAATTTAAATTTTTATTTAAAATTTTGGTTATTTTCTTAGTACATAAGTTGTTTTTTAAATATATAAGTTATTTTATTCACAACAATGTAACATATTTACTATATTTTTGTAAAAAAAATGATGTTAATTAGATAATTAATCCAAATATTACTAATTATAATATAAAATATAAGACATTAAATTAATAATCTTATATTTTTAAGATCACTTAACGAGCTTGCTTACAAGTTAACGAGTCAAGTATCATCATGCTCAAGCTTGATTCGTTTAGATTAAATCACCAAGCAAACTTTAATCGAGTCAAACGTCGAGTAGCTCACGAGTAGCTTGATTCGTTAATTTTAAAGCTTCGCGGAACAACCGAAAAATTGAATAAAGTAAAATTTGAATATTTTGTGTTAAATATGTTAGGTGAAAAATTGAATAAAGTAAAATTTTTGTTATATAAAAAAAGTGTTAAAGCTTCACGGGACAATCGAAAAAGAAAGTATTATTCAAGTTTGGCCGAACCGAGTGAGTATATATTACTTCCTTCATCCCGCTATTCATGGCTCGTATTGGTTTTTGGGCTGTTCCAACTTCAATGACACGTTTCGTATTTGTGAAAAGATAAGGAGTCAATAAGGAGGTTAATTAACCTCCTAATCACCTAAAGTAATCGGACTTGAGGTTGAGGTCTCTAAAATCATTTCATTTTCTCTCTTCATGAATTGATTAATTTTATTTAAGTAATATACAGGTTGAGGTCTCTAAAATCATTTCATTTTCTCTCTTCATGAATTGATTAATTTTATTTAAGTAATATACAAATACAACAATAAATTATACTAATAATGATTTTCCAAATAATAATATTTCTGACTAACAATCTAACAATATTACTTTGTTTTACTTTTCTCCCAAGCAAACTTCAAACAAATTCCATCTCTCCCAAGTGGAGAATTTGGGCCTAGCCTTATAGACATTATTAACTCAAACTTCTTACTAAGTCCGCCGCCGCTAGGGCAGACGTCTGAGCTACAACACATGGGTTCTTCCGCCGTCCTCCGCCGCTGGATCTCTAGCAGTGGAATTTCGAGATCTCGCAGCATTTCCTATTTCAGCAATTCAGCTGCAAATCGGATGATGAGCACGGCGGCCACGAGCGGCGGCGTTAGTTCACCGCCGGCGCCATGGCTGATGCTGCCACCGGCCGTCGATGAAAGCGGCGACCTAGCTTACAGATTCCAGAGCCTCGCAACGAAGGAGGAATTGATTCACAAAAACAAGATATCCAGCGATGAATTGCAGTTAGATGAATTGCAGTTACCAGCCGAAATCGACCTAATCAAGGACGTCGATTTCGTCGGATCTTCGCACGGGTGGCTTGCTCTGTACAACCGGCGAAGCACCGATCTGTTCCTCTCAAATCCAATCGCCGATCGACACGTAAAGCTTCCGCCTCTCCCCGGCGCCGACCGCGTGATCCTCTCCGCCTCAGACGCGCCTCTCGCCTTCGCGACTTTCGGTTCGCGCCGCGAACTCGCCTTCTGCCGGCCGCACCGCCGCGGCGGAGAGTGGACTCACTTCGGCGGCGACTACACCTACGACAATCTGGTGTACTCGACCAAACACAAGCGCCTCTTCTGCGTCTGCCACGAACAAGAATACTACGGGATAAATATAATCTTAGAAGGTTGGGATGTTGATCGAATTGAAGAGCGGCCTCCTAAGCTCGATTGGGTGATTCAAGGAAACGACGAGCTGAATCTAGCTGATTATCGGCGCGACTGGCCGGGGCGGTCGGAATTCAAGAAGGAGTGCTTGCAGGTAGGTGTGTCAATGGTCGAGTTTTACCCGACCAGAACCAATAATAACGTCTCAAATTTTGTTTTTAGTCGTCTCATTTATAATGTTTCAATTAAAAAAAGAAAAAAAATTACTTTATATTCTTTATTTCTCATAAAAACACGAACATTTCGTCGATTAGGAGTGTCTCACCAAAATATAAATATTTTTTATTTTGTACACCACCTCCACAACAATTTCTTTATTTTTTATTTTCACTTTTCATAAAAGGGGACCTATTTCTAATTACAATACAATTTTATCTAATACTATTTCTTGAAACCAGTATCACTTCTAAATGTTCATGTCACTATAATCTTTTACTTTATCTCTCTTATCTTTTCATTAATATCTTTCCTCATTCATAAACTTGCATCCCAAAACAAAAATAATTTATTTTTACTTTTCAAAATTATGAATTTTGCATGAGCATGGCCATCTTCATGTATTCATAGTCTCACTGATTCAGAAGCCTCTCCATTAAAAAATCATACGATCTGATTCTTGCAGGTGTTTTATATGGTCTGCGACGAGCATTCCGGCGACGTGTTTCTCGTGGTGCGCCACGTCAACCCCCGGGTGGGGCCCTTCGGGGCCCTCGTGGACAAAATCGTGTTGTCTCATTACAGGGGCTGTCACTTCATGAAGATTCCGTACAAGACATTTGATTTCGACGTGTACAGAATTGACTTCGAGCGAGGCGAAGTGATCAATATGGTGGGGTCGCTTGGGGGTCTCGCGATCTTCCTCGGGATCAACGAGCCTTTCACAATTCCGGCAATTGCCGGAGTTGTGAAGGCGGATTGTATCTACTTCACCGACGAGAACGTTCTCGTCGGACCGACGAAGCTGGAAAAGACAAGTTACGGCGGCCACGATAATGGTGTTTTTGATTACGAGAAGAAGGATTTCTATCCCTGCTGCGATTTGTATCCGATTGAATACGAGAAGATAAGGAAGATTCTGCCGCTGCCGCTGTGGTTCACTCCGGCTGCCGCCGCCCTTTTCGATTCTAAATAATGCTTTGATTTGTGCTCGAAATAATGTAGGAACGTTCATTCTATGGATTATGATTAGTTTAGTAAATTTCTTGTGATGTGAAAGGTTTGTGTGGCGAAATCAATCGGGTCCAAGTTTTGATGCTTAATGTTACGTAATCTAAAAGCACCCACATCGGTCGACTCATCCGTGGGGCTCGAGTTGATTTGTGGATGAGTCGACCGATCGATGTAGCCCATCGTCAACTCGAGCTCGTCTCATCCGTGAAAATGGCGCACGTGCCCAATTTAAGAATTTTTTTTAGTAGTTGGCCAATTTTTTTTTTTTTTTTCAAATGATCGAAAACAGCTAGTTCTTTATTTTTTTTTCTTTCTTTCATTTTCTCTTCTATTTAAACACCATTTCATTCAACCAATTCATTCATCTCCTTTACTCTAGGGCCGGAATAATTATTCAGGTGTTTATTTTTCTAAGCCATGTTTTATATTTTTTTATTTTATATAATTTAAATTAAATAAAATTATATGAGTCAATTAGATGAGCCTCTCCCATGCAGACTATTGACTCATAAGTGATCTGATATTCTTGATTCCTTAAATAATAGTACACGATCCAATACTTCCTACATCCTTCAAATAGGATGGACAGAAGTTTTAAGACTACACTATTGACTCATAAGTGATCTGATATTCTTGATTCCTTAAATAATAGTACACGATCCAATACTTCCTACATCCTTCAAATAGGATGGACAGAAGTTTTAAGACTACCCGTCTAGTACATAATCCAATACTCTCTCCATCCCTCAAATAGGATGGACACAAGTTTTAAAATAAAGTTGTTGAAAAAGCACTCTAAGTATTATTGAAATAATCAGTATGAGTGGTGTTGGGGATGGATCCAACAACCACGAAATAGGACGTCGGGTACGTCCGGATCGGCGGGCACTAGCAACCTGAGAACCACAGACACGTTAGAGCCCTTCTAGGAACACCGGTGGGGGTGTCGATGGAAGGGCCTCCGACGCTCAAGTCAGTTCAACAATAAAGGATATTTGATGGAATTCGTAAAAATAATAATAAGACGTAAAATTAGTGAAATAATAAAGCAAGGTTGAAGTAGTCGGTCTGGCTGGTCGGACTAGTCAGCCTGACGGATCAGGGTTGCTCTGAACTTCAAACCGTGAGAGCGTGGAGGCGGATTGATTGAGCGAGAAAGCCAATAAGTGCAGGTAGCAGTGATTAGAGTATGAATCATTCGATGGGTCGTCTGACCTAGTCGGGTTGTATATATACTAGTCTCTTGGCGGCTAGGGTTGCTTCTATGCTTAAGTTCCACCCTAACTGCTCCGAATTTTTAGGAAAAGATATCCCACGATGCCTCCTTGCTTTTCTTGTTCACCAAGTAGCAGCCCTTTCTAGGGTTTGACATGACGAACCTGTATGTCTATGGGCCGTTTGGTTTTTCAATATGGATCGAATCTGACCCATCCGATTGGATCGTCTAGTTGGACCGAACAAATTCATTTGGGCCTTATACGAATTTTGCCCAATACAGTTTGTCCCCCACTCTATAATTGAAAGTTTTTCAATTAGAGAGTTGTATATTTGAAATTTCGTCGTGGATCCGTAGAAATTCTTGCGAATACACACACATATATATATATATATATATATATAATTTAATATTTAATGAGGCCCACAAGTAAATTAAATAATGGATACTATGCTTTAATAAAAAAAATCATGCAGGGACGATTCTTGTGGTATATAAAAGATATGAATATGTGTGAAAGGGTCCCACATAAAGTAACTTTATCAAATTTGTGTTTTTGTTTTGATAACTTTTGATTTTGCTGATGGGAACATTTTTGAGATATATATATACATATATATATATATATAGTTGTCTAATGGCGCGTAGGCGAGTGAAATTGGGCTCAGGATTTTCGTGGGGCCCAAGCATCAATTTAGAGGCATTTAGTGACTTTGTGATTTCGTATGTAGGTGGCCATGTTTTGGCAATTTTTTTTTTTTTTTTTTTTTTTAAATGCAGAGAGGCCCACGCAATAAGGTCAAACTTGATTTAATAAACGAATTAGCAACTAGTGGCCTTAAATAGTTTAATCTGCTCTTTTCTTCTCTCTGAAAGTCGATGGAATCGAGAAGTTTCCCATTTTCAGATTTTGAGATTTTGAAGTTTCAGAGACTTTTTCCTCGCCGCCTCGCCAAATCGAAAGTTACTGTTGCGTTGAGTGAAGAGCTATTCACAACAATTTTCTTTTTAGAGCGCTGGCGGCGGAGATGGTGGACAATGTGCCGTTCTCGCCAATTTTCGAATGCAGCGGCGGCAGCGCGGCGGTTTCGCCGTCTCGAGTTTGGAGGCGGTGGTGGCGGAAACAGCCATTCATGGCGACGGTGATTCCAGGAGGAGCTATAGCTCGACTCTTTGGCGGATATGTTTCCGACGACTTGAGGTCGCAAAGACGGAGGGGGGCGAAGGTAATTGCTGTCCGTTGCCTTGTCGAAGAAACTGAGATCAGTCGTGGTGGGGATTTCTGCCCCATTGTTGGTCGGATTTATGGTGAAGCTACTTCAGCCTATTTATTATCTCCCTTTTTTTTTTTTTTTTAATTTGAGAGGGAGAGAGCTTCTTCTGTTTTTCATGTCTGGAGGCCATTTTGATATGTAATTAGTGTAGGCAAATAATGTATATGGGATATTTTTGGAGGAGAATATGTGAAAAAATTTCGATGTTGCTGCCTTTCAATTTATTTTCTCGTAATGCCTTGTTCTATTACATTAATTTGTAGAGTAGGTAAAGTACTTGTTCAAAGTTATAGCTGCTGTGAGTATTGTAGGATAGGATGGATGTGAGAGCTTGAAGCTCCTTTTGCCTTAAACGCAGGATGTGTCAGGTAGGGTGGGTAGATACAGCTTGCTCTTCTCTTAGACTATGTTTATCAGCAACCATCCAACCACCCAACCATCCAATCATCTTCAATATTTAATTAATTTCTCTCTCTTCCACATCACTATATTTATCCCAACCCAACCACCTCTATTTTTGTTGATTTATCAATGACCACCCCAACCACCCAACCACAATATTATATATAATTATTTTATTATTATTTTTAATAATAATAATTACAATAATATTAAATATAAATTAAAATATTAAAACAAATTAAAAGAAAAAAAACAAACTAATAAAAATTTAAATTACAACAAATTAAAAATATAAATTACAACAATGCAAACTCGAAATAGAAAAAAACAATACATACTAGGATTCTCAAAAAAATTTCTAGGATCCATTGCGAAAAGTGAAAAAATGCTAGTGAGTATGAATATAACAAATGAGGTCTATTTATAGAGATATTAAAAATTATGAATTTTAATATATATATATATATATATAATATTAAAATTTAATCTTAATATCTAAATTTAAAATATCCAATCAATAAAATAACGCCACATCATCAAAATTTCACCCCAAAAGCAAAGAGACCACCCGGTCTCATTTCCATTCCCAGCCGACCTCGGTTGGTTGCCTTCACAATAATCAAGCCAATTTTTTATTTTTATTTAATGCACTTTAATGATGTGTGCGGTCGACCGAAGGCAACACGGTTGCTGTTATAGGCAGTCTTATATCAAATACATTTCGTATTGTCAGGTTGGGTAGATTTAACTTTGAGGGATTGACTGAATTTTGAAGTGTTGGGTAGGATAGCGTAGTGTACCTGCACCCTTCATTTCATTTGTATGTAGTGGTATTGCTGCGGGTTCATTTCATTTGTATGTAGTGGTATTGCTGCGGGTTGGTTTGGTAGGTTCATTTTACTTTGGCAAAGCACTCATTCACTTTGCCATTCATTTTGAAAGCATTGCGTCTGTTGTAATCTTGATAGCACTACTATATTTCCTTGTTATTCCTTAAATAGGCGTGTTTGGTCAGGCAGGTTCGTTGATCCCATTATTTGAGAATCAAGGTTGAACTCAACTTAAGTCGTTGGTGACGATCAAGACGGATTTGGGGTAGCTGGAGACAATAAGAAAGACGTGAGACTTGGGCACCAAATGGTTGGTTCATTAGGGACGTCCCGTCGTTCAGTCTCGTTCCTAAATTAATAGCTCGAACTTGCATAACTTTGCAAGCTTGTGTAGGTGCAAGTATGTTATATCAAAATATTTCTTTTTCTTTAACATATGAAATTTGATTCCTATTTGACACACTCCTATTTGATTTTTTGGAGGATTTGAAGAGCTTGTAGATTCTAGAGTGAAGATTTTTGGAGGAGAATTGTAAGAGGTTGGTTTTCTTCTACCTACTTTGAATGTTCTTGAGGTTCTTCGAATGTTCTTCGTATTTTGGTTAAGTTTTTATGAGCATGTCGTTTTCATATTTTTGTCGTATTTTGCTTTGATCTAGCTCGATTCGTTGTTTATTTTTAGCTTTGATTCTATATGTTGAATGTTTATGACCTAGCCTTCGTCGGGTTGGCTTGGTTACATTATTTGATTGGTATTTGTCCGTTTGGTTGGATTGAATTGTATTTTGATATGTGCTTGTGGATAGTTGGCTTGGTTGTGACTGTTAGTTTGTCATGCTTGTTCGATGAGTTGCGTCTTGGCTATAATATGTGCTTATTTGTTGTTGCTTGCTTGGTTGGTTGGTAGCTGTGGGGCTTTTTTAAACTCAAACTTGCTGCTTTCTAGGATGTCTGATATGTCTTATCGAAGTGGGGACCACACGGGTTCGTCGGGTAGTTCCGTTAGGATATTTGGTGATGGAGAGAGCGCGATGTGTCTTGCCATTACAGGAAATACGATTGGGTCAAGTTGGGCTAAGTTGCCTGCTAAAAAATCTGGAGTCGGGTTTGGGGTGAATAGTTTTGGTCCCATTGTGGGTTCTCAAAAGATGGATGACACTCTTACAAAAAAAAAAATCGTGCTTCTAAGATAAATTCTGAGGATCAGTTGCGTTGGATCCGTCGGGTTTATAGTATCCCCGAGTGGGCAAGTTTGCATGCTCCCGATACATCACTTCGTCCTAATTGGGATGTTGAGGGTATGGTCTGTATGTACGAGCTTCCATTTACTTTGGGCCTTCGTCTCCCGCTCTCCCGTCTGGTGGTTGAGCTTTGTAACTACTACCGAATTTCTCCGAGTCAACTGATGCCTAATACTTGGAGGATCCTAATGGCCGCAGAAGTGTTTGCGGAACGGAAGGGTTTTGACATCAATATGTATGATGTCTTGTATGCTTACCAGTTGGGTGAGACCCGTATAGATAAGGGTCGTTATCAGTTTAACTCCCGTTCTGATGTCCCAATACTCATTACCAAACTTCCGGAGGATCGTACAAGGTGGAAGGAAAAATATTTTTTTATCAGTGTCGAGGCTTTAGGGGTTCAAGACGGTTACAAAGTTCCGTCTGCTTGGTCCAAGCCGCGTGAGTATTTTGGTTTATTTGTTGTTATGAAGTGTGTTGTTATAAAATTGTTATCTAATAAGGTATCATTTCTCTAATATGCAGGTCGGATCAACGGGAGTCTTCCAGTTATATGCGGGTTACCGGAAAGGGCACAAAGGTTTTACTCATTCCCGGAGGAAGATCGTGACTGGCGGGTGATCTTGTCGGAGGACAATCTTAGAGGTTCTTCTTTGTGGTGTGAGATTCCTGTTCGTACCGAAGGTATTGTTCATCCACCTAGTCGTGCTCGATTTCGTATTGCTCTAGTAGCTAGAGCTCTGGAAATTCTAAGGCAAGGTCGTGAAGTGGAAGGTTTTCCATTATTATTTGAATTGACCCCTGCTGAGCGCATATTTGTAGACCAAGCGATGGCAGACCTTCCATTCTACCAACCAAAAGGCAGTCGGGCTGCGTACGAGCGCATCCAACAGAAGAAAAAGAAAGTCATGGTTAGCTCAAGTGAGGAACCTACGACTGATCTCTTGGATGCGGTGACTCTACCTTCGCCTGTCGGGAGGGGCAAGCGATCCGCATCATCCGTCGTCTCTGATCAGTCTGGTGGCTCAATCATTATGAAGTTTCCTGTGGATGCTGCTGCTTATACGCCTTGTGCTCCGCTGCTTGAGGATCGTGCTCGGTTGGATGCTGCTGGCTATGACTCGGCTATGGAGGCTATCGTTTCCCATTCATTTTTGGTAGGGTTATGTTTCTTTGTGTCGTTCATTTTATTTTTTGTTCAAATTGTAACAACTTATCGTGTTGATTGTTCTATGCCTTGTAGGGTACACGGGGTATCCTTTACTTGGGGGACAAGGTGAAGGACCTTGAGAAACAACTGACGAAACTTCGTGCCGAGCAGGTCGACTGTAGGAAGGAGAATCGTGATTTGAAGAAATGTAAGGTCGAATTGGACAATGTGATTAAGGGCTTGCAGGAACAAGTGGCGTCCCACGAGCAAGATGCCGGGAAGCTTCATGAAGCACTTGAGAATTTGGAGGCTGTCAGTGCTCGAGTGAGGGTTCTTGAGTTTGAGATCGTACAATTGAAGAATATGGTGGAGGATGTTGGGTTAGAGACAGAGGTCTTGATTCGTGGTGAGATTTATCAAGAGTTTCGTGATGGTAAGTCGGGTGAGTGGGATGTAGATAGATGCATCCTTGAAATGGAGAAACTGTTGCAACAAAGGGCTGAAAAGGCTGCTGCTATCCGGGCTCGGGCGCTTGCCGAAGCTAATGAGTTAACCGCTACTCTTGATCGATTGGATGCCGAGGATGCTGCTGGCATGTTCCATGGTTCCACTGATCCCTGATTGGTGTTTATCTTTATCGTTATGTAGACTTGCTTAAACTTGATATGTTTGGTTGTATTTGGTTTTTAAGATTATCTGTACGGATTTCTATATTTATTTGTCCCCCAGTTTGGGTCTTGGTCGACTTGGAGACTAGACTCAAACTTAGTGTTGTCGTTGTATTTCAGAATTTTTCGGCATAGCCGACCAGTTGGAGGGTTTGAACCTTTGAATGTTATGAAGTTGGGATATTTGATCTTGAGTTGATTTTTCTAAGTATTGATAATATTGTGATGTTGTTTGTGACTTATGGAAGTATGTGGGTGTATGGTTGATAGGGTGGATCTTGTCCAATGATATATTCAACAAGTTGGGAATGATAGTTGAAAAAGGGTTGGTGGGGGGTGGGGGCTGCGCTCCGTGGAGCTGCCTACATACCCTTTAAAGGGATCAAGCCCAAATGTAGTTCTGACCTGCATGGAAAGGTCAGTAATCGTGTAGTAGGTTGAGTGGGTCTCGTGAGACCTTAAGAAAATAGAAGTATAGTAGAAGTGTAGAGTTCAAGTGTGATACTGTTTGAGATGGATGGCGTTCCAGCTATTGTTGATGTCACGTCCGTCTGTCGTTTGTAGTTTGTATGCTCCATGCCCAACCATTTTAGTGATCAGATATGGTCCCTCCCAATTTGGGCCTAGTTTGCCTGCTCCTGTCTCCTTGGTGTTCTGGAACACCTTTCGTAGAACCCAGTCGCCGGGTTTGAACGTGCGGGTACGGATGTGTTTGTTGTAATGTCGGGCAATACTTTGTTGATACGAGGCTAGTCGCATGTTTGCTCTGTTCCGTTTCTCATCGAGGAAGTCTAATTCGTGGCACATAGCCTCTGGGTTTTCATCCTCCGTTGTCAGTTCGTATCTGGCGGTGGGGACTTCGCTTTCAGTTGGAATTATTGCCTCCATTCCATAAGCAAGAGAGAATGGCGTTTCTCCTGTTGATGATCTTGTAGTTGTTCGGTAAGACCAGAGCACGCCAGGTAGCTCGTCTGCCCATCTTCCCTTGGCTTTTTCTAGTCGTTTCTTCAGGATGTTCATGATGGTCTTGTTGGAAGACTCTGCTTGTCCGTTTGCTTGGGGATACCTTGGTGTTGAAAAATTGAGCTTTATATTCCAGAACTTGCAAAAATCTTGGAAGTCTGCACTGATAAATTGGGATCCGTTATCCGTGACAATTTCTTTGGGCACCCCGTATCGGCAGATCACATTCTTCCATACGAATCCCTTGACTTCTTTATCACGAACTTGGTGGAAGGAGTCCGCTTCAATCCATTTGCTGAAGTAATCGGTCACAGCTAACATATACACCTTCTGTCCGGGTGCAACAGGTAACTTGCCTACGATGTCCATCCCCCATTTCATGAATGGCCATGGTGATGTGATAGCGGTCATGGGCTCCGGGGGCAGGTGTGACACTTGGGCGAATCGTTGGCATCTATCACACTTTCTAGCATGGTCAGCTGCATCTGCTTTCATAGTGGGCCAGTAATATCCGCTTGTTAATGCACGATGTGCAAGGCTTCTCCCACCCGAGTGGTTTCCACACTCACCTTCATGCAACTCGGACAATATGTATCTTGCTTCTGCAGGGTTAATGCATTTCAAATATGGACCGGAAAATGATCGTTTGTATAGTTTACCTCGAATGATGGAGAATCGAGCTGCTTGAGCTTTAAGGCGACGCGCTTCATTTCTATCATTCGGTAGTGCATCATTCTCCAAGTATTCTATTATTGGGGTCATCCAGGTCCGTTCTGTTGATACTTCACTGACATGTTCATTTGTCTCCTCCTTTTGAATTGCTGGCCATTGAAGACAAGTGATCGTTATAGTTTTAGGTTTTGCGGTCTGGATCGCTGATCCGAGGTTGGCTAAAGCATCAGCATGACCATTGTCCCCCCTTGGCACTTGGTTTATGATGAACTGTTCAAAGCTTGATTGAAGCTCTTTCGTCTTGCCCAAGTAGGCCAACATCTTAGCGTCCTTGGCTTGAAAAATACCCTGCATTTGGTTAACTACAAGTTGGGAGTCACTGAATATTTTAATACGTTTTACCCCCATTTCCTTAGCTAATCCGAGTCCGGCTAGCATGGCTTCGTACTCTGCTTCGTTGTTGGTCGCCTTGAATTCACAGCGGATGGACTGTTCTATCACGTCTCCTAGTGGTGAGATGAGTACCAGACCTAGTCCACTTCCTCGCATATTACTTGACCCATCCACATATAGTTTCCAAGTTCCAGCTTGGTCGGGTTGTTCGGTCATGCAACAGATTTCCTTGTCGGCCTGCAAGGTAAGGTTAGGTGTAAAATCAACTAAAAAATCTGCTAATACCTGGGACTTAAGAGCGGTACGTGGCTTGAATGTAATGTCGTATTCGCTCAACTCCACTGCCCATTTCGCCAACCGACCCGACAATTCAGGTTTGTGGAGTATGGCCTTCAGAGGGTATGTGGTGGCGACTATGATTGGGTGGCATTGGAAATATGGGCGCAACTTCCTTGCTGTGTGAACCAACGCAAGGGCTAGCTTTTCTAATTGACCGTATCGGGTCTCCGCATCGAGCAGAGATTTGCTCACATAGTAGATGGGTGACTGCTTTCCGTCTTCTTCCCTGACCAACACGGTGCTGACGGCCGTATCGGATACGGCAAGATAAACCAACAATGCTTCATGGTTTTTTGGTTTTGCGAGTAAGGGCGGGTTGGTCAGGTACTGCTTGAGTTGTTTTAGTGATTCCTCGCATTCTTCTGTCCACTCAAATGTTTTTGATCTCCTTAAGGTGTTGAAAAATGAGTGACATCTTTCGGATGACCTTGAAATGAAACGGCTTAGAGCGGCTATCCTTCCTGTTAGCTTCTGAACATCTTTAACGCATGTGGGGGATTGAATACTTAAGATGGCATCGATTTGGGCTGGGTTTGCCTCTATACCCCGTTGGGTGACCATGTAACCTAAAAATTTTCCTGCATTAACACCAAAAGAGCATTTAGTAGGGTTAAGCTTCATATTGTATTTTCTAAGAATTTCAAATGTCTCCCTCAGGTGGTCTATGTGGTCCCTCGCATGGATGGACTTGACCAACATATCGTCGATGTAGACTTCCACTGTTTGTCCCAACAGATTCGCAAACATCCGGTTGACTAGGCGTTGGTAGGTAGCTCCAGCATTCTTCAGTCCGAATGGCATATACTTGTAGCACCACAACCCTATGTTGGTCATGAATGCCGTCTTCTCCTCGTCGTCAGGGTGCATTCGAATTTGATGGTACCCAGAGTATGCATCCATGAAACTTAGCAACTCATGGCCGGCTGTCGCATCTACTAGCATATCAATGTGTGGTAGTGGGAACGAGTCCTTTGGGCACGCCTTGTTGAGGTCTGTGAAGTCGATACACACTCGCCACTTTCCATTCTTTTTCTTGACTACCACTACGTTAGCTAGCCATTCGGGGTAATGAGCCTCTCGGACGAGTCCGTTCCGTAGGAGCTTTGTGACTTCTTCATTGATGATCTGGTTTCTTTCAGGAGCAAATTTTCTTCGTTTTTGTTTCCTTGGTGGATAGTCTGGGTCTACCTGTAACCTGTGAACAATAATGTTCGGATCAATCCCCGTCATGTCCTCATGGGACCAAGCAAAACAATCATAACGATCAGTAAGAAATGAAATAAGCTTCTCTCTCAATTCAGGATTGAGTTGTGCCCCTATCCGGACTTTGCGATCCGGATAGTCTGTATTGATTTGGACTTCATCTATCTCCACGGCTTCTTCTTCAACAAAGCTGGCAGACCGCTTTCGATTGTCGGGTTTGTCGGATTGGTCTGGTCGTTCATGCTGTACATGTTGCTCTAGCTGTGGTGACTGGTCCGTCCTGGGGTTGGATGAACCATCTTCCTGTAGTTGCTATAAAGCATATTTTGTCTTCATGGTGGTCTGGTAGCAGGATCTGGAGTCCTTTTGTTCTCCCCTGATCTCCTTGACGCCCCACTTGGTTGGAAATTTCACCACTTGATGAAAGGTGGAAGGGATTGCCTCCATGTCGTGGATCCATGGGCGGCCGAGGATGACGTTGTACGCAGATGGGGCATCAATCACCAAGAATCTTGTTGACAAATTGACCCCTTCGGCATAGACGGGTAGGTCGATCTCCCCCACGGTTGTTTTGCTCTCACCGCTGAAGCCTATGAGGACAGCGGTCTTCCTAGTTATGTTTGACTCGTTCAAACCCATCTCCCTGAAAGCATTAATAAACATGATATTGGCAGAGCTGCCGTTATCGATCAACACTCGTTTCGTTAAACAATTTGCAATATAAATAGAAATAACTAGAGCATCATGATGAGGGTTAAGAAGCTTGTCTGATTCCGTAGTTTGAAAGCTGATTGTCTGGGTTGGCTGGTCTGTCATAGCTTGACCAGTCATACTTTCTCTCGTTCTGCTAGACCCGGCTTGCCTGGTATGCCTCTTTGCAGCAGAGTGTGTAATCCCGCTAACCTCTGATCCGCCAGAAATGACATTGACTGTTCTCTCATGGTTTGGCGGGTTGGGTGGGGTGACTTCTCTGCGCTCGTCTCGTCTATCACTTCCATGCTTGAGGGTGTGTTGACCCTTGTCTGTTAGGAACTCAGTTAGGTGACCTTCTTTGAGTAAATGCGCCACCTCCAATCGTAATGCAATGCAATCCTCCGTTCGGTGTCCATGGTCGGCATGAAACTCGCACCACTTAGATCTATCTCTCTGGTCGGCTGGTGCCCTCATCTTTTCTGGCCATTTGACTTTGTTGCCTAGATTCTTGAGAGCTAGGACTGCCTCAGCCGGTGAGATGGACAAGTTATACTCTGGTAACTTGGCCCTTTCACGTGGTCGCGTCTCGTAAGGTTGGTCATACTGTCTCCTTCGGTATTCTTGTCGTGGAGACGGGTAAGGCTCAGACCGCTTATCACTCGTCCTCCTTTCCACCCTGGAGTCTCTTCTAGAGTTTCTGCTTGGTGAAGATCGGTGGTGGCTGTATTGATCTTCCTCCCATTTGATTTGTGCCCATGCCTTGGCAAGCACGTCCTCCATTGTTCTACAAGGGTATTTGGTGAGGTCTTTGTAGAGGTCTGAGTCGGGCAGGAGACCCTTTCGGAAGGCTGTGACCGCTGTCTGGGTGTTGCAGTTGGTGATGGACACCTTCTCCTTGTTGAATCGGCTGATATAGTCTCGGAGAGATTCACCACGCTGTTGCACCACGGCGTATAGATCCTCCGATATCTTTTCAAGTTTCCTGCTACTAGCATATTGCTGCACAAATATATCTGTTAGTTGAGCAAAACTTGAAATAGAATAATTTGGAAGGTTAGTGTACCACTGGAGGGCCGGTCCTGTCAGACTAGAACCGAACCCCTTACACATGCAGGCCTGCCTTAATTCACGAGGAATTGCGGCAGTGAACATTCTTTGCTTGTACTGAGCGATGTGGTCGGTCGGATCCGTCGTGCCGTCAAACATTTGCATGCTCGGAAAGCTAAACTTGATGGGCATTTCCACCAAGGCAATTTCATCCACAAATGGCGAGTCGGCATAGTAGTTCTCCGAACTTTTGTGGATGGGTGCCGGGACACCGGGAATTCGCTGGATCAAGGCCTCCATTTCCGCCAGCTTTCTCGCCAAGTCTTCATCTCTAATTGCAAATGGGCCAGTTGTGGCTGGTTGAGTGAATTCATTGGTGAACAGCTGGTCTTGGGTGAACTCCCTTGGACCGTGTCCGTCAGGCTGTTGGTTAACCTGGGTTGGCGGCGTGGTCGTCTGATTTAGCCCTAGTATGGTAGGTTGTGCGCCTCCAACGGCGGCATTGCTCATTGCTACGCCCGGCGTGGTGAAGATGGTTCGAGCATGTTGTCCTCCGGTGATGGTTGTTCCATCTTGTCGGAGTGTTCCTGACGTTCTGGCGTCCGGGTTGAGTTGACCAAGTTCCCGCACTTGCTCCAGCGCGGATGTTGTCATGTTAATTCCTGCATTCAAAGTCACACGACCAGGGTCAGTCTGGTTACCAACTACATTACGGTTTCTTACCGAAGATGACGGATCCGTCACGAGGTGGTTGGATCCGTCCTTGCGAGTGATCGGTGTATCTCCCAGAGGTTGCATGGAAGACACTTGGGCTCGGAAGCTGGGAGGTTCGATGATCTCGATAGGCTCCATAGCTTCGAGACGGTCATACAAGTTGGCGTTCTCTTTTTCCAACTTTTTGCATCTCTCTCGCTCCTGATTCATCTGTTCAGTCAGGGCAGCGATCTGGGCGGCTAGGTCAGCCTGAGCAGTCACGTGGGGAGCGTCGGGAGTTTCGGATCCGTCACGACCGTCAGACATGATTGATGCTCGTAGAGATATGTGGAAAGTGCGTTGATTCGCTTGATTGCTAGGGCCCCACGGTGGGCGCCAAATTGTTGGGGATGGATCCAACAACCACGAAATAGGACGTCGGGTACGTCCGGATCGGCGGGCACTAGCAACCTGAGAACCACAGACACGTTAGAGCCCTTCTAGGAACACCGGTGGGGGTGTCGATGGAAGGGCCTCCGACGCTCAAGTCAGTTCAACAATAAAGGATATTTGATGGAATTCGTAAAAATAATAATAAGACGTAAAATTAGTGAAATAATAAAGCAAGGTTGAAGTAGTCGGTCTGGCTGGTCGGACTAGTCAGCCTGACGGATCAGGGTTGCTCTGAACTTCAAACCGTGAGAGCGTGGAGGCGGATTGATTGAGCGAGAAAGCCAATAAGTGCAGGTAGCAGTGATTAGAGTATGAATCATTCGATGGGTCGTCTGACCTAGTCGGGTTGTATATATACTAGTCTCTTGGCGGCTAGGGTTGCTTCTATGCTTAAGTTCCACCCTAACTGCTCCGAATTTTTAGGAAAAGATATCCCACGATGCCTCCTTGCTTTTCTTGTTCACCAAGTAGCAGCCCTTTCTAGGGTTTGACATGACGAACCTGTATGTCTATGGGCCGTTTGGTTTTTCAATATGGATCGAATCTGACCCATCCGATTGGATCGTCTAGTTGGACCGAACAAATTCATTTGGGCCTTATACGAATTTTGCCCAATACAAGTGGAAAAAAAATAAAGAAGTAAAAAAAAATGAATAACTGTGTATTATTAGTTGGAGTAGTTTTCCAGAATGGATAGAAATTTATTTGGATCATACTATTATTTTGCATAAATCTTGTAGCCAATAATCTATATAATATAAAATAGGAGTTTCTTCTCTCCATTTTTCTCCTTTTTCTCTCTCTCTCTTTTTTCACTAAATTTTCTTCTATTCCTTTTCTTTTCTTTTTTTATATTTTAATTACATTATAAATATTAGTATCAAATTTAATTCATGAAAAAATATTCAATATGTATCTTAAATTTAATATAGTATAAACATCAAAAATAAATTTAAACGAATAAGTTAAGAAAATTTTAAAATTTACAACTTTTTATTTATGTTTGTGCATGAAAATATTAATATATTAATATCAATAATAATAACACCTAATTCTAATTTTCGTTATCGAATAATTTTTAAAATTTAATTAATAACTATAATTATCATTATACTTTACATAAAGTTGAAGATTTACATTTTCAAATTCGTGATTTTATTGAATAATTGATGTGAATTATTTTATTTTATTTTTACTTTTGTTCATATTTTAATTTTATTTAATATTTATATTTATTTGTTTAAATATAATGTCTAATTTCAATGTTCGTCGTGCATTGCACGAATGAGAATACTAGTAATAATAATAATAATACAATGTAGATAATATTATAGTAAAAATAATTAAATTTTGCCTGAGAGGCATTTATCTAGGGTTTGCGAAGTCTGAATGCTGAAGCTTAACAACATGGCTTCTTCCGCCCTCTTCCGCCGGATCTCATCCTCTCAAATTCGCAGATCTTCCCGGATAGCGGCAAATCGGCTGATAACCGGCGGCGTCACTTCACCAGAATCTCCGCCGGCTCCATGGCAGATGTTGACGACGGAGCGTGCCAAAGATGACGAGTTGATTTTCAGATTCCGATGCTGCGCCGAGAGCAACATCTACAATTTCTACAGCCAATTCACGAACTGTAACATGGATTGCGTGGGGTCGTCGCACGGTTGGGTAATTTTTCAGGAGAATCAAATCCCGAATTGGACGGATGGCGGCGTGCATCTCTCAGATCCGATCACTCGCCGACACGTAAAGCTTCCTCCCCTCGACAAAACCATGGAGAAATCGGCCAGAGTCACCCTCGCCGGGAGAGAAGGAAAGGCCTTCGTGATCTCCGGTGCGGACCAGAGGCTGGCCTTCTGCGATCCCCAGCGCAGCCGCGATTGGACCGTCTTCGGCGGCGACGAGCCGTACGAGAGCGCCGTGTATTCGATTAGCCACCGGCGGCTCTTCTGCATCACGTCCAGCTTCAATTTCGAGGCGTGGGATGTGGATGATCGCGAATCGGAATCCCCGAGGCTCGATTGGGCGACCCGATTCGACAGCCCGTACCCGGACGGGTTGACGCGGGTGGTGTATCTACTGCGTGCGGATGAGCGGGTGTTTGTGGTGGTGCGGCTCGTCAATCTCGACCGCAGATATAGGTATCTAGGCGACTTCGTGGGTCCTACAATTGGTTTCGATGTGTACGAGATCGACGGCGGATTGATGAGGAAGATGGAGGAGTCGTTGGAAGGGCTGACGATGTTCGTGGGGATGAATCAGCCGTTTGCGGTGAGAGACGTCGCCGGATTGAAAGCCGATGCCATCTACTTTGCAGGCGACAATCGTATCAACAGCGGTTACGACGATCACGGTATTTTTGATTATCGAAAGGGGGCTGAGTGTCGTCGCTGGACCTTTTCTCATCCAAACTACGACTCTTATCACTCACTGTGGTTCATTCCCAACGCTGACTAGTTTATTGTTATTAGGGTAAGTAGCGTCAAAATTCATCCAACTTTGAAAGAATTTTCATTTTTTTCGTGACTTTTAAATATTAGTGTAAAATACATAAATTTTTGATCGAGTTTGATTTTTTCTTTTCCCACGATGAAGTTTTCGGGCCATACTTTTTGTTACCTTATACTTTCGACACGTGTTTTAAGAAAAATGTGGATATTTGGAAAATTGATTAGATATAAAAATAAATGAGTTGTATGGACCCTACTATTAAAAAATAGATGTGACATATATTTGGTGGAAAATAAATGAGTTGTGTTCTACCGTATTATTAAAAATGAATGTGACATATATTTGGTGAATGAAGGGAGTAATAAGTGACGCCACTTACTAATATTGACTTGAAAACGATGTCGTTTGATAAAATAAATAAAACGTCGGTTTAGTCACTGATTTAATTAATAGACCTAATTTTCTCTTAATTTTTTGATTTGTATCTAGTTTTACACTCATTTGTGTGCAAACACTAAGAAGTCAATGTCTCATACTCCCTCCGTGCCAAATGAAATGTCTTACTATTTTTCTATTTGGGTTGTCCCACTTCAAACGTTGGTTGTCTTATTTTTCTATTTGGGTTGAACCCACATCACCTTTTTAACTATACATCACACCACTTAATAATATAATTAACATTTATCATAAATAATCGTGCTGAAAAAAAAACACGACATTTCATTTTGGATGGAATGAGTACCTTTTTTCTGGAGCGGTTGGAATTGTTGTACAAAATCCTTGCTTTTTGTCTAGAAGAGAGGTGCAATTTATGGGAAAAATTATACTCAACTAAAAGTTAGAAGATTTTGGAGCTGTTTATGCTTGTTAGTATTATTACTCCCTCTGTCCATCAACCAAAATAACAAATTAAGACACGAATTAATGAACTGATTTATTATTATCATTATTATCATTATTATTATTATTATTATTATTATTATTATTATTTAAGAGCAATTAGTTGTTGGCTACAAGATTTGTGCAAAATAATACTAGTATATAATCTTGAATTGATTATATTGGATTATGTACTAAATCGGTGAGTTTTGTTCAACTACTTCATAATCCAAAAAATACAAAAACACAACATCTCTTTATGTCTCAGAACTTGGACTCGATTTAATAACACATTGATATTCATAAAATAAATTTCGAGGTGATCTTGGGTACACTCGGGTGTATCGTACAATCGGATTACACATTCACTTAAACTTTGACCCGCACCCTGATTTGAGCTCATATCATGACCCAACTCATATAAATAATACTATTATGAGTACGGGTCAACCCGGGTGTACGGTACACCCAGGTGTACCCAAGATTTTATGATAAATTCCACACCTATCTTGTGCAACCAGCCTTTAGCTTCGATCTAAGTACTTTTTTTTATTATCAGAAGGGAGCTGAGTGTCGTGGCTGTCCTTTTCACTTTATTCAATTTTTCACCTATCACATTTAAAACATAAAATATTAATTTCTTAAAATTAAAGTTGTAAATGAGTTAAGCTATCCGTGAGTTATTCGATGTTCGATTCGAAAAAAGTTCGATCGGTAATTTAATGAGCAGCTCGTTCAGCTAATCCAAACTTGAGTATGATGATATTCGACTCGTTAGCTCGTGAGTAAGCTCTTTTTTTTTATAAGAAAAGAATTTTGAGTGATTACAAATCGGCCAGAAAATACAAAAAGAGAATATAGTAAAAATAGTTAAACTTTATTTTAATTTAAAAAATAAATTAAATAAATCAAAATTTTATCTATTAAACTCTAATTAGTACTCCCTCCGTCCCAAACGAAATGTCCCATTTCTTTTCGGCGCGGAGATTAAGAAATGTGTATAAAGTAGATAAAGTGGGTTGGTGGAAATTATTTAAATATTAAGTATAGAGAGAAAGTGTATTGCCAAAAAAGGAAATAGAACATTTCGTTTGGGACAGCCCAAAAAGGAAAACAGGACATTTCGTCGAAATGTCTCATTTCTTTTCGGCACGGAGATTAAGAAATGTGTATAAAGTAGATAAAGTGGGTTGGTGGAAATTATTTAAATATTAAGTATAGAGAGAAAGTGTATTGCCAAAAAAAGAAACAGAACATTTCGTTTGGAACAGCCCAAAAAGGAAAACAGGACATTTCGTTTGGGACGGAGGGAGTATATTAAACTAATTTGTGAGTCACCTCATAGATTTATTGATGATAAAAACAGGTAATGCTAATTGCTAAATATCTAGGTTTTGCGATGTCTGGATGCTGAAGCTTAACAAACATGGCTTCTTCCGCCCTCTTCGGCTGATAACCGGCGGCGTCACTTCACCTGAATCCGCCGGCTCCATGCCGGATGTTGATGCCGGAGTTTGCCAAACATGACGAGCACATATTTTCAGATTCTAATGCTGTGCAAGAGCAATGTCTACAATTCCCACAGCCAATTCGACTTATCGTTGCACGGTTGGGTAGCTTTTCTAGCTAGTAGCTCATCTAATACACTACACACTGAATCAGCAAAGCATGAACAATTTGACATCCGAAATCCAAAATCAAATCAACAAGGAAATTTCAAGTCCCAAATCAAAATCCTCCATAAATATTCCTAAATCTCTTCCATCATCCCTAAAAAAAAGTGAATAAAAGAGAAAACCCCAACAAAATCATCACCGAGAAAGTTCACCTTCAATCCCAACTGATTTGAGTTCACCTTCTGTTATAATCCCAGAAACAGAAAACAAATGCACACAACAGTATAGCCAAGAGATTACATAATAAAATGACATAGGTGGCAAAGTTTTTGATGATATTATCAACCTTTCTTCACAACTTTCTGCAGATGTCTATCCCAGCACGCATTCCATTCTTCTGCACTTTGGCCACTGCATTAACAAATTTAAAACTTGGTCATTATACAATGTTGATAATATAAGCAAAAGACTAGAGGATTCATACATACTTAATCGGCATCGATTTCCGCAATTTGGGAGTTGGGAATGAAGTAGTAATAGTAGAAATCCCCAGCACATCTTCACAATCATAAATATCTAGTTCTTTCAATATCCGCCCAACCCAGTCATAGACTAGTAGTTGACGGCGGCCCGGAGAAGATTCTCGTGAAACATACATCAATGAACCATTCAAGTTCAATGGTTTGTCAACATTATTGATAATGGCATCATCATTGTATAATTTAGACCATACTTCATCTATTCCATATTCCCAAACCTGAAAAGTCTTGGACTCTCCAACTCTACTATAGAAAATGACACCTAAACGATAGTTTGGAGTTACGACAACTTGACAAACTGGAGTATCTCCATTAAAAGATCTTACATTAAAAGATGGTGGTAAGGAGATGTAAGAAAAAATTTCTTCACTGAAATTAAATGCTAGAATGAAATTCATAGCTAACCAATGAAAACTACAATCCACAAGGGCATAACCGCCATCGGCGCAAAGAAACGAACTTCCTTCGGACTCAATCTCTTTCCAAGAATTACGTTTGAAGGAAAACAACTCACATTTTCTAGTGGCACCAGAAAAACTATAAGAATCTTCAACGTTGTACTTAACAACATCAAAGATTCTAATGACCTTGTAGTCGTCAGATTTAGCATCATACCCAAAACCACAATTATAAAAACTGATATAAGACGAAGGGGGAGCGGGGAGGGTCGGGGGAAGGAATTTCACGGTGTTAGCAAACGGGTTGCAAAGAGCAATCCGACCATTAAAAGTATTGAAACAGAAAATCCCACCACAATAACTAGCCTCAATGTAATCTACATAGTCAAATTCGCCCATAAATGACATGTCAAGAAAGAAACCATCCAAGTGGTCACCATTCAGGCTAATAGCCTTTAAATATTGACAGCCATTCAGATTGCCATGCAATCGCGTCACAAAAACGACGTCCTCCATTTTCTTATCCGTGCTTCGAACCTGCAATAGCACAAATATATATAATCAGAATATTAAAATGGTAGAAGATTAGGTTCATAAAAAAATATGCTTGAGTGTGAGACTTGAGTGCCACAGCCATTCGTATACATACTCATATGGAGTATATTATGTACTGTCTTTTCAAATAAAGCAGAAATCGGATAAATGAATTAAATGGCAGCAACTCGTAAGGATTTGTGAGGAGCCCTTTTCTTGTAAAAATGGAAAACGGCATATAAAAGAGAAGAAAAAGACTGATAAGAAAAACACAGAATGGGAGCAAAAACAGAGGAGAAGAAATAAGGGAGGTGGAGGTTTACATCACCTAAAAGAGAACAGAAGCTCGGTGTTTGTGAGGAATAAGGGATCAAGAGCAGCTATTTATACTAAAGGTTAAGGCTTTCATTTTGAAAAGGAGCATCAATCAAATAAATCTTTCCATCATAATTGTTCGTGGCTGAACAAGGTGATGAAGATTCCGGAGAATTTTACTTTGGGCTCAAGCAATGGACTCCAAAAAAGAATTTGAGCTGAAATAAATAAATATATATATATATATATATATATATATATATAATTGTTTGGGCTTTAATATGTAGTACTCCCTCCGTCCCAGCTTTTGGTATCCAGTTGAGAACGGCACGGATTTTAATAAAGTCATTGATGTGTTGTGAGTGGAATAAGGGTCCACATTATATGTGAGAGTTAAAATAATTAAAATGGAGTAAGGGCCCCACCTACTTTTACTAAAAATAGAAGTGGATACCAAAATGTGGGACGACCAAAAAAGGAAAGTTGAATACTAAAAGCTGGGACGGAGGGAGTATCTTAGTAAGACAAAATAAATAAAATCCCCAACATAATAATAATAATGGTAGAAGATTAGTTTCATAAAAAAATAAAACCAATATTGTTCAGAAACTAAAAACATTTAAAATTTGTAAAACTAACAGAAGATATGAAAATTCTAGAAACATAAGTTGTGTAATTGAAGAAAAGAGAATATTGGTTTTATTTTCAAATGAAGAGATGAGAAACTTACGTGAGAGAAGAAGTTGATCGGTAAAAGATGTATTGAAGGTTCGAGTTGTATCAGAAGAGGCGCTTGTGTTTGGTCGAGTACACCAGATTGTCGTAGGTGTGGTCGCCGCCGAAGAGAGTCCACTCTCCGCCGCAGCGGCGCGGTCGGCAGTGGGCGCGAACCGAAAGTCGCGGAGGCGAGAGGCGCGTCTGAGGCGGAGAGGATCACGCGATCGGCGGTGGGGAGAGGTGGAAGCTTTACGTGTCGATCGACGATTGGATTTGAGAGAAACAGATCGGTGTTTTTCCGATTGTACAAAGCTAACCAACCGTGTGATGATCCGACGAAATCGACGTCGTCGATTACGTCGATTTCGGCTGGTAATTGCAATTCATCGCTGAATATCTTGTTTTTGTGAATCACTTCCTCCTTCGTTGCGAGGCAGTGGAATCTGTAAGCTAGGTCACCGCTTTCATCGACGGCAGGTGGCAGCATCAGCCATGGCGCCCAGGGACGGAGCCAGGGGGCTTGATTTGCGATTTTTTTTGAGATATGTCCATACCTAAAATAACTTTGTTATACAAAAGTTGATTTGCTTGTTATATTTACTCATATATACTTAACTTAAGGATAATCGTGTTATTTAAAACTATATAATTGTTCGCTATTATTTTCACCACGCCGCAAGTGTACGGTGTAGTTGCAATATAAGGGAAGCAAGGTCGTATTCCACAAGGATTGGTGAATTTAAACTTCTAAATATTATTAATAAGTTGCTTTCAATCTATTTAGACAACCAAAGTTCAAGAGGTATTGATAACTAAAACAAAGCTAAATAAAGCAAGTAAACTAAAATAACAACAAAACAATTTTAGTTAACAAATTGGGGAATGACTCGAAGGAAAGTTATCCTAGGGACTAGATTTCGATGGATCGTAATGAACTTCAATCTAAATCAATATAAATCTTGATATGGCCTACTTATCTAGGACGATCTCCCCACTAGTTTTAGCCCCCTCCCGGACGACTAAAGCAGTAGATTACGGGTCACAATTGCCGTCCCCGGTCAATTTCTAACCTATAACTCCCAATAGCACAAAAGATCAATAAGCCCTCACCCACCTCTCAACCTCCCGGTTTATTGAGATGATATGTATCAAACTCCTAATCTATTGTAATTATCCTCTCCCGATTCAAATCACAAATTAGAAATGCACAAAAGGTGGCCAACCAATCATACAAGAGATAAATCTAGGACTTGAAAAGATAACAATAAGCACAATCAAGATATATATTAAACAAAGAAATCAATCCATTACAAATCCATCTAATCTAATCCCTAAGATAAGGGATTTTAGCCAAGCATATTCATAATAAAAACAAATCCCAAGTCATAAGAAAACATAAATAAAGATATAGAGAGATAGAGATTCATAGACAAATCCTATAATTTTGATCTTCAATCATGTAGTCTTGATGAGCTCCTTTCCAAGTCTTCCCCTTCTTTCTTTGATTTTGGTGTTGTTCTTGTGTGTGGAAGAGAGAAAAAAGGTAGAGAATGGAGGCTAGGGTTTGGAATTGGAGTGTTGGGGAAGATGGAGTGGGTGTGTGTGATGTTAGATATGAGAAAAGAGGGGGAAAATGGAGTTTTGGGCTAAAAATCACGTCTGGGCCCACCAAAAGGCGGATCCCCGCCTCTTCCCCGCGGTCACGGCATGAACCGCGGTTGAAAACGCGGCTGGAAGCAGGGGAGGCCGCGGTCATGGGCCGCGGCTCGGACCGCGGGTGACTGTCAAAAACGTTCTGGACTGCTCTGGAGCAGAGGCCCGCGGTCGGGCCCGTGGCCGCGGCCCGGACCGCGGGTTACTGGGCAATTTTGGAGCAGAGGCCCGCGGTCGGGCCCGTGGCCGCGGCCCGGACCGCGGGTGCCTGGGCTTTATGCGCAGTCAGCTTGTTCGGCTCCGTTCTCCCTCGTCCGGACTCGGATTTGATCACCGTTTGCGCTCACGAATTCCTATCGAGACGTACTTCGATCTCATGTCTTCAAAATCCTCCAATTAATCCTTGATTTTCCCTGAAATCACTCCAAAACTACACCAAATAATCAAAACTCAACAAAACTCAAAATTGGGATACAAACACATATTAGCAATCAATTCATGGGGGAAAATGACAACAATTCATGCGATATTGAGGTACGAAAACCATGTTTGTCAACCCCCCAAACTTAAAGCGTTGTTTGTCCCCAAACGACAAAAAGAAGAGAAATAAAAGATAACAAACATGTGAGAATGAATTGGTGTCATTTCAAGGGCTTCAACAATTTCAAAAATCTTCCAAAAGTGTATCACAAGTAGAAATGCATTCCAAGAAATCACAAGTGATGAAGAGTTCAATATTATGGCCTCCAAGCTTGAATCCTCACAAATGTGGATGTTTCAATGATGCACTCAACTCTCAAGTGTTTAGATTGGACGTGTTTGCACTCAAATTGAAACAATGTATGCAATCTACCATAAGCTTGCCATTTATCCTAACTCTCTATACTTCAATGTGTTATAAATAATGATCAACAAGGGCTTTTCTTTAGGTTGCAATGAGGGCTCTTTGGTGAGGTGAGGTGTTTATAGGCAAAGTGACTCATATATAATTCCCAAATTGAATAAGTCATACTCACCAATGTTCTTTTCAAATCAATCAATAATCAATATCCCCACATTTCTTCTTTTTCACCCTATAAATACTTATCAAGATCATAATTCAAAAGGCAAATCACTCCCCTTTGTACTATTTTATTCAACATTTCTCTTTATTTTTCTTTCTTTTTTCTTTTTGAGTTTATAGGAGACTAGTGATTTTCACTCAATCAAAGTATGACAAGCAATTTCAATAATTTCCTAACCATTTTCATCAAAGCAACCACCAACAATCAAAGTTCTACCCCTTTTTCATTGGTTAATTCAAAGAAAAGCTAAAAAGGCACAAAGTGGGTAAACTAGGATTGCATAAGAATTTGGACATTATTTAGGTTAAGTGGCTAACAAGGATGGCCTTAAATCACTTCAATATTAACAACACATCTACTTTTATTTTCAAGAGAGGACTCATGGCAAGTTCTAGAGACCAACATACATGCTCAATTGATTTACACTCAAGAACAAAATGAGATTGTGAATGTATGACAATCAATGGCTCAAATCTTACAAGCTCATTTTCAAGTTCTTGGAGGCAAAACATTTAGCTCATTAATCAAAAGTTCAAACTTTTCATGCAAAAATTCACATGTGAAACACAACAATTTCACCTATTAGGGTTTAGTGTTCAGGCTTAGGGTTTAGTTTTCACCTATTAGGGTTTAGTGTTCACGCTTAGGGTTTAGTTTACAGGGTTTAGGGTTTAGTTTATAGAATTTAGGGTTTATAAAATATAATACTGTATATAAATGAAGGAAAATACCTATATTTATATAAGTATACATTTGTGCGAACAAATGTATATTTTATGCTTATTAAAAGTAATACTCCCTCCGTCCACCAATTCAAGGCCTACTTGCCTTTTTGGTCCGTCCACAAAAACAAGGCCTACCTATTTTTGGTAAGTTTTTATTCATTATTTAATCAAAAAAGTCAAAGATTCTTTACATAAAAGTGGGACCCTTTCTCCACTCAACTAATAAAAATACATTTTTTCTTAAAAAGTGGAACCCTTTTCTCCAATCAACTAATAAAAACACATTTTTTCTTAAAACCCGTGTTTTTTCATATGGGCCTTTAATTGATGGACGGAGGGAGTAATTATTATAAACAAATGTAATAATTTAGGATTTAGGATTTCGGGTTTGGAATGCGGGCCGGGTCGGGCGCGGGTCGGGGCGGACCCGTCGCACACTGTGCGACGATCGCACCCAAGACTAGCTGTATTATTACTATTATTATTATGCTTGCCTTTTAATAGAAAATGTATGAAATGCCCAAAAAAAATTATTTGTTATTTAGATTATACTTGTCTTTTAATAAAAAAATGCCTAAATATACGGAATGTTCAAAAAAAAAATTGTAATATAATGAAACTATACAATCTATGAAAATGTTGTTCTTATTATTACTATTATGCTTGTATTTTAGTAAAAAATACCTTAAATACACGGAATGCCCAAAAAAAATGTGAAGGATTAATAAGCTACATATACTAGTATAAATTATGAACTCATGAATTTTTAAAATTAATATTTTTTGTTGTTATGGAATTAAAACTCGAAATCTTGAATTATTCCAATAAAGTAATTAATTGATTATATTTAATTTTTATGTTTTTATGATTGAAATAATTCTTAATTTATATTTTAAAATGGGATTTTATTTTAGTGGAGTGGTATAAAATTGAAATACGTACTCCCTCTGTCTCATTATAAGTGACTCAAAACTTTTCGGCATGAGAATTAATGAGAATGTGTGTAAATTTGTTAAATGTGATAGGACCCATACTTTTAAAGAGTTAAATTTTTTTTAGTTATGGAAACGAACCACTTATAATGGAACTATCCAAAATAGAATATAGGTTACTTTTAATGAGATTGAGGGAATAATATCTTTGACTTTTGGCCTTCTGGGGGACGCGATGGAAAAATTCATGAGCTTAAAACATGTGATGCGGCTGATCAAGCTGGCCAATTTCATATCTACCGCTATTTAAAATATAATTATTTTTAACTGTATAAAACTGTAGATCTCAGTTCTCTGATAATATTGTGATACTTTCATTTTAAAATAATTGTTTGATCATTTTTATTGAGAAAGATTATTGAAAAATAAAAGGTTATTAGCTAGTAAATACACGAATTTTTTATATTTTTTGAAATTTAACACGACTTAATTTTAGCCCACAAATACACGAACTTAGCATTTTTTGTGATTTTTGACATTGACAAGAAAAAATTTTAATTTACTATTAACGTGAAGACCGGTATACCATGTCATTCACTCTCTAATCAAAATAATTAATCAAATTACTCTATTCAAGCGCATATTTCGTAGTCCACGACTCCACGTCATGTATTCCGGCCTCCACCTCAACAATAAATAGAGTTTTTTCTTGTCGATGTCAAAAATCAGAAAAAAAATGCTAAGTTCGTGTATTTGTGGGCTAAAAATAAAAATCATGTTAAATTTCAGAAAATATAAAAGTTCGTGTATTTACAGGCTAATAACCCAAAAATAAATTATACCATTATACTCCCTCCGTCCCATTGGGCTTGTCCCATTTGGCTCGGGCACGGTTATTAAGGAGAGTATTAATAATGTTAAGTGTGTAGATAAAGTAGGAGAGAGAAAGAGAGAGAATGTGATAAAGTAGGAGAGAGAAAGTGATAAAGTGAGAGAATGAGACAAGATGGTGGGACAAAAAAAAAAGGCAAATGGGACAAGATCAATGGGACGGAGGGAGTACAATTTTTCTTTTGTGTTTTAATATGCATGTATTTTAGTCCATGTAAAGATGTTTTCTTTTTCAATTTTTGTTGTTTCTTTAAAAAATTGAAAAGAAAAAAGAAAAATACACTGTTTTTTATTGAGCAGTGGTTATTGCGATTCTGTATACAATCATAGTATGATATTGTTGTCTATTTCCATCAAACAACAATGGCGGAGCTCAGTTTTTTGCTGGGGATTTTAGGTAACACAAGCTAAATTCCTATTTATCAACCTCAAATCTCGTACTAATCATTTCTTCGTATCTGCTTTCATTTTTTCTCAGGTAATATCTCCGCATTTCTAATTCTGCTTTCGCCTATGTAAGTTCATCTTCGATCTCTTGATATCATCGGAATTTTTCGAAATTGAGGATCCCGATTGTGCTTGTTGCAGAGGAACTTTCGCGAGGATAGTGAAGAAGCGATCGACCGAAGATTTCTCGAGCTTCCCATACATATGTATGGTGCTGAATGCGTCGCTGTGGACTTACTACGGAATCATCAAACCAGATGCATTGCTTACTACCGTCAATGGATCCGGCGTCGTTATCTCCACCGTCTATCTCTCTCTCTATCTCGTATTTGCTCCTCCGAAGGCTAGGGTAAGCTCGATTTTGTTATTCAATAAGAAGTTGGGGGTTTTCTGAGATCTGAGCAGCAGCTGCTTGATGAAATGCTTAGCTGAAATAAAAAAAAATTATATTTTACAATACGAGTGATTTTCCGGCGGCGGTTTCAGGTGAGGACGGCGGCGGTAGCGGCGGTGATGGATGTAGGGATTGTGGCGGCGGCGATATGGGTGAGTGGGTGGGAATTGGAGGGAGAATCGAGCATCAGTTTTACTGGGTTTCTGTGTGCATGTTTCAACCTTCTTCGCTACGCTTCCCCTTTGTCTATCATGGTAAGAAATTATTTTTATTTTTATTTTATATTTTATATTTTCTTGCATCAATTTTTTATTTTTATTTTTAGGTTTTTAGTGAAGCTTGAACTAGTGCATATCTGTCTTTATTTTAATTTGTTGGAGCTAGGTGCAATGAATGATAATTTTTTATTCTTAATTTTTTGCATATATATCTTAGAAGGTTTCGATAATTTAATCAAACGCGATCTAGACGTAAAATTTATTTATTCAAAGATAAGATAACGACTAATTTGAATGTGTTGTCACACTTATATATATATATATATATATATATATATATATATATATATATATATATATATTCACTTTGATTGTTTATTTGCTTTCTCTCCTTTTTGTGTGTGTTAATCCATAAATTAACAAATCTACTCATTTTTAAATTATCCTACGAATTACTCCTTATGTCCCACGAATCTTGACACGTATTTTTTTTGGGGTCGACCCACGAATCTTGACACATTTCTAAATATAGTAACAATTATTACATTCTCTCTCCTACTTTATCACATTTTCTCTCCTATTTATAACTTTTATACTTTGTTACCTACACTCTTAAAACACTAATTTACAATTTCTTAATTTCCGTGTCGAAACCAAACGTGTCAAGATTCGTGGGACAGAGGGAGTATTCAATTTTCTATTTTTTTTAACTGAACTTGATCTTTGTCATTTTCGAATACTTAACTTTTTCGGTTAATTTCTTATTTTCTTAGACGTCAGCAGAATTTTGCATGTAATAATACTAATATATCACTATATGAGCATAATATTTTAAATAAAATCATATGGAGTATATGGGCCGGACCTAATTCTGTATGACTGTATACATATATTGGGCCAATATTTTTTTTTTTTGAGAAAAATTGGGCCAATATTCTATGATACTATTACTTTCATTAAATTTAAGGGCTTATACTATTATTTACAGCCCTCACTTTTCTCATTATAGCACCAACAATCTTTTTTTATCATTTTTTTATATATATTTTTTGTACAGTGACTGCCTATTATTTAATTGAAAAATCATTATTTTATTATCTAAATAAAAGTATATTTTTTTATGTGTGATAACACTCAACTTATTAATATTTTTCAGAAAGAAGTGGTGATGACAAAGAGTGTGGAATACATGCCACTCTTGCTCTCAATTTGCCTCTGCGCCAACGGCCTTATTTGGGCTATTTATGCCATGTTAGTTCGTGACATTTTTCTCCTAGTAAGTCTCCTATTTGCTTTACTTTATTTTTTTACATTGTTAATTGTGTCTAGATACACGAATTTTCATCACATTAAACTAAAACTTCTTCCTCCAAATACACGAAGTTTTAGTTATTCTGATTTTTCACGCGCTTGTCAATTGTCCACTAATCAATATTGAGGTGAACGCTTGAAATGTCTAGATAGCTTAAACGACTGATGTACTAAGCTACGTAGTTGAATATTTACTTCATTTCAGCTACGCACAATGACATTAATTTTTCGAAAATTGATAGTTATATAAAAAATCAAAATAATTTAATATTCTGCAAATAGCAATTCAAGTATTTATATATAATTACTCCTTTCTTTGCATTAACCCTCTCAAATTAGAATTCTTTGAATAATGTGGTTCCATATTAGTTAGAATTTCATACCTTTGAGTAAATTATTAGCATGTGATATAAGACTTTGAGATAGAGAATCTCCTTTGGCTCGATAACTTCACAATTTTTTATTTTATTTTTTATTTTTTTAGATGCAAATTATGATTGAAAAAGATAATATGGCATAATGTGTTGTATATAAATGAAGGTACCGCATAGCATGGGGTTTGTACTCGGAGCATCGCAGTTAGTACTCTATGCTATGTATAGAAAAGCAAAGTCATCAAAATCAAATAGTGGAATTGGTGATTTGGAAGAGAGATGTGAACATCACCAACAACTCCTTATTCCATCTCACAATTGATTATTCATTATGTAACACCTATTGAAGAAATGTTACTTATAGACATTTTTTTTACATCTTGCTTAATTAATTGTTGACACTTAGCACAATAATTAAGAAAACATCAATTGATACTTAGATAATGACTCTTGTCATACAATATTAATTATTGTTATTGGAAAATTAATCTCACACTTCCTATAATTAATAATATGACCAACCGATTATCTATTTGATGTAATAAATCTATGCAGTCACATTATAGCCACCCACTAACTAATTTGATAGAAAAAAAAAATGATTTATTTAATTTATTTTTTAAATAAAAATAAGATTTTGTTATTTTATTGTATTCTCTATATTGAACTTTTTTTTTTAAATGCCAAATTTTTTTATTTTAAATTCTTCATTTATTGTATTCTCTCGTATCATATATATAGGAGAAAAATATAGATAATTGGAAAGCGTAAGAAATCAGCTTGATATAAATGAAGAGTTTTATAATAAAATATCCAATCAAAGGCTTAAAATATTTTATATTTTAAGACGTGCTGCTGCAGAATATCATTCTACGAGGAGTAGAAACATCAAGTCATGCCGATGAATGCTTCTGTGCCGTAGCTTGCAAACAAAATTGAACAAACATACACAAGGATCCACATTTTGTTGGCCATCACATTAGATGAATATCTAATGTCTTTCATTCTTCCTTTCTGATGAATGATCATCACAAGGTAAAGAATGAAATGAAAAATTCTCAAAAAATTTGAGATACTTTTTAATGGCTGGGAATCATATATATAATAATATATATTAGAGAGGGGTGCCACTAAATGAGATGTTTGTGGTTCCAAAAATCTCCTTAATACCCAAAAAGATCAGCTACTCTTGTATAACTACACATGTTTCTGACAATATCTCTCGCCAATATTCAAGATAAAATGCAAAATCTATCAGCAAAAGGCTTACTCTACTTTTACTCGAAACCGGATTCAACGACACATTTTACTTCATCAGAATCATTTGTTGGATTAACACATGGAAATAGCAACTGATGATGACAATCAGCAAAAGTCGAGCAATGCTTATTGTTTTAATACTACTTCTTACCAATGCATATTTTCAAAGATAGCAATTAAAGTGAAGCCAACACTAGAAATTCTAATAAATCATGTCTATAAACCGCGACAGAATCTGCAGATTTAACATTCACAAGAAAAGGGTAAGTGTGTTGGGTGGGGTGAAATGGATGATTGAGAAGATGAAAGAATCTGCAGATTGAGCATGGCATAATAGAGGGAAGTTGTTACCTGGAAAACTAGTAACATAATACAAAGAGACTTCTCTGTCTTCTTCCCGAACTGTCTTAAGAAAAGTTCACCAGAGTACCATCATTCGTTCCGGTCAGTAGGCCGGACTTTGGGTCAAACCTGAGCACCACGAATAATGAGTTACGCACCAATATAGGGAGAATATTCCTACAACATAAGAAAACAGGAAAGCAGTGGACAGAGTACCTAGGCAGTCGATGCCGTGGACAAGGTACAATACCAGCCAGCTGTACAAAGAAATGGTTTGACATTGTTCTTATATCCAGCTTCATAAGCGAGAGCAAAGCAGAGTGTGCCCATGTGTGTGTGTGTGTGTGAGAGAGAGAGAGAGATAACCTGAGGGAGTGATAGCAAGAAGTTGAGAACTTGAGGCGCAAAGAAAATCAGAAGTGTTTCACTGGAAAAGAATTGTTCCAACTAATATATTAGTTGAAGGTTCAAATAATGATTTAATAACCTCGGAAAGAAACCACAAGCAGAAAATAGCTCATTTCCAGCAACAGATCTCATACACTCGGTTAGGTCTTGTATTCATAATTTTATCCCGTAAAACCCATTATGTACTAAAAAAACATTGTTCTAAGGATTATGAAGTCAATAAGCATTCGCAAAGTGAAGAAACAGACCTGAAATGGCCTAAAATGCCAGCCACTGCCATGGTCATTCCGGCAAAGTAAGTGTAGGTGTCGCCAACAAAAACTGACGAGGGATACCTGTAATAAAGATGCAAGGAAATATCAGGTGTTAGCAAGCAGAGGGCTTCTTACTATACCCGAAAGAGTTGCAGGCATCATTACCAGTTGTAAGAAAGCAATGCTAGAGAAGTGGCAAGCAAAGGCTGTGTAAGGTAAATGGAGAAAGCATGTGCTTGCTCGTATTCAGGATCTGCAGATGCTCCAATTTGCACGACATTGTGTATCAAGATCTGCAATTATGATGCAGTCAGATTCAGCCGGTGAAGTCAGATTATGATACACGCATACAAAGTCTGTGGCTTACAGCACATGCAATAACCACTCTGTCCAACTTCAAGCCTGTTTATACCAGCGTGAATGTTGATATATATCCACCCTGTCCACAAAACGTCATGTTACAAGAAAAACGGAAGGATCACATCAGAACTCGCCAATGAAAGTTATAAGCAGAATAGGTTACCTAAATCTAAAATCTCTACCCCAACATATGGAATAAGAGGCTTCGGTATAATTATAGATGTGTGGCCTGCGTAGGCCATTAACAAGGGAAGCGCAGCAATAGATGGCAACACTAACTTCCTGTCTTCATAATCACGTAGAAATAAGCAGCGATGAGAGATGGTTATGAGAGTAATGAAGAGAGACACTAAGCATATCATCAACAAACCCAAGGAGAATCATGAAGCAAATTGATGCTAAAGCAGCATTGTATTCAACCAACCATTGAAATAAACAAAAGCACTCTTAACTATGGCATCCAATTCATTTTGAAATGAATGTGGAGAGGGGAAAGATGTTGTATAAATGAAGAAAAAAAGCACACGCTACTTACATTTGAATATGAAGCGAAGTTAAAATATTGAAACAAGATTGCCACGACAAGAAAAACAATCCCAACTACAATACCCAGTGATTCTGGCCTGCACAACATTAAATGCAATCATTCAATAATCTAATCAAATGTGCCAAAATAGAAAAACAGGAAGAAAAAATCCCACATTATTAAGGATAATTTCGGAAATAAGATATTTCAAACAGTTGCAGTGAAAACAATAGAAACGCGATAGAAGAATTCATAAAACAATTAGAAGTAATTAGCTCAATAATTACGAAATTCGTAATTGACAATTCTGCAATGAGAGAGAGGGAGAGGTGAAGAATTCAACTCACACTTTGATGGATCCATCGGGAGTGCCTTTCTTGTTAATATCATACCCAAATAAATTCCTTCGCGATACATACTTGGACGCCACAGGAATCAAGCTCACGGTAACGAAAAACCCGATAAAACTGACAGGCCACATAAATGCTAATTTGTTTCGATGTCCTTCAACTAAATTGACAGGCCATATTGTCCATTTCGAAATTTAATTTAAAGTTTAAAATATATTATAATCTATAATTTGGAGACCCAATTGTGCCCACAAAAGAAGATCTATAAAATTTTCAAGAATATATATGTATTATTACTTTCTTTCAATAAGAGGAGTTGCAAAGTGAGAATTTCCTTACACCTTGAAAATGAAAGTGAAATGTGAATTATAAATGTAATGCAATACCAAACCAAAAGAAGTGAGATAATGCCCAAGCCCTGAGTTCTGGGTTCAAATCCTCTATAGTGAAATTTCTTTACTTAAAAAAAGAAAGAAAAAGCAAGTGAGATAATCGACATATGTCTGTATGCTGCACCTAGTCAAATACATTAGATACGATGTTAAGTATATATGACCAACGGCACAAAATAGGAGCTCAATGAGCATCCCCATGTAACATATAAGAATCAAGAAAAATATGTATATATTGCCAAAACATTGACAAAAACAAATACAACTAGCACAAAGAACTTGGAATTTATCCGAACCTCTCACTTCTTCTAATCTACAACTCATCGGTACACTAACACCACATTCAAAAGGGGGAAAAAGGAGCTCACATTTGCAGTAAATTACAATAGGGAATAAGATGAGGATATACACCTATACAGACGGTACCTGTACCAAGAAAAGACGAACATCTCGATGAAGTTGAACACGGGGAAGAGGCGAAAAAAGATTTGGTGGCAGCTTATGATACAAGCCCCCAAATGAGGAAAACTATACTCAAAATTCTGGGAGAGCAGCTCCATGTTCATTTTACCCTTTAGCTAAACTCGACCTCCAACGTTCATGGTTGACAGCACAAACAGAATCGAATATAATGAACCAGTGAGGCCTCGTTGTCTGCTCTCATCGAATGGACTTCTGCTGGTTCCATGTCTGTTCAACTGTTATTGCAGCGTGATGACTGGCAGGTGCACAAGAGCTGAAAGAATTCCACTCCCTTGAATTCGACCTTTTGTCCACAGAAGATTGTTTCGGGTGATTCTTGTAGCTCTCGTTCCCTTCAACTCTAGGCGCTGTCTTCTCAGATGGCGTGTTTCTACCAGCATTGGTCTTGGCAGCGTTCCTCTCGTTCCATTGTCCCTGTTCTTGGTTGTCCATTGTTTCGTAAATCACGTTATTATTGGAGTAGTTCCAACCCCAGTCGTTGTTCCAGCTGCCTCCCCACGTCGTGTATCCAGATGGTGGATTCACGTCACCCAAGTGCCAAGCGTTGTTGTAATAACTCGGCCATCCAATTGCAGCCCCGTTATCGAACGAATAGCCCCAGTTTTGCATCAAAGGGGGGCCATGGTTACCTGAGGATGAATTAGTTGGGACTTTGAAGTTTTCATCATCATCGCCCCAACCTACGACTGAGTAGGCCTGGTTTGGGAAGAGGGAATCGCCAAAAATCACAACGGGGTCATGGTCTTCGTCTGCATTAGAATTCAAAGGCTCGGACTCAAGATCAGGTGGCAGGTCAGGATCGGTTTCTGAATCCCAATCAACATTGTCGATGTAGAGATCCGGATCGGGCAGTGATACGTGACAGGGAAAACCATTGATTTCAGCCCAGAAACGTTTCTTAGCATTGGAGAACGCTTCTTCACCTGCAGAGTCGTCCCACTTTACCACGTTTTCATAGAGGTGTGTAAACTTCTTCATCTGCAGTAGTGTCTCCCAGTCCATCGAGCCAATCACTCTGCAGAATTCTTTCTCCCATGAAGGCACAGTAGGCTGCCAACTGCCTGTAGCAAATGCCAAAGTAAGGTTAAATTTTTGAGAGACTCCACACCCATAAAATGCATAAAACCTTAATAACAAAAGATCTTCTAGACACAGCCAACTATATGGCGATGCCGTGATAACAGAGACGAGAGCCAATTACAAGAACATATAAGTGCGACTGTAGATCACTGCCTCAATAGCTAGAAAATGACAAATATAGATGACTAGATATGGACAGCAATGCAATAATTTGGTACAAGGCTAACCTCTATGAACCATATATGTACACGTATAACCAACAAGACAGCTGACCGAATCATGCAAAAGGAACGAGAGCAAGCACAAGCACCATCAACCGAACCAACTCATTTACACATTTCAAGTTCAAATTCCCACCAATCAGGGGCCCCTTAAGCTTAAAACATTTCTCTGAGTTGTGAAAAAGACACTGAGCAAAAATGCAGGTATATTAACATAACAAGAAAGTTCAAAAACATCCATCTCCTGTTCACCAAATGTAAGGACCATTGTCCCAATTTTCCACAAATAGCATACAGAAAAAAAACTAAACAAGAAAAAGGAACAAAGATAGCACTACAGCAACAGAACTAACAAAACATGTAAAAGACAACAGGCAAAACCCCCCTGCCACAGCCAAACGAATAATCATTCAAAGCCAAGCACATAACTTTCACAGGCTAAGCAAACAAAAAATAAATACAGCACAAGAGAAGCTTAAACTGTAAAACATCAATTTCTTCAACCTCTTTTTGACAAAAGCTGATATTTCCATTTAACATTGTGGACCCTCAAACCACGTAACGAAAACATCAATACCACAAAAAAACACCTACTTGCCAAAGCCACATGTACCTTAGAACCACAAGATATTCAGCGAGAGTCAATTAGAGAAACACAAAATTGCAAAATTAATTACCCAATAGGGGGGAATATTAAAAACAGTAAAATAAAATCCAAGATCAAGAACTCACAATTTCCCTTGGGGGGCCTTTTATGATGTGGTCTCTTATAATTATCCCACTTATTATGCCTCCTGCGGCCTTCCATGATCGCAACTTCAAACCTTTCGCAACAACAATCAAGAACAAATTCAAAGTTAAATGAATTGAATACACAAAAATCAAGAAAACCAATTCATACGAAATGAAATTCAGCATAATAGCCAAAAGAAATTAGAGTTTGGCACCTCAGATTTCGCGCTTAATGCATAATCCCAAAAGTGGGTTTAGTCCTTATTTCCTGTTTGAACAACAACAGCGCGAAATAGAATTAAGAAAGTTTCTTTTTTAAATAAAATAAAATTAAACGTGTGTACTGAAGAAGCTGAGTTTATTTAGCTATGTTCTAATTTTCCCAACCGGATTTTATAAGAGATGAGATCCTTTTTTTCTGAATGACAGATTTATACTTCCATTTACCATATGAAACAAGGTTTTCACCCATTCACCAGACAATATGAACAGAAAAAACAAAACGAGGGGGAAAGAGAAAAACTAAACCAAATATTTCCTACTTATACAACCACTGACAAATCTCGTTTAGCATATGAAAAGAGAAAATAGAGGGCATGTTGACACTGGTCTTGAAGATTTTCTGTTCAGCTGAGCATCCAAAAAAACTTAAATTCTTAGCAATAAATTAGAATCAGCGATAGGATTCGGAATAAAAAGTAATTAACGAAATTGGATGCACAGACACAACTCGCATTGCGTATTAAAAGGTTGATTTTGTATGGTGGACAACAGCATTGTTCTTTGCTGGATCAAAGCAAAATTCTACACCGATAACCCTAAACCCCAAAAACCCTATGAGATAGTAATCAAACAGAGCAATGAAATTGATGCATGGAGATCTATTTTACTTGATTAATATAGATTCACACATACAGAACAACGAGCGCAAAACATACGAACTCTTAAGGGTAGTGAATCGACATACCTCTCGAGTGTTTGCAAGAACAGGGAGCTCATTCGCGCTCTCTCACTCTCTCCCTCAAATTTTTAGTAGCTTTTTTTTTTAAGTGCCTAGTCACAACTAATCATGAATATACAACTCCAGTGACTCAACAGCAAATTATTTTCGAAAGAATATAAGATGTAAATGTAAATCATTCTTAAAGAACATAGAATGTCAATGTTCTTTCTTTTCAATGTCCCGATGGTGATGTTGCTATTTAAATTGTGTATGGCTTTCTTGCTCAGAAACCTAATACAGTGAACCTTTACTAATCAAACAAAACCATTTTCGAGAAAATATAAGCATATTAATTAAACAAAATCCACTACTCCATTCTCATTCATGAATATTACTTGAAAGTTAAACCTGCACACAGACACAAACCTTACTAGGAGGCGCCGAGGAAGGAGACGCCGGGCGCGGCAGACAGGGGGAGGCGGCGTGGCGGACTGGGATTCAGGGGCGGGCGAGATTAGACGGGAGGCAGCAGACGCGGATTCAGGGATGGGGCGGCCGGGGGAGCGTCGGACCGGGGGGAGGATGCCGGAGGCGCGTCGGACCGGGGGAGGCGGCGTGGCGGATTTGGGGGGCGGGCAAATCGGACGATTGAATAGAGACAGATAGTTAGGGTTTGGACTTTGTTGGTCTGAGAATTTGCAACAACAATCAAGAACAAATTCGAAGTTAAATGAATTGAATACACAAAAATCAAGAAAACCAATTCATACGAAATGAAATTCAACATAATAGTCAAAAGAAATTAGAGTTTGGCACCTCAGATTTCGCGCTTAATGCATAATCCCAAAAGTGGGATTAGTCCTTATTTACTGTTTGAACAACAACAGCGCGAAATAAAATCAAGAAAGTTTCTTTTTTAAATAAAATTATGCGGAAGCAAAACGAAAATCGAAGATAGGGGCAGACAGGAATTCAAACGGTGCGATCGGTGAAGGGGTTTGCGTGTGTATAAATATGTCAAATAGGGAGAGGCATTGATCACAAAAATGGAAACTTTCACGTTTCAGAAGCAGATTTTTGTACAGACAGAAGAAAAATCACTCAAATGAAGAGAGAGAGAGAGAGAATTGAATTGGAATTCCTTTTCTACCTTGGCATGGTTCATGCCACTTGTACAAGTGGCCACCTTACAAGTGGCAAATCATATGGAGATTATTCCTTTTTATAATTTGCTAGTTACAAGTAGGGGTGGCACGGTACGGTATACCTTATTAAATCGATCATACCTTATACCTTACCTTTACCTTCGGTATGGAGAAAATTCATACCTTTACCTTACCTTTACATACGGTATACCTTAGTTCGGTATACCTTAAATACGGTATGGAGAATATACAAAACCTTTACCGTACCTTTATTTCGGTATACCTTATCGAATTTCGGTATACCGCACTTTAACGGTATACCAAAATAATCGGTATTATCAAAATCGAAAAAATTCAATTGGTATACCGTACTTTATATTCGCATACTTGTATGCATTCATATAATATATAGTAAATTATATAAATGTGATAAGTTACATATAATTTATACTATGTTAGAAGTAATATTATTTATAATATAATACTAATATTATAACTATGCTATTATATATGTAACTATTATAAGTTAGATGTATAATTTATTGTAAAACAATAATTTTAGTTATATATTATAACTATACTATAATATCAAAATAAATAATTTATTTTATTGTATAACTTATACTATATACTATATTTTATTTGTTTTTGTATCATTTGATGATATTTATAAATTTATAAGTTATATAGTATATACTATATACTATATAGATGTTATAAGTTAAATGAGATTTATAAGTTAGATGTAATCTAAGTTATAATATAATATCAATATTAATTATAGCTATGCTATTATATACATAGATGTTACACGTCAGATGTATAATTTATTGTAGAACAATAATATTAGTTATATAAGTATAGAATATTATATTATAACTGTGTTGTGATATCAATATAAATAATTCAGTTATATTAAATTATAGGGTTAATTGCATCAAAATACCTGACCTTTTTTCAAAATTTGGTTTTTTGACAATCTTTTTAATTGTTGCAAAAATTTCAACGAGCTTTCAATTTATTGCAATGTCCATCCGGGGAAAATTTCCGGCCAAATTAAAAATGATGTGGCAGCCGGAATGCCAATGTGGCATCACAAATGCCAAATCACACCCCTCTCCCCCTCCCACGTCACCCCCACGTCGCCCTCTCTCTCTCTCTTCCCCCTCCCCTTCTTCCCCCTGCGCCGACCCCTCCTCCTCCTCCACCCCGGCGCCGCCGCATCTTTTCCAGCCGGCGAACCCTCCCCCTCCTCCATCGCCACTTCCTCCAGCCGGCGAACAAGCGAGAAAGATCTCGATCCTCTACAAATCCTGCAAATTGCTGCAAATTGAAACTCAGATCTGCAAATTGATTCCCCAACAAATTGATCCTCTACAAATCCTCTAGCCAGAATCCTGCAAATTGATTCCCCAACAAATCCTCCATCCTCTACAAATCCTCGCCGCTACAAATCTTCGAAGAGAGAGAATGACGTGGGTTTCAACCACCGCCGTGCCCATCGCCGTCGCTGCTCGTATTTCAAGCGGCGACGCCGCCCTCTGCAAATCCTAGCTTCCAAAATTTAACATCCTTATGGCTGGGGATATTTCAACCACCGCCTGAGAAAGAGGGTGAGAGCCGAGGGGACTCCACGCGATTGTGGCGATGAATCTGGGCGGATCTTTCAACCACCGCTTGCGGAGCTTCTCCATCTTGTGGCGGCACTGGACGGAGGTCTTGGGCGGGAGGGCGGGGCACCGCGACGCCACGTCGTCGGCGATCTCCTGCCAGTGGTTGCCACGGAGGTTGTCGCAGCGGAGGGAGTACCACTTGTCCTTGTAGGCGTCGATGAGGGCGACGGTCTCCTTGGGGCTCCAGCACGACGGGGGGAGGCTAGCGTGGCGGTGGGGATGTCGTCGGGGGAGGATGGGGAGATGATCGTAGCCATGGTGGGGGATGAGATCCGGGGGAATTAAGGGGGAACTGGGAAGGGGGATGGAGAAGAGAGAGAGAAGGTGACGTGGGAGGAGGATGGGGGAAGAGAGAGAGAGAGAGAGATGGCGACGTGGGGGGTGACGTGGGAGGGGAAGGGGGTGTGATTTGGCATTTGTGATGCCACGTTGACATTCCGGCTGCCACATCAGATTTAATTTGGCCGGAAATTTTCCCCGGACGGACATTGCAATTAATTGAAAGCTCGTTGAAATTTTTGCAACAATTAAAAAGATTGTCAAAAAACCAAATTTTGGAAAAAGGTCAGGTATTTTGATGCAATTAACCCTAAATTATATAACTTACATACTATATTATATTTTATTCACTTTTATATCATTTGATGATATTTATATTCGCATACTTGTATGCATTCATGTAATATATAGTAAATTATATAGATGTTATAAGTTACATATAATTTATATATTAGACGTAATATTATTTATAATATAATACTAATATTATAACTATGCTATTATATATGTAACTATTATAAGTTAGATGTATAATCTATTGTAAAACAATAATTTTAGTTATATATTATAACTATACTATAATATCAAAATAAACAATTTTATTTATTTTTGTATCATTTGATGATATTTATAAATTCATGTACAATTGTATATATTCACATAATATAGATTATATACATCATTTTATAAAATTTATAAATATTTTTAAAAATATAAACATAAAAATAAATATTATACTCCCTCCGTCCACGAAAGAACTTCCTATTTTTCTATTTCGGGACGTCCACGAAAGAACTTCCTACTTTTTCCTATTTTGGGACAATACCCCACCACTTAAAAAATACTCCCCTTTTAAGACAATTCCCACCACTCAAATAACATTAATTAAAACAACACAATAAATTATTAATACTTTTTCACAATTCCCAATACACTTTACAACTTTTTCTCCACTCTCAATACACTATACAACATTTTATTAAAATCCGTGCCACTCCCTCCTAGGAAGTTCTTTCATGGACGGAGGGAGTATATTTTAAAACGATAGATTTTGATACGATATATACCGCGATTTTCGGTATACCAATATATACGGACAACTGCGGTATATCAGAATAAGGTATTGTACCTTATTACCGGTATATACCGAATATTAAGTTATAACAGAATAAGGTATGATACCGCATCACCGGTATATGCAGTAATATTCGGTATACCAGTAATACGGTATCTTACCGTATTCCGGTATATACCTTTAATACGGTATTTATTGATTTTTTCGGTATATACCGCGGTATCGGTATACACCGGTATACCCCGGTATTTGGAAAATCCATACCTTTATCTTACCGTAAATCTTCGGTATGGTATCATACCTTACCAAAAAAATCGGTATACCTTAAATTCGGTATTTTGCGGTATTTTACGGTACGGTATGACCGGTATACCGAGTTTTCGGTATATTTTTCCAGCCCTATTACAAGTTATATTTAAGAACATTTTTTTTACTATATGTAATATTGAAATAGTAATCATTATAAGTATGTAAATAGAGGTGTCAAATAGGATGCAATTATACAACCCTCATACTCCTAAAATTAATAGTGTAGGTCTGCGAGCAATCCAAAATAATTTTATGATTTTGGCAACCTATATCACAAAAGTCGGCTATGTTGATCACATTAACTTGGAGGAAGTATATATTATAAATAGATAAAAACCCGAATCTATACTATATTAAAAAGGGAGTTTTCAATTTTAAATTGATTTCAAATCAATTTCAAAATTGAGTGACAATTTTGTAGTTAGAATAAAATTGGAGGTTTATTTATAAGCCATGCATCTTTCTTTTTCTTTTCCTTTAACCTCTTATTTTTCTATTTTATTTATTTTTTTAAAATTGTGAAATTCGACTAATTATAAAATATTTGATATGCATATCAAATTAAAGATCATGACAAGAACTTTAATTTGGTACTATATGTTATGTAAATATTGGATTTAAAATATAAAAATTATATTTATTTAAAGATTAAAACTTAAAAAAATTCTCTCTCCTCCTCTCTCCTCTTTTTTGAATAAGTCTATTTTTTTTCAATTATCTTTAACTTATATTGTTTTCTTTTTTACAATATCAATTTTTATTAATATAAATTATTCTTTATTATTTTTATATTAAACTAAAATATATTTATCTTAAATTATAGTATTTTTAATTATATTTAGAATTTTTATGTAATAATCAAATTAATATCAATTTTATATATATTAAAATATAAATATATTTTTCGTGCGCAAATGCTAACAATTCATCAAATACAATTATTCAACGAATACAAGATAAAAACGCATAAAATTTGTATTTTTATTTCTATGAAGAGGAAAATAACGTAACAATAGTTATAAGATTGGGAAGAAACGTGTTTTTTTTTTTTTTTTGCCATCAGAATTCGCAGCCCCCGGTTTTGACGTTATATTTCTTCAATTTTTTCATGATAAATACTTGTAGGCTGTATGTAGGTAGTCAATGTATTACACGTGAAGGAGCACGTGCGCCTCTTCAATTCACTATTATTAGTAGTAGATTTTGGACTACTTTATTATTGAGAAACACTATTTTTGTAGATTTCATGTAAATTATAGGCTACTACGAATGAATACACGTGACACTTAGATATAATGGACTTAGGAAGAGGGTGTTTGGCTAAGCTTATTTTAATGAGCTTTTGTAGTTTATAAGATGTTTCAAGAGCTTATAAGATATAGTTTGTTAAGAGTTTATAAGTTGTCAAAGTGTTTGGATAATTGAGCTTATAAGTTGGAGAGAGAATTTTTAGTTAGAGCGAGAAAATATTTTTTTATAGAGAGAAAATCGAAGAAAAATGAACTTCAATGATATATAATGAAAATAATATATTACAGTTGAAAAATATTTGTAAAATGATTGTTGCATATGAGATTATAAAAAAATAAGTTGAGATGGATGAACTTATTTTTTGGGGAACTTATTTTTAGAGCTTATAAGCTGTTTGAGAGCTTATTTTGCCAAACACTTTGGATGAGCTTATAAGCTCAGCCAAACACCCTCGAAATTACATAGATAATATATATCTACTTATTTTTATTCATTTATTATATATGTTCCACATAATTTGTTTGAAAATAATATCTGAATATAGGCCAAGATAACATCGAATTAGCTGTGAATCTTTTTTCCATTAGAAAATGCAAAATTAGAACCACTTTTTGTACCTATTTTCTTCGCTCGCCAAACCCCCCAAACAAGAAGAAAGAAACTATCGTATTCTATTTTAAGGGGAAAAAATATGTACAACATAAACATTATATATATTGTGGGAGATCAAATACTACTGTTTTCGTGGATTATTACAAACCAATACATTACTATAGTATAATCCTTAAAGAAGAGCACACGTGTAATAAGCATTATATATATATATATATATAGGAATTGGTTCAATTGAGATTTATATATATTTTGAGATTTTGAGATAAATGAACATATAAGTACATTTTGATGAACTTGTCAATTAATTTTTATGAACGCGCGTTGGTCTAGGGTTCAATCCCTACAAGTGGCGTGTTTTTTAAATAAATTAAATAGATTCATATGTTCATCAGTTATATTGGTTATGTTCAAAGAATTTATTGATATGTTCATTTATCTCAAAATCTCAAAATATTTAAAATCTCAATATAAGCTAACCCTATATATATATATATATATATATATAATGGGAAAACAGCTTCTAATTGATACCACACGATTTATGAAGTATTAGAATAAAAATAAATATCTAAAACAAAAAAGATAATGCTAACAATGGTGCTCACGTAAGGTGCTCACATAAGGTATGTAGCATAACATTCCTATATATATATATATAGAACATCAAATGAGAATAAAAAATTGTGGTGAGAATGAAAAATGATTGCATAAGTCAAAATATATATTACATAAAATATTTGTAATTTGCATAAGCTGCTTGTAATGACTGCATAACAAAATTTAATTAATTAAATAAAAATTTCGCTCTCTCCATGATTCGAACTTAAGTAAAACTTTTATGCAGTATTATACTGCAGCTTATGCAACACTATATGCATTGGCTTATGCAATCATTCTCATTTATCACGAAAGATAGCATTCTCAGTATAACTGTAAATTATAAACATTTTATGCAATATATATATATAATGGTTTATGCAATCATTCTTCATTCTCACCACATTTGTCCCTTCTCATTTGATCTTCTCCTATATATAAGTATTGCATTTTATTTTAATTAATATAATATTAAAAATTTTATTTGAATGAAATGTTAAATTTTAAAAATTAAAGAGTTAAAATGAAGTAAAAGAAAATTGCTCAAGTTTCGCGGGACGAAGGGAGTAGATACAATTAACCCTTTTTGCATTAAATTGCTGAAAGTATCATGGTAGCAACATTCAGCAAGGGCAAAATGGTCATTCCAGTGCAAGTAACTATCAGCTCAGCGACACACTTTGTGATAGCCCGAAACCAAATGATTTATCCAAAATTCATTTATTTTAAATTATTTGAAATTTTAACTCTTGCAAAAAAATTTTATGATATATATTAAGTTTATGAATAGTCTATTCGCGCCCCTAGTTAGACGTAAAACTTTGAATTATAGATTATGTCTGTAAACATAGATATTTATATTTTCAAAGGATTTTATTTTAAGTTGGATCTAAACAAAATTATTTACAGTCTAATATATGTTGAGCGTTACTTTTATTTTTCTTTTGTTATTTATTTATCATCCTTGATTGGAAGCCCAATTATTATTTTTTACAAGCCCATATATTTTTAAAACAGATTACATTGACTTCAATGTTGGTTAAAAAAAAGAGAAAATTCATCATATTTAAATTACCATCAACTTGCTTCATTCCTTCATTTGATTTTCCTGAAAATTTTGCCAAACTCAGCAAACCCAAATTCATTCGCAGCAAACTCAGTTCCTTACTCTCCAGAACTCCATGGTAATACATTCAATTCCGTAAAACCTTTACAGCTTTATTTCAATACAACAACTAATCTTTAACCTTCTTTCTTTCATTTACTTTCTACAGACACCACAAATTTAAAATCCTTCATAAGAAATCAATTGAACAAGCTTTTATCTTTTGCACAAAGCGTTAGAAATCAAATAGGATTTTCACATAAAAGAAATAGAGGGAGATAGGGCCTTTGGGTAGATGGCGGCGCCGCTACTGGAGAAAAGGAGAGAGACCGGAGATGAGGCGGCTGGCGTCAGGTCGCCGGAGCAGAGGAGGAGGCGGCGTCGGCGCTCCTCGCCGATGGCGTCTGACCGATAGAGAGAGAGAGATCGAGGGGAGAAAGGAGGCGCCGGCAGCAGGAACTGTGATGTAGAGAGGGGGAGGGCGAGAGGTTGAGGGAGAAAGGGGGAGAGAAATTGATGGTGGGGTGTTATGCGTGTAGTGTACTAAGTGAGAGAAGGGAGTGGGCCCTTGATTTTTTGTTTAAATTCATCAAATTCATCTCCGAGATTACGAAACAATTTTCCTTGGCGCATCCTATTCTCGTAGTAATCGCACTTCCCAAAACCCAATGCCGAGGAAGTTGACTCTCATCTATCTCTCGCTGATCATCGCCGTCGGAGCCGCGCGGCTACGCACGACGCCGGAGGACAACCTCCGGATGCGAGATGGCGCAGCTTTCAGGATCGCGCTCTTCGCCGACCTGCACTTCGGCGAGGACGCCTGGACCGAGTGGGGCCCCACGCAGGACTTGAACTCTGTGGGGGTTATGTCTGCTGTGCTAGACGATGAGCATCCAGGTTTCGAATTCATTTTCTATGTTTTTGTTTTTCTTCTATAGTGGTGAAGTGGTTAATCTATCAAATTCACCGGATTTATTTTTTCACAATATTGATGATGCATTAGGCATTTGTCTTATCATACTCGAATTTATGGAGTATATTATTGTGTTAATTAGAAATCATTATAGTTTGTGGATCTTGATTTATGCACAAAACTTAATGTTGGTTTGAACTGGAATCCAACTCTGTGTGTATATATGGTTATGTTATTGATGATTCAGTTTGTAGCATATCATGTCTTTCAAGGATTATATACATTGATTGATGATGTTAATGTGAGTTGGTGGTGGGCTTGGGTAGTTGGGAGTATTAAACTAGAGAGGAGGAGTCATTTCATGTTTGTTAGCTTGTCTCTCTCAGGCATGCATACACGTGCTAATTAGGACCTATGTTTATTGGCTGGAATTTTGTGCTTATATTGAGAGAAGTTCCGAGAAGATTGGAATTTTGCAATTCAGTATTTAATATAGCCGAAATGTCAATTCATGGGACAGAGATTAGATTAGAATCTTGTATTTTTCATTTTATTACAATGCTCATTGATTGCTGCTTTTGTTTGTGTCTTGAGTGTTTCTTTCCATGGATGGAGCTGCCATTCCAAGGCGCAGTGTTTACTGAATGAATTGGAATGAAGAAAGCATAATTAAGTTCCATAATTTGTTTGAACGATTCATTTCTTGTAATGGAAAATAATGGTGATATTGATTTTATGTAAATGGCAGACTTTGTTATGTCTGCTGTGCTAGACGATGAGCATCCAGGTTTCGAATTCATTTTCTATGTTTTTGTTTTTCTTCTATAGTGGTAAAGTGGTTAATCTATAAAATTCACCGGATTTATTTTTTCACAATATTGATGATGCAAGCAGTTAATGTTTCTGTTCATACTCGAATTTATGGAGTATATTATTCTGTTAATTAGAAATCATTATAGTTTGTGGATCTTGATTTATGCACAAAACTTAATGTTGGTTTGAACTGGAATCCAACTCTGTGTGTATATATGGTTATGTTATTGATGATTCAGTTTGTAGCATATCATGTCTTTCAAGGATTATATACATTGATTGATGATGTTAATGTGAGTTGGTGGTGGGCTTGGGTAGTTGGGAGTATTAAACTAGAGAGGAGGAGTCATTTCATGTTTGTTAGCTTGTCTCTCTCTCAGGCATGCATACACGTGCTAATTAGGACCTATGTTTATTGGCTGGAATTTTGTGCTTATATTGAGAGAAGTTCCGAGAAGATTGGAATTTTGCAATTCTTTTCAGTATTTAATATAGCCGAAATGTCAATTCATGGGACAGAGATTAGATTAGAATCTTGTATTTTTCATTTTATTACAATGCTCATTGATTGCTGCTTTTGTTTGTGTCTCGAGTGTTTCTTTCCATGGATGGAGCAGCCATTCCAAGGCGCAGTGTTTACTGAATGAATTGGAATGAAGAAAGCATAATTAAGTTCCATAATTTGTTTGAACGATTCATTTCTTGTAATGGAAAATAATGGTGATATTGATTTTATGTAAATGGCAGACTTTGTTATGTCTGCTGTGCTAGACGATGAGCATACAGGTTTCGAATTAATTTTCTATGTTTTTGTTTTTCTTCTATAGTGGTAAAGTGGTTAATCTATAAAATTCACCGGATTTATTTTTTCACAATATTGATGATGCAAGCAGTTAATGTTTCTGTTCTATCATACTCGAATTTATGGAGTATATTATTCAGTTAATTAGAAATCATTATAGTTTGTGGATCTTGATTTATGCACAAAACTTGATGTTGGTTTGAACTGGAATCCAACTCTATGTGTATATATGGTTATGTTATTGATTATTCAGTTTGTAGCATATCATGTCTTTCAAGGATTATATACATTGATTGATGATGTTAATGTGAGTTGGTGGTGGGCTTGGGTAGTTGGGAGTATTAAACTAGAGATGAGGAGTCATTTCATGTTTGTTAGCTTGTCTCTCTCTCAGGCATGCATACACGTGCTAATTAGGACCGATGTTTATTGGCTGGAATTTTGTGCTTGTATTGAGAGAAGTTCCGAGAAGATTGGAATTTTGCAATTCTTTTCAGTATTTAATATAGCCGAAATGTCAATTCATGGGACAGATTAGATTAGAATCTTCGGAGTCAATGTTTTCCTTGTATTTTTCATTTTATTACAATGCTCATTGTTTGCTGCTTTTGTTTGTGTCTTGAGTGTTTCTTTCCATGGATGGAGCAGCCATTCCAAGGCGCAATGTTTACTGAATGAGTTGGAATGAAGAAAACATAATTAAGTTCCATAATCTGTTTGAACGATTCATTTCTTGTAATGGAAAATAATGGTGATACTGATTTTATGTAAATGGCAGACTTTGTGATTTATCTTGGAGATGTGATCACGGCCAACAATATAATGGTAGAAAATGCGAGCTCGTATTGGGATCAAGCTGTGTCGCCAACGAGGGCGAGGGGGATACCGTGGTCTACCATATTTGGGAACCATGATGATGCCCCGTTTGAGTGGCCGTTGGAGTGGTTTTCAGAGACCGGGATTCCTCAGATCTGTTGCCCGGCTGCAAATGCCTCGTTTGCTGGTACAAGCATTAGAATTGATACAATGCTCTGACTGTGTGAGTTGTGTCATTGTTCAATATGGTTGAAATAGAGTGTGTTTCATCTTCCTGGTTGATCAGAATGCAGTTTCAGAGGCACGACGCGTCTGGAGCTGATGAAAAGTGAGATGGAGCGCAACACATTATCCTTGTCCAACGGCGGGCCAAGAGACCTATGGCCCAGTGTCTCGAACTATGTCCTCAAACTGTCATCCGCAAGCAATGCTCAGGAGCCGGTGGCTTTCATGTACTTCCTCGACTCCGGGGGTGGCTCATATCCGGAGATCATATCACACGCACAGGTGAAGTGGTTTGAGGAGAAATCTCAAGAGATCAACCCTCATTCAAGGTAGGCAACAACACTTGAGTTTTGAAATTGATGGCGCGTTCTAATTCTTGGTGGAGGGTGTTAGGGTTCCGGAGATCATATTTTGGCACGTCCCGAGCAAAGCATACAAGAAGGTGGCTCCAAAGTTGAGCAGAGGCGCGCAGTGCGTGGGGTCGATTTTCGGGGAGCGTGTTGCTGCCCAAGAAGCAGAGATGGGGATGATGAGGGTTCTTGAGAAGAGGGCCTCTGTTAAGGTAGTGTTTGTAGGGCACAACCATGGACTGGACTGGTGCTGCCCATATAAGAAGATGTGGCTGTGCTTCGCCCGGCACACGGGCTACGGGGGGTACGGCAGCTGGCCGAGGGGCGCTAGGGTTCTTGAGATAACTCACCATCCATTCTCTCTCAAGTCATGGATCAGAATGGAAGATGGGAGCACTCACAGTGAGCTCATTCTCACCTCTTGATTGCTTATTACTATTAAAACCGATGCGAGTAGCTAAATGGGGCTTGGATCCTTCAAGAATTGTTGGGCCCAAATGATCTTAGTGGAGTAGGCCCACAAAATAATATGGGCTCCAACCTGCCCGTTTCATAATTTTAGAATTGTGAGGCCCAATTTGTAACTGTGATTCAAGACTTTGCGATCAATCTACTTCTCATACCAATTTAAAGCATAATTGTGAACCCTTTCATTTTATTATTATTATTAATAATTATAGGGATAGGGATTATATACAATATACATACATTATTAAATTAAACTTTATTAAAAAAGGAAAGAGAACCTAAAACCCTTGGAAGCACAAAAGAGCAATTAAAACCTCAAAAGAGGAAAAAGAGTACTCGTCTAGAACGAACGACGAAAGGAAGCTGAGTTAGCAATCTAAATAGGTGTGAACAAGTTAGTGCATTTTGATGAACTTGTTAATTAATTTTTATGAACGCGCGTTTAGTTCGGGGTTCGAAACCTGGCGGTGGCGTATTTTTTAACAAATTAAATAGATTTGTAGGTTCATCAGTTATATTGTTATGTTCAATGAATTTATTGATATATTCATTCGTTTGCTAAATTCCAAATATTATACTATGTTAGTGCACAATATTAAACAATATTTCTCTAGTTAAAAAATACCATTAAAAATATTTCCTCATTGGTTTAGAATTATATATATAATTAATAATAAACACGTGGTTGGTTCGCGCCAATATATTAATAAAGGGATACAATAAGATAAATATGCATTTAAGGGGAAAATGAATGTGGCCTAAACCCAAAGCCAATATTTTATAGTAATATAACAAATAATAAATGAAGAGTTTTATAATAAAATATCCAATCAAAGGCTTTATATATCTTATTAAAAAACGTGGGTGTATATAGGTGTCTTTCTAAAAATCAGCGGAGGAGACACATTTATTTGCATTAAATAAAAAAATTAAAATACAAAGTATTTTGCCCTTTAATTAGCGGTCTCTTTGTCATTATCTAAGACTACATTAAATATTAAATAATATATCAAATAGGAGTATATATACATCATTCTAAAAGGAGCTAAAATTATAGTTGAATGAATAGTATCATAATCATAATAATAAATAAGACGCCATACACCTAGAAAGGCCTACTCTAAAATAATCCACCCTAAGTAAACTTTTGAATACTCCCAAATATAGAATTTGAAATTAAATATTACATTGACTTAGATATTAATATATGTAGGCTAGAATACTAGCACTAGATATGGGCACAATAAACTCTACTTAGATTTATATTAGTGCGACATTCGTTCAATAACTTTTTGAGACGGTGTCAAAATTGATTTGTATTTTTTTTTTTGATAAATTACATAAGTGAATAAAGAAAATTAAATACCGCACGACGACGAACTCGAACCTTTAAAACATTGGACATTAACCACTTACCGTTAGACCAATACTCGCACCCAAAAATCCAATTTTTAATGCTATCCAGTGTGAATTGCACGGTCCATTAGCTGTAATTCATGTTCAATTTTTAATACACAACCAACCTAATAGTTCTAATGCGAGCTCATGTTTAATAATACATGTTACTTTTTTGTGGTACTAAACTACTAGTTAGAGAAATATTGATTAACTTTTATTTGTGGGACTGATGCAGTTGGTACTTGGTAGTTTAAATAATACTTAATTAAAATAGCAATAGGTAATCAACAAATTTGAATTTCACCTTTAGCTACTATTTAACTCATTTCTAATCATTCTCATACCCTTTGGCATGAAAGGTTTATACTACCTCTGTCCCAATATAAACGTTCCATTTTCCATAATAAAACGTCTCAATATAAATGTTTCATTTTTTTGATAATATATTCTCTCTTTATACTTAATATTTAAATAATTTCCACCAACTCACTTTATTTACTTTCTACACATTTCTTAATCTCCGTGCCCAAAAGCTATAAGACATTTATGTTAGGACGAGGGAGTAATATTTTATGATTTCAAATTTGGTGTTCTAAATAATTTATGATCCCAATTTTAATTCAATTTTAATTATCCAAATTTGGTGTTTACGAGCGAGCACATTTATATACGATCGCAAATTATTCAATAAACGTTAATATATCATATATGATTGTCAAGTGTGGTTTGACCGTTTCATATGATTTGCATGCGAGTGTATAAGAACATGAGTTTATTCAGTGCGCACTAAAAATAGCGATTGCGATTTTACATAAACTCAAGAGAAAAAACTAACATTTAACCAAATTAAATTTAGTGTTCCAAGTATTATATATCGCCCAATCAACTATTATTTATATTTCGTGTAAAATATTAATCTTTTTTTTTTGAGAGCTGTAAAATATTAATCTTGTTTTAGTTTGTCATGTGTAATCCAATATATACCATTACTTTCTATATCCCACTCTCGAATATGTATGACTAATAAAAAAAAAAAATCTACAATTTGTCAAATCAAACAAACATACACGCATGATAATTTTGGTGGTGAATATATTATGATATGCTAATTATTGTAGTGGATTGTAAATAATTACACTCAAATTGATGGTAACGCTAATGCCTCGATTATAAAGTCATCTAAATGGGACAACCTTATCTTTAAGTTAACTCAAAGTAACTTTTTAGTATTCCTTTTTGTTTGGGAATTTAAAATTGGATTGCTATAATCTCTTATGTCCCAACTTCTGCATTATTTTTATTAATATTTAATTTAATGCGTGTATAATAACACTTTCGTCAGTTCGTGAATGTGCATGTAATGGACTAATTAATAACACGCATATAATAAAATTATCCTTTCATATAAAATCATAAAATTGTTTTCATTTTGCGTGATCATTGTAAAAAAGTTCCCATCCCTAAATCAAATCAAATGATTTTTTTTTTATTTTTTTTTTATTTTTAACTCGATAGAGAATACGCAGTCTTCATCATTGATTTTTTTTTTGTCCTTGCATGTATAAAACAAAAACCCTATAATTATAACAAAATATTTCCTCACTGGTTTAGAATTATATAATTAATAATAAATACGTGGTTGATTCGCGCCAATATATTACTCCCTTCGTTCGAATTATCGTTTTTATATTGTGAACAGCGCGAGTTTTAAGAAAAAATGTGGATATTAGTAGATAATAATGGATATTGTAGTGAGTGAAGTTTGAGCTCATAATAAATATATTTTTTAATGAAAATATAAGGATAAGAGAATAAAGTGTTATGTGGATCCTACAATTATAAATAGAAGTGAAAATGATATCACGGACGGACCGAAATGACAAATGTTGAAACGATATCGCGGACGAATGGAGTAATAAATAAAGGGATACAATAAGGTAAATATGCATTTAAGGGGAAAATGAATGTGGCCTAAGCCCAAAGCCAATATTTTATAGTAATATAACAAATAAAAACAAATTAATCAAATTGATTAATTTGATATCTTCGTATTAACCCCCTTTCTTTTTTCTGAAGTGGGACCCACCAGGCTTAGATATAAGATTTTTTAACCTGCTTCACAACACACTGCACCATGCTATGCTCCACCTATTTAACTACTCCACCTGTTCATCAATCTCGACCCATTTTGTCATTTTCGTTTGTCCATTAATTCTTAACTCATTGTATTTTAATATTATTTTTTTCACTCATAATAAGGTGGAATTTTCATTCTACTCACAATACATTAGTAATTTTTTTAAAATTCGTGTTATTAGTAAATGGATCGAAAAATAGTGGACGGAGGGAGTAAAAGTTATTCTCTTACTCAACATTATTTCATGGTCCACATCTTTTATATGTTAATTTAATGACACACCTTTTCTTGTGAAGAGTCTAAAAAAATGTGTGACCACCCTCTATAAAAAGCTTTAATTTTTTTTGTCCTTTTTCTAATATTTATATTGGAATATTGGAACTGCAATTTTTAAAATATATTATTATTGGAACCGCTCTAGTACTATATTCACCACAAGCTAAATTACTCTATTTTTATAATTATTATCTTATTATAATGTTGCATATTCATGTGGTCAACATGGGACCCGAATTTGTAATTTACGTAAAATATAACTTATCTATATTCACCACAAGCTAATTACTTTATTATAATAATATTATTATTATGGGACGCAAATTTATTATTTTGGGTGATAAGTGACATTCTTTTTATTTCTTAAAGATGGATAAGACATTCCTAGACAGTAGTGACTAGTGAGTCAGTGACGCATTTAAAGAATATTTATAAATTATACTTTGTGTGTGTGACGAGCTCAATTTAGATAATAATAGTAGGATAAAATTAAATATTTTAAAAAATAAACATTTCCACGCCAATACACCATGATTAAACTTGCGTATTGTATTTATAGCTCGTCCAATGCAATTAATTTGCATTTTATAAGAAAAATAAAATCCATGTGAAAATCGAATTGATAATAAATTTACTTAAACCGTTGGTTCCACTAATAATATAACTCACATGGAGTAGTACAAAATTAAAACTCAAATAAATGTGAATGGTGACATGCACTCAGCTGAATTTAATGCCTAATAAAGATGAAAACAATGCTTTAATTTAGATAAACGGCAGTAACAATAAAAAGAAAAAAATCAAAATAATTCCTTTTTAACTCCTGTGTTGTTTATTCAAGTGATTTATGAACATAAACAGCGAAACCAAGTCATCAAAGCTTTTCTGTCTTTTACAAATGAAGAAAAAATGAAGTAATTGCGCTTAAATACACAATTTTTTTGCATAATTACAATTTTGTATTTATATTAAATTGTTCTGATTTTTTGTATATCAAATTAATGCCGCCATGGTTAATTTAGGTGACGTCGTGACTAGCTGAAGCAACATACATTCAACTATATTATTTAGTATAAACATCGAAAATTAATTTAAAGATAATTACAATTGTATGAAAAATAGCATAATTCAAGGTTTGTGTATTTAAAATTATAATTTATAAGTAAAATTAAAATTGAGTGGAATTTAATGTATTTTTACGGAATTGAAAAAAAGAATATGATCAAATTACAAAAGCAAGATAGCAGAATATTTACAAATGGCTAGTGGATAAAGTGGAGTAAACCAAACACCACACACAGTAGACACAAAGTAGGCGTGTTTAAGTTTTTTTTGTTTCAAGAAAACAAGTCCCAAAGAAAAGAACAAAAATCCACCACTGCAACTGTGAAACTGAATATTCATGGGATTGTGATATGTCAATGTCCCACTTTTGTTCTTCTCTATGCTTTTTTCACAGTGTACATTTATCTCTTTCTCTCTCATGTTTTAATGTTGTGGGATTTTATTTTCTTGCTTTCTTTTTTTTCATCTTTGCTTGGGAAAAAAAAATGTATTCTTGTGAGCCGCAAATTTGTCTGTGTCGATTTTAGGATGAGTTTTCAGCCTTTTTCTTGATTGGTTTGTATTTTTTATTTTAGTTAAAAAGAAAATGGAAAGTAGAGTAGCCCATGTGTCTCCTTTGCATGGTTTTTCTTTGAGCATTTGTCACTTCTTCCCTTTCCTTTTCATCCATTTTTGCTGATTCAAGTCACTATTTTTTTTTTTGGCCTTCTTCACTTTGTCTTAGTGTTTTTGTCCGTGGAAACAGCTGTGAGTTTGTGTGCGCCAGAAACCCTGAATGTGATTGTGGAGCCTCATATTTTTAGACCAAATTTAGTGCTATAAACATTTCTTGAGTTCAAGTGTGTGTGTGTCAGTGTGTGCGATAATGTGATTGTGGAATTCAAGTTTAGACCAAATGAGTATAAACATTTCTTGAATTTAACAAATTGTTGATACCTTTCCTGTGCATGGATGCTTTTCTTGATTCCTGTGTGTGTGTGTGTGTGTGTTTTTAAAGAGAGTGGGGAATATTGAATTATGAATAATTTCCCCTACTTTTTCAGGCACTTTTCTGCAATCATAAGTGATGCTTGTAATTCTGGTTGAGGGCTTAAAATGGGAGGGAAAGTGGAAAAGTGAATGAATGTTCATGTGATTTGCAGTTGGGAGTTGGTTGGGGGCACATTTCTCATTTTTGCTTTAGGGAAAAAACTCACTCAATTTCTTGAAATTTCTTGAAATTTTGGAAAATGGAGGGGTTGAATCAGAAGTCTCTGGAGAGGGTGGTTTCACAGAGAGCTTTCCAAATGGGGAGTTCATTTCCATGCCAAATTTGTGTGGTGGGATTTCTGTGTGGGGTTTGCATCGCCTCTCTGTTTCTTGCTGTTCTTACCTCATTTGGTGCTTCCAATTTTGGTGGTGTTTCCATCTCTCTCTTCTCTCCCGGGATATCTTCCCCCAATTCCACATCATCAACCGGTAAATGTTATTGTGATTGAGATTCTTTGATCTTGGATTAAATTTTCAAGATTCTTGTTTGTTTGTATCTTTGTTTTCACATATTTGCTGTTGCATGATCCTGGGCTTGAGTGTTTGCAGTTCATCCATGAGGCCACACTGGTTTAGGCCATGAGAGAGAGAGAAAGAGAGTTATTATTTTGGTGTTGTTGGATTGACTTTTCAAGATTCTTTTCTTTCTCTATTATTTGTATTTGCATCTTTTGTTCTTACAGAGATAAGGTCACTGGTTTTAGGGCCATGAGAGAGAGAGAGAGAGAGAGAGAGGCCTTTTAGTGTTGGTGTTGGACAAAACATAAGGGCCACTGGTTTAGGGCCATGAGAGGGGGAGAGAGAGAGGATTATTATTTTTAGTGTTGGAGAAAACAATGGTGATGAGATGATTAACAACCTCACTTTTCCTTGCTTTGGTAGCCTTTCTCTAGAAGCAACTTTATCCTTTTCTCCTTCATTCCTTAGCAAAGAGAAAAAGACTTACTTTAGTTGATAAGTCTTCCAAGATACACAAACCTCAAATGTGTAGAGAGAAAGTTCTAGGACAAGTTCATGATCAAGTATGTTGTAGTCGAGCAGTGAGTTTTGTTTACGTCGAGGATAAAATGTAGAAGCAGAGCCAGAGAAACGACAGTCTGTGTCGATGATACATTATCCAATAAAATCAAGAAAGATAAAAGCTAAATGTAGTTTTGTGTAATATCTAGTTTTGTTTCCTGAGAAATACCTCATTAGGCAATAGTGAGTTTTGCGATTCTGCAATGAAAACTCATCGTTCTTGATGAAAATGTTTATTATATCTCTTATGTGACTGATAATGTAGGAGGAGACTGTAGGACCTTTCTTAATGAGAATGAAAGAATTGCGTATCCGGATGAAAGAGATATAAGTGGGACAGATGAGAATGTTTCCTTACTATATAAAGCGTGGAGTGACCTTCTTGGTGAGTCGACTGACCAGATAAGATTGAGCAAATTGAATGTTCCGGAAGCCCCTCACTTGGAGGATTGCAAGTTGAGTAGCGAATTGAATCATCGTCTCGATACACGCCTCCCGAATGGGAGCTTCCCTCCATGGACATTTTGGAAAGGAATGTTGGACGACCTTCCACTGTCACCCATTGATGAGCAGCTTAAGCAATACAGGGATCGTGTAATATCTCAGGGAACTTATCCGCCATGGGTATGTAGCCTTTTATAGTCTCGACGTTGTATGCATTTTAGCACTTGCATAAATTGATATTCTTCTATGATAGTTTAAGTCATTTCGTTTGCAGCTAGCAAGTAAATTTCACCACTATGTTATTGCAAGATTGCTGTAGAATGTTTGGTCTTAATACTCATGATAGATGAATTTTGCCAGATCACGGGATCAGATGAGGAAAACTATCCTCTAACAAGGAAAGTGCAAAGGGACTTGTGGCTTCATCAGCATCCTGTGAACTGCAACGACCCTAGTGTGAAGTTTCTAGTAACGGATTGGGAGAGATTGCCCGGATTTGGCATCGGGGCGCAGTTTGCAGGAATGTGCGGCCTACTTGCCATTGCAATCAATGAGAATAGGGTGTTAGTAACAGACTACTACAATAGAGCTGATCATGATGGTTGTAAAGGTAAATACTTCATATCGTTGTAGATCTAATTTAGATAATTATCGATCAAAACCCCTTAGGGTAGTCGATAGTTAACACGTTGAAGTCATGCTTTGCTTCCTAGTTGGCCGTCTGTCGGAAGCTTCTAGTTGTAAACGCTGTGAAATAGTGTTTTCTGCTTAAGGTATAAGAGATTCCATTTCGTGTAGGTTCGTCAAGGTCTAGTTGGTCGTGTTATTTCGTCCCGGAGACCTCACTGGAGTGCAGGAAACGAGCCTTTGAACTTCTCCATGACAGAGTAGCATTGGAAAAGGGGATTATAACAGTTAAAGAAAACTATACTTCCAAAGAAATTTGGGCAGGACATATACCTAGGTGGGATGCTATATACATTGAATAGCAAAATTCGACCGTTGTGAAATTGCAACTCTAACTTAATGTTATACTTCAGGACATGGGGAAATCCATGGAGTATTATGCAGCCAACAACAGAGATAAACGGGAGCTTGTTAGTTCATCATCGGAAAATGGATCGTAGATGGTGGCGAGCTCAGGTAGACTAGACTGACTATCAAGGCTTTAACTCAAGAGCATGCTTTTTGTTAATATTCCTATCTTTTGGTTCATCCAACAGAGTCGTAATTCAATGCTTAACGAGATTGGTTTGTCAGGCAGTTCGCTACCTCATGAGGTTTCAGTCCGAGTATACGTGCAACTTGATGAACATTGCTCGACATACTGCATTCGGATGGGAATCTGCGAAAATGGTTCTTGCATCTTCCTCTGGACATATTTTTGAGGTTTGTCATTTCATTTTAAGGCCATATGGCAAGTAAATGATTTTTTACGAGTTCGTCTCCGTTCCTGCAGGGCGTACAAGAGCACAAGCGCGATATAGAAAGATTTGTATGGTCGAATCATAAACCATGGCTTCCCCGTCCGTTGCTAAGCATGCACGTGAGGATGGGCGATAAGGCGTGTGAGATGAAGGTGGTTGGATTCGACGATTACATGCTCCTAGCAGAGAAGGTCCGGAGGCGCTTCCCACATCTGAACCGCGTCTGGCTTTCTACTGAAATGCAGGTTGTGTCATTCGTTAGAAACGCCTCCTTACATTCATTGCGTATGCTAACTGTAGGAAGCGTTTGCATTCAGGATGTCGTTGACAGGTCAGAGTCCTACAAGGGCTGGAAGTTTCACTACACGAATGTGAGGCGACAAGCAGGGGAACATAACCATGGCGACTTATGAGGCGAGCCTTGGCAGGGAGACGAGCACCAACTATCCCCTCGTGAACTTCTTGATGGCCACGGAGGCCGACTTCTTCATCGGAGCATTGGGCTCGACGTGGTGCTTCCTCATAGACGGCATGAGGAACACCGGTGGGAAGGTGATGGCCGGTTACTTGAGTGTGAACAAGGACAGGTTTTGGTGAGAGCTATCGAACGAGCTGCCCCGAGTCCCTCCTCACGCTCTCGGAATTGTGGGACCGGACGAGCTCCGGTCGGAGCCCAAGCGACGGAAAACTAGAGCTCGAATAGCATATATGATGATGGCCAATGAAAGGTTGGTGAAATCATCTCTACATTCCACTGTTTGTGTTGTGAGGCTTGAGAAGAAGAGGTTGAATGAAGATAGAATGTGTGTTTAAATTGCTAATTACATATAATATTAATTTATTCTTTTGTGAATTCGACTGTATCTCCCTTTTTCTTGTCTATGAAAATCATTTCACTTACTGCAACACTTTAGTGGAAAAGTTTTTCAGTTGATTTCTGAGGCATAGCAGCAAATTTTGATAGCAATGTGTATAATTTGTCATAATTTTATGAAATTTCAAATGCAAAAAGTTCGCAACTTATACTCCCTCCGTCCGCCAAGATTATGTCACAATTACTATATCGGGCGTCCGCCAAGATTATGTCACTTTCCTTTTAAGGCAATGGTCCCACCATCCTCTTTAATATTTTATCCTTACTAACACTCTTTATTTACAAAAAAACCCACCCAAAATTCAATCTCAACCACACATCTTATAAAGTGGTGAGACCCTTTCTCCACTACATCAAAATCATCACAAATTTTATTAAATCTCGTGCCCAACCAATTTGACATAATCTTGGCGGACGGAGGGAGTATCAAAATAAATAAAAATTTACCAAGCTATCATTAGAATTTAATACAAGCAAGATAATTAAGTATATATCAGAATTTTTGAAAATACAAACTTCTATAGAAATAATAGATTTTTATTAGAAATGAAGAATTATAATAGTAGTTCAATAGCATTCAAATAATTAAATGTTACAAAAAATGAAACTAAACTCAAAATAAATTTGTAGTAAAATAATCACTAGTATATTTTTGCACAAATTTGAAAGCTCGAATTTAGACGTTCATCCTTATATCAAAGCAAAAAATTTATTGTGGACTTAAAAATCGTAAAATATTACTCCATTCGTTCCGTTAAAGATGACTCATTTTCCATTTTCAATCGTCCCATTAAAAATGACTCATTTTCATAAAATACAATATCTAACTCTTGAAAAAATGTAGACTTTACAACTTTTATCCAATTAACACTTTTTCTTTAATCTTCGTGTCAAAAAGAAGTGAGTTATGTTTAATGAGACGAAGAGAATATTATATCTCGTATTTTTTCAACACAAAGCCCCCTACAAAAGAAAACCACCATACGTAGGCGTAAGTTGACATCATAATGAAAGGAAATCTGCTTGGAATTGTATCTTTACATCCAACTGCTGTTTACAAAAGACAACTGTAGCTAATTATTCCAAAAAAATGAAAACAACAACTACAAGAGTCGAGGAATCAAGAAAGAAAAAAAAGCAAGCAAAAAAAAAGAAAGGGACAGAACTAGAAATGTACTAGGAAGCAATTTGATACTGCCTCCAAATGAAATAATTAATAAAAATATTTCTTACAACTGACAAAGAACCAAGTGCTAAAAAAGGCTGTGAACTAACATAATCTATTTGCTTGTTAGTATCAAATCAACAAATGCGCAACCTCGCCGAGCCTTTTCCCTGTTCCCCGTGGCGACATTTCTAACAGGCAAGCACGCTACCTGAAGGTGAGCTCAAAATTTCCAGAAACGAGTCTTCGAGACAGACGAGCAGAGCAAGTGAGTGAGCAGGACTGCTGAATCCCCCTTCCTACAGCTTATAATGCTCCGTAGCCAGCAGCTATATGCGAGGAATTCATAGTAGAGTCCTGAAAATATGCAGACCCGACATAAGCATCAAAGCGTAGGAGCCTATTCGAGCCTATACAGAAGAAAATTCTATAATAAAATTAACAAGAATCTTACCGAACAGAAGTCAGAAAGGAGCCTCGAGTGATTCATCCCAAACATCTGCACTTCCATTAGAGGCATCTTCTGCATCTTCCTCCATGGAGAGCCTAATGTATTCTCGGTGAGCAAAGCGATCCCATTCCGTCAAATTTGGGTTCTCGCGCTCCTGTCCAGTTTTTATAGTTGAGAAGAGAATGGACATTTCAGTTCTTGGGAGTAGCAATTGAAAAGTTTGCAATTTACCTGGCGAATTAGAAATGGATCACGGGTCTCGAAAGCCATGAACTTGTTAAGGTTAAACAGGATATTGAAAACACTGCCAGAAAGTCTGCTTCCTTTTATATCTCGCAACGTGAAAAAGCTGTCATCCTGCATATCACAATTTGAATTTAATCAGATGTCGTAACAGGTTACTACTATATTGCGACGTGCGCAGCTTCAAGGTCGATACTTGTAGCACCATGAATACATCACAAATGAACTTCGGCTTCCTCAGCCATAATATCTCAGCTTGTTCAGAGAAACATCTTAGAATTTCCGTCAGATTACAATCCTACAATGGTCTAAATTTTGTCAGAATTTTTTAAAGTGAATAAAGCTACAATTCAATGAGAACCTTAGAATGGGAAAAAAGCAAAAATATTTAATGTTGTGAAGATGAGACCGGAACTTTTAGTCTCCATTTTAAATTTATAAAGCTAAGAGGGAAGTCTAAGCATTACAAGGACTTTTGAGCAGAAATTTTTATTTCAGAATACGGAAGAGAAAACAAAGCAAATGCAAGGACGGCACCTTTAGACACATAAAGCACAACTGAGATATGTAAGAAAAATAAGCCATTTCCAATCTACTAAAAGTGTCACCTCTGGGTGAACCATGTCAACAATTTGACACAGTATATCTTCAAAAAGCACAGGCTCTTGGGCCATGCATTCCATTCTATGCAACTGCTCCTCATAAAAGAATTGCATTTCATTCCTTGTTATAATTCCATTACCATCCAAATCTATGCACTTGAACCTGAAAAGGACAACATTATTTGACTCACATATATAAGAAATAATCCACCAAATATTTTGAGCAAAAAGAGAACACCTAACACATAAACCCAAGTACATTATATTCTCTTAGCTTGATTATAATAGTTACTAATCATGACTAACAAACATTTAAAACCTTTCACAGGAAAAGTTAAAATCCAGGTTCTGCTCTAAGGCCTCAAGTCATTGATATTGAGCCCCTACAGGATTAATTACCAAAGTACTGTGCTCCTTGCATGAAAGAAATTTATTCCACAATCCTCTAATAAAATACTGTGGAAAGAAGCAAAATCTTTAGTGAGTTACTTCTTGAAAGGGCTCAGGAACACCCATACTTACAACCATGCAACTCACACGTATAAAGAACTCAAAGGATTCAGGCTCCATTTTCCTGATTATCCATCCATTAGCCACATGGAGGCCACACCTTCAGCAAATGATAAACATCATACATGATAATATGACATGATAGAAAGAACCTAACAAACATTCAAGATTCGATGATCATGCTGCCTTGCTTTTTATTTGACAACTTAGATCTTGCACATACCAATACTCAAGACTAGGGTCCGATGATTTATCCTCCTCTGACAATATGAAGTAGACAAAATCTTCATATCCCATCTTTCCTTCAACCTTACTGGTGAACTTTCTCGGAACCTTGCAAATTTAAGGAACAATGCTTAGAAAGATGGCAACCCAACTAGTCTCGAATAGTATGAAGAATGAGGAAACCACAGACCTGAGAAAATATTCTATCAACAATCCTGTAGGTAAGTGCGTGGTTACCATATCTGATGAGGTTTTCTTTGTCAATCAAAAAATCATGATCTGAGTCCAGCTCCCAGAACTTGCAGTATATCACATAAAAATGCTCATAGGAGAAGTACCTGAAGAAGTGAGATAACAGGAAGAAATGAGATAACAGAATGCTGTAGCAACATACACTAGTAAAATGCAAAATAGTGAATACTAAAGCATTTACAATACCCCTAGTCCAAGATTGCTGCTTGATAATTTATAGCGAGAAATGATATATAATGTTATATTGGAAATATATTTACAATCTAGTGGGACCATTGAACATCCATAAGTTACTTTTTCACTTTTCTAAGAAGAAGAAGAAGATAATCATTGCCGAACAGATAGACAAGAAAAATAAGACAATAAGATTCTCTTTCATTACCTCAAGACTTTGTTAATATCCTCTTCTTCATCTGCATGCTGCATTGCAGCAATCAAGTTTGAGCGTCTCAGCTCCCTCAGGGTAAGACGACTATTACCCGCTCTATTCACATAATAAAATATTCTGTATATTACAGTTTCAGCTGTAGATAGATGAATAGGACTGTTAATTTCAATCAAAAAATTGGGAACTTCCAACAACTAATAGGAAAAGTAAGTTTAAGAAAATTAGCAGATCATACAAAGTCAGCAAACAGTCCAGCCAACCCATTGAAACTTGCGTTCGGACAAGCAAACCAACACTGCCCTAGAAAATATAAAAGAAACTATAGGCATTGGAGAACTACTGAAGAGTTGTTAAAAATATCCATGCTTCTCTTCATCAATCATATATGTTCCATTCTAGCAAATGTTGAAAACAAAATGAGAAGACTAAACAAAATCCAACAAGTTACTTTTAGAACACCTGTTCAGGGGAAGAGAAAAAAGAAAAGGTACAAAATCTCCTGTTCAGGGTAAGAAGAAAAAGCACAGGTGCGCAATGCATTAACTACTTTTGTAGAACTTCCAACTAGAGAAAAGAATAAAGTTACCCAACAAGGTTCAACCAAAATTCATAAAACAAGAGAGCACTCATCCTAGAACATCTCCAGCTTGAGAGGGAGTATTAGAATTAGATGTGTTACAAGGTTCAAACAAAATTCATAAAACAAGAAAGCACTCATCCTAGAACATCTCCAGCTTGAGAGGGAGTGTTAGAATTAGATGTGTTACATGTGTATATATGGTATAAATTGTTGAGCAGGTTAGTGCTTTCCTAGTTCAGTTAGGACTCTTGTGTATATATAGGTGCTTTGATCAGTAGAGATATAGAGAAAATTTTCCCCAACATCATGTTTCTCCATTTGATTTAACAAGTTCCAACCCCATAGATCAACAAAAACACAGGAATGAGAAAGCCAAGAAAGAAGTAGGTAAGATCATCATCTACAATTTATTCAAGTGGTAGCATCACGAACAAGGAATGGCCAAGCATAAGCTTTCAATTGTCATTGCGAATCATTATTTGTCCACATAGATCTACCAAGACTTAGTGTCATTGCTAGACCTTCATGTTCATATTAGTAAAAGAGATCAAACAAGCAAGCAAAAGGCAGATACTAGTAGAAGGGTTAGATTAGTTATGTTCATCAGGTAACTATGCTTGATACTATGATAAGATGGTTGAGCTAACAGCAGAAAGGTCCCAAACAATGTCCAGTACATGAAATGGAGCAACAGTTATTTAAAACACAAAGATATTGATTTGTAGTGCAAATCTGGTGACAAGTACAAAGTGCCAGAATGATAATTAAATTTTAGAGTGACATCAAGCAATGGAAAATTATATTCAAGGATCTAGCACAAACATAAGCTTCTTTGTAGAAGAATAACAACTATGACTAGTGACTTTTTAACCAAAGAAAAGTTCAACTTCAACCAATATGATTCAGTAACAGTAAATAAGTGCAAAAATACAGGATACGACATACCATATCTTTCTTGAAATTCAGGTGTACTCTGCAGGAATTCTAACCCAGGATGAGTGGTCAAAAGTTCTCGAAGAACAGGTTTAAAGTCATCCTATTTCAAGGTCATAACGTTACCAACATATGAAGAAGCTATTAATAACTAGCTAACTCAATTTCTGTATTAAAATACTAAGAAATTTGTTCAACCTGGACCAAGTGTCTGTGCTCTGGTTGCTTCAAGATTGTGAATAACTGTGTTGCTAGATCCTTGGTCAACATGTTTCTATTAATCCAATAATCGACAAACGCATCCCTGTTTGGACAAAATAAGCCGAAGTGAGAGTACATACAACTGTAAACAAGAACATCAGAACCATGAATCATCACTAAGAAATTCAATGACAATTGCAACGAGTTCAATTTCCAAGAAAATGTTGCCTGCAATTGCAAACTTATCAGTTTAAGGTCAAGCAGAGTGGGTTTCACATGGAAGTTCATCTGCAGAAATTGTATACCATGTTAATTTTTAATTGAAATTTTAGAACAATTCAAGATAATGATGGACCCAATTCAAAGAATTTCTTCAAAAAAATGGGACCTCATACTTAGTAGCAAAATGGCAGCCCATAAACCATACATCACGATGAAGTGGTAAAGTATGGGCATGGAAAATATACCAAAAATATGAAAACAGGATGATCACTTTACAGATACTGAAACTTAACACAGTCGGATCATGGATTAACATGAGGACACACGGAATGTGTTATGTTAGTTCCAATACAGCTGATGCTCACATCAAATTTTTGGAGTAGTTCAAACATTACTAATTCTAATATACAAGTGGTATGACCAAAGCTGGTATTACTTTAACGAATAAATAATTCACTACAATTACCTGGTCACAATTCCAGTTCCCTCAGTGTCGATCTTTCTAAATAGTACAGTAGAAAAGAAAGACGGGAGCTTGCAAATTTCCTTCGTTACTGGTTTGAATTCTGAAAATCCATAAAAAATGTATCAGTCATTAGTAGGTAATTAACCAGTGAACATTCTAAGACTACATCACTTGCACATCTAGCCAATCTCACCATGCATTTGCAGTCCATCTACATGACCATAAAAAAATTGGTTGATTCTAAACAAGCACCGCTCTTTCAATTCATTAGGTGGTGGGCGGCCATTTTGGAAATAGAACTGCAAAATCACAAGTATTATCAAGTGAACTATACCTACTCACTGCCCAGAAAGAGGGGGAGGGAGGGGGAGCTGCAGGATTCTAAGATAAAAACTTGGAAACAGTTAACAAAGATTAACAACACATCAACTAATTCAACCTGAGGTATAAGCTCTTTCACAGGCTCATTCACTAATTTCAAGGGAGAGCCTAAAGCAGAAGGGCCTGCCCTCTGTTTCGTGATTCGAGGAGAACCTGATGAACTCCTTGGTGAAAGTGGCGGCGTACTACCTGCGGGAAACATTGAAGGCAGTGTATTGCTAGCTGCAGCATTTGTGCTAGCTGATCCAGCAGCATTCAAGGGACCACCTCCCTTGGCATTATTGAGCAACGATTTTACCTGCATATTATAGGTGGATAAGAATACATCTGATTCCTTTCAACTATAACGAGACTAAACCTAAAATATTCTGGGCAGTTTCGAGGGGAAAAAGTTCAGCAAATTTTGAAGGACGGCAAAGACATATTACAGCATTCATCCCAAATTTATGCTTCCATGTCCATCAAAAGTACATCTAAATGAAGAATTTCCACAAAGGTAAATTCCAGTTGAAATTCCAGTTGAACTAACAGTGTGATGCTGCGGGTGGCATAAATTTCCCAAGAATACAACTTCCAATCACTATGGGTGGCAGAAATTGTTCGAGAATACAACTTTATAAGAACAGACAAAACTTTAACTTTCCCTCACATAAGAACTCATATCAGAAACGAAATGGTCGGTTTATAGAAACTCTTAAGAGTAGCAGATTTATTATGTCCTAAAAATTACCACATGTTTTAGAGAAATATTTAGAAATGACTGACCTGCAACAGAGGAAAGTTTGACTTGTGATATTAGAAATTGCATTACTATGGAGAAAGATTTTGACTATCCAATTTGTATGATGACAATCAATGCTTAAAGTCCAACACTTATTACAAGAATCTAAAGTTTTTATTAAAAATCCATTTGATTTGAAAACTCCAAAAATGTGATAACGCTCTCAATTTATTTAAGCATGAACATACTAAAGGGTATTGATATCAGCCCAAAATATGGAATTTCAACTAAATGTATCCCAGAAAGTTGTGACAATAATGAAATTTATTAGAGTTATAATAGTATTCTATATCAACTATTCAAGTAAAAATACCACAAGATGGAATGGAATTAAAGAAGCATGACTGGTTCAGCTAAAAGGAAAATGATGTGATCTTTCCAAGATGATGACGCACTTCATGGTTTATATAGAAAAATTACATGGTTTTTCCATGCACTAAAAGTGTCTCAGCGTATTCGATTAAATACATAATCAATATTTAAATATCATTCTGATCAATTTAAGCAATTGACAATACAGAATCTCACTTACATTTAATTCTCCAGTGTCCTAAACATGAATACATCTTACTAATCATTATTAATGACTCAACTATTACTAATATCAGATGATCGATATGCCAATGAACAAGAGCAGGTGTCATCACATGAAGTAGTCAATAGTTAAGTTCAGTTCTTTAACCATGAGCCATGCAACACCAATGAATACCACTTGGCCAATTTCATTTCCATACGGGCTCTTACCACATTAAACAACCGGCTTGTCCTCGACCAGCCTTAGTGATAGAGGTTTCTATAACTGTCTGCTTATAACATAGATGTCCTCATAAAGTGGCTCAAAAGCACATCGATGTTAGCAAGCGGAAGATCCCTATCACTTTTTAGATTGTTTACAGTAGTTGCTAATTCATTTATCTATTCTGAAATATTGCTAAAGCATAAATGTCTCAATGGTTTATCAACAACAATCAGAAACAAACTAAAGCCCATAACTTTATCTCTTCCTTCCTGCAATCCCCACCGAAAACCAACGACTAATAAATAAAATTGCATGTGGAATCCACCATTCCCACTCACTTACCCATATTTCCACATATTAGCTAACCTAACCCGCCAAACTACACATAAACTGCGACCGAATCACGAAAGAGATCGTCGACCGAAAAACCAAACAAAAAGAGAAAAGCAATTACCAATGAATTGGTTTCCGGCAGCGACAGCCACTGATCAAATAGCTTTTCGGCAACATACGGGTTGGCTTTAATGGCCAGCGGCGACACCTCCTGAAGCTGCAATAGTTCAGCATCGAGGGACGTGACATCACCATTGAAATCCAAATCCATCTCTATTCCCTCAAAATATCCCCAAAAATCACAATACAACTCGCAACCCTCAGATCCTCCCGCGCTTCTTCAACCATCAAACACAGTCCGAGACCCGACAGGAAAAAAGAGCCCGAATTTCCCTCGCTCGCGGATCTTAATCAATTCAAAATCGGCAAAAGACGGAATTGATCCAAAAATCGGTATCGGTGCAGCAGCGGAGAGCAAACCCTAGAATGGATTGAGAGGAGAGATCGGAGAGACGGAATTTACAGAGAGAGATTGCAAACCCTTAGCAGAGGAAAAGTGTGTGCATAAAATGTGTGTGCCAGTGCGTGTGGGGTGGAGGTGGAGAGAGTGAATAGTGTGGATATAAATTCATTATTTTGAGAGATTCTTACAAAGCAAAATTGCTTTCGTTTTAACAAAATTTGGAATGTAAGATAAATTGGAAGAGACTCGTCAAAATTTGTATTATTATTTATGCTATTATTATATATTAAATTTAACACATGCTATTATTTTGGTTGACTTTGAATATGTTGAGTTCAACCTTTTAATATTAGTTTTTTTTATAAATAAAAAAATCAACGCTCATTTTTTATTTCATGATAGAAGATATAAATTGTTGCAAAATTAGCATGCAGTGCAATTTATTTATGTATTATATTTTATATTTTATATTTGAGTTCAACCTTTTTATATTAGTTTTTTTAATTTTTTTTAATCAACGCTCATTTATGTTTCATAATTGAAGATAAATTGTTGCAAAATTGGCATGCAGTGCAATTTATTTATATATTAAATAATGACAATCCATTTCTGTCCATCTCAGTCTTTTTTTTAAAAAAATCTATATTAGAGGTCGAAGAATTGAGAAACAAAATCAAATTTATTCCATTACAAATTGAATTCATAAAAGAAGATTTAAAATTTTCTTTCAAAAAAAATAAAATCATAAGCACATTAGTTGAGCTTGAGGGCCTGTTTATTCACAAAATATTGAAATTTGAAAAATCCACTTCACATTGAATTGAATAAAAAATTGGAACTTTTTTTTTGTATTGATCAATTTCTACTCATATTTAGTAGTAACACATGACACTAGTCGAAGTTGATAACAATATGTTTTTATAAGGGGTTATTGCCATAAAATACATGTGATTTGTGTGTGTGCGTGTGTGAGAGAGAGAGATGTGTACGTGTGATTTGGCAATTCTGACAGCCACGTTGGCAATTCCGGCAACCACGTTAGCAATTCGGCTGCCACCTCAAATTAATTTGAGCAAAATTGTAAATGATGGTATAATTGAGAACAAATTATAAATTCATGTATTTTTTGGTCAAAAAAAAAGTGATGATATAAACTAGAAAATTGACAAACTTGATGTATTTTATGGCAATAACCCCTTTTTATAATAACCACTATGATAAAAGAGGTGATCTCTTATGAGGGCATTCTCACACGAGGACACGTGAAAACTACATCCAATTCAATTATAGGTAATAAATTTTATTTGAAGATTAATAAATCTTAACTAAATTAATAAATTCTGATTGAATGTGATCATATGCCTAGTCGTCATAGACTTTATCATGATAAAAACATGTTTTTCTAACCACTATAGGTGAAAAAAGTTGGAGATACCCTTGAATGAAAGAAACTCGATTTTTGGTGATTTTAATAATTTGATTTATTACGAGTGGAATAAAGGTCACATTTTTATTGTAATTTAAAAATATCACCTTTGGGTATTTTGGTATGATTTTTTTTTTAAATGTTACCTTTGGGGTATTTTGGTATGAATTTGTTTCGCTTAAACGCAATGGTTCCTTCATCTAAAGGTTATTTATAGATTTAACAAAAATATGGCTAGAAAAATATTTGAATAGTTGATATTACATAAAACACTAATTGTTAAATTAATTAATATTTCAATTAATATATTGCAAGGAACAACTTTTTTGTGAGCAACTAATTAGTGCTTGTAAAACATGGTGTATTTGATTTCACAAGAAAATGCAATAATAGACAAAGCCAAGTATTGTAAAAAAATTTTAAGAATTTCCTTTTGTCAAAATTGAATGGTTTATCCATAGTTACTAATACATTAGACGACTGGCCATATTTACTCTACATAAGATTACCTAAAAATGAAGCCCAAAATTTACAAAAATTATTGGCTGGAAAAATTTTCTATCTTGTGTGCTTGTTAATCTCTTCACTAAGAATCCGGCTAAGTAAGCTTGGTTCATCAGTCAAGTTGTTACCGTGCAAAACACCGGCGAGCGTCCGAAGCTCCTCCGAGTTTGCTTTCTGTAAGAGGCCGTTGAGAGTTCTCTCGACGGCCCTCAAGGCCACGGGCTCGGCCATGACGTTAGTAGAGCTGTCTATTGGTCGCGACTGTGAAGGATTCTGCATCCGTGATCGTGATTGCCAGTACTCTTGGCAAACTCGATCGCGGTCCAAAGCCTGAATTGCCTGTTTAGAGAGAACCAAATGGCCATTTTAGTATCACCATTTCAACAGGTCAGTTGGTGAGACATTTCCCCTCTAACCATTAGATTAGGGTTCGAGTCATCACGGAGAGGAATTAGGAAACCATTATCGATCATCCTTACGAAAAAACAACAACAGCAACAAAAAAGAACTAAGGAGGAACTGCATATTTAAGATCTTGTATTTTCATTTATGTTGAAGATAGGTTTATATTTGTTATGGTAAATATCAGTTTCTAGCCCAAAGTATACATGCTTCTTGAGAAATGTCCCTACACTTTCGACGACAACATAATAGTATTCAATAGATAGACTTTGTTTTCAATTAGGACGAGACCACTTTTCCGGTACTGAAAAGTCGTGTTGGCAATAAGAAATCTATAGAAAAGTATACTCGGATAAAACCCAATTGTTTTCATGCACATTTCCATGTATGACTCTTCCTGTAGAAAAGTGGGCCCGTCCTCGGTTTAAAAACGGAGTCAATTTATTGGATACTAATTCAGTCATTATCGAAAGTGTGAGATATTTATGTAAAAAGGCGCATACTTTGAGCTAGAATACAAGGACAGCGACTTCGATGCTAACAAATACTTGAAATGTAGGGGACCTAAATAAACTTTATTCCTATATGAAAAACATCAGCAAATCATATCTTCAAGTGAATAAATTCGAAGCTCAGTCAGAAGAACTTGCCTGCATAATTGCTGGCGAAGAAAAGCCGAACATTTGCATGCCATCCACACTCCCAGGAGGCTGCAAAGGAGGAAGCTTCCCCTTTCCGAGCTTATGTCGCTTGGCAATCTCATGATTTGCTCGCTCCCGAACCAGTTCCCAGCATCTACCAGCTGAGACATGGATAAATACTTCACTAGGATCGGTCTCCAACGACACCTGAAAATGCAATATATCAGCACTATTCAACTTGCCGTGTAGAGAAAGCAAAGGGGATAAAAGATCTCAAATCTGTGTCATGTAGAAGAACAAAGTAACACGAAAGATCTCAAATTTTCATAAAAAAGAGCAGATGGTTTAACAAAAACGATAAGAAAATGAGTAAATATTATTCTGCAAGGATTATATTATGTGCAGAAGGTTTTTACATTTATTTGATGCTATACTTACCATAAATAAAGGTCGATCCAGCCCAGCATCTAGGATTTCAGAGACATAATAGCACATATTGGTCGGATCAATGACATCTATGTACCTTACTCGACTCCTAAATCCTGTACACAACAAAAGAAAAAAACCCATTATATTTTTCAATTTAACAAAGAACTGCATATGATAGATGCTCCAAGTATAACTACGCATCAAACCTACCCTTTGGATAAATAGAATTACTATCGCACCATAATTTTCCACCACACACGGCTCCAAACTCCAAAGGCTCGACATTGCAACTGATTCTCCTGATTACTTTTGCAATACGAGGACCCTTCTGACGACGATACCCATCCATATTATTTTGATGGCTGGACGGGTTTGATACAGTAAGCATGTTATCTACAGATCTCAACTCTACATCCAGCTCTAACTTTTTACAACCATCTTCACCTTTCACTTTCTCATCATCCATTTGTTGGTGATTACGGCTTGCCTCATCACAATCATTCGTCCTGCACACATTCTTGTTGGAATCGGTATCCATCAACGAAATATTAATGCAAGAACTGGTCGGAGGGTTGCTTCCTACAGAACTTTCAGCCTCAGCTTGCTCCTCAACTTTAACATACGCTGAACTAGGAATGGATACAGCAGAAGGAGGAGTAACAGTGGCCGTGGACGCTGGTTTTTCAGTGCAACCATCTAACTTTGTCATACTATCGGCGAAAACTGGCTTCTGAATACCTATTGTCTCCTTTTGAGAAGACTCCTTTACAAGACACAGCTTTTTGCTGGGTGGTTCATCTTCTTCATCATCACTCAGGAGTACGACATCCTTGTGTCCTGAAAGTGATGTCTGCTTCTCCTCAGATTTATCAGAAGCTCCTGGAGACGCTTTCTCGGGACTAGTGGATTGAAAAGCCTGACAGGATTGTACTTTATGTCCGGGAGGCGGCTGTAAAGAGTTTTCTCCTTTGCACGGACTACTAGATTTAGATGATTTTACTTTCAGAGAAAAACGGGTAGCTGGCTTCACACTTTCCAAAGCCAATACTACCATAGGCTGTTCCACATTCTTAGAAGAGTCAATGCTGCCTATATACTTCGTTGAACTCAGAGAGCCTCCACACACTTCCCTTTTCTGCTCCTCTGAAGAAATTGCACTGGGTGCTGATTCTTGTCGAGCTGATTCTTGAGATGTAACTTGCTTTTTTTCTGCAATATGAGAACTGAGAGCAAGGCCCAAATCAAGTCTTGCCCATCTATATACTGCACTTAGTTTCCCCTCCAAAGCTTCAACTAATACATTCAACTCCGTGATGTCATAACGAAAAAGGTAAAATTTAGCACTCCATGAGCACGAACACAGCTGTTTGGCGTGAGTCAAGCATGCATATTTATCTGGTGAACACTGCTGGCAACCTGCAGCAGATAGGTGTAGATCGAAGAGGCAGACACTGCATTCTCTCTCACAACTAGCATCAAAAGAGCCCTCCATCTTCAGTACCTTTGATGATTTGCTAAGGAATTCCCTCCATTCCCTCTCCATGTCAACGCGAGTCTAAACACAATATAATGTGCATTAGAATGATATTTGGACTAGATTGATGAGCAGAGGGATAACGGAAAGACACAATCAACAACAATTTGAAGGAGGGGGGGTGGGTGTGTTGGTTTAGTGGTAGAGGTTAATGCCTGAGCCAAATGTCTACCAAGTGCTCAATATTGACAAGAGACAACGATTGAAGAGGTAATAGATACCTTGAGTGCTTTTGATAAGAACCCATCCTTTCCGCAAGCTTCGTTCCATTTCAAATTATTTAATTTGCACTTCCTCAAAAAATTATGTTCCCAATTTTCTTTTACAGCTTCTCTAGCAGCGCCAAGCAATAGTTTATCATGTGAAATGGAAGTTCGTCTGCCTTGCTCACGGTACAGCTCGATAGCTTTATGTCCATGAGGCAACCAGTCAACTGGTGCAATATTAACTGCCTCAGCACAGTTAAAACCACAGTTGAATCCAGCATGATAAGCTCGAGGGAAGGTCAGTATATATTCTCCTGGATTCTGCACACACCGATAAACAGGGCACCCCTTCAGACCTTAGGATTGAAGGCGATAGCTGGGTAACCTGCATATTGTTCAAAATACTGAATTAAATTCAAAACAGTAGAAGAAAGCTACATGTTATTCACTTGTTAAAAAGGCAATTGAATGGCATTCAAGCAAACACCAGCGATATATGACATAAGTAGGCGAACATTAAACAGGCACTGTTAGTAGCATATTGGTTTGTATGTTACTAAGGAAATAGTTACACAATAAAGTAAGGAATTAAAGCTCACCAGCTTATGAAGCAAGTCAGGCTGTTCTTCGAAGAGGTCTGGTAGATGTTTTCTCATAGCTGCCTCCAGTTTCACGGCATCTGATCCTGGAACGCCATACCACATTTTTGGAGCTCCCCAATGCATGTAATTCAAGGAGTACATGTGATGGTCCTCTACATGCTGTTGGCAAGTGAAGAATAAATGAGAAATTAATTATATATAGAGAAAAATAAAAGCATTAGCAGTAATGAGACTACTGAAGGACAGAAACAGTAACAACTAAAGATAGGAAATCAAAGATTGTGTTCAAATGTGAATGCAAATGAAAAGAATTCTTTACTTACCCAACAAAATGAAGAAAAACACATTCCTACATACAGCCAAGGAACCACAACACCAGATATGTCACTGCTTTCAAATGTTAGAACAGAACCAGGAAGTCTGGGGAAGTTATTCAAGTTCCATCCTGAATTAATGTACTTCACGTCTGAAGCAGAAGCAACTTGGTGAGCATGTTTAGGAAACCCACTGCCAAATGCTCCAGTTTCCAGATCAGCCCCATAAAGCACCTTTAAGGGAATGGAATTTATTAGTACTAAAAGCAAAGAGGTAGGTCAATGTGATTATTATTTGAAAATAGAAAAAAAGCTCCATACGAGACCAGCACCAAAGAATACCTCAATTTCTTCTGTTGGTTTCTCTACCATCCGCCAGTATTCTCCCTCAATGTCTTGTATTGTGGGATGCCACGGCTCGTTACCTCCTAAATTCGAACTATTATTATTTTTCCAGAAGTACTGAGCCTTGAAATCGTCATCATACTTCTGAAATTCATTCAGAGTAAAATCTGGACCAGGCTCAAATCCGAATTGATCAGCCTTGTCTGGAGTTTTAATGTCCTGCATACAATTTCCATTATCGGCTCCCCTTCTCGGGTATTTTCTCTTTTTCCTCTTGTCATAATTGACTTGGAAAGTCTTTCTCATCGATTCCCGATTCTGAAGTTTGTCTAATCGCTGGATTCGTGTCGCGAATTTAGACCTTTCCCGTATGTTCTTTTCCTTCAGAGGACAAGGAGGTTTCCATGATGGAGGCGGTACTATGCGACAGATCCCATACATCTCTGCTTTAGAGCGAATACTTGATATGTATTTTATGGTGTCTTCAAACTCCTAAAATATTTGGTGAAATTAAAAAAACATAAGTACTTTCAAAACTAAGAAGCTGATCAGCTCCTTAAGGGATACCAAAAATTAAGAGAACAGAGTAGTTAAATGGCTAATAGAAACCTCTTCAGAAGGATAAAACACAGGAGCCTCCTCAAGTTCAGGCCTTCGAGCTCCTTCTGGACGCCATTTTGCAATAACCTGCAATGAAAGTCTAAGATAAGCAGGCAAACTTATAATAGTTTCGAGACCCCAAATCAGCCCAGCACTTCACAACTAGAAAACGCCAATAAACCAGCCTATAATGCCGAGGACAAAGTCTTTTGTAGCTAGGCTTAGCATGAAAATCCAAAGGGCATTCTCTGGAATTGATTATATACCTTTTGGCAGTTCTCACATGCTTCACACCCTCGAAGAACCCCTTTCGGCAACCAATTCCTCGAAATCCTTTCCTGAAATTGCACAAATAGGGACCTTAGTTTGAGAGAACTCAAAAGAGTTGAAGAATTTTTCGTTAACTAAACTTGACCAACCTCCTCTAACTCCTGCTTTATCAATGATCTATTCCTAAGAGACGTGCTGGTTTTCGCATTGTTACATTGTGTTTCTAACTGGATACTTTCTGCTCTAGAAGGGTTGGCAGAACTTGAATAATTACTGACTTGATCATCCTCCATCTTGGCCTGAGTGAAGGGTACAAATGACTCGAAACCAGGCGGAATCGATGAGATGTCCATATTGTCTTCTTCAAGACAATGTCCAACAGTTATGGCTGAAACCAAAAAAAAAAAAAAAATAACATAAATACATGAAGAAACAAGAAATAGTTCACACGCCTATGAAGCTATTGCAGCCCAGAGAGAAAGAAACACTAATGAAAAACACAAACCTCATTCAAGAAAACCTTTCAAATTCCTCATGATAAATAAGCATAGTAAAAAAAGCTGAAAAAGATAAACTCTAACATTGAAAAAGGAGTCACCAAATACAGTCTGAATCGCAGATCTGACCCTAATTCAGCCACCATTCATAGTTTTGGTCCCAGCAACACAAACCAACCAAACATCATTCACATATATTACTTTCTTAAATAGCCCCAAATTAAATAAATTTTCATCTCTCTTTTATCCAACAATCCAGATCAAACATGCATAGCCATTGATCCAACAGCAAGAATTGAAAGAAAGTTTCAGCTACTTTTTTGTAATACCAGAATTATAATAAGATCACAAGAAAAATGGCCCAAAATCCCAGAAAACAAGCAACCTCAAAACCATGGGCAGCCCATAAATTTCTCCCTATGAATTCAAGCAATAAATTCAGGAATTTCACAATTAACTAAAACCCCCAAATTAACCTAACTCTTGATTTGAAAACCCTTCCTCCACAGTTCGAATTTATGGCCAATTTATTTCTCCAGATAATAATACTAAAAGTTTGGTATCTTCGTTAAAAGGGCACAATGCTACATATGGTTCCAACTCTTGATATTTTATCAAATAACAATCAAATCTAGAAACTGACCTTCACTTATTTTGGAATCCCCTTGATCGTTCGTTAAATTGATGAACTTCTTTTAGGGAAAAACGAATTGTGATGTATAAATATAAATTATATTAGGGATTTAGTTAGAAATTATAATTCGATTAGATGAGGGAAACAGCATTGGACCTAAGTAGAGAAGAAATATTTGATGTAATTTGACAACGGTTTTATGTGTATATTTTGGTTTTATAGCGTCACGCTATATTATTCATTTTTTTTTCATTTTTTTTTATTACTCCATGTTGTTGGGTTGGGCTTTGACTCTTTCTAGAAAATATTTCTAGTCATTGTCATAAATTTATTTGATGAATCTTGCTTAGGAGATTCGAGTAATATTCATATTTTTGATAATTTTATTGGCATTGAAATTTGAGTAGATTATTAATTTTATATACTATATTTGAATGTGATAATATCTTTTTTATTTTCTTTACTGATGTGGCGTAGAAACTGGTTGAATTTTTTTAGCAGAAACATGCATACAGTAATAATCATTAATCAACACGTCAAACTCAAAAAACTAAGTAATTTTTTAGCCATATACAAGACTTAGTAGGATATCAAGTAGACATACACACTTATTTGATTAGTTTTTTATGGTGATGACACGAATTATTAGTATTATTTAGTGTTTTTCTAGTTTTGATTGGATTTAGGTAATTTTCTTCATAAATTTGTTGAATTAAGTTCTAGTATGTTTATTTGCAAAGATTGGAGTACTTGTGCATTTACTTGTATTTAAATCGAGTAATTGTATTTTGATGTGTGCCACTTAGTAATGATCTAATTTTAGTACAAAGAAAATATTTTTTTCTTTAATAAAAAAAAATGTTACACTCAAAAAAATAAAAAAAAACACACTCACACTCCAGCCCCTAAGTGACTCGAACCTCCGACCTATTAGTTCAAAGAGAGACATCTTACCATCAGTCAACAGACTACGCTTCATTGTCTAGTACAAAAAAAATATTGAGGACTCGTTTTTATGAATTGAAAAAAAACAAGTTCCTTTGGGACAATTCACATGGTGACGACCTTTTCCGCAAATAGAGAAAATTTGGGTTCAAACCTCATCGCTTTCCTTCTTTTAAAGAACAAAAGAAAATTTGAAACTACACTAATTCAATTCTACAAATGAACATATATGCATCCAGTTCAAAAAGTAAATAAAAATTCGTAGACCCAATTTTCATAAAAGAAAGTTACTAAAATCCAATTGAAAATATGTAAATACTCTTCTTTAATGGAAAAATAACAAACACTTGAAGATACACAAAATGCATATTAGACAAACTTGAAATATTCAATTATTTTTCGTTCGAAGGGGAAAAACTTGGATTCAGAGATTAAATATTCAACAAAGTGTTGGGTGTAATTTAATTTTAATTGAAATAAGCCGAAAAAGACATGTAGTATGGGATAGCTTATGTTCATGAAAATATATCTATATCTATATATCTATATATATCTATATAAAAGCTCAACCACTTATATAAATAGTAAGTTATGTTTTCCCGCCAAAATCATTTTACTATTTTTAGAAATAAACTTTTTTTTTTATTTAATTTTAATTTCGTCTACTTCAGATTATATGAAATTTTTTATTGTAATTTTTCATGTTGCCCCAATTAAAGTATTAGTTCATTTTTTATCTTTTAAATATTTTATATTTACAAATAAAATGTAAACAAACAGTTCAATAAATAATTATAATATTATTAAAATATTTATATTGATAAGATTTATGATTAAAACTGTACTTTAAGATATTTATTTATTTATTATTTCTTAAATATTTAATCAACATATGTAAAACATTTAAAATTTAAGATTAATCAAACATTATGATTGTGTATCAATTATAATTTCAAAAAATTAATTATAACATAATCCTAGTTCTATAATTTATTGGATTAGTTATTTTTAATCTCTTAAATATGATATAGGTAATAGTTATATTATATATAATTTTTTAAAATGGAATATATAGTACATATTTTTGTATAAAATGGTCACGCATGTTCAGTAAATGTAAATAAAAAATTTAGTAAATGTAGGAATTAGAGATGTAACAAGTAGTGGTGATAATGATGATTATGCATCTACCCATCTCCTTGAGGATATATTACTTAAAGCATTTGATGTTCCAATACAAGACATCATTTCAAACATTTACTCGTCCTACTCTAACAACATCAACAATATATAATTTTTATTTGAAAGAACGAGCAATAAATGTTCCTACTCATATATTGTACAACATAAAATTTTTAACATTAATAAAAAATTAAAATTTTAAATGTACATAATACTTTAAAATAATATTTTATTATCAAAAAAAATATTTATCGCACGGGAGCCAAACTACATATGTATAAATTTTAGTACTGTATATATTTCAGTAGAAATTTTGTATAAGTTATTGAGGTGGTCACTTGTACACCCGGGTGGTATGTACACTGGGATGTAAATGACACTAACACTAACATTATTTGTTTTACAAATGGCACTATCATGTTATATAAATAACATTATCTCGAAATGACACTAACACTATATTGAAATGACACTATCTTATTATCGAAATGATACTAATACTCTGGGTGTACCGTACACCCGGGTGTACAGGAGATTTTGTGTAAGTTATTTTAATACAATGTGAATATATTATATCATCTTTAATTTTGTAATATATTTTTTAATTTGAACGAAATTATTCAGGACAAATTTTGAAATGGGCTAAAGGTTATGTATTTATATTACAACTGTATATAGTTGAAAAAATACCAAAATTCACTAATTACATTGTGGATTTACAGTCAATTAATGCCTAAAAAAAACATGTTAAATGCAAATTAGTAAAAAGTAATTAAAAGTTCCAAAAACTCTTTCAAGACTAATAGAAAGTTCCAAAAACTCTTTCAAGACTAATAGAAAATTTGAAAGAAAAATATCTAGAAATGTTGATGAAAATTTTAAATAAATAATAATAATCATTAGATAAAAAGTTTTTGTCAAAATCCTCATCATTCATTTGATTAGCCTCCAACTATAAGATGGATTCATCTTCATTTAATGTTATTATCGTTATTAGAGCTATTTTATAAAATAATACAATAGAATTTTATAATCTAAACATAATATTTTAAAAAAATATTTTTTTTATTATTTTAATTAACTAGGTATCACCGTGCATCGCACGGGAGTAATACTAGTAAGTAATATATTTCAATCCAGACATGACTGCTGTCACATTCAAATCTATGGATTCAATTCAACTAGTGGTATTTACTTTCCCCTAAATAAGAACAGTAGTATTATTTACTAAGCCACACACATTTCACGGCGAAAAAATTGACACAAACGCTTCAAAAGTGTGAATTGAAACGAAATGGCTCTGAGAAGCATGAAAAGCTCTTCAAAAGTGTGAATTGAAACGAAATGGCTCTGAGAAGCATGAAAAGCTCCGAAAGCATCTGTTATGGCATATGGATCGTTTGCAAAACCTTCAGATGTCGATTTTTTGCAATGCTTCTACCAGCAAGTCCGTATCACAAGCAAGTTCGTAGAGTTACCAGGTTTTAGTGAGACGGGGCTTCCAGCAAAATACTCGATCTCCATATATGGTTGCTGCCGGAAAGTCTTTAAACTGTGCGAAGGAATCCACGAACTTCTATGAGAAAACTGTGCAGGTTCTTTCTGAACTTCTGGTGGTTTAGTCGATCAAGTGTTGAAGAGAGATCATTGGAAGTTGTGAGAGCCTGGATAGCATTTGTTAACCGCGATCTGAATGTTGGATTCCTCTGCCTTTCTATCAGCTCGTTCGCTAATTTCTGCAAAGGATAATTGTCCCAGAATTACAGAGAGGAAGCATAAAGATTGACAATTCTTTATGATAATGGCGATAGTTCCTAATTCTATAAGAGAGCATATCCGTTTCTCATAAACGTATTTAGAGACCAAGAGAGCATATCCGTTTCTCATAAACGTATTCAGAGACCCAAAACTAAGGAAACGTGAGATCACAAGCTACCTGATAAGTAATCGGTTCACATAGTATCAATGGCAGGAGTGCATCTGCTGCCGAGCCCACAAGATCAGCGCTGTGACATAAAAGCAAGATATGGGTCAACATGGTCTTCCCGAACATACTAGATAGCTGGGCGGATTTAGTTTTTTTTTTTTTTTTTCATCCTACCTGTAATCCTCGAAAAGAAGAAGTTGCAGCAGTGAGCGAAGGAAACGGCTGAGAATCCCTTCACAGATATTTCCCTCGGGGTCCTTGTAACTCGAAGCATGTGATCCGAGTCCAATTTTACCAGCAACTCTATCCTTGTAATGGTGCGATGCAATTGCTTTTATAGATCTTAGACACAGATCCACTACTTCAATATCCTAACCACAAGGAAAATAACAGGATATAGCAGCCGTAAACGGAAATGTCATAAATAGACTGTATAATCTATTATATAATAGGATTAAGCCTTAACCTATGTAACATATCTAAAATCTCACCATTTCAAAATTTACCATAATAGGATTAAGCCTTAACCTATGTAACCTATGTAACATATCTAAAATCTTCACCATTTCAAAGTATTACATTCTATATAAAGATTCATTAATCATAATAAATATAATTAATAATAAATGTATATATATAATAATATTAACATTACATATAATCTAAATTAATAAATTTTATTATTTATTTTTTCTAGATAAAAATTAGATTTACATGTCTGATAAGAAAAAAATTATAATCTATATATGATAAATTATTTTAATTGAATGTTAGTGATTAGATGTATATTTATTATTAATTTTATATTTCTCAATAGCGTACATATTATATGTATATGTTGCCAGGGACGGATCCAGAAATATTTTTTTATGGGGGCACAAAATAACTATAGATATAAAATACATTCAAAAAATTTACTACTACATAATAATCCAAGTCTATTGAAATTTACAAGTTTTCATTGACTTAAAATATATGCATGATTTAATCTATACCTATTATAAAAAGAGCCTTATTTTACAAAATTTGTTTTGCTAATTATATCCCTCATATATATTTAATTTAAGGTCAATGGTGTAATTTAATACTATATTATTCATAAAATATATCTAAAAATTTTATATTTGACTCTTCATCATATAAGTTAGCACTATTTTTTATTTTGTAAATTTTAATAATTTAGAATTAAAATATAAATGATTACTTAACAATATTATTAGAATCTTTAAAATTAAAAATAATATTTTGAGATGAAACCTATAAAATAGACAGGACGACAAAATTAGGTGACGTTTAATTAATTAAAATTAATTCTTTATACTAAATTTAAATTATTTTTTTGAAAAAACTAGTTCTATAACATTATACTTCAAAAAAATTTAACCAATAATTGGTTCAAAAAATACATTAAAATGATAAATATTTCTATAAAATGAAATAAATATAAATTTACAGTCATAAAAAATTATTCATTAAAGTAATTCATTTTTACGTGACTGCTAGTACTATCAAAAACCTCTATATTGGATTGGGAATCATTCTTGGGATGTAATGTTATTTTTAGGAATGAAAAGTAAATATAATATATACACCAATATATAGCTAATAAACATAAAAATAATTGTGGGGGCACGTGCCCCCATAATGGGACGTGTGCATCCGTCTCTGTATGTTGCAATATATTATATTGTACGAATATATATATATATATATATAATATTTATATTTTTAATTTTTAATAAATTTAATTTTAAATTAAGTTTGAATTGAGACATGCACGTATATGTAAATTATAAACGGGTCCGGTCATTGATTTACATGTTTGCATAATAAGGCACAAATTCTATAAACTGATTACTTTAAAACAAAATCTTATTTTATGTTTATCAAAATAATTAAAATTTTATTTTTATTTTTTATAAAATAAATCCATACATTTTATTTATATAGGGAAGAAAAATATATTTTTCATTTCTGCAAACTTTATTTGTTTCTGTTCGTCCATTACTACAACAACAACAACAACAACAACAACAACAACAACAACAATAATAATAATAATAACAATAAAAGATAAATTATGAAATTAGTAATGCATAAATGAAGAATTTAGATAAAGAACAATAGAGGATATGATGTTAAAATATATTAGAAATCTTTAATCATGTATCAAATTTATAATAATCTGAATCGAGTGAAAAATTCATATAAATCACCTCATTACACATTAAGAATTTTTATAAGATTTCACCAAAATAAAACTTATACAAGAATAAGCTCTTGCTCTCCAAATTAAAAATCTACATTTAATTGGCGGAATGATTGAGACTAATACAATTTGAATTGTTTTGTCAATTTAATTTAAATACATGGTCTAATTAATTTAATTTGAAAAAATGAATTGGTTTGATTAAGTAAATTATTTCTTCAATTTAATTTGATTATAAAATAATATATTTTGTATAAAATTTTAAAAATAAAATTTGGATTCAACATAGTTTTTTTATGAAAATTTATCAATTAAATTACTAAATAAATTAATATAATTTGAATCTGGTGTCAACTTTCTTAAGCTACACACGAGATGATTTTCAAAATTTACTTATGGTCTTTCAAACTTCAAACGAGATAATGTTCACGAGTCAATTTTATTCTTTCAATTTTCAGACGGAATGATGCTCGAAACTCAAGATTTGAAGATAATTAATGTTCACGAGTCCATTTTATTCTTTCAAATTTCAAACGAAATGATGCTCGAAACTCAATTATGATATTTCAAGCTCCACATGAAATAATGCACAAAAAATTGTCAAGATTTTTCAAGTTGCATACAAGATGATGTTTAGAAGTTAGTTATGATCTTACAACCTAAAAATGATAATGATCTTTAAAGCTACACACAAGATAATTCTTGTAACTTAATTGTGGTCATTGAAAGTTCAAATGAGATGATACTCACAAGTTAAATTTGTTTTTTTTAAACTCCAAACGAGATGATTCTTGGAACCCAATTATAATATTTAAAACTAATAATGCATAAAAGTTTGTCAAGATTTTTTAAAGTTCCATACAAAATGATGTTTACAAGTTAGTTATGATGTTAGAAGCTCCAAATCATACAATCTCACAAGTCAACTTTGACTTTTAAAGCTCCAGATAGTGATGTTAAAAAAACTTGACGCATAAAAGTTCATTTTTTGTATTTTAAGGTCTAGACGAGATGATACTCAAAAGTCTGATGTTCAAACGTTAGTTGTCGTCTTCCAAAATTTAGATTATGATATGATCCTATAAGGTTCAGACGAGATGATGCTTAGATGAAATAAATTTTTTAATATCGATACATTTTTTAAAATATTATTAAATAAAAATCTACATAAAAAAATATTTATTATTTTAACAAAAGGTTAACATTTAATTGAGGAATATGATTCAAATTAATATAATTTCAACTATATTACCTTAAATTAAATAAATTTAAAAATAATTTATATAATAAGTTAAAATAATTTCCCGTCGAATTTCGACGGGTTGCGCACTAGTTTACTTAGATTGGCTAGTGTTAACCATCATGCAGTCCTACATGACATGTCTATGACAAAAGTAACATCGTCTAAGAAAAAAGTATCACAATTTACCTGATGATGAAGACCAAAATCAAGAGTTCCAAGTATGTGACTGAAGGCCTCAACGTTTAGCTGTACGATTATTTCAGGATACACCTCCAGCATATGTGATAATAGACCAAAATACTGTCCAACAGCAAGAAGACTACATGAGTTTCCGCCTGAAGCCTAGTATGCCTCTCACCCAACAAGAGAAAGAGACTTACACTGTTGCAAAGTTTAGGAAATTTAAGCTGCTCCAGAGTTATCAGAGGAGTTACTATGTGCAGACCCGTATATACTACCTACGATAGAGAGCAATTAGAACCAACAAAGAATACTGTTTATACAACCCTAATACAAGAGCCACCCTTTTCATCCCATAAGATCTTTGCATGAACATACCTGAGAAATATTTGTACCATAAGTCTCAATGGGTTCGGAAGCAAAGTCAACCTGTGAAAGCATATTTACGTCAGACTGGGCAGCAGCAACCAATAAAAAGAGGCACGTTACTACAGAGATGCAAACTTTCACACTAGTTCTGTTGTCCAATTACTAACACAATCATAATCTCATCTGGTAATAAATCTCAGCATTTGATGGCCAAATCAAACTTAGTATTAGCAGTATACTACATTATCAAGTCTGTGAAGTTATTGAGTTAATTAGTGGTAGGTGCAAGCATGAACTGGTATCCTCCAAAAGATGAATGAAAACATAGAAAGAAGAGAGAATCAAATCAGGACAGAATTTCTTATTGGCGGCTTAGGGAACCTGCAATTTAGTGACTTGGATTTTTTTTGTGAATCAGATGTTAGATTAAGACAAAATTAATACATATACCTCATGTATAGTTTTATGTACTAACAATAAAGAGACGAATATATCATATCCCGACTCTTTAGGTGGATATATGTGCTCAATTAGTTATCTAAATCCAAAATAATACCGAAATATGGACAATTTCTAGCAATATACCCTTATCTAACAAACTGAACAAGACCATAAAGTATAAAAGTGACGGAGTCAAAACATCCTTGATCATATAATACAGGTTCTCCTCAAGGGAATTTACTTGAACACGACGTGTAACCTAAGCACCTAATCAATTAATCTGTAGAATCATTCATAATAAAATTTTCAAATGTAGGAAAAAGTAATTTGGCCGATATGAAATTTCCTGACAGAAACACAAAGGTTCCAAGAGCAATGCCACAGATGATCAGATACTTCTTCATCATGATGGATGATAATGTGCAGACACTCTGTTTTAGACGGAGTAGTTAAAGAGAGTTTGCATGGGGAAAGTGAAGAATGTAATCCCCTTGACTTGGATAATGGATAAAAGAGTTACCATATCTTTTGAGCATAGATTGAAGAGAAGTTGTAGAATCGCCCTCAAATCCTTATATTTCTCTGCATCTGCTTCATTGCGTAAACTGTTTGAAAGGCCAACTGATATCTGAGGAAGCAGACAAATTATATGGGTCAATTCTGGAAAGGAGGTAAGAATAACTACCATCTTAGCATTATAGTTTCTAATAACCATTTGAGAGTAACACAAAAGAGATATGGTAAAGTAAAGTAATGAATAGTTAATAGCTAAAAATGAGATACAGCTTGAACCATATGATTGCTAGGTGTACGCATAACCAACATAAACTATTTAATTTTTCAGTTATTTATGACATCACCAATATCCTTCCCAGTTAGCTCTGTGATCCCCTAGCCAATTTTGAGTATTACATTGTTAATGAGAAGTGTAAAGTGAACAAAATCTTAAGTAGTTACAACTTAAATGGCATCCATAGCATTGAATTTTTTTAATATGGAGTGTTGGTATTTATAGTATATTATTTATATTAATGTTTATATCATATTTTTAAAAATGAAACTATGGGTTATGATTTCCATACTGTGGCTCATGTAGAGCTTGCTTTCCAGCAAATCCACACACTACGAGACAGCCAGTTGTTTGAGACATATAATCAAGATAAAGCTGGTCATGCAACTTGCTGATATTGCTACAATCCGATCATCTGTATCGTGAGACTGCGTGCATGCTGCATAAGTTGGCAGCTCTCTGTTTGCTTACGTTTAAACATATAGAGATGCATGCAAACATAAAAACACCAAAATCCAACTCACCACATTGTATTCATGTAAACTAAATCAAAATCATGCCGATTCACGTTGCTACAATCCAAACGATACATAACCAAATTGAACTAGGGGACAAAACTGTTTACCTTGCCGATGTTGTGAGATGAGTATAACTGAAGCAAACGCATACAGAAGTCAACCATGGCAGCAGTTTCTTTAGCCTCTAAGTAGATAATTTGGCCTTCCACCCAATCAGTGGCAAATTTGAGTAGAAGGTAGACAACTACAAACTAGATAGAAAAAAAAGTACAAGAATAAATTAACCATACTTGAGACCAAAACTAAACTATTCAAGATCATAAAAAAATATTTAAGAAGTAGAAGAAGTTCAACAATAATATAGTAGTAAGTGTTAATCCATTTTCCTCTCGACTTGCATCAAAAACTACCTTTTATACTAAAGCAAGTCACAAAGATGTTCGTAAAGAAGTATCCACTTTACCTCATCTTTGTATGCTTGAAGAAAGATCAGAACAGGATTCATAACAGAGAATCCCATTTCATAAATTGCCTTCTGTATACGAGGTTCTGAAACTCTGGCAACTCCCCGAAGTCGCTCCAACAAGCAACTAACCTATGGGATGTCATGAAGAAATTGTTCATACCATGTATCGTAATTGGTACTTGCACACGAGTGCACAGTGCCAAAGTCTTACCAACAAAATTATATCAGGCTGCTGAGCAATGCTTTTGAGATCATTCTTGCTTGACAATTCCACCAGGTAAGCTGTCATATGGTTTGTCAGACTTCTGATGAACCTACACAAAATTTCAAATTTTCAATAGAGTAGAATACTTTAAGACTTAAGTTGTGATAAGTGGTGAATAGCTAGAAACATAGAAGCTCGTGAAAAGAAAGTACTCACTCATTTGATGCCTCAGAATTTTTAATGCCTAAAGCTGAAAGGGTGAGTGTCTGAGCCAGGGATCGCTGAAATAAAAGAAATATATATTATAAGCTTTATTCTAAATAAAAAGAAAAACTACTGAAGAGGGTGCTTGCGAGGAGATGCTGAAGAGTCGAAGGAACAATAGGGCTACAACTAGCAAGTGAAAGAAACAGTATAACTAAGCCAGCAAAACACGATATCAATTGGACATCTATTAATTTTACTTTAGTGCCCATCTTTATAGATACTGCTACTTTCTTTTAGTTTGCTATTTAAAAGCAATATCAGTTAGGATAAACTTGAGAAAATGAAGCATTGAAATTAGAATCCAGTACCTGGTGTGTAGCATTTAATGACAACAAAGCTCTTTCATTACAGAAAGCATTCACTAAGTCACGCCAAGAATCCTGCATGAATTTATTAGATTTTTGAAGAATCAAAAATTTGGGTTACATAATATAATGGGCAAAATTAGAATCTAAGATGTAGTATGCAGTGAAATAAGTGAATACTATTGGAAGATGTCACTTGTATAGATACAATAAGAAGACAAGCGGCAAAGGTACTTGAACAGAATGACACCGCACTTATAAGGCATGTCTACAATTATCTGAAATAACAAACACAAAATCAGCTTACAAATGCTGGAACAGAAGTAAATGCAATAAAGTGACTAGCAACTAAGAGGATAAAAGGAGGCAGCAGCAGTACAAGATAGCAGGCACAATTGGGAGCAGCAGAAAGAGATAAAAATTCAGTGTTGTCATATAGGTGTGTGCTTTATATTGAATTTTTTTAAAATAGGAAGAAAATGACATTATTAAAAATTTAGTGTTGTCATATGGACGTGTACTAATGAGCAACAAAGCAACTCTAAACTTAACCCAGTTCCACACCTCTAATTCCTCATTCTTTTTTTTTTTACTATATGAAATCCACACCGAAAATTCCATAGTCATCAATAAATACTTCCACAGGAGCATGATATTTCTCTCTTCCATCATAAACTCTTCAATTCCTTTCAATAAATTTTCTTTTTCAATTCAATGGACTCGGCACGGATAGAGTTATCAGCAGACAAAATACATATAGTCATTTGAGCAGAAACAGAGCGTTTTTAAGGAATGAAGCTAGCCAACAACCAGCCTCAGCATCAGAATCAGAAGATGAAACGCAGGTACAGAATCCCTTTAGAAAAGACTGCCTCATCCAAGCAGACTAGTCAACATCTTTTCCAAACCCTTCCTCCCTCAATTCAACACCAAGTGCAGACAGCAAAAAAAGTACAATACCTTACAAAGTCACAGATATAACCCCCTCAGAACATAATCCTAAACCCACAGGGTATACAACTCCCCTCAAATGGAGAACACAAGAAAGTATGTTAACCAAGAAAAAAAGGAACTGATAGACAATTGTGCATGTGCATAGATATAATACTGACCAAGGTGACAAGATGATTAATAATATTCCTTCGCTTTACAAGTGAGTGAAGCAACTGGTAACATGTGAGTGCCTGCCATAGGAAAAAAAAGAAAAAGGTTACAATCCCTTCAACCATTATATCTTGCATAAGAAGGTGCGGCACACTACGTCGGACACTTTCGAACAAAAGAATATCACCCCCACATAATACAGTTCAACATTCAGTTATCCAAGTAAATACACCATTGAGATAAGGGAAAGAAAAAAAAAAGGCCAAGTTTGTATAAGAATTTATACACCTGAAAAATGAAAGGTGAAAACTACTAGTGGCTAATAACTTTAAAATCCAAAACAAGCTACAGATACATACCTGCAAGTCCTTCTCCCCAGGGTAAGAAACAAATGTGCTCGAAGAGATGCGAATGATAATATCAAGCACAACTTTTCCATGATTAGTTTCTCCATAGAACCTAATCAATGCATTTTTGGAGTGTTTGTCTCCAGTTTCTTCAGGTATCATTAGGTACGTTGACATCCATCTCGCAAGGAACCACACAACTGCCTGCAATATTAAGATATGATAGTGTCAAGAACTAACATTGAAAGGAGAAACTAAAACAACTCCCTCTCTTTCTCTCTCTCAACATTGAAAGGAAAAAAAAAAAAAATACAATATAATAAACTCACTTGCAGGTTGTGAACCAAAATAATTTCATTAGTAAAAGTAGGAAAGCTCAATGGGACAAGAGTTCCAATAAGAGAAACATCAAAGACAGTATGAAGATTTTGATATTTTATGTATCAACACTCTACACGAAACCCCCTAAACCCATACCATACCTCCTTAAGGGATACAATCTTTAAGACACCAATATTACACTTGAAACATAACTCTCCAATAACACTCAGCTTCTTTTGATTATGTAATAAATCTCTTACATCACCTCAGATATGAGAAAGTATATGATAATAATTTGACTTGTTAGATGAATGATGGCCGGTACTTTATTTATGGCATTTTGTTGTTTTAGATTTTCTTAGGGTATAAAGTTGTATAATAAGATTGGATGGTTCTCAATTCTTAAGGGACGACTCCTTCCTCTGTCCTGTTTCATAATCGTTTGTACAATTTTATCTTTTAATAAAATTTTCATGTTTATTATGGAACCCAGAATCAATAGTTTAATGAAATCTTTCTACTTTGTATTAGTTTACCAAAGTTGAAGACTCTGAACCATATTTGGGACACAAGTGTCTGCGATCTGCCTAATACAGCTCAGGCTGAAGAGTGGGGAAGTTTAGGAGAGGTGAGGAACCCTAGCAGCGATAGTTAGGCCGGGTAGAATTTCGCATTCTTTCAATTCCAAGAACGTCATCTGACAAATCAATTCGGGCACCAGACTGCCGAGGCCCATTGTGTCTCATGGGTACAGTAATTAGTGATCTGATTTCAAGGAAGTAGTTGCTTAATATTCCGTTAATCAGTTTCCCAGAATAAAGGGATACAGGTATCATGTGAATCTACACTATCCATGTGCATCTATTGAAGGCAAGACCAACTCTATGTGCAAATCCAAATAGTAATGTCTATTATCATGTTCTGTCATTAGATTAGCTTTCCCAATAGACATAAGAGTAAATAGTAAAAATGTCTAGTTTTAGTATCATTACTCTGCGTGAAATTCTTCAGACCTCAACTAATCAATTCAAAATACAAAAAGTACTCATGAACCAAGTTTCAATCACACAGGAGCATCATGAACATTTCATCCCAATTTCAGGAACAATATGATCTATGTAAGTTTGGATATGACGTATGATGACCGACGAGCAATAGAATGAAAAATACTCAATAAAATGAACAAGATTGATTCCATCCCGAAAAAAAAAGGTTCGCATAAATTCTTTCCTTGGAACAATTAAACAAAAATGCAGCAAGTTCGCAATGAAATTGGTCTGAAGAAGGATTGAAGTACCTCCATGAGACGAGGACTAAAAAAGGATGCTCTCAGTTCCGGATCTAAACTTTGCTCAGCAAATGCTATAATTGTGCTGCAAGAAATTCATAAAAAAGAAGACACTCAAGGGAGAACTGAGAGAGTCGGAACAAGCAACTACTAAATTTAGAGCTTCAGAAGAACCATCCTAAAGGACTAATGTAAAGCCTTTTAAACAAAGAAACCTTCTACAGTGATGTGATTCCTGGTCCTAATCAAGTCATGTTTCCCTTGTCCTATGCTAAAGACACGTTTAAGCGTTGACTTAAATATACACAAGAAAGAATGCAATTCCCATCTCCGACACTACTCTTTGTCTGGACCGACAAGAACACCACATGCAAATAACTGGATACTCCACACATTCAGAGCACCATTGTTGTAGTATGAGAGTGTATGGCTTGACATAAAATTGAACTGATTTGACAAACTTGAATGAATAGATTCATTTCATCTAACAAATACAATGAGAAAACCTACCTACAAAGTGCTACAACTGGGTGTTTATCTACCTCCATTATGTTAGTATAATGACTTTCTATCTCCTTTGGCACCTGACAATTTCACAACAAATAAATATAGTCAACAATTTGTAATTGTGTTATCCTTTGAAACCCCAGAAACCATACACAGGTTTAACAGACATAATGTAAAACACTTTCCTATGATTTTAAACAGACATGAAACTTTTTTAGATGGTGAAGTCGAGAAAAGGGCTTTTCTCCCTCCCCCATGTATAGACATAAGCAATTAAGTGATGTGGTGTAACCGTGTAAGATAGTATAAATCAATATAATTAATAAGGAAAAAAAATCTTACAATAACAGATGAAGTTAATATCGTGTAATTGTGGAACCACAGTTATCTTTAGTGCAACAGTCACCAGAAAAAATGAAAGATAACAGCATACTTGAGTTTCAAATAGCAAACTCAGAAGAAAATGAAAGTAAATTCAGAAAATAAAAGATATACAAAGCTGAAAATAATTCTAAGAGGGAACTGAAAAATCAAAGAATGCTGCATCAAGAACTTTCACCAGCACAAATACATGTTTGTAACAGAATAAGATACCGCCAGAGAGAAACCAGGATAACTTTTACACTTTATGACTGAACAATAGAGTTGTTTAAGAAATACATAGTTCCAAGGAATGTGACATGATTTTCTGACAACACCCTACATAAAGAAATAGGCAATCTCATAGACACATGTATTTTACCGACCATGATACACAAAGTCGTGGCAAAACTGTATCCCAGTTTCTTTCTTTGCTTGAATCTCATTTACCCCTTTTATCCAAAATGGAACTTTCACCACTCTATAATGACTTAAATAGTATCAAGTGCTTACAATGGACAAGCAATAGAGAGCATGATTATCATCCTAATTGTTACACCACAGATCAGTATGTATGGAGTCCATCAACAGTAGAAACCCACTGCACCTTAAGAAACAGTTCGACTATAGTCGTTCTACGTGATGGTTTAGAGAACCAATTCAGATGCAAACAAAAAACAAACAACCACATGAAATATATACAAATTAGAAGTTTTTTGGAAGTGATACAATGTACTGAGTCTGCATCAACTACTCAACTTATACTAAAATTAAAAAGATCACCAGAAACATAAAAATATAACAGCAAAAGAATAGTGTAAAAAAGAAACAAAATTTCATTACCAATGGAGTTTCACCCTGTCCTTCATCAGCCAAAACATGCCCAGAAATGAGTAAGAGAGAATAAAGTTCTTCCAAAGTTTCAGTTGGATCCCTTATGCCTCTGCCCTACATATAGTGTGAATGATGAAACACACAAGCACAAAAGCAGATAAAAGAACCCATTTATCAATGCACTAGACACTAGACAGACGGACATAAAAAGAAAAATATGCAAGGATCAAAACAGCCAACATTTTATAGATTAACAGTCATAAAGAAAGAAATAACTCAGAATCCCAATACCATACTAAGGACTAACTAGGATACATCAGTTTAAAACCTCATAAACTTATCTCCAATGATAGGAAATTCCAGAGTAAAATTCCTCAAACCAACAAAGCATCAAGGCTTAGTGTAGAAATATAACAAAAAGTCTGGATTGTCAAAGGAATTTTCTTTCCTTCTCTTTTTCCTATAGGCACTGTCTGATGTGACTAAGAACAACTGGGGCAACTGGAGGGGGGGGGGGGGGGCCAGAGATGAATAATCGAATTGCACAGGCAATAATAACTTAAATTAAATCACAACCGAACAATCTACACAAATTTATTTTTGGTAAATACACAAGCAATTCGGGGAAATCTAAGACAATTTTACGGATAATGAACGAATTATATCTTTTATGGAACAGTGCTTAGTTCAAACGATTTGGTAAAGAATAACAGTTCGAAACATTTTATGTTAATGCAGGATCATCGGGGTAGCACAAAAGTTGGCAAATGGAAATAATTCTACATGAGGAGATGTGCACAAATAGGAATTAAAAAAGAGTACCTGATGAAGCATCATAATACGCTCTGAGAAAAGTTTGCTGAGAAAAGGGATTGTAGACCCTAGAGCTGCTCGAGCAATAAGAGCATAAGAGCTCAATCTCTCATCCATAGCTACAAAGAAAGAAAACTTGAGCACAAAGCAAAAAAGAAATTACAGTAATTCTAGAGATGGCTAATGTGGCAACTACAATGACATCAATATGGGAAAAACTGACGAAAAATCAGCTAGCTAGCAATTTACCAGCAATCGAAGCCTGAGCATAATTAGGCTCATCATCATCACTGAAGGCTGATGCAGAAGCAGCTATTCAGAGAGAAGATGAAAAGGTCAATATATAAGCAAAACATGCAGCCCAAAGTGAAAGACATTATGGTGAAGAGCATAACAATACCCTTTAATTCAGATTCCACAATCAATTGAAAGAGATTGGCTGCAGCATTAATGCCTTCAGACGGAAGTAAATCTTTTCGTCCACTAACCTCCAATTGCTGCCATGATTTAATCAGAAAGCACAAAAGAAAATCCATGTTCAGTTCACTACTCGCAGCAATATACATTGCCCAAAAATATCTATAAAGACAGCTGATACTTCATAAAGCTGTTGGGAGCGGCAAACAAGTTGCCAAAACCCTTGGAGCCAAACTCAAAGTGGAACATCATACCAGCACGGAAATTGAGTATTTATGGGGTCCCAACAGGAAACAATGGAAAATTATTGGGTCCCAACAGAAAATAATGGAAAATTGTGAAAGGACAAACTTATGACAGTGCAGCAAGCTAAGTGCGTACTATTCAAATGAGTAAAATTTAGGTGAATCCACTGTGATAGTGAAAATATCGACCCATCAAACATCAATAACAATAAAGAGTGTAAGTATTCTAAACATTGAACACATAATTGTATTCCATTCCATCCCCACCGAACCATAAAAGCATAATGTAGTACGGCCATGGTCACCACCATGAACCATTAGCCAAACAAAAGAAGATCAATCAACAGCTACTCTGCAAACCTAACTTTACAAAACATAAAAAAGCTCATCCAAAGCCGTCCCCTGATTGAAATCTATGGGAAAAACCAAACTTTCCTAGACAAATAATGGCCAGAAAATGCAGTTTTCTTGTCAAATAAGTAGTGTAGATAAGGATGGTGTACTAAGCCATACTCTCAACAAAGAGGTACATACGCAATAGGACAATGAATCATAAGCATATATGCATATATAAGATATAAGGGGGATACAAGCTAAGGCAGGTACCTGGAGAAGGGCCGTCCAAGTATCTAATAAAATATCACGTGCCACCCAGCTCCATGTCTCATCATTTGTTTGATTTTCCATGAGGTCTTTATAGACTTCACGCATCAGGGCAGATAATAGAGTAAGAGTGCCATAAGGCCTGCACATTAGTCAAAACCTCACTACAGTACAAAGAGCATAAGCAAAGTAATATAGTCTAGAAAATGAGCTCATTCATCTTTAGGCTGTCTAGAAACATTATCTTGTTCCTAACTCCGAGGGGGGTATTTATTTATAATATTACTTGTTAAAGAATGTGATGTGATGGACATATACTTTTCAATTCTGACAATTGAGGAATAGATCATGGAGTTCAGGTGCTTGACGTTCACTCTTTTTCACTGTCATTTATGACTCTATGGTATGGTCAGAGAACAGGCAGAGTATTTGAAGCAAAGATAACTATTTGTCCCTCAGAACAACTCAAGTGAGGTGTAATATATCAACTAGGATTTAACATACCTCAAAGATTTCAATAGCTCATCAAATACGAGCGGGGGTAGTCACAGTTGCTATAGACAAAAGTGCACGGCAGCCATCCAACAGTTCACTGAAAATATTAGATAAGCAATATGAAGAATAGCATGTATGCAACAAATGAGGCATAGTCATTGAAATATATACCTTTCACTTTTTCCCAATTTTATTGCCTGTGAAACTGCATCTGGAGGTTCCATCCACTGTACAATCCCAGCCTAGCAGTTGCAGAAGGTGCTGCTTTTGCATGTTTCCACTATCTAAATTCAAATAGTTCAGTAGTGAACACACTAAAATTGAATAATCATTCAATTTTTCTGGTAAGATATTGTAAGAAAGCTTTCTGACAAAGCAAATTAAAAACCACCGTCGACTCGCATAAAGAAGAGGCAAGAAAGGCTTGAGTTACTACGGAGGTTCTTAGAGAGTTTGAGAGTGACAGATAATTGGTGTGTCCTAATTGATAATTTAGAGGTACGAGAGTGACAAGGAGCAAAGAGGATGTTTAACAGAGGGCAAAGAGTGATAATTTAGAGGTTCCCCGCAAATCATTTGATAGATCTTTCTTTCCTCACGATGGCTCAGAGTTCCCATACATCAAACTACCAGGAAAGCCACAAATACCAACAAAGACTCAATTCTTTTATTAGCTATTACTGTTAGGGGGACCACCGACATGTGATGTTATTTAGTGAAGACATTCTTACTTCATCTCTCTCCTAACTAGCGTGGGCTTTGTAAGTGCGCAACTGAAGATAAAATACATCTTTACAAGTTCTTCAAGTATCATTTTTGGAACAGAGAGTTGGAAACTATATGGTACTTATTGAGCTGTCCCAATATCATGACGAAGTTTTATGTTCTAGGCTGTTACAGTAAATGAGGGCATAATTTTTGAAAGGACTATTGTTCACTGCCTTTTGTTGGTCAGATGGAAAACTAAAGTTTAGAAGCTAAAGTAGCGATGCACATTTCTAAAAATAGGGAGTTTAAAAAAAAGTGCCTGTGACGCTATTAGATATTTGAGCCGCTCAATACTCTAGGATTAGATTTGTTTACTATGAAACTGTTTAGATGTTCCACGCCCATCAATATCCCTAGTATTAAATTATGCTTATGGTGTAATTGTGTGGATTCCCACCTACAATTGTAGTGATGTTTTTTTGGCCTTTTTTTCAAGAAAAGGGAACAACATACCAGATGGAAAGATTGATCCTACGAGGGAGCAAAATTGCACCAAAAGTTTTCGAGCAAAAACTGCAAGAGGGCAGTCAATCCAGTAACCCTCACGGGAGAACTTTTGCCTCAGAGCAGTATAGAAGTTTGAAAGCCATCCAACATGACCACTTGAAATCAACATCTCACGCCAGGCAGGACCAGGCTTCAAGCATCAAAAGGGAGAAATAAGTATAAAAATAAATAGCATAGGTTGACCACCCATGTTAATTTATATTCCAACATGCAGGACTGGTATGCATTAAAAACAATGGTACTTGGACAATAACGAGCACATATTTCACCAAATCAATCAAATTGAACATGAAAGTGATAAAACACGAACAATGGAGAAACCACAAACAGTCAAACATGCCAGGTATAGGTGAGTCATTCTGGTGTGTAGCAACTTACGAATTTCCAACAACTCATCTCTCTCAGCTCATTTAATTCGTGAGTCCCTGATATGCACATTCTGGACCTAATTGTGGTTATAACTCACCTGCACTAAGATGCACTCAGTCCTTCTAGAACTTTCTTGCTTCATCGCGCCCTGGAACAAATCCATCCCCCTTTTTGAGCTGTCAACGACATTCTTGCCTCGGAAGTCCCAATTTAGGATTTGAAGCATCAGACGTAGTGCTGCTGAACAGACTTTAACTTCAGGAACTTCAGAGTCAGCTTCAATAATTTTATTTGACACGTGGAAAGCAGCATGTTGTACCCAATTGTAGAATACCTATGAAAAGTGAAATACAAGGAGAAATTACTTTTGAACATAAATCAGGAGTCTAGCCTTCCATTGGGAATTCCTTATGAGGCCATAGAAGGAAATCAAAAGAAAAACCCTAAAAAAGGAATAGTTCCATATAATCACAAACCTTCAGGTAGTCATGCTCTAAAGATATAAGGCACTGCTCATGAAATTCTCTAGGAAGGCCCATAGCGGTAGATGTAGAAGGTGAAAACTCTGACACCTATTGGAACATGCCAATTATGTAGTATAAATGATAATTTTAAGATAAAAAGTTATTTCAGAAAGAACAACAAATGGCTAGTTTTGCTGGTTGTAATTGACTAGATGAATACCAATGATTCCAGAAAAATGATTCCAGAATATTGCACAGCCAAACCATGGGTTCCATCAACAGCTTGTTTCACCTGCAGCATAAAACCAAACTTGCAGGTGTGAAAAAGTAAATGACCAAATCCATCGGCGGCAGCTGCACCTATAGACTTCTAGCTCCAGAGCTAAATGATTGACCCGGAGAAGTAAATGAAAGTATAAATGTGAGGCAGAGGAAGTTGATTGACCCACAGAAACTAAATAATCACATCACAGACAGACCAATGAACATCTGACCACTCCAAAAGTACATGGAAAAACAATATAAGAGCCATCATTACCTCAAGGAAGAATGCCTCCTTCTCCAAAGCTGTAAAATCGAGCCTAAAGTGAAGAGTGAAGAAACAAAAAACCCTTAAATGAACAAATGACAAAGAGAAGAAATATACAAGCATAGCTTTGTTGGGGAAATGATGGGGGATTTTTCAGTGACTCACATGGTAAGAGTATGTTACTAGGTATCCACATGGAGAAAATGACATCCCCTCAAAATTTCCTTTCGGGAATCATTTTTTTTTTTTTGACAGTCTTTTAGGAACCAATTTTAGGAACAAACTTACTTATCAAAAGGGGTCAGGGTACACGTCTTAAGTTTGTTACCAATTATTATCTTTGGCTTTTTCAAGTGCGAAAAGGAATTGCTAATTTAGTGGAAAAGGTGAAAAGAAAATGATAGATCTCATATGAGATGGTCCTAAAGGAGAAATTTAATCTGACCTTGTGTCTTGGGAAGTGCTGTCACGTCACCTATAGAACTAGGAGGTGGGTTTGGATCCTTATGTAAGTTCTCTTAAAGATCCTTCTGTTCAATAGATTCTTCTTTCCTTTTTCCTTTCTTCAAAGCTATCTGTAAGTACCATGCCTTTAAAAGTTCAGGTCTTTTCATGGTTATTGGTTATTGCCTATTGGTTTAGGGGAAGCTACTCATTTGTGATGCATTACAAATACACTTCTAACACAGTCTTCTATCCCTAAATTAGTGAGTCATACAGGAACCAATATCAAGAACATAGACCATGTTTTTTTTTTAAATTGCTCTCTCTCTCTCTCTCTCTCTCTCTCTCTCCCTCTCTCAGTCTCAGACTTAGATATAGAGTGCTTGATAAATTAGCATACAGTGGATTGTGCCATGTTCAGGTTTTTTTCTTCTTTTTTTTCGGCCTTATCTTGTGCTAATTTTTAGAAAAGGCAAAGTTTAAGAGGGAGAGGCGGTCACTGTTCTAGCCATTTGTTAGTAGTCTTTGATTTTTAAAATTTTGCAAAGAATAAGAGTGCTTGGTGGGCCAGCTAGTCAAAGAATTAATGGTTAGACAACTTTTGATTTTTAAAATTTTGCAATAGGCAACCTCATTTCCTAATTTGGAGTGTGTCGTTAATTATCCTCCACCCATTTGTTTAACATATGCTTATCAGAGAAATTGTACAAAGAGCAGATCATCACTCTCCCAGAGTGATACATTTTATGTTGCCATCATATAGGGATATGCCGCATAATTTACCCTTGGGTTTAGGATGATCAGAAACTTACCACCCCCTTTTCAGCAACTGGGCAGCAGCCGATGCAACCTTCCCTATGACAAAACCCTCAGGTAAATTGGCATGCTTCATTATAAAGCATAAGCAGAAACTGCATAAAATAACTTATAGGTCAGTGAAGATTATAATACAATGACCTGCATAAGAAGAATTCTTTCAGAAAGTTGAATAATTTATCATATTAGCACTTCCCGCATTACTGCTGCTAAATGGACAAGCATTTAAACTAAGAAAAGCATGCTATCTACGTGAAGCTTTGTGCAGTTGTGCCTTTATAGGAAAAGAGACCAAGAAGCTTTATGATTGCATTTTTCTGCCTAAGCATGTTTTATAACTAATTAAGAAAAAAAACATGCTGCTATCCAAATACAGAATATTGAGACACCCTAACATTTTATTCTCATGACTATAATAGAAACTCATCCTATATAACTAATTTATTCATGGATAAGATATTCTGACTGACCATTTTTTTATATCTAAAAATAATCAATTCACATAAGATGAAGAAATTAAATTTGATTGGCTAGCTTTCTCTGTATCCTTAGAAAAATAAATCGCCTAACAGCATGATAGTTACACATGCAAGGAAACAAATTTTCTGGAGTTACCTAATTAATCCTCTTCTGTCATCCGTCTCAAGGAAGCCCCATTCCCGTATTCCTGCATCTCTAATTGCTCCTGCAGCCTGAAACCTTGCATAGGGCGACTGAGAGTTTTCTGAAAGATCAAACTACTTTCAGCATGAGCAATGTTCCTTATTTTAGCTTTTTTTCAAGAGCTAAAATACACCACACAGCACAGCGATTCAGTGAAAATGGATAAATCATAAATGTGGTGAGAAATGAGAATACAAGAATAAATCAATGAGAACAAATCAATGAAATCCACGAACAGAACAGCGATTCAATTAATATGGTCGTTCATATCGTGTTCGTGGATTCATGTGTAATTCTCACTAGATCCCAACCCTATATGTGTAGGATTAGGATAAAAAAACCGCATTTCCATAAAAACTACGAACTACTTGCACCATCAAAGTAACTGCACCGAACCTATAAAGTAATTACAGTGGAGTCTAATGAATGCGTGGTCCTGGGTTCGAATTCGATGGTGAGCATAGGTACTTTATAGAAATACTTAGTGTACAATACAATTTGGTGTTGAAAGAAAATACAAACAGATGTTGTAGATAGCTGCTTAAACATACCTAAAATAAATTGGCATGTCCGGTACGGACGAGGAGATTGGCTTAGTGATAATAGGGTTGCTTCAGCAGCAGCTGGATTGGCATGCATCTGTTAAGTTTTTCCCAATGAATGGTCGTATGTCCGTGTACCCCAAGAAGTAAAAATAAACAAAATAAAAACAAGGTTTGAAGATTTCAAAATCTTAAATCAAATGAACGGAAAAATAAATCAATCTGTTATGTACAATAAGCACATTGTGTTATAGTGTCTTCTTTTGAGTTTAGAATCAAATCTCTTGTTCATTTAGAATCCCGGTGAGAATTCAATAAGTTTATTTAATCTTCAATCTAGCCAATATCAATATGCAATTACCATTTAATTTGATTGCATAGCCTTGATGACACCTATAGGGATAAGCCAAAGATGGGGTTAAGATATCTTCTCGTGAAACTCTACATAGAACCATGACAAGAGCAGCCCAGATAAGCTTACCCTTGGATTGATGCCAGCCAAGATTATGTACTCGGATTGAATGGTGGGATTATCACAAGCCTGATTGTGGTTGAATTGGAAATAACATATGTTTATGGTTCATGTAATACCCATCAGGATGTCTTGAGTGGAATCAAGACAAATTAGGAAACTCAAGAGTAAAAAAATTAAGCATATAACATAACTTGAACCAGTAGCTATAGTTAATAGCAATCCAACGACAAAGAATATTAAACCAGCTAAAACACACACTAGAACATCTGCATTCCTAGATTATTGGCTCTTGGAGAAAAAGGCAACTAGATCTATTTAATCTCCCAGCACCGGTTTACTCAAGCTACTCAATTCAACCTGAGGTAGCATTAGCTTTATCATCTATATACTAAAAATCTGACAACATAAACAGGCAATCGCATAAATACAAAACGCCTGATTAATAAAATTTCCCTAATGTAATTCCCACTCAAGCAGATATGTATAGTTACTGCTCCGGTTAGCCTAACCAATCACGCGATAATCAATAGAAAATTCGGCAAGCTGATGAAGGCAATAGATAAGGGTTTCAGAAATGTTGATTGATAGATTGAACAACCTGAATAGCACCGCAGGCGAGTTCAATAGCTTGCATGGTGGCTTGAAGCTGAGCCATATCTGCAGCTTCTGTGCTCTGGAGAAAGCTTTGAGCCGCCACCATCATCCCCTCCAAAATGGCACTGAGAGAGAGAGCGAGAGCTGCGTTGTTTTTCTAATTCTAATTACGAGAGCGCAGGTTTTGATACTCTCCAAATTTCGGCTTAAAGTAGTACTCCTAGTATATTTAATCGAAAAAAATGCATATTTGTCGATATTTTTTTGTTATTTTATCTATATACTACGCGAAAAATATTTTTATGTTTATATAAAATTGATAACAACTCAATTAATTATGTTTATAAATATAAGAAAAAAATTAATTTAATTGAATACGTTTGAGTTAAATATTGAAAAAAAAAAGAAGTATTCAAAATAATAAAAATTGATATTATGAAAAAGGCAAAAAAGGAAAATTACATAAAAAGAATTAAAAATAGATTTATTAGAAAAAGATGAAGGAGGATATAATTTTTTTCAAAATTTTAATCTTTAAATAAATATAACATTTAATTTCAATGCATAGTCAAATTTCACAATTTTAGAAAAAAAAATAAGAGATAAAGAAACAAATGCTATAATTCACAAATAAACCTTTAATTTTATTATAACTTCAAAATTACCACTCAATTTTGAAATTAATTTGAAATCATTTTAAATTGAAATCTTGAAATTTTAATATAGTATAAATGTATAATTCTAGTTTATTTTTTTTCCTTTATGGAAAATTGTGAGACTATATTTCTTTCATAAGTTTAATATGTTATATATATTTTTTATTCAACTTCTGTAAATGAGGTGTGCTATAGTTCATAGGGAAAACTAAAATCCATCAACGTGATAAACTCAACTTTAAAAATGTTGGAAAACTTATTGAATATTCCTTAAGCCATATTAGAATTTTAATTGAATTCATTAATTATTTCAATATTTCGACTTCTTTATTTATTTATTAACAGTATGAAATAAAGAAATTTATAGGTCACGTCATGGTGGACTCGAATCCAAAATATTTGATCTTAATAATTAATTACTTTACTGTTTGACCAACACACATTTTTTTCAATTTTTCAATACAAGAAATGGGGCAGGGGTACGCGAATATTGTTTTAAATTGTGATTTGTGAGTGTCAATTTTATTTCGACCAATTTTAAATACCCAAAATTGTTTATTTAGCTTTATTTTCACATAGGGCCACAAACTATTTAGAGCCAGTAAATTCGCAAAGTTTTAAAATTTTCAGATGCTTATCACGATGTTATCAAACATATTTAAATGTTTATCACGAATAAGGCAATATTCTCATGCCCGTAGGTTTATTACCATCACCTCATCTCCATTCCCAATTATTCTTCTATTGCGACTACTAATATTCTCATGCCCGTAGGTTTATTACCATCACCTCATCTCCATTCCCAATTATTCTTCTATTGCGACTACTAGCAGTACTGAGACTGCCGAGAAGCTGTGCTAAAGATAATAGTAGCAGAATGTTAATGTTTACTTGGTTTTTGTTAAGTGGTGTCATTGATGGTTTATTGTTAGGTGTGGTCCGTGTGGATATATATGTATTCATGCATTGATTAATCATGGATGATCTCATCAGCAGAAACTTGTTGAAAGTCGAAAAAACTAATCACATGGGAAAAGTTAAAATATGTTGTGTTCATGATATGATACGTACATTCTGCATATCCATAATTTAGGAGAAAAATTTATGTTAAAAAGTTAAAAGATCAGCAGAAACAGGACCTTTAGTTTCTACATGGTCTACATGGCGTATCTGTGACTCATCATAGTCAAAATCGAACGACTAATAAAGTTCGCTTATTTTATTAAACTTTTCAAAATCTTAAATCAAATGAATCACAAATTTAAAATGGTGGAATAGTTTACAATACAAAAGTGGCCACATTGGCCACTGACGCGTCATATGACAATAGTATGATAGACCGGTTCATGGCGGTAATTTTGAAGGCCGATGGAACTATGTTTAAAATAAAAGTCCACAAGGAAGGGTAGAGAGAAGGGCGAGGCCAAGTTCGAGCCTATTGATGGAAAGCCAGATTTCTTATTGCAATTCGTATTATTGGCCACATTTGTGTTATAAAATATCTGCCTTAAAAATTACCGCCATGAACCAGTAAAATGTAGAAATTTGTTAGATGATGCCATTTGTTAGGAAAATGGTTTATTATATGAAGGTGGCTATATATTTTAGGAAAATGGAAATATTTGTGAAAGATAATGGAGTAGAATGTTAATGTTTACTTGGTTTTTGTTAGGTGATGCCATTGATGGTTTATTGTTAGGTGTGGATATGGATTTTGTTACAACGGCGAAGCTCAGATGAACAAATATCTTCACTACTGCAGTAAGTGAAGATATAGCTAGATGACCGACATTTCAATGTGGAGCTCAGATGAACAAATATCTTCACTTACAACATATTTTCACTACTGCAGTAAGTGAAGATATAACTGGATGACTGACATTTCAATGTGGATTGCAAATTACTCACGGTGGCATCTTTTATTATTTTTATTTTCCTTCCCTCTTCTAGCTGCAAATAGATTCAAGAAATACTTGTTCTCTTAAGCTTCTTGATGAGCATGGCGGCGTCGACATTGCCGGAAACGGTAACCTTTCATTGCTCGAAATCTATTTCCGTGCACACAAAAATGATTCACCATTTCAGTGTGAAAGTTCAAACAAATATATATATATATATATATATATATATATATGTATTCATGGATTGATTAATCATGCATGATTTCGTCAGCAGAAACTTGTTGAAAGCCGAAAAAACTAATCCTATGGAAAAAGTTAAAATATGTTGTGTTCATGATATGATACGTACATTCTGCATATTCATAATTTAGGAGGAAAATTTATGTTAAAAAGTTAAAAGATCAGCAGAAACAGGACCTTCAGTTTCTACATGGTCTACATGGCGTATTTGTGACTCATCATAGTCAAAATCGAACGACTAATAAAGTTTGCTTATTTTATTAAACTTTTCAAAATCTTAAATCAAACGAATCACAAATTTAAAATGGTGGAATAGTTTACAATACAAAAGTGGCCACATTGGCCACTGACGCGTCATATGACAATAGTATGATAGACCGGTTCATGGCGGTAATTTTGAAGGCCGATGGAACTGTGTTTAAAATAAAAGTCCACAAGGGAGGGTAGAGAGAAGGGCGAGGCCAAGTTCGAGCCTATTGATGGAAAGCCAGTTTTCTTATTGCAATTCTTATTATTGGCCACATTTGTGTTATAAAATATCTGCCTTAAAAATTACCGCCATGAACCAGTAAAATGTAGAAATTTTTTAGGTGATGCCATTTGTTAGGGAAATGGTTTATTATGTGAAGGTTGCTATATATTTTAGGAAAATGTAAATATTTGTGAAAGATAATGGAGTATAATAATAATGTTTAATTGATTTTTATTAGGTGATGCCATTGATGGTTTATTGTTAGGTGTGGATATGGATTTTGTTACAACTGTGGAGCTCAGATGAACAAATATCTCCACTACTGCAGATGAACAAATATCTTCACTACTGCAGTAAGTGAAGATATAGCTGGATGACCGACATTTCAATGTGGAGCTCAGATGAACAAATATATTCACTTACTGCAGTAGTGAACTTCACTTACTGCACATCTTCACTACTGCAGTAAGTGAAAATATAAAAAATATAACTGGATGACTGACATTTCAATGTGGATTGCAAATTACTCACAGTGGCATCTTTTATTATTTTTATTTTCCTTCCCTCTTCTAGCTGCAAATAGATTTAAGAAATACTTGTTCTCTTAAGCTTCTTGATGAGCATGGCGGCGTCGACATTGCCGGAAACGGTAACCTTTCATTGCTCAAATCTATTTCCGTGGTGTAAACACCTGCACACAAAAATGATTCACCATTTCAGTGTGAAAGTTCAAACAAATATATATATATATATGTATTCATGGATTGATTAATCATGGATGATCTCGTCAGCAGAAACTTGTTGAAAGTCGAAAAAACTAATCACATGGGAAAAGTTAAAATATGTTGTGTTCATGATATGATACGTACATTCTGCATATCCATAATTTAGGAGGAAAATGTATGTTAAAAGGTTAAAAGATCAGCATAAACAGGACCTTCAGTTTCTACATGGTCTACATGGCGTATCTGTGACTCATTATAGTCAAAATCGAACGACTAATAAAGTTCACTTATTTTATTAAACATTTCAAAATCTTAAATCAAATGAATCAAAAATTTAAAATGGTCGAATAGTTTATAATACAAAAGTGGCCAAAATGGCCACTGACGCGTCATATAACTATAGTATGATAGCCTGGTTTATGACGATAATTTTGAAGGCCGATGGTCTGTCTCAATCAGGATTAAACAAAATGTTGTTAGCCCACATAAATTGCCAAAGAATACTACACCAAATCTAATTTTGTTTCTTGCCGTAAGTTTCATCAAACTTTTAACATTCAAAAACTTAATTATATATATTTATAATTAATTTCTCCCTCCCTCCCACTTCAAATGGCCCAAAACCATACTCGGATTTGATATACTATGTTCAAATGAAGGACCAGACATAGGGATAGAGAGGGGATTCTGGGTATGGAACCCACTGAGCGATAAATATGTAAAGATACCTATGCCTGAAGCTTATCTGCTGGAGTGTAGAAAAATAAGATTTCTTCAAGAGTCCGGAAAAACTACTTGGGTTCCTACGAAAGAGAGATTTGGAATATGCACTAGTAAAGGATTCAATTTGGCTTTGGTAAGTGTTGCGACTTGCAACCCTTCAAGATAGTCGTCATCTATGAAGAGGTTAGAGATTACACAGCATCAACACAAAGTTCCCATGTATACACCATCGGGGAAGGTGTGTGGAGGGCTATTAAGCCCTTCTCGTTCATGTTTCGATTCGAGACGGACACCCGACCCGCGTATTTCAATGGTCGTGTCCATTGGATTGCAGAATATTTTGCTTCAGAACATTCTCCCGATAACGGTTGCAAGTTTATGACTTTATTATGCGGCATCTCATCTAATGGCCCAATGCGCCTCTATCTCCACGCGTCGACACTCCACTCTTCGCCACTCGACGGGCAGCCAAACTGAACCCTATTCGTTCCCGGATCTCAATGCCCGTGTGAGAGAGCTCTGGACTTTTTTATATGGAAAGATAGCTTCAATTAGGACCTTCGTGTCTCCAACAACGACATCGGAGTTGGAATCAGACTCTGTATTAATCCAACGTTAGTAATCAACTCCGCGCACGTCGTCGGACGCGTCGTCCCCATTAACAAATCTGACTATTTTGATCGAAATGGCCCAAATGACCCTATGGCAAGATTATGCGTAGAATGTCCGGTCGGTCGGGCAGAGGATGATTAATTAGAAGGCGTCGTGGCTGTTGGACGACGGATTAACGTGGATCGAGTATGATCATTTGAGGTACCAGCGTGGCCCTCATTCGGCGCACTCGTCTGTTTTCGCGTGTGAAGAGAAGGTTGGGTGCTTAAGAAATGTCAGCCCTTAGTTCAACTTGAATGGGAAGCTCGTGTCCTTTGGATCGTGGAGAATAAGAGACGACCCTGATTTGGTTGATCAAGGGGTCTTTCCATGTTATATCTTTATTTCATGTTATATTGAATTAATTAGAGAAAGCGTATTTTTTTCGCAGTGTTATGTCGCTTTTCAGTCAATGAAACTTTTAACTTGTTTAAGACAGTAAGCTTATATAAATCGCATGGGATATTACATACTGTTCACTTTGTAGAGTTCTTGTTTCCATTTATATCATTTTACATGGTCTACATGGCGTCTATGTAACTCATGGCATTTATGTGACACATGCATGGTTGTTTATTTTATTAAACTTTTCAAACTATGCGTCAAAAATTGATTTTGGTCAAAATTGTCTACATGGCGTCTATGTGATTCATCGGAGTCAAAATTGAACAACTATTCGAAGTATGCGTGAAAAATGAATTTTGGCCAAAATTATTTACATGTCGTCTATGTGGCATTGACATGGCCTACAATGTCCGTGTAACTCATCGGAGTCAAAATTAAACAACTAATAAAGTTCGTTTATTTTATAAAACTCTGTAAAGTATGCGTAAAAAAAGAGGCCAAAATAGTCTACATAGTGTCTATGTGCTGTAATTGGTTGGGGTGAGTAATAAATTATAGTGGAGGAACTTTGTTTATACAATTGGATTATCAGTTGCTACTTTAGATTGATAAATAAAGTTGGAGGCACAATCTTGAAACGAATTCAGCAAGATGCAACATTTACATAACCATTTTGAATTTATGGCTACATTATAAATGATTGACAATTGATGATAAAAGTGATAAAATGGGCTACACCATAATACATTTATAGTGAGTTCAATGAAAATGAGTTGCAAGACTCTTTAAAGAAAAAATAAAAAAATGTAAATGGTTATAAATTATTATGGAAATTGAGACCAAACACCACCTATAATTTCTCAACAAGTAAATTTGAACATTTGCACTTGTGAATAAGCTGCTTCTCAAGTTACCAAGATAAGACTTATAAAACCAAAAAGCATACTCCCTCTGTCCCACAAATCTTGACACGCTTTCCTTTTTGGGCCGTCCCACGAATCTTGACATGTTTTCATTTTGGGTAATAATTATTATCTTATCTCTCCTACTTTATCACTTTTATTACTCTCTCTCTCATACTTTATCACTTTTATTATTCTCTCTCCTACTTTATTAACTACACACTTAAAACACTAATCTACAACTCCTTAATTCCCGTGCCGAATCCAAACTTGTCAAGATTCGTGGGACGGAGGGAGTAGTTAAAAAAGTTAATAAGCTACTCCTCAAGTTCCTAGGACAAGACATAAATAAAATCAGGCAACACAGTTAAGAAAGTGTATAAGCTGCTTCTCTAGTTCCCAAGACAAAACAAAAGACATGACAAATATCTTAGGGTGAGAGCAAATAAAGTGCTTCTTTTTCATATGATTGTTAACGAGTAATAAGAACTCATAAGTTTAGCCAAAAAAGCCTCTAAGTAATATCAAATAGATATGATAAAAGCTTAATACTACATCATCTCAATGATCTATTAGTTGTGCAAATACTAGCTACCTAACCTACTTAGATTTTCTACATGCAGCACGACCATCTACTAGGCTACTACGACTTGGGGTCAATTAAATAATCTCATCGCCGTCGCTAATCCATCCATTTCCTGGAACTCTGCTCACCGGTTGAGGGCATAGGCTGGACCAAGATCAACATCTCTTTGTGCTTTTCGACATCCTATGTAATGGGAAACCCAACTATTAGCTAACATCAACTATAAGATATACAAACTTGAAGATCATAGCTAGAAAAATAGCAAGTTGAATTGTAGTCCTCGATGACGAGGAGCACGAGCGAGTTGAATTGTCTGGTGATAATGAAAAGAGAGATGATGATCTTGTTGATCTTGTGGAACACGTTGTATTAGTGCTCGCTCTCTCTCTCCCCCCCTTCTCTCTCTCACTCTCTCCTATTGGGTGACTTTTTGTGGCCGGGGATTGAAAATTGTTAATGTTATTGAATTCACAGTCAGATTTATGAATTCACAACTTTATGTTTTTGAATTCACAATCAGATCTATGAATTCACAACCAAAACTATAATTCGCATCCAGCTCGAGGAATTCACAACCGAAACATTAGTGTTGGTTGTGAATTCGAGTTTTAAAATAAAAATTCACAATCAATTTGATGGATTCACAATTGAATGGCTAGTATAATTAGTTGTGAATTCAAGTTTTAAAGTTCGAATTCACAACCAATTCTAGCTAGTTGTGAATTCAAGTTTTAAAGTTTGAATTCACAGTTAGAAATAGTGGTAGTCGTGAATTTGAATTTGCGACTATAAATAATTGTATTCGTGAATTTGAGTTTTAAACTTTTAATTTACAACCACCACTATTTATAGTTGTGAAATCAAACTTTAAAATTAGTGTTAATTGTGAATTCGACTTTGTATTGAATTCGTGGATAACTTTTAAGTTTTTTATGTAAAGGGTAAAATGGTAAATGTGATCAATTTTTAATTATTTTTTTTTATTTTAGTAGCCAATTTTTATTTTTACTATTCCAAAATATGTAATTAAATACTACTATATTTTATACAAAAAAAAATTTAGATGAAATTTAGATATTTTATTAGATCACCACATACACTTTTTTAGAAATTAGAAATAGATCATAATAGATGATATAAATATTTAGATTACAATTATTTTGGAAATTTACATAAATAGTCACCCAAACATAACTATCAAAACGAGAGTGGCCAATAAAAAGTTAAGAATAGTTTAATTTATGTAGCAATATTCCATCAAATCAAACATTTAAACAAGTCTTAAGCTTATTACAACGTGCATTTTATGATCATCAAATCAAATTAATTATTATACCAAGACCAAGAAAGTGGACTGTGGACCATCAAATACAGTTTGTCCATCTATTTATTATTTTAATTTATCTAAAATTTTGTCATAACATATTAAGTTTATGTATATATTAATAACATCTTATTTGTATTTGGGCTTAAACTGGCGGCATATAATAGAGATTGACCGTTGAATAAATTAATTATTTTTAAGGTCAATAATAGAATTGCATCTGCAGTTTATAATACAAAAATGACATTATTGTATGCTTATGGTCAAATAATATAACTTGCATTACGATCAATCGCAACTTGCTCAATCCTTTTGATCACCTAGAAAAATATTCATCATTTGTGATGAATTTGTCTAGTTAAATTTGTCGAAACTCATGATGTGTGCATTATTATAATGTTACATTAATGGGAAAATATGTAAATTTGGAAGGGAAAAAAACCCCCTAATTAAATTGTTATGTCCAAAATATCAAACCTCACTAATACATTGATGTAATTAACGAGTTAAATTGTATGTATGTGAATTTTTTTTTTATGTGGTTAACCTTTGCTTAGTCCGTCAAATAACAATTATGCGTTGACTTCAATTGCATTAGAACCTAAAAACAACAAAATATAGATAAAACCTCCCTAATAAATACTCCCTCCGACCCGTATATATAGGCTTGTTTTTCTTTTTCAGATATTCCATTTATATAGACTTATTTCAATAAAAATGAATAATATTTTTTTACTCATTTATTATTATATATATCCATATTTAATTATTTAATTTATTCCAACTTTAATACATTTTTAAATACTAATAAATGTGGGCATATTAGAAAGTTTACTTATATATTTTCATTTCTAACGATTTTTCTTATACATTTTACTTAAAATAAGAACGCTTCTTAAAATATAAACTAGGAACCATTTTCAGCCCTTAGATCATCAAGATCTACGGTTGATTCATCATTTTGTTGGATAAATTCATGGTCCTGAGTTCGAATCCCAAATGTAGCAAAAAATCATTTTTCGCAATTCATACCTTTATACAGTTTATTCATGCGTGTTATACATAAAATTCATGCTTTTTTGCTGGTTCGTAATTCTTAAAATAAGGGTGGTTTATTGAATAACCGCCCCCTATATATATATGAGATGAAGGGACTAGGGAGTACTATGTCTAGATTCAACCAAACTTTAAAAATAAAAATTATTTATTTATTAGCTTTTCATGAAGTTCAATTCTTTGCACAAATTTGACCAATTGATGTTTTACATATTCCAGTTTATCTTAGCAAATTTTGTCTCTTTTTTAACATAATATGAATTATTTTTACAAGTAATATATACGTATGTCGATGATACGACGTCATTTCAATGGTGAAATTTTGAAAATGTTGAAATTCTAGAATTAAAAAATAGTCATTATTGAAACTTTTTGAAGATGGTATCCAAATTACATTATAATAAAATTGTGATTTAATTATTTATCAATTAAACTCTTATATATGGTGGAGTACAAATTTGAGTAGAGGTTGATTAGAAAAAGTCCAAAAGATGGTGAAATTAAACCAATTGGCCACTTCCATTTATTGAGTTATTGCATACGCCACTTCACACGCCCACCAGTCCACCACCCCTCACTACATTCTCGATTTTTTCTTATTTTATTTTGGTACCAATCATCTTTAATTTATTAATATTTCACCATATGTCGTTTTTATCGTTAATTTTTGTGACTAGGTACAATTGTACAATTTTAAATGCAAATTTGTAATATATTATGAATCCAGTGTATCCAACCTAATTGGTTTACGAAATCAATCATGCAAGTTAAATAATATTTTTTTTTTCGCATCTCATTTTTGAAGAAAGAGTTCAATAATTTATTATTGATCGATGACATATAAGCTCTCGTGTCACTTCACCATTTATACGTGTACATATGTGGTGATTATTGATACGTTAAAATAATTTGGGTGTTTTATTATAAGATAAATATAAATATAAATATAAATATAAATATAAATCGGATTGCTCGGTTTTGTTATTTTATTATAGGAGAAAATATTTTATTGTGGGGGTGTAAGTGGTGCTTGTTGTCTAGTTTGAAGTCACTTAAATAATCAAGGGAAATAATATTTTTATATTGGAAAAGTTATAATTTATGTCTTAAATTACTGTTTGTTTAAATAAAATATTCCAAATTATTGACAGTTACAATAAAAGAGATGAATTATCTGAAAAACTAATAAAAATACTTTGAACTGTTAATTAATAATAACAATAAAATACACGAGCTATATAGAAAATAAGATTAACGAATTTATAACGTGACTAGCTAATATTCAAAAATAACATGCATGTTTTTTTTTATGATGTCAGAATATTTGGACCGCTTGGAATAATTCTCCATAAACCAAAAATAGGGAATTTTATTAGATTAATAGTGGATGATAAAACGTGAATCTTTAATTGTTTGAAATCAATTTTAAATCGATTTCAAATTATTGGTAGCAATTTTGCAAATTAAGAATAAAAATGTCACTATTTATGCATAATATATTCAAAATAAAAAATAGCTTTAAAACCTGATATTTTTATTTGCATACATTTTTTTTTTATCCCTATTCCTTTCCGTTTTCTGTTTCCTATAACATTATTTCTTAAAATCAAATATTGGTATGAATGTAAAATGAAATAAAATCAAAATTGACGCAAGTATTAGACTTTTCCTCACAAGGCAAAATTATCTCGCACTAATATTTAGTTAGGAATTTCTCTCTCAAAAAATAAAATAAAATAAAATAGTTAGGAGCAGTATAACTGTGAATGTTCTCGTCAAACGCCCAAAAAGAAAATTTGAATTTTCGTAAACGGTGGATCCTCATTTTTTAAATAATGTGATTTTACAAATTTCAAGTGTTAATTAAATATAATTTTAATATATTATACTCCCTCCGTCCCGCGAAGCATGACACACTTTTCATTTTGGGTTGTCCCACGAAGCATGACACGTTTCCTTTTTTGTCAATAATTATTACATTCTCTCTCCTACTTTATCACCTTTATTATATTCTCTCACCTACTTTATCACTTTTATTACCTTCTCTCTCCTACTTTATCAATTTTATACTTTATTAATTACACACTTAAAACACTAATCTACAATTCCTTAATTCCCGTGCCGAACTCAAACGTGTCATGCTTCGCGGGACGGAGGGAGTAGATATTCTGAATTATTATATCCAAATATTGTTAATGAACAAAATATGCAATACAATATGACAAAACTAATAATATGTTAAAATGTTAAGTGGGAAATTAAAAAGTTTTCGCATTAATTCCATTTCCACCCACTTTTCCCTCACTAGAATTACATTGACAGTTTTCAAATGGTAAGTAAGTTTAAACTTTATTAATTTGTTTCCTCTAATGCACACTTACAAAAAATATGTACCATTAGTTGATTTTTTTCTTGGAAGTTACAAATTACAAGAGGTATCCGAAGACAATCATTAATGCAATCCGTATGCAGACGAGACCTCAACACCTTACAACGGTGGAAAAACATCACCGCACGCAGGCGAGCCGAGAACGCCCTGCGTGTGGGACCAACAAACAATCAAACAAACAATAATACATCATTACCTTAAAGTGGGAAAACATCGCCGCCAAGCGGGATCGAACGCAAGACCTCTCACAAATGAGAGTTTTTGGATGCCTCAGTTTTACCACTAGAATAAGTAATTATGAATAAACATTAAAACTTAAAAAACATATACCCCAACATTAATAAGTAATTATGAATAAAAAGTTACAAATTAATTGTTAGCAAATAACTACTCCCTCCGTCCCTGAAATAAGTTCCTCTTTTTCCTTTTTGGGACGTCCCCCAAATAAGTTCCTCTTTCTTTCTTTCTATTTTTGGACAACTACCCCACCACTAATAATACTTTATTTATTCTTACTTTTCACTTTTTCACCACTCTCAATACTAATTATAACACTTTTTCACATTTTCACCACTCTCAATACTAATTATTACATATTTTTCTCCACTATCAATACACTTTATCACTTTTCCTTAAAACCCGTGCCGTCCCCAAAGAGGAACTTATTTTGGGGACGGAGGGAGTATAATTTTTTAATTCTATTGCAAAAATAATTTAATGTCAAAAATCAAAATTAGACAATTAACCCTAGAATTACTCTCTCTCACACCTCGCGCGTTGCGATTCCGTATTGGAATATTCCTTTTCAAAAACGAAAATACTCTCTGCTTCTCTCTCTCTATAAATAAACCCAAAACCTTTGGAAGCCGACGAAACACAACAACTTGACTGCGAAAATATCATGTGCGAGAGCCTCAAACAAAACTACCAACTCTGCGAAGAGCTCGGCCGCGGCCGATTCGGCGTCGTCTACCGCTGTTTCTCCACGGCCGCCGACGATTCCTTCGCCTGCAAATCCATCTACAAGCACTCTCTATCCGACGAAACCGACCGCCGCTGCCTCGACGCCGAACCGAAGATTCTGCACCTCCTATCCGGCTGCCCTAACATCCTCCGCCTCCACGACGTCTACGAGGACGACGACCACGTCCACCTCGTCACCGATCTCTGCGACGGCGGCGATCTGTTCGACCGCATCTCCTCCGGCAATCGCTTCTCGGAGCCCGACGCCGCCGCGATTCTGAAGCAATTGATGGCGGCGATCGCGTACTGCCACCGGATGGGGGTTGCGCATAGGGATATCAAGCCGGACAACATCCTGTTCGACTCCAGAGGAAGGCTCAAGCTCGCCGATTTCGGATCGGCGGAGCTGTTCGATGTTTCCGAGATGAACGGGGTGGTTGGAACGCCGTACTACGTGGCGCCGGAGGTGCTGATGGGGAGGGATTACGATGAGAAGGTGGATGTGTGGAGCGCCGGCGTGATTTTGTACATAATGCTCGCCGGCGTGCCGCCGTTCTACGGCGATGGACCGGCGGAGACGTTTGAGGCGGTGCTGCGCGGTAATTTGAGGTTTCCGTCTAAGATTTTCCGCTCGGTGTCGCCGGAGGCCAAGGATCTATTGAGGAAGATGATCTGTAGAGATGCTTCTAGAAGGCTCTCCGCAGAGCAAGTCCTCAGTGAGTATTCTCTCTGTACATTCCATATATTAGATCTCGCAATAGAGGAATCAGGAATCCATCAGCTATTATCAGTTCAGTAATTTTGAGGCTAACTTCATTTTGATGTCTAATTTCAGGGCATCCATGGATCATAAACGGTGGAGAGATGTCATCCATGGCGGATTTAAGCTAAATCGTTTCTCCTGTTGCTGGACTAATAGATAAGATCTGATCACCGAGCTGTACATAAAGGCGGCGGCGGCTAGCCCTGCGGCGGTGGTCGGAGGGAGAGACAGAGGAATAATGTATAAGTTCTACTGTATGTTATACGGCGTAGTAGATGAATCCTTCACCCTTTTTTGTAGAGGAAAATGGCAGAGCCCTGTTTTGGATCTGTGGCCTTGCATCATTTTCCTCTGTGGTGATAGATTTGAGAAAAAATATGGTAAAATATGAATAAAGTTTGCATCTAAATCTGATTTAGGTGTTGAGTATCTTCTCTTTTCCATGCCTTTTGTGTTGTTTTTTGTAATATGAGGTCTGAAGAAATGAAGGAGAAACTTTGTTTGATACTCTCATGCTTTTCTTGTTTCTTATTCAAAGTTTGGAATCTTGATTTTCATCTTTATATCTCTGTCCTTAGCTTTTTCATAGTGGAGTATATTTCTCCACCAATTTTGCATTTGATACTGGGCTTGATAACATATCAATAGATTTACAATCAGTTCTCAAAATAAACGAGTTCATATTTATTTGATACTCTCATGCTTTTCTTTCTTGTTTCTTATTCATAGTTTGGAATCTTGATTTTCATCTTCATATCTCTGTCCTTAGCTTTTTCATAGTGGAGTATATTTCTCCACCAATTTTGCATTTGATACTGGGCTTGATAAATTACAAGACATATCACTGGATTTGCAATCAGTTCTCAAAATAAACAATTTCATATTTTTCATGAAATTTTAAAGAGTGAGAGAAAAGATTCTCTTCGGAAACAAAAGGGCCAATCTACAGGCTACAATTATTGCAAGAATTAGTTTTTTTTTTTTGGAAGCACGAATTAGTTTTTAAAATATTGTAATAATGGTATGCTTCACCATAGAGGTTTCGATATTTTTTATGTCGGCCTATACGGCCGCCCTATTTTTAATTAGGATAATATTGCTTAATAGTGATGGGAATAAATTGAAGTGTTATTTCTAGTGTTAATGGATAAATTTATTATAAAAATTATTCAATTTTAAGTGAATATATGAAAAACTTTTTTGTACGAGGGTAGATAGAAATTCACCTTACTAACTGTTTGTAGACAGGAGTTCACCTTACTGTTCGTAGATAGGAGTTCGCACAACTTGTTGTGCCTTTGGGGACATGAAAAACTCTTTTAAGTTGATAAAATTTGTATGGAGATCAATGAAATAGTGTCACACTTGCAATGTTTACCTGACGATAAATCAAGTAGGCTACGAATAATTGATAAGATAGTCGATTCACTATATTTTTATCAGACGATAAATAAATAGCTGACACACGATAATCTATCGACTAGTTGAAATCAAGTAGCATCGTTTACTTACTTTATTGTCTGATAAAATACCTTTCGAACAATAAGCGTTAAAGTGTCAGTTATTGATTTACACATAAATTTTATTAAATTCAAGGGCCTTCACTTAAAATTAAGTAGTTTTAACATGTTTTTATAAAAGTGGATGTTTTTACATACCAATATCAACTTTGAGTAGTTCTAATATTAATTCTTATTGGAGTATTACATAAATGAATCGTATTCAAAATTGCAAAGGGAAAGTGAAATTCAATACCACTTAAATGAAACTCAACTATACTTAAATAAAATTAGCAAAAATGAGTTAATGTATTTTCTGAAGTAGGCGACATGAATTTACAGTGAAATACTTTTGCCTATCCCATTGTAGAAATTAGGTGTAAAAAGTAGAAAAAAGTGACTAAACGTGACATTTGAGTCACGTTCAAACTCATTATTTCTAAACGTGGAAAAAAATGTTATACTAACTTGATAAGCAGCCTGACTCTTTTTATAAAATATGGAGAGTTATTTGGGAAACATTGCTACTTCAAATTGGCTTATTAAATGTTTGACTATAGTTTTATATAATTATTTTAGGTTTTCAAGAGATGCCTTCCACACATTAAGGATTTTGCTTAGCTGTTTGAAATTTGAAACCAGTGACACATTTTAGTCAAGAAAATGAACTCACTTTTTTCTTTTCTTTTTTTTCTTTTTGGTTGCAAGTTGTTGTGAAAAAGAAAGGCAAAGCCCATGTGATTCGGTTGAGGGAATATTATTAGGATATGCTTTTGGAGTTTAACTTTGTCTGTTGAGATGTTGACCCCATCAAAACCATCACTTATCATCCCTTCTTTATTTTTTTATCACAGTCACTTCAAATAAAGTTTATACTCCCGACATAATATGCTTTAGATGAGATATTTTTTTTGTCACAAAAACTCCTGAAAAATCGATTTTATGGTAAAATCGACTTCATAATGACACTACTTGAGTGTCATTTATATGTTCAAGTAGTGTCATTGTTAAGCTAATTTCATCATGAAATCGATTTTAAAGGAGACCATTTGTTTTTTTGTTGTGTTAATGGTAAAAGAATTCATTTTTAATGTATGAGCTATGGAAAGCTTTCCAACATGCTCGTGAAATAACTGTGTTCGAGTTCTGTCATGTTTGGAGAAGTGCCAATTGTGCAGTAGATACTTTAGCTAATTATGTTGTTCATTCTAGTGTTGATACTTTCTGGAATTCGGGTTTTCCGACCTGACTTCTCGACATTGTTCACACATATTTTATAAAGTGATTCATCTTTTGATTCCATTTTTTTTTTTTTTGTAAAACTATGAAGTTTGAGTATGTTTGATTTTAACCTTTAATAACATATTATGCGGATGGATATTTGAACTTTTAATTGCTTCTTTAACTATGTGAATAGTATTCGATCACATATGTAGATTTAAATTAGGGTACATTCTACGTGATTGTAATTATTTAATTTTTTTTTTGAAGTATGAAATGACGTCGTTTAACATTTATTAGCCACATCAGCTAGTTATAAGTCATATAAGATTAAAATGTTGTGTATGTGGCCCAATATTATTCGCGTAGTTAGAATAAATACCTCTTGTAATTCGACAATAAAATATTTATTTTTTCAAAATAGGAAGATAGTATATAAAAATATAGCTTCTCAACCCGAATTGAGGAATCCATTAAATATGATGCAAAATCGATCTTGTTCTATTTTTTATTGAAAAAAAAAATGTATGAAAAATATGAATCAAAGGTTGAAGAATGGGACTAGGGGTGGAAAATCGGGTTGCGGGTATCGGGTATACCCTCACCCGTCCCGATACCCGCGCGGGTATCGGGTACCCGATACCCGCAAAATTCGGGTGGAGGGTCGGGTGCGGGTATCACATCCTCAAAAATTGCGGGTAGAGGGTACCCGCGGGTATACCCGCGGATACCCGCATTACCCGCAAATAATATTATAAAATTAAAATTAAATAATTTTATTAGATTTTACTTTTAGGAATTAACTAATTAAATAATTTTATTAGATTTTTGTGAAATTAAAATTAATTAATTAACTAATTAAATAATTTTATTAGATTTTTGTGAAATTAAAATTAAAATTAAATAATTTTATTAGATTTTACTTTTACATTATAAAATTAAAATTAAATAATTTTATTAGATTTTTGTGAAATGCGGGACAAAATACCCTCCCGCGGGACGAAATACCCTCCAGCGGGACCAAAAACCCGCAAAATTACAACTAAAAAAAAATCGCGGGACTGTGAGGGTACCCTCATACCCGCAGCGGGTATCCGCTGCGGGTATTCGGGTACCCGCATCGGGGAAGAGGGTCGGGTGAGGGTGCCATTTTCGGCAGTTTTCGTCCCGCGGGTACCCGCATTTTGCGGGTAGGGTACCCGCGGGTACCCGATTTTCCACCCCTAAATGGGACAGAGAAGAAACCCTTGACATGCGACATATAGAGAAAAATTTATTCAATCACATAGTTTTTGTTTTCTAGAACGTGGTGGACTTGGGACTTTCTAGTAAACTGCATAATTCATAAAGACATATTTATTGTTCAAAAATCTATAAAATTGTGTTATTGTTTCCCAAACTAATCCATCCTTTGACTAAAAACAATAATTTAATTCATCCTACCTAAACCTTCGTTAGTGGTGATGTTATTTGGATCAATTTGATCCGGAGTAAATTTTATACTATATATATATATATATATATATATATATATATATATATATATAGGGAATGACTAAAACAAGAGCATTTATTAAAATATAAAATAAGAATTATTTTCAGCCTTTAGATCATCAAGATCTACGGTTGATTCGTAATCATGTTAGATGGATTTATGGTCCTGAGTTCGAATCCTAAATGTAAAAAAAAATTATTTTTCATCATTCATACCTTTAAAAATTGTTCTTATTTTTTATTTTAAGAATTGTTCTCACGGTAGCCCACCCCTATATATATATATATATATATATATTGGGAATAGAAAATTCATTAAATGTTTGTATTCTAAATACAAATTTTGACTGATTTTATTTATATTTACATATATAGTATTTGTTAATTAAATAATAACTCATTATTAAATTTGCTTTAAAAATTATCATTAAGTAGCTATTTTTATTTATTTTTAAATGATAATTTATTTTAAATTAAAATATAAATTTTTTCATTTCATTTTAGAAATATGTTGAACTTAATTTAATATATATATAAAATGGTAAAATTTTACTAGGAATAATTAAAGTAAAACACATTTTTCTTTTTAATATTATAATTATTTCATCCTCATTAATCCGAATCAATTTTTGATCTAAATAGATTTACTCAACTAATAATACTATTGCATCAAAATTAACGCTATTTTGAAGTTCGCTGACAAAATTAAACACTAATGATATGATTGTTTAGAGCTTACAATAATTTAATCTAACATCTTTTCCAACAAAAAGAGAGGAAATTTCTCATCATAACAATATATATATATAAACATGTTTTAGTGTAAATAAAATACAAATAAACATGTTAATATCTAATTATTTAATTTATAAATTATACTATTAAATGAGTTATGTATATTTGTATTATCAATCAAATTAATCGACAGGTTTTCAACTCCATTGAAAAGTAATATTACCACTCTATTAAATAGATCATGCTAAGACCAATTTAATTTATATCCCACCATCGAATAGCGTCATCTCTTTTCCAACCTATTCGTAGCATATTAACTTCAATTAGTTGAGCAAATGATATCGTTTTTATGTTATATAAAAATTAAATATTTTAATTATCAGTTAAAATGTCATATGATAATTTTTTAACGTTCATATAACATTAATTATTATCAAAATTTTAATTTGAGCTAAATTTTATGATATTGAAAATTTATGTGTTGATTAACTAAAAATAAATATTAATTTAAAACTAAAATTCAAGTACGCTTCATATATTTATAGACACTTAATAATTTAGAATTTGTTGATAATTATTAATATAAAATAGGATTATTATTTAAAACATAATCCAAAATTTGACTTCATGGTGAGCTTTTAGCTCGACTTTATATTGTTCAGTTTATAGTTCGGATCAAAATTTTGAATAACCGAAGTGTGACGTGGCTCGTCAGAAGTTGATTTAACAATTATAAAAAAATCATATTTTTTTTTTCATCTTCACATGATCTTCCAAATATCTAATTTTACATCAGATTAAATTTGAAATCTTGAATTAAATAATAACGTTTGCACGTGAGATTTAAATTTAAATTATAAATTGAACAACGTAAATAAACTCACGTTATATTTATAATTTTTATAAACTCAATCTAAAAAATCACCATGAAATTTAAAAAAAAAAAATTATTTTTCAATAATAACTATACAAAATACTCCCTCCGTTCCACTCTATCTGTATCTGAGACTCTTTCTATTTTGAGCGTCCTGCTATAGCTGAGACTTTTTTTTTTTGGGTAATTTTTTTTTCCTTTTTAATTTTTCACCTACCTACACATAAAATATACTCCCTCCGTCCCTGAAATAAGTTCCTATTTTTTCTTTTTGGGACGTCCCCCAAATAAGTTCCTCTTTCTTTCTTTCTATTTTTGGACAACTACCCCACCACTAATAATACTTTATTTATTCTTACTTTTCACTTTTTCACCACTCCCAATACTAATTATAACATTTTTTCACCTTTTCATCACTCCCAATACTAATTATAACATATTTTTCTCCACTATCAATACATTTTACCATTTTTCCTTAAAACCCGTGCCGTCCCCAAAGAGAAACTTATATTGGGGACGGAGGGAGTACATTTTTTAATTTTCGTATCCCAGAAAAAGGTTTCACTCACTGTGGGACGGAGGGAGTATGATAGACTAAAGACAATTGATCTATACTTTATATTTGGGAAATTGTGAAGATGACACGAATATTGTGAGTGATTTGTGGGTCACATGGTTTAAGATAAGAATAAGATTTAGAAAAGAGACAATGGTCCAGCAACAGTAACAGCCCATGTGGGTGTTGATGTGATATGAGAACTGAATTGAGGTGGCGTATTTGAGAAGACAACGTCTTTTGCGGTGATCTGAGCCATGACGTATCATTTTTAACTTTAACAAACTGCATTCTTCACTCTCCATGCCTTCTTATCATCCAACAACAAAAAAAATAAATCATCCAACAAACTTTTTTGTACTATATAAAGATACATATATAAATACTCTTCTTCGTGAGAGGTGTTAGGTTTAATCCCGTCTATGTGTGGTGATATTTTCCCATTTTAGATGGTTTTGTATTTTCGTCTACGTGCGGTAGTGTATTATTTGATGTTGAGATCCCACACATGGCGTTTCTCATCTGCGTGCGGTGATGTTTTTCCACCATTTGGATGGTGGTGAGATCCCGCCTGTATGAGAGTTGCATAATTGATTGTATTTAGATACCTTTTGTAATTAAAAAAAAAATGTATATATATGATTCACAACTCACAAGTAATTTTATTTCAAGCATGTTCATGCATATTAATATTTTGAATTTGTAGATTAATTTATACTACCACATCTCTATACTAAGTATTTTAAAAAGTTAAATTGATGACAATTTTATAAATAAAATTAAATTAAAGGATTGTTTGTATGGTGGCAATTTTACAATTAGCATAAAATTATAGGTATTATTTGTAATCTCTTTTTTACCTCTTAATTTCCTATAATTTTATTATTTATACTCATGAAAATATGTGTAATAATTTTTGTATGAAATTAAATTAAATATGTCATTGAAACAAAACCAAGTATATATGAAAATGATGAAAATAGATAATATATGAAAAATATGTGTAAACATATAATAATGTTACATTACATATATCAATATCTTTATCTATATATAAAACGACTTTTGGAAAGTAGCATAATTATGATATATTCAACCCAGTTGCAAATTTTCATTTTCGAAAATTAATTTTATGAAACATGCCTCAATCGTGCAAGATATAATTCTTAGATTTTTTAACGATTAATCCTAAAACAAAAACGTATCACCAATTCACCATTATTGAATTTTTGTGATGATATATAGTTGAGTTAATAGTAATATTGAAGCGTGAAACATGGTGATACGATATGAATAGCACCAAATCACCATTCCCAACCTTAAAAGTTAAAAACGTGTTTCAAACTCCGTCTCCAACGGAAATTTCGAATTCGGTGCAACTTCTATATAAGTTTCAATATAGTAAACCTCTTCTTCTTCTTTTTAGGAGAAATACATTTATTTTAATGGAGTTTTGATAAATAAAATTAAGCATCATTTTAAAATTATAATTTTAATGTGATTTTTAAAATGTGACGAAATAAATTATTACTCCCTCCGTCCCTGATATAAGTTTCTCTTTGGGGATGACACGAGTTTTAAGAAAAAGTGGTAAAGTGTATTGATAGTGGAGAAAAATATGTTATAATTAGTATTGAAAATGGTGAAAATGTGAAAAAAAAATGTTATAATTAATATTGAGAGTGGTGAAAAATTGAAAAGTAAGAATAAATAAAGTATTATTAGTGGTGGAGTAGTTGTTCAAAAATGGAAAGAAAGAAAGAGTAACTTATTTGGGGGACATCCCAAAAAGGAAAAAAAATGAACTTATTTTAGGGACGGATGGAGTATTATTATTTAATTATATCCCCTCAATTTTCTCCGATCGTCGAGGTATTGAGCTAAGCTTTACGTGAATTAGTAAAGACGACATTATTTTTTATGAGGCCTAAAGGACTCGTTTCGTATAATTTTAATTAAAAGGTTTCTCAAATCATAGAAGGACTGCATCTTTAAGTTTAATATGCACCGTAATTTTTAATATTTAATAATTTTATTGTAAACAACGTCCTAACATATATGAATATTAAAATCTCTAACTTCAACATTACATTTTCTATTTCCTATTAAATTAAGTGAAAGAATGCCCTATTTTTTTTTTTTTTTACTACACTGGATTACTTATTTATCTAATTAATGCCGGTTCAACTCTGGTACTTAATTTTTTAATTGATTGAATCAAAGAGTGCTAATAAGTCCTCTAAATGGGATTATGAATATAAGCAGTCACGTGATGTAGGCAGAAAAAGTGGCATGCTAATTTTTTTAACACTTTATTTAAATGAACAAATTTTAACAATTGTGAATTAAGTAGGAAATTAATTTAGGACGGCGTGCATTGAAACTATAGTACAATAAAATTAATGATTGTGTACCACTCAAAAAGATGATAATAGTACCTAAGTGTACCATTTATGATAATATTATAATGTGAAATTGATAAGCTCTCTTTTGTGGGCAAATGACACATTCTAGAGAGATGAATGTGAATTGAGCCATGTGCCAACTGCCAAAGTCACATTTGAAAAATCTAGATTCTAGATGCATCCAAAGGAGCTACCACTATGTTCTATTTTCATACACCTTTTTTTTCTTTTCCTTTATAAATTATGATGAGAGATTTAGAGGGTGTCTAGCCAAGGTTATTTTGGACAATTCTATCATCTTCAAGTCTTCAACATTTCATAAGAAGTTGTAAAAAGATTAATTGATTTTTACCTCATTCACGTATAATATTTATAAAAAAACCAATCTCATAAGTAATTTACTCTCTCTGTGTACGAAAAGTATGACACTTTTATCATTTTTAACATCCACAAAAAATATGTCACTTTCTTTTCATAAAATAACTCCACATTTTACCTTATCTTTTATCTTTACAATTTTCAAAAATCTCTTATTTACAAAAAAAAGAAATCACATTTAATTCAATTTCAACCACTCATTTTATATAATTGTGGGTTATTTCTTTGCTATATAAAAGTCGCCACCAATTTTACTAATACATTTGCCCACCAAGTGTCATATTTTTGATGAACACATGAAGTATTAACTACTAATAAATCATCCTTGATGGCCCATTTTTATACTTTGTACACGTCTTTTAATATTTTCTTAAAATTCATTTTTTCTCATTCACATCACTTATCATGAACGGATGGAGTAATATTTTTATAATTTGTAAATAATCAAGATAGTAGATGGTCTATCCCCAAATAAATATTCAAGCTGTGGGAACTTGTGTTTGTAAATAGCGAGATCTAGGGTTTAAATTCGTCACTATCTCTTCATCCTTCCCTCAAGTTAATTTTTTTTTAAAAAATAATGGATAGAGAGAGAGAGAGAGATAAAACTGTGACTTGATAAAAGAGAGAGAGAGAGAGAGATAAAAATCGAAATTTAAGTATATTTTGTGTATTTATAAATAATTAACCTTTATTTGAACTTAAAATTTATATATTTATACACCAATAATTCAAAATACTTCTACTAATAGCAAAATTAAGTTGTTTTTCTTTTGTTTTTTTATTTTCACTGCACCTAGGAAAATAAGTTAGTTGCAACAAATTTCACTCTGCAGCCTTTTCAGGTCGATCCATATAACAAATTCAAACCAAATAATTGGAGCCTACTTATTTAATTTGATAAAACCTCATTTTCAGGGAGAATTAATTATACCTTTTGTAATATACGACCGACTTCTCATTTTTTTTTAATTATTTTTCATTTCAATTTGTTGGACCAGTCAAATCAATGGTCCACTTCTGGGAAATAGTGCCTCAATCCACACGTAAAGTTAGTAGAATTCTAATGTAATTTGATTTTTTTTTTAACTATGTAAATAAAAGTATAGTAATTTAGATCTAGAAACGAAAATTCGGAGATCCAATTAAAGTAGAATAAAATTACAAAGAACTCTATATGTGCTAATGAAAGCATGAAAAATTATATTTTAAGAGAAAAAACAATGGAAGAATAACAAAAAATGTCATAATGTCTAAACTTTTTCCCCCATAATGTCACATTCTTTTAATTTTATTAATCAAAATTGTACACAATATTTTAATATTTTTCAATAATGTAACATAGCATCAAATGTCTTTGCGAGCATCCAAATGTAATGTGGAACATCTGTCTCGCCACTTCATCATGGACGATATTATTTTTATGAGGATGTGGCGAGGGCATATGTTCTGCGCCGCATTCAAACGATCGTGTAGGAATTCTGATGCTATTAAATTGGTCTTATTATTGAAATATTGTGTACCTATTTGATAATTTTTTAAAAATGTGTCACTATTAAAAAAAAGAATTCAAACGAGTGACATTTTTTCTCAGGAAAAGAAAAAGATTTGTCTTCAATGATGCATTTGGGCTTCATTGAATCACAGGTCACAGGCTTCATTGAGTTTGAAATGATGTATTTGGGCCGAATATAATGTTTTTTTAAATGGACCTAAATTTTGTGAAAAATATTTCACATCATCAAACTGTTTGAGATAATCAATATGGGCCACACAGCCCATATGAATAAGAAGACATGCTACGACTATCAACTAAATTCTAAATCAATAAATTAATTTTGTTCCTTCAAGAAAAAAAAAATTGTAGAACTCTCATTTTAATTCTTAAAATATGGTCAAATTTGTCTGCATGTGTTGGTCTAATAGTAATGTGATTAATACCTGAAGATTGAGACCAAAATTCTAAAATTTAATTCACCCTTACACGATCTTTAAGTTTCATTCTAACTCTGCACACATTTGTGTTTAAAACAATATATTAAATTTTAAGTTTCTAAATTTGATTATTATTTGAGTAAAATATGTTTTACTCCAAACTTCTTAGCACGACGGCCGTGTGGGTGTGGCCTCCTTCCTCTTTCCCTTTTTCGTGGCTATTAAACACGTATTGTACTCGAGAACACAAAAAATACGATTTTTTATTCATATTTTAGTGTTTTTTTTTTAATTTTTTATTTATTTAAGTTGATTATATATAAATTATTAATTTAAAAAAAAAACTCATTTAGCACATCAATTTAAAGCTATTCAATTAAACTTTTTTTCTCATTTTATTATCTTGCCCATTTGTGAATTATTATTATTATTTTCTCATTTTGTTATCTTACTCATTTTTAGTTATAACTAGTACGCCCGTCCGTGCAATGCACGGCAAGCATCGAAATTAAAAGATATATATATATATATATATAAATTAATAAATAAATATAAATATAAAAGAGAATAAAAATATAAGCAAATGTTAAACATGTTTTAAAAATAAAATAAAATAATCAACATCAATTACTCAATGAAAACTCAATTTTGAATACGTAAATTTTCAATTTTATATAAATTGTAATGATAATTATAGGTTTTAAATAACTGAAAATTATTTGATAAAATTAGTATTACTTATTATTATTACTATTATTATAGAGTATTACACATCATAATAAATAAATAAATCTTTTCATACACAAACATAAATAAAAAATTATATTTGAAATTATATTTTTAATATGTAACTAATTATTCATCTAAAAATTTATATTAAAATTAATACAAAAAAATTATTTTACAGAGTTATATAATAAACCAATATATTTTCCTTCACCTTTCTTAGATTCTAAACTATTAAAATTAAAAAAATATGTGAAACAAAAAATATGGTATCTACTTATTTTCCCTTTTAGAACAAAAAAATAAAAATAAATACATATATAGAAAAAAAATTAGTAGAAAAAAGTAAACATTTCATTAAGGATGGAGGGTTAAAAAAATCATTAAAGAGAGTATAGAGGAAAGATAAAAAAAATATTTTAAAGTTTTAAGTTACCATAATTTATTTATTTTACATTTATTTTTTATAATTTTGAAATTTTAAAATTTCTTAAAATTTTTATTAAATCGTAGCAAAAAAAAAAAAAGTTACAAATATATCTATGAAATCATACTTAAACATGTTATGCACAAAAAAAAAGATAATAAAACCGAAAAACAAAAGACAATAAAAAATATTTAAATGAAAAGAAAATAAGTAAATGATAAAATGAACTAAAATAAGAGAGATGAGAGAGAAGACAATTTAATTAGAAACTTTAAATTTCAATATTTTTATTATCTTAAATCTATATTATATCTATTATATATCAAATTAAAGCTAATCTCATGATTTTTAATTTGATATGTATATTAAATATTTTATTGTTATTACTCAAATTAAACGATTTTCAAAAGAAAGAAAGAAAAAAGTGAAAAACAATAAAAGAAAATAAGAAAAGAAGTTTAACTTGGAAAAAAGAAAACTGCTCCTACACCTAATTAAAACGTGGTAGAATTGATTGAATTAAAATATAATTTAATAACTGAAATTTAAAAAAAATAACTGAAATTTTAAATTATGGCTGGAAAAAATAGCCGTTAAACTGCTCTTTTATATAATATATAGATTTGAAATGATATTACATTGTTATGTCGAAACATCACATGCCGCCAAATGTGGTCACCATCAGGGGAGGGGCGGAGCCAGGCCCCTAAAGACAGGGGGCAAAATATGATAAAAAAAAATAACTTTTATAAAAATTATATAATAAAATATTTTTACAATAATTCCCTACGATTACTCATATTTTGAAAGCGACGTAATATCAGCTCATTAACAATACTATATAATAACAAAAAAAAAGTATTTAAAATAGTTGATTTTGTATACCTTGTAATCCTCAAGTTGAAAAATCAATTGTGAAGATGGCAGATAGAAGAATTCTCAATTTGATGATGAATATATTTTTTTCGTTCAGCAGACAGCAGAAGACAGACGACAGAGACGGAACAAAATTGAGAGTGAAAAACTAAAAATACGGTAATTCATAGGGAGAGAAACCGTTTGATATTTCCTTTTGATACAAGGAAACTTGTGGAAAAAGATAACAATGATTTATCTTTCCTATATATCTTTTTTTTTAATTTATTTTTATCTTCTCTCTCCAATCCATATATAAGGTATATAACAAAAAAAAAAGAAAGAATCAAATTTGATTAAGTCTCATCTGCAATGTCATGTGGTTGCCCCTTTTTGCTCAATTTTTTGGTGGGGCAAAGATATATATATATTTTTATAAGTATACATATATATACATGGTACATTGGTACTACTAATTTTTTTAGGAGGGGCAATTGCCCCACTACCCTAAGATGTAGCTCCGCCCCTGGTCACCATCATAGGTACTCAATATATTGTGTTGGAGAGGTGGATAGATAGGACTAGTTTACCTATTTTACTATCTCAGATTTAATCACCTATCCACCGTGAACAAATATAACGTGTCCATCACTGATGTGGCAATTGTAATTAGAGTAAAATTTATTAATTTTCCGTCCTAATTAACATTGTCACATCAGTAATGAGCGCGTTATGTTTGCCCACGGTGGGTTGGTGATCGGTTCTGTTTACTATCTTTACAAATAAACATCGTTTTAGTAGCATATTTTTGGACACATATGATTTCAGTTGGCCATTTTAGCATTAAATTTGGTCCAAAAATGAATGATATAATAAAATGAAGAAAATTAATGTTCCTTCCGTCTCATTCTCATTAATTTTGTCATGTTTTCTTCTGTTTTTATATTTGATACTAATGATTTTACACTACAAATAATATGGTCTCATACTTTTACTACACTAATTATACTATCTTTAATAATCGTGCCCAAAAAACAATAGGATAAATCTAATGAGACGGAGGGAATAATTGATTAATTTGAATACATACTTTAAAATTGGCGTCCAAAATTAGAATTTATTGAAAATTTATTAATTTATTTGTAATTAATAATATTTTTTATTTACACTCTCCATATTTTAGATGGATAAATATTACTCCCTCCGTCCCCAAAAATTTTGCCCCAATTTTCTGTTTTTGGTGCCCCCAAAAGTTTGCCCAATCTCCTTACTTTCTATTACTGTACATTGTCCCACCATCAAGTGTACAATTACAACTCTTTAAACATTATTTTTGTATATGACCCCACCATCAAACAACTTTTTACCAATTTTTATTAAAATTCGCGTCGCTTCCCTTGGGGCAAATTTTACTTTACAATTACAACTCTTTAAACATTATTTTTGTATATGACTCCACCCTCAAACAATTTTTTATCAGTTTTTATTAAAATTCGTGCCGCTTCCTTTGGGGCAAACTTTTCAGGGACGAAAGAAATATTATAGCCCTTGCATAGGGCCAAAGGGGCAAGGGCCTAGGGCCCCCTAAATTTAGGGGGCCCCAAAATAAATACAAGTCCACTAATATTAATCTTATTAAAAAATTTAGATTATTTTTTAAATATTTTTATTGCATATAGAATATTGTTGATTATAATGTGGTTATTGTCCCCTAAAAAAAAGACTATACTGGTTATTGTAACTTTAGTAGAAAGAAGTTTTTTAAAATTAAAATCAATATATTTGCATTCTACTATATCTCAAAAAAGGTTAAATGTATTAGCAATTTTATACTTTAAACATGGGGTATTCTTGAAGAGGTTATTGATAATTTTGTTCCCAAAATATTAAAAATCTACTTTATTTCTATAATTATTTGATCGTTAATTTCTGATTTATTGCACTTTATAATAATGTTAGTTATATATGCAATTATCTCAAGTTTGCTATAAAATTATGAAGCTTCATTTTTCAGGGGGCTTTTTTTTTTTCCTTTCGCGTAGGGCCCCCAGAATGTCAGGGCCGGCCTGTATAACATCGATACCTTAATTTTTTATTTTCTTTCTATCTAGAATTCTCTTATACACTATTCATCCTAGATAACATATGAGAAAATGAAATAAAAACGTAAAAAATATATTTTCAATTAAAGAGAACGCACATTTAAAAGCTTTTTTTTTAGGGCATTTAAAAGAAGTTTTTATGAAAAAAGAAGGTGGTAATCTATGGCTCCGCTGCAACCACCTTACCACTCTCTCTCTCACTACTCTCGCATCATATCCATCACTCGCTCCAATCCACATTCCCCCTTTCCGTACACAAATCAAAATCACCACCAATTCCGCCGCCGCGATGGCAATCGTCTCCGCGCTGCTGAATTTCCTGTATCCGCCGCCGCCGAGCGTGGTGATAACGGCGATGTCGGCGATCGGCTTGCTGTCGCTGAGCAGCGCAGGGTGGATGGAGGTGAAGGGGAAGAATATGCAATACTCGAAGCTGCTGCGCGTGGACGACGCGTCCAAGGCGAAGCACAGAGTTTCCAGCAAGGTAGGGATGATCGCCGCCTATACTCCGGCGTTTTTGGCCGGAATTTTCTCTCTCTTCGCCTTCCCCCTCGGAGATCTGAGGTTCACGTTGCTTCGCTCCGCTATCACCACGCATTTCTTCAAGCGGCTTGTTGAGGTACTAATTATTATTCCCTCCCCTATTTTCGAATATTTATATATTTACTTGAAAAGCATTAGAATTTTTTAAATATTCATATGCACTATTATATTAGAAATCATAATTTTACTCGCAATTGATGAACATATCAACATAATATAACTCCAAGAAAAATGTTACTTATAAATAATCGGTTTTTTAACTGATTTTGTAGCATGCAAAACGCTAGTTTTTGTAGTTTTGTTGTTAGTGATTTTGTAAGGATCTCGAAAAAAGCGATAATAGAAATCGGTTACAAATCGAGGTCGTTGATATCTAAGACATTGATTCTTATTTTTTAACATATTTTGCAATCATCTACATTAATTTTAAACGGGTATATTTTGCACACATTGGACAAAAACTTGTGTGAGCAAGGATAATTAGGATTTTTAATTTTTATTTAGAATTAATTAAGTTTTAATTAGATTTATTAAATAATTATTAAAATTAACTGATGATGCGTATAACTGACTTCACTGTGCGCTCGCGCGTAGAGGTGAGCAAATTCAAATCGAAACCGTTAAATTGATCAAGACCGATGGGTTCGGTCCGGAACGAATCAACCCAATAGACAATCAACCCAATAGACACATATGGTCCGATCCGAATAAGATTTTTGGGACCAATTGATTTTGGGTCGGTCTGGGTCTAAACCCGTTCGAACCCATTGAACCCGAATCGATCCGTACCTAATATAAATAATTATTTCATTTATTTTTTTTATAATAAACAAACTAAATTTTTTCTAAGATTGAAGATTCTAACCTAACGTATGAAATTATATCTACGATGGAAGATTCTAAATTAGTATTTGCTCTGTTCCACTCGACTTGATCAACTTTTTTTTTTATAATTGTCCCATACTCCCATTCGACTTGACTCATTTTCTTCTTGAATAATTAATTTTCACTAAAATAAATATAAATCCACATACTTTTATATATTTTTACATTATAATCTTTCATATGAGTTAATACACATTTATACACTTTTACACTATAATCTTTTTTTCTTCTAAACAACCGTTTCGAGAAGAACTATGAACTAGGCCAAGTGAGACAGGATGAAGAGAGTATTTTTATACAGTTGTACACTATAATATTTCGTATGAGCTCATACACCTTTATACACTTTTACATTATAATCTTACTTTTTAAATAATCGAATCGAAAAGAACTGCGAGGCAGGTGAGATACAGTTTTTTTTTTTTTTTTATAAAATAATCTTTTTCTATTTCCGAATAGGTGTTGTTCGTTCACAAATATAGCGGCTTCATGGAAACCGAAACCATGGTCTCAATTTCCATGAGCTACTTCCTCTCCTCATCAACCATGATTTATACTCAACAACAAATGCTACAACTCCAAGAGCCACCCATTGATCTCAAATACATTGGGATCCCATTATTTTTAGTGGGAATTGGTGGGAATTTCTACCACCATTTTCTCCTATCCAAATTGAGGAATAAAGGTGAGAAACAATACAAAATCCCACAAGGAGGCCTCTTCTCACTAGTGATATGCCCCCACTATTTATTTGAGATTATTGGATTTTGGGGAATTTCTTGCATTTCCCAAACTATTTATTCGGTTTCGGTTAGTTTGGGCACAACTTTTTATTTGATAGGTAGGAGTTATGCCACTAGAAGATGGTATCTCAACAAATTTGAGGATTTTCCTCAAAATGTGAAGGCCTTGATTCCTTTTGTATTTTGAGGGACTATTATGTTTTATTCAAGGGCATTAGATGTGGCCCTATTTCCTTATTCTTTTATTTTAGGAGTATAATTTGTATGAGATTTGTATCTTGTTTAATGATAATCTATTACATATGTAATGGGTCTTATTTTTGTTTGGATCATTGGATGTATACAGAGATCAATAGCAACGTGACATACTACTTTTCAGTTGCAAAAACGATTTCGAGTTTGATTGTAGAAATTTAGACTACTTTTCAGTTGCAAAAACGATTTCGAGTTTGATTGTAGAAATTTAGAAAAGTAGTACAAAAATATTACATTCTCTCTCCTACTTTATCATTTTATTATATTATCTTTCCTACTTTTATTACTCTATTATCTTCTCTCTCCTATTTTATCATTTTTATACTTTATTATCCACACACTTAAAAACACTAATCTACAACTCCTTAATTTTTGTGCCGAAACCAAACGTGTCAAGATTGGTGAGACTGATGAAGTAGCTAAATTCTTTTTTATTTAAAGATATGAATTAAATAAATCAATTTTTTTTTTCTATTTAACTAGTTTATACGTTATAACTAACCATAACGTGTCCTTAGAATTATTGTTTAGAAGATGGAGATATATTATGCTCGTATATGCGGAGTGTCAAAAGATGAGTTAATTTTTTTGAAAATACAATTATATATTTTTTTAGAAATATTTAACAATATTCCACGCACAAAATATATAATGTGAATGCATTTTCATTTTAAAACGTTGATTTTACAAAAACAAAATCTTTTCTGTACACATGTGAAAGTCAAATTGAGATAGCAATCTCATACTCTATAATAATTGAGATATCATATATCCGAATCAAAATCAATACTATGTTTTATGTCAATATCGTGCACACCTATTATAAATTGTAATTGACGTTGAAATTATTTGAAACCACGCTCGCCTATAAATACACAAACTTTCATATAATTCGAATTTTAAGTTTGAACTAACAGTAATATTTCAAAATACACAAACTTTCAAGTTTAATGGTTGTAATAATTATTGTCAATTTTTGATGAACTAATGTGAAGGTGGATGCTTGAAATATCTAAATGGCTTAAATGGTCGATATATAATCTTTGCAATTGGATGTTTACATTATTTTAACTTAGTTTACGATGATATTAATTTGACAGTACTTCAGCTAGTTACGTTGATATTAATTCATTGAAAACTGATGACCCTATAGAATATTAGAACAATTAAAAGTTTACAAAAACTTGGGTACAACCGAGTATACCATACAACCAGGTTGACTTGCACCTAGAATAATGTTATTTACACGGTTCGAGTCAGGATGCGAGTTCAGATCAAAGTGTGGGTCATAGTCTGAATGTGGGTGCAACTCGATTGTATCGTACACCCGATTGTACCCAAAACCACCTCTTAAAAGTTTATGTATTTAGAAATATAATTTTTAATACTTATATACTCCTATCAAATTAAAATTAGATAAAAATTCGTATATTTAGATATAGTTACTTGAATATGAGAAAAAATCAAAATACGTTTCAAAGTCAAACAATGACGACCGGCAGAATATAAAAAAAAAATTCCGCGCTTCGCATTTTAATTTTAAAGATTTAAAATACACCAATCATATAAGATCTGTGACATGGCCGGTGACGGCGGCGCCACCGCACCAACGCCGTCACACAAATTGTCTACAAATACCGCAGCGCTAAGATCTGCTGCTTGAACACTTGTGCACATAAATAAACACTGTGTGCTGCTCAAGGAGATTAAATCATTGAGAGAGAGAGAGAGATTATGGCAGAGATGATTGAAGCTTTTGTGTACAAGGAATCCTTATCGATTTACGAGAAATGCATTTGCGCGGCGACGCTTTTCTACATCCTCGGTTTAGCCGTTCTAGAAGTTTCCGGGAAGCATCTGCAGTACTCCAAATTCTGGAATTTGGGATCCAATAAGTCTTCGAAATCTGTGGTTTCGAGTAAGGTCGGGATGCTGATTATCTACACGCCGGCGTTATTCGCCGGCGTCTCCTCATTCTGGATCTTCCCCGGCGGCGGGATCAGGTTTCTGATGCTGAAATCTGCTGTCACCATTCACTTCCTCAAGAGAGACCTCGAGGTATCCTTCTTTCTCTCTCTAGCCCCTTTCAGAATTGATTTAGGTTGCATTTATTTTTTAAGATTAGCTTATGTATAGGTTGAGCTCATGTTTATTAATATGGATTGAAAATTTGGGATATTATAAGGTTCTTGATAATTTCTATCATTTTCATTAATTTTGCTTGATTTATATATGCCTTTGAAAGAAATTGTTGAAGATAAAAATACTCGATCATATATCTTATCGATCACGAAAAAGGATAAAAATAGTATAGGCTAATCTCTTGTTTACGTAGATCAATTCGGACATTTCAACGTCGTTGATAACTTCTGTAGTTTGAGTTTATTATGCCCGATTCATATCTCATTGAAAAGGTGAGATTGTAGAAATTCTATGAGGATAAAAATACTCAATCATGTATCTTATCAATCATGCATGGTAAACGCCCCCTTGTGTTTATCTGAATGCAAGTTGAAGATGTCATTTTGAGATAGTGATGTGATTTAATTTTTGAGTTTGTTTGGAGATGGTGTTGGCTTAGCTAGTTAAGTATGTTGAAGATGGAGCTGTCTCTCTTTTGATACAATATGTGATGTTTGCAAATGTGATTAATGTGCTTCCCATTTTACTAGTTGAAGTAACTATGTGTTGTATTAGCCTTGAACTATGTGTGTATTCATGTTGCTTAGAAATGAGCTTTTATCCAATTGAGCTTATAATGTGATTCTCAAGAGCTTACAATTTGTCAAAGTGATAGAATAATTGAGCTAATAAGCTATAGATAGAAAATCAAAGAGAAGTGAAATTGAAAAGATATATGTTGGAAACAACAAACTATATGAGTTATTTTTGTAAATTGATTTTTGCTTATGAGATTATGAAAATATAAGATGGGATTGAGAAATTTATGTTTTGGGAGAGCTTATGAGCTGTTCGAGGCTTAGAGTTTATTTTTACAACTTATAAGCTGCATAGGAACTTATTTTGACAAACACATCTAGAGCTTATGACGACTAATTCGTCTTTGTTTGTGACATATTATGCAGATTTTCTTGCACTTGAAAATCTGCATATGTACAAGTAATTATGTGGCTGGCGTGTGGCTTTTGAAGTCCACGAAACCAATTCAAGAAATCCAATTTGATCCTTTAATATTGCTTGATCAACTACTGTTTTTAAGGTCTTGAAATTTCTGTGAATGGAAAAGTAACCATGTTCTCTTGTAGCTTCTCTTGCTTGTTTTCATTACCAGCATCGATGAATCTCGACCGTTGGTTGGCATTGCTTATGAATATTCTCATTCGAACGTGCTTGAATTTCCGCCGCATCTAATCTGCTGAATGTAGGGAAATAGATAATGTTTTTGATGCTTGTTGGAAGGTGAAGTTATTAACCCTTTCAAATCCCTCTGCTTTCTGCAGGTATTGTTCCTTCACAAATTCAGCGGCTTCTTCGTCGTGGAGAGTGCAGTTATCATTTCAGCCACCTACTTCACAGCTGCAGCCGGCTTTGTCTACTTCCACCACCAAACTCGGGGGCTCCCGGAGCCTACGGTCGACCTCAAGTATCTTGGCGCCGTGCTCTCTCTCGTAGGGCTCTCGGGCAACTTGTACCACCACTACCTCCTCTCCAAGCTCAGGAAGAAGGATGGGAAGGGGTACGAGATCCCTCGTGGAGGTCTGTTCAATCTCGTTGTATGCCCCCATTACCTCTTCGAGATCACCACCTTCGTAGGGTTCTCGTTCATCTCCCAGACGATGTTCGCCTACGCGTGTGCCGTTGGAGTGGCATTCTACTTGCTTGGAAGAAGCCATGCCACCAGAAAATGGTATGTCTCCAAATTTGAGAATTTCCCCAAGAATGTCAAAGCTCTTATCCCATATGTTTTCTAGATTTTATTGAGGTGTGATGCATCTGTGTGTGCTGAAATACCCTCAACTGTGTGTAATCTCTGATTGATTTGTGTTTTGTTTTGTGAATAATAAAGAAAAGGCTATGGAAATTGAGCATGGCACTAGTTATTACCACAAGATAATATCATAATAATTCCTCAATCAAAACCAAAAATACAAGTAAAATAAAAATAGGAAGTCCTCCCCTTGACAATTACTATGAGAAAAAGACAAAGCTAGAACAAATTGAAACACATGTCATATGATCTTGAACATGAATGTGCAATGAAGAAAAGAACAAAAGCCAATCACAAACTAATAATTTTGCCTTGATGAGTTCATCATGATTCATGTCTGAGAATCCATGGCTAAGATGGTGCTGAGATTCATGGGATTCATGTAGTCCAATGATCCAGTTAGGATTTGCTGCACAATGATTCTGTTTGCTCTCTCAGAAGGGTGGAATGGGTCCCAAAATGCATACACATCTCTGTTAGGGCACAAGTTGGAGAGTGGTGTACATAGACCTACCCCATTGTATGGTCCCTGCCCGCAGCACGCCACCTTCGACGTCACGAACCCTACCCCGACACGAGAAACGAGTTAGTACGAGTAAATGTCACGTGCCCGTGTTTGTGTTATGTTCGTGTTCGTGTGTGTGTGTGTGCAAGAGAGCGAGAGAGGGAAATACCGAATGCTTGGGGGTTGCTGATGAAGTCGTAGTGCGTGAGCTGTGTGTTGGCGGCGATGAAGACGTTGCTTCCGATCTCCGAGTTGAGCGAGAGGAGCATATCGGTGAGCTGCGGGTTGAAGAGCCCGGCCGCACGTTGGAGCTCCGGGGAGCATTCCCCGTTCCGGCTGCGCTGGGCCAGCTCGGCTGGTACGCACCCGAGCGGCCCGGTTCCGGTCACTATAACCTTGCGTGCACCCAAATCGTGAAGTCTCTGCATTCATCGTAAAATTAATCAGACTAAGCCATACATTAGGTTAAATTAATCATGTTGTCTAAGAGTGTCTATGTTGATGTTTGAATAAATCTACATATTATTCAAATTATATTGCAGTTTTTGTACATATTAAAAAGTAGAGAGCTTCTATATTTATTCCCCTATTCAATGCTTGTAAAGACAACCACCAACATTTCTGTATCTTGACAATGACTTATCTTGAGCTCATTAACTAACTACAACTTTCTTACTATTTATAGCTACTTTTTTTTTTAAAAAAAAATTATAGCTACTTTTTAAATAAATGTACATGCTTCGACAACTAATATTATGTTTTTTATTCATTGCGATAGGATATTTCCCAAGCTAGGGTCCAACTCTTATCTATCAAAAATCATGTCACACCACACTCCACAATTCCATATTTATCAAAACATGTCATATATAATAATTATTTTAAAAGTGGCTTCACAATGAAAATAGGCATGAAAGCAAAATTAAGTTAAAATTCTCACTAATAAACTCAAGATCATGCAGTAAATTAAGCACTATTTTGGTATTCATATTTGGAAATGGGCCGATTAATAATGAATAATTATTGTATCGTTAAAATTAATTTATCCCAAATCCTCTTGATTAATAATTTGAGGTACCGAAGTTTATAAGGCCCTATCAAACATGCACAAAAGGACTAGAATATAAAATACGAGCATCCATAAAGTCGAGAATTTACCGATAGAACTTTGCGATACTCGGAGATGATAAAGGGGACGTAGTTCTGAAGAGAGTATTGGCGCGACCGGGCCGAAAATGGCACCAAATAATAGTTGTTAACAAAATCATTTCCTCCCAAAGTAATTAAGACCAAAGCTTGATTTACAAGCCTTTGAGTCTCTTCTGGTCCAACAATTTGACTTACTCTTGACTGATATTGCTGAAAATATTGCAACTGTTGCCCAATTCTGATGATATTCACCTGTGCAATTTAGCAGAAATGTTTCTATAATACTTTTTAAATTAAGAAATGATAGTAGATAATACTTTAATCATAAGTGAAAAGACTAAAAAGCCCTCAAATTTGACAATTTTTTCATCGACTTATGCTAAACAGCTATATTGTGGCTGCTCACCCACTAGTTATTTATTGTTCATATTATAGATATTTTTTTTTGTAATTTTATATTTTTTTTAAATATAAAAAGTAGCTACAATTAATGTAGACAATATAGTAAAATAATAAAATATTTTATTATTTAAAAAATAAATTAAATAAATAAAGAAATTTCATATTTCACTAGTGTGTGGACAGCCACAGTGTAATTGGATAGATTTATTATTTTTTTATCGGCCAACAAATCAACTACGTGGATCATCGATAGGTGTAATTTCTAGCTAATTTTAATTTATTTATTTTTTTCATTTTTTTAGTTCGTACTAGAATTAAAGACGTGTCATTTATTTTCATCATAAATACAACTGGTTTAATTTAAATTTTGGCACACGTTTTCAGACCTACTAAACATTTATGCACCTGTAAAACTTAATGTGAATGTACTATATTTACATATTTTCTAAATATAACATTCCAAAAAGGAGATACACTATCTCTAACCCATAAATATATGTCTACTTGTGTGTGTAATATCACCAATATTAGTGATTCAAATGTGTTCTATTTTTTTCTTTTAAACTAACATATCTCAAGAAATATTTCCAACCCAGGAAATGCTTGAAACATTGATACAAAATGAAACCAAATAGGCCTAAATATGTAGGTTTTCCGAATTTATATATACACTTTTTACAGGAAAAGCTAACAAAATTAAATGTATCCTACGCCAAAAAAAGAAATGAAAAAACTGGAAATGCATTCAATAAACTGAAAACGAAAACCAACAAATTTCATAGCCTTTTTTGTAAAAAAATAAAGTTTATAAAATATATTTAGAATCCTACATTCATAGCTTTTTTTTTGTGAAAATAACAAAAAAATATATTTTTTAGTAATATTGTAATTAATTGTAATAATCAAGAATGTAAAAGACGAGATACAGACACCCATAATTAAGCCTTGTAGTTCAACAGTATAGCTTATATTTGAATAAATAAATATCATAAAACACGAGTATATATAATTAAGTAATCATTAAAATTTTAAAAAAAATAATTAAAAATGATGCTTACAAATTGAACTCCAGTATCATTGAGGATTCCAACTCCAGCAGATGCAAAATTGGCCCCATTTAGCAATCTTGAGCCACCCATTGCTGGGCTCAAATATGGCAAAGGTGATTCACTTTGACCAATGCCTTGACCTAATTAACAAAAAAAAAAACATTATATAAATATTGTCACGCATACAACATAATTATTTCACGTGTATATCGTTGGTCCAGTCTCGTATTTTATTTCATCACTACACGAAAAACAAATTACGATAATTCGGGACTCAACTGATAAGATCAGGGATGTTGTAGCCGTTGGAGAAGCGGCCGGTGGCGCGGCGGCCGGGGTAGTCGATGCCGTAGGGCGGGGCGTCCGCACGTGCAGTAGTGGCCAGGTAGTTGTTGTTGCCGACGTCCACGAGCGAGTCCCCGAACACGAAGAATGCTCGGGCCTCGACGCGCGTCGTCGAGGCGAGCAACGCGGCGGCGATCGAGACGAGGGCGAAAAGAAGGGTAGCCATTGGGAAACCCTAATGCAAAGGATGTTTATGTTCCACCAACACCCTTTAGGTCGAGAGAGTGAACTACAAGCCCTAAAGAGTTGGTTTGAATTTGAACACACAAGAAAATGCTCAAACTCTTTTAGGGATATTATAGAAAGGAAAAGGGAGAAATGGGAATATAAATAGAGGATTGGTGATCACAGTGGAAAAGTGATGAAATAATAAAAGAAAACAGAAAAACAAGTGCGATAAATGGGTAGTTCTAGTGCATTGAATTGTGACAGTTGTAATCATAAGAATGGAGCAACCTAGAATTAAGTTACCATATGCATTACAAGTAGCAATAAAATATTGCTTTTCATGAGGTGGTTGGTCATTAAGTATTGAAAATTATTATTATTATATTTACTTATTGAGGTTATTGCATTTTGAATATAGTACTGATCTCTGATTTAGTATTGATTTTGGTCAATTATTTTGTGTAAAGTGGGTTCAAAATTTATTGTAGAATTAATTAATTAACTTTTTTGGGAGAAGAATTAATTAACCTTTTCAAAGTATTTCGGTGGATTGGTTTTTTGTTAGTTTGTTGTTTTTCTTTTAGCTAAAAATAATGTGATGTGGTAACGTTCCACTCTTTAAAATTTGACTTCATGTTGACCGTAGGGTTTCAATTAATTATGCCACAAAATAAATAATATAGTCTTGAAATTAAAGGCAGTGTAATTTTTTTTCAAAATTATAGCTCGAATTTTAATTGTAAAGCAACTTTTTAATTTGAACTTAAAAATTTAATAAATATAATTTGTATTTCTGTTTCATAATTTTCGGGCAACTTAAAAGAGTGTTTGTTGATTTTTCAATATTTAGAAACATACTTCAATTTATTAATTGATTTTGATGTCTATTTCTTGAAGTCACGTCACCACATCAATTTAAGTTGGCCAATTTTTTTTTGGAGTAATCAACTATAGTGTGTCGGATATGGTTCTTTTGGAGTAAATCAAATTTGTACGAATTTAAATTAATGATAAAGTGGTGTCGAAAATTAATTCCAAATCCATTATGAAATTAATAAATTCATCCAAAATTAATCTATAGTCTTAACTCTTAATTCAACGTGATGCCGTAACATTTTAAAATCTCCCATTTTAGAAGCTTACAAGAGTTTCAATTTATGACACTAATAAAACAATAAGAATCCTAAAACTTTTCTATATTGGAAAAGGTTGTAATCTAATGCTCAAGCTAATTAGGTAAGTTCCAAATTCGTTACACAATAAATCAATTTATTAATTCCAAATTCAATATATACAATTTAATTTAGACAACTACATAGGAGACTTTTATTATGGTTCCTACTTAAAAAAACTAAACGGAAATTAATGCTCGCTTATGGATAAATCAAGCACTTATGATAAGCATAGTGCATCAATCCTAATTAAATTCAAATTGTGATTAATAAAACTACAAGAATTTATAAATCATAATTAGCTAGATTCCACGTTTTCTATTGTGATTATTAGAACCTTAACCTTTACCAATTAAATCGCGTTTTGTTGTCTTTAATTAATTAGCTAGATTGATGAACATGCATCCAATGAATGGCACAAAATTTTTGTAGCTTATAATCATTGTATAGTTAATAACTAATAGTATAATATCATTGTACTCATTATACAATTACTTGATGTGATTAAAAAGTTAAGCTTTTAATTTAATTGTCTAAATCTTGTGCATGCGTAGATTAATTTTAGAATTAATTAGTAGTTAAATGTATGTCAAATTTCAGTTTTGGGCGATCAATAAAATGGTACATATATTCGCTTATCTTTTTCTTAAATAAATCAACGACTAAATAATTAAAATTAAAGATCACGTTATGGTAAACTCAAATCTAAATATAAACTACTCTACCGGGCCGGGCCAACACACCTTACATGTTCGCTTATCTTAGTTACCTTAGACGAGGTTGCAATTATATACCAATGAATTATTGATGCTAGAACTTATATAAGATTGGAGGCCCTATTTAATTCAAAGTTTGCCCAATGAATTGATCCATTAGTGTTACTAACACTACAAATTATGAATAGTACTTATGATCAATGAGCATCATGTTTGTTTCTAATCTTACTTATTTTGTCCAAACAATGACTTGCATGTCGGCATAATTGTTGTTATTGGAATTTATTTCATTCAAGTACACACACGCGCATATATATATATATATATATATATATATATATAGGGAGAGGTTCAAGAAAGAACCATAAATAAAAGAAGACCGGAGAACCATTTTCAGCCATTCGATCATCAAGATCTACGGTGGATGCATCATCTTGTTGGATGAATGCAGATCCTGGGTTCGAATCCTGAAGGGAGCATTTTTTTTTAATTTTTTTAGTGCATTAATTTTAACAGCGAATGCATTAATTTTTACAGTGGATGCATTAGATTTGATGGTTCTCCCGTTCTCACAAATTATGTAGTTCTCTCTAGAACCACACCCTATATATATATATATATATATATATATATATATATATATATATATATATATATATAGGGAGAGGTTCAAATAAGAACCACTAATAAAATAAGAACGGAGAACCATTTTAAGCCATTCGATCATCAAGATCTACGGTGGATGCATCATCTTGGTGGATGGATGCAGATGCTGGGTTCGAATCCTGGAGGGAGCAAAAAATTATTTTTTTCGGATGCATTAAATTTAATAGCGGATGCATTAATTTGTATAGCAGATGCAGTAATTTTATTGGTTCTTATGTTCTCACGATAATTGTGGTTCTCACTATAACCGCACCATATATACACACACATATATATATATATATATATATATATATATATATAGAGAGAGAGAGAGAGAGAGAGAGAGAGAGAGAGAGAATGAATCTAAAACGAGAGATATTTAAATTTTATGACGGATATTTACCTGGAATGAATACGACTAGTTATGCATTATTATATCTTCATAAGGTGTTCAAAATAAATTTATTCGATTCGTGTTCGAAATAAATTTATTCGTAAGTTTGCATATTTTGTTGAAAAATGATACTCATTTGCGTTGCTTGCTGAAATTTTGAGGAAAATATTGTTGAAATTTTGGGATATTTAGCTTGATAAGGTGGAAATACTCCTCAATAGGAATTATTGGGTGAAAACGGTGCACAAAATTGAGTTAAAACGAGAAAGAACGAGTTAAAACAAAAAAATCGCGAAGAAGGTACTCTCTTCGTTTCAACTAACTTGATCAATATTTTTATTATATAATTAAATAAACAACCACACGCAGGCAGAACCTCTACATCACATGAAGATGGGAAAACTACCACACACAAACGGAACTTTTACACTACATAAAGATGAGAAAATTACCGCAAGCAGGCGGGACCACTACCCACACAAAAATGGGAAAATTATCCGCACACAGACGGAATTTGAACCCAAGACCTCTCATATAGGAGAGTTTTTGGGTGCCTCAATTTGCCCCTTGAATTAAACTTTATTGGTTATTATCAAACACACTTAAAACATCAGTTTTTTAGATTTTGTGTCAAAAAGAAGTTGATCAATTTAACTGAGACAAATGGGATAGATTTTATTTTATTTTATTTGCCCAAAAAGGTAGAATTTATTGTTGAAGGGACATTTATCAAATCTTACGCGTTAAGTCGTGCATGCCTCATCAATCTCGACATACATACGAGTTTTTTTATATTATATCTAAGAAATTAATTGTTTCAATTTTTTTTTTTCACTCATTCTCTCCAAGACGATAGTCATTTTCTTTGTTAATGCACTCTATTTGATTATTCTTGAAATTAATAACGTTTTATTTTTTCAATAAATTACATAAATAAATAAATAAAAATTAAAGACTGTCCGATGGAAAACTCAAACCCAGGGTTTCAGGCCTTTGGCATTAATAACATTTCATTAATTATATATAGGGAACTTGTGTGATAATTTTACTCTTTAAAATACAGTTATGCATAGATTAATATGTGAGGAAAGAGGAATTAGTCGTTTTAGACTTTTAGTTGGTTTAATTGGTGGAATGAACAAATTTTGAATAAAATTTATAAATAAGTATAAGTGGCACTTTATGTTCTTAACTTATAGCCTAGAGTTGCAAATTAAATATAACATGATAACTAAAATATGCAAAAAAAAAAAAAAAAATCTTTGATATTTCAAAAAAGTTGCTAATATGGGGCATGTAGCAAAATCTACAGCTTCAGAAAGTTGAATCAAAAATTCATCACGAGACAATTTTATCAAAAATTACAAATATAATACGAGATAAAATTTTCGACAAATCAACTCATTTTTCTGAGACGATAAATTTCGTCTCATGTTAAGTTCTTTTTTTTTATATATTTTTTTTTATATTTTTATGTACACTTTAAAGATTATGCATAGAATAATATCCTAACCAAATTAATAAATATGAAAATGTGTGTGTGTATATATATAGTTGATCATGTAATACTTGTTATTGATATTGATGGGGAAATTGCAAGGTTTGCTAGATAATGAAGCATGTGATGAACATAAATGAAACTCAATGATACAACTACTCATAGACAAGATCTTGCTCCTTTACCTATATCAATCCTATGCAACTTTATTGCTAACTACTTGCTTCATGTGCTCATGCTCTTCCAGTAACAAAATATATATAAAAAATAAAATTCATTTAAAAAATAATTAGATAGTATTAAATCACCCCCCCCCCCCCCCCAAAAAAAAAGTAAAAAGTATAAAAGAAAAATAAAATATCAAAGGCGAATTCTGTTGGCCAAGCATGCTTCATACACAGTATTGGAGTAAATTATATTGAATGTGGCATTTAATGTCACATGTATATTGATAGGTTATCATGAGTTTTAATTATGTATTTCGTGTTTATGAAAATATACTTTTAATTATGTATATTCATCAAGGTTTTAATTTCACGAATTTTTGAAAAATATGTTCAACTTAAATTTACTTTTAAAATGTTCCTAATTTTGACGAGACTCTGAAAGATGTCGAGATATTTGCTTTGTCGAATTCTTGCATGTAGGTGAATTTTTTTGGAATATTTGTCGGAACTTTCAACAATTTCTGATTTTTTCTATAACCTTTAAAATTTGAAAAGAAATACAACACCTTTCGATTTTCTCTGACTTTTCTCACAGGTATGAAATACTCTTAAATTTTTTTTTTTTGATAAGGAAAGTAAATATTATAGAACGATAAGGCACCAGTAGTACCAAGAAGATTACAAAATCATCGGGGATTCATCATTCGACATCCACCTATGAAACCCAACTCCATCATTAACAAAACCAAAAATTCTACCCCAACTCCACACTCTAGCTTTGATTTCTCCAAACAAGTTTGCACTCTCCCATCTTTTGTTCTCAAATCTACTCTCATTCCGCATTTTCCAAATAAGCCAAGTAGTACAACACCAAAGAGCCATCAAGAGCTTCTTATTTCTTTTCCGGCCACTCAAACTAGTAAAGAACTGGAAGTGCGAGTGCACGTCATATGGCTGCGCCATGCTAACACCGAGCCATTGAAAGATTGCTTCCCATACCTTTGAGGTCTTTGGACAGTGGATCAACACGTGGTTCGTGGATTCCTGCCGATGAAAACAGGCGTTACATCCCACCTCGACTTCACACAACATCACATTTCTTCTCAAGAGGTTGTCACACGTCGGAATTCTGTTCTTCAAAATTCTCCATGCGGTAAGCTTGACTTTGTTTGGAATAGGGATCTTCCACACCTTCGTACTCGTATCAGTTTCCTCCACCGCCTCCGTAGTCTCGTTTGCTTGATCTTTAATAGCTTCATAAGCGGACTTGGTTGTAAAGCCTCTCCCAGTGTCGCCATTCCATGAAATACTCTTAAATAGAAGCTGATTTTCACCTTTATTATCTCCCTCGCGCTTAGGTATCAAAAAATTTAAGTCAAAAGTCCTAAAATCGTCTTTTATTTGGGGATATTTCATATCCGTGAAAAAAATTGAAAGGTGATTTTTTTTTTTTATTTTAAAGATCATGGAAAAAATCAAAATTTGTTGAAAATTCATGTATTTTACGACAAATATCACAATTTTTTTCCATGTCATCACTGAAACGGCGTCATTTTGCGTCGCTCCAAAGATTAAATAGATTCAGTATTTTCAATTATGCATCGTTCTAGATTAATAAAGATAAACAAAGATATATAATACGTTTGTAATTATAGTGTTCGTATAAACATGATTAGAGCTAGGTGTCATAAGATTACACCTAAAATATTAATTATGACTATATATAGGTCGTTTAATATAATATTATTGTGCGTGACTGTGTGTGGTCGTGCTCATTTTTGTATTACTACCTAGGGTGGTATTATTAGAATGAAATAATACCAAGATAACTATTTTTCCTGACACTAACGTATCTTTATACTGCCTTATTGCTTGTAATTAATTACCATGCTATAATTAAAAATTATAGTACTGGCTTACGTATAGACAATCGATTCTAATAGGGGATAAACTACATTATAATAGGTTTAATTGAAGTGTATGAAGAAGAGCATTTCAATTGATAAAATGTTTCTCCTCCAATCAATAAGTCGAGGAATTCGAGTCATTTAGCAATAAACAAAAAGGCTAGCTGTATCACAAATTTAAATGCAGACAAACAAAACTCCCAATTAAAACCGACAACAAAAATTTTGAAGGTTGTCTCACGGTAGTAAGACATTTAAATATATGTCACGAATTTAAAATAGATAACAAACTGTAACTCAGTCGATAAAACGTTTTTCCTCCCAACAGTAATCCTCTCATGAAAAAAAATAAAAATAAATAACTATTATTAATCTCCTCGACAAGAACAAAAAAAAAACTTTCAATTACCTTCTCTCTCCTATTTTATCACCTTTATTACATTTTCTCTCATGCTTTATCACTTTTATACTTTATTAATTACACACATATTAAAACATTAATTTACAACTCCTTAATTCCCGTGCCGAAACCAAACGTATCAAAATACGTGGGACGGAGGGAGTACTTTTTTTTGGCAGGGAACTATTTAATAATTAAAACAAAAGAACTTCAGTTGATAATATATAGACTGGACATTTATCTTTATCGTGGGAGATTGTATTCGTTTTTTTTTTTTTTTTTTAACATTTTGTCCTAAAAATAACACATTTTATTTTTTGCCCAAATTAACCATCTGCAAACTAAATGAGGGATAATAAATAGAAAGAAAAGTTATTCACCAAAATAAAATCACATAAAAAGCTAGCTTAACTTTTCTATCATCACCTATCATGTTTTCATGCACAAGTCATTTTTATTGTTGGTTGTCAATATTGGGAGCTAATATTTTTCTTGAATTATTTTCACGTTTTTCCATGCCATTTGTTAACCGCAAGAAAAAAAAAATTACCTTATTTCTTGTATACATCAACAGAAAAATAAGACCACTGACTTTGAAAAGAAAAATCATCTCTCACATCATCATTTCTATTATTTCGTCTAAATACATTTTCTTTCAACTATAAAAATTCAGAGTTTCAATTACTTAGTTTGATTTTTAAATGATAAGTACGTATTAAGAATCCACACACAATTAATTCACGAAAACAACTTAGTAAAATTGCTTAAAGTATTTAAGCCGCCAAAAAATTAAACCTTATCTTGATATAGAAGCTTCTAAGTTTTGGAGAAGTTAATTAATGTATGTTTCTACACAATCTTAACTAGTTTTGCCCAATTGATTATGTAGCAACAAATAAAGTATATAATTAATCCGTCGATTAATTAACAAAGTATTTATCTCATTAATCACATTTTAGTTGGCTAAAATATTAACCCGCTTCTAAAACCGTCAAAGTTTCGGGCCAGACCAAGCCAGCTCGAGCCCAACGGGCCAAAACGAGTCCCCGAAAAATTCCCACCGCTCCGATTGGAGCTTTTTTAGTTTAAATGGATTGTTAGTGGGTTTAAGGCTTAATAAATGTTTGTTATTAACCGTTGAAGAAAAACAAAACACATTATACAAGCATTAAAATATTATTGTCGAATTAAAAAGTACGTAAAGTAATCAAATTTGAAAATCAATTATTAAGAAAAAGTTCGATTAATCAGGCCAACCCAGTCGATTTTCGGGCTAGTCCTATTGGGCCCAGGCTACTTTTGGATCGGGCCATCATGGCTAGATTTTTTAACCCTCATTTTTCATCGATTTATTCAAATCGACCCGTCGATTTCAGGTTTCATTGAGATCTCCACTCGTGTATATATGAAGCTATTTTTTGGAGAAGGGAAATTTATGAAGTTTTTAGTGTGAAGAATTGAAGTAGACTCTAAACATTATTTTGAAATGGAACCTTGTTGTATTCTTTATTCATTACAATACTTTTATCTCTCAATTTCATCTTCTATACTATATAAGATGCGTTTTCGTATAATGTTATTATTACTATAATAAATTAATATATATATATACAAATAATACAAGGAGAATCTTGTGTAAGGTCGTTTGACTGATCTTGTGCTTAATTAAATTCAAACACCATTAAACTTCCAAATATGTAACCCCATACACACATAGTCATGGATTTGGATATTAAATCGGCAGGGAAAAGAAAAAAAATACAAAAAATAGGCCAAAATTGAGACATAATTAAGCAGGAGAAACACAAAAATTGAAAGAGTCAAAACAAAAGAATATTGATTTTCCCATAGAAGACTTATTCTTCCCACCATTATCTAAAAAGTAAAATCCAAACATCTCTCTCTCTCTCTCATATTTGTCAATCTTCAAACCGCGCGTTTCTCAGTCAACTCCCACTTATTTACATCACTATATATTTGTATCTATTTAATTTTGCATATATAAATATGCACCTCATCATCAATATTCAACAACCCATATCAACTTCCACTAAATTTCACCATCTTTTTGAGTTTTCTGCCAAAAAAAAGAAAGAAAGAAATTATATAAAACCCATCTCAAGTTTAGAATTCTTGTGCTGAAATGGCTGGTAATCATCATTTCAACAAGCGTTTGTTGTTGGTTTTCTTGATTTTTTTCATTTCCCATTTTTGTGAAGGAATCATGGCGATGAGAATGTTGAATGAGGAGAAATGGATGGATAATAAAAGTAGTCTTGTGATTCAGTCTCTTCCGAGGGGGCCAGTGCCCCCCTCACACAGCAACCCATGCACGTACATCCCCGGCGAGCCCACCCGGGGGCGGTGCGCGTTGGCCGCCGAGCTTTCCGGCCATGCGCTGCCGCCCTCGCTTCGTTTCGGGGCGGTGTATAGAAGTGGCGGTGAATCGGGGCGGCAAAATGCTAGCAACTGAGCTTTTTTTAAAAAGAGGATCAATAATGATTTCTCGTTTTCGTTCAGCAGCTAAATTAGCTGGATAGTGATTAAAAGTAATGATTAGTTTTTTCTTTTTTTTAGTTTCAATAAACTTTAGAATATAAAAAAACACCCATTTTTTTTAATGTGTAGTAACTAGTTGGTTACTTTATTTTTTTTAATTTTTTAATTTTTTTTGCTTGGAGGATTAAACCATGAAGTTTGGCTGTAAAATCTCCAGGTCATGAAATGTTGTGAAAATATCTACTGAATTTGTGATGACAATTTTTATTTGTTTGCTTGTGTGACTTGTAATGTTATTTTCTTATGCCAAGAAAAGAAGTTTGGTTTATTTTATGGAGTGGTCATATATGGATTGGAATTGTAATTATAAAACTGATTTAATTATAAAAAAAAATCATTGGAAAGTGATTTTTGAAAGGTGTTTAATTAATTGTTGAGTTTATAAGCTAGCTCTTTAAAAATAAAGTTGATAAAGATGTTAGTCAAAGTCTTTTGACAGCTACATTATTACATATTTTATTCTCTCAAAATAAGATGTTGGGTAATTACAAACTCTTTCTCAAGAAAAGCCTAGCTTGTGGAAAATGGAAATCCAATAAATTTCACTGATTATACTTATAATTTTTAGTTTTACTAATATATTTAGAGCTTCATCATTCAAACAATCTATGTCAACTATTAATTCGAAATTGATTTTTTTTTTAAAATTAGAAGAGGTATCTGAATATAATTAATTATGCAATTACAACATCTTGTATGAGAATTGAAACTATCGATTTGCGGTTAAAAAATACTCCCTCCGTCCCATGAAACATAACACAGTCGTTTTCGGCACGGAAATTAAGAAATTGATATTTTGTGTGTTAAATGTGGTAGGTGAAAAAGTGAAAATATGAATAAAGAGTAAATTTTTTTACCATTTTTAAAAACGTGTCATGTTTCGTGGGACAGACAAAAAAGGAAACTGTGTCATACTTCGTGGGACGGAGAGAGTATCATAAATTTAGCAAATTGATCAAATTACAATCAATGAAATTGATGACGTTTAGAAAATTGACTATAGTAATCAAAGCTTTGAATTCGGAGCCATAGTCCAATTATTATTCTCTCACTAAAATCTAATTCCAAACATTGCAAGTCTACCATTTTGAATATATTTATTAGTTTCCCACTATTTTATCTAATAATTTACTTGCACCGGCGCACATTGATAATAATTAATAGTAGGAGTTTTATCGTTGTGGATATAATGTCCATTAATGTTCCCATAAATTATAAAACAAAAATTCATTTATCAAAATCAATTCTGACTGTTTTCCCCCATAGCAGTCAGTAATTTCCTATCCAAATCTTTAGTATAGAGATAAAAAATCAAAATATATACTACTCCCCCCCGTCCCACGAATTTTGACACGTTTTCCTTTTTTAACCATCCCACGAATCTTGACACATTTCTAAATAAGGTAACTTCTCTCTCCTACTGTATTACTTTTATTATATTCTCTTTCCTACTTTATCACTTTTATACTTTATTAACAACACACTTAAAACACTAATCTATAATTCCTTAATTCCCGTGCCAAAATCAAACGTGTCAAAATTCGTGGGACGGAGAGAGTACTAACTCAAAGATAACAAAAAAATCAATTTTGCAGAAATTGCTATAACGTTAGTCGAGTCGCCAAGATTTTAAATATGGTGCGACAAATAATTACATAAATATAAGAATATTTATTATTAAAAGGTGTAATAATACATCGAAGTCGGATAGCTAGATAGGCATGGAATGAATCAAACTGCAGTCAACGATTGAAAATAAAGAAAAAGTTTATGTTCGATAAGGATTTTTTTTACTAAGGTTCTCATTTCTCAGTTACTAAGGTTCTCGTTTTCTCCTTCGTCTTACCAACTGAGCCGCACTTCATTGTCAGTGAGGTGCATTCAGTTAAGGGTAGGCTTCTGGAACTTTCCATGAACAAATACTCTCTTCATCATCTTTCCATTGCGCCGGTTTACTGCCTTGACACAGCAGTATTCAAGCTCAACCTACAACAACAATCATCTCCAACTCAATCAATACATTATCCAATCTAATAATGCTGCTAAATGTCTGAAAACTAATTATCTTCCTCTAGTTCGTATCGCGCTGAAACATGCAATAAATCGAAGTGAAACTAAAATCCTCTTCAAAATGAGCAAAATGGATGAATCTAGAGATGATTTGAGAGTTGAACGTATGAACGTATAAAATACAATTCTAGCAAATGTTAAAATCAAAAGGTTAAACTCTTCCAAGTGGCGGAAATGGCTGATGGAAAACAAACGAAACCAGACAACACGGGGTGAATTCATCACACGCAAATGCTTGCAAAATAACAAGACGAGAAACTCAAAGCAGATGGATCCATACCAGCACAAGACACTGCGCCGCATGACCACACGACGGTGGAACTCCATTCTGAGTTATATCACGTTTAGCATTCTATGAGTCACTTCTTGACAACTGAACCAGAGTAAAAATCCTGCGTAAAAGGATGGCAACGAAACAGGAAACAGTTCAGCAGAAGCTACTTTCAAGTTTCAACAGTAAACAGGAACCATAGATGTTCGAGTTGAGAAAGTGGTGATCTTTCACACTAAAATCATCTATTTTTTTCATTCTTTTTGGCGTAAAATCTCATTGAATTTTAAACAACCTTACCACCACACAAACTGACAACAACAGTGACAAAGGTTACTGCATTCAACTCCAACGACAACAACAAAGGTTATAACAAGAAGATGAATAGAATCAAATGTAACTTCACTCAAGTATTCATACCTCAAAATAGAACATTCACTTGTCGATTTTGAGCACAAACTTTCCTAAGAATCTCTTGCAATTTCGCATCTTTACCTTCTCCTATTCTAAGTTCCTCAAGCAATGCAGAAATGATCTCTGAATCAACCTCAAGTCCTCTCCTGCACATCTCCTCCAAGAGAGGTATTGCCTCATGCACCCTTTTGTTCTTCACCAGATGGCACACAATAATGTTGAACGTCACGCCACCAGGCACGCAGCCGCTCCTTTCCATCTCCACCATCAACCTCCTTGCCTCTGCTTCGCGCCCTTCACGGTAGAGGGAGTCGAGCATCATGGTGTAGGTATATGCGCTAGGATTTAAGCCCTTGGAAGGGAGATGGTTGAAGAGCCTCGTAGCATCATCGAGTCTTCTGCCCTTGCACAAGCCGTTGATAAGAACATTATACGTTACAATATCAGGTTTCATGCCTTCTGCCTCCATCACCGTCAAAAACGCAAACGCCTCATCGATCCGACTTATCCGACACAAGCCATCCAACAAGATGTTGTAGGTGTAGACATTCGGATGTAGATTCTGAGCTTCCATATCTTGGAAAAGCTTCCACCCATCTGAAAAACTACTTTGGCGTATTAGCCCATGCATCATCATGTTGTATGATACGGTTGAGCGTTTGAGACCTACACGCGAGATTTCATCAAAGAAATGCAAAGCTTCATCAAGGTTTCCCGTCTTGCAGTATCCCTTTATCAAGATATTATAGGTGACTATACTGTGGTTGATCCCCGTCCTTTCCATTGAAGCGAAGAGCTCTCTGGCTCTAACCATCTCGCCCTGCGAGCAATATTGATCTATCAATATGTTGCACGTGACAACACTAGGCGAGATGCCCTTCTCCATCATCTCGGACAGCAAAAGCAAAGCTTCATCAACCATCCCACGCTTCGATAACCCATCCAATAATGTATTATAAGTCCGCACATTATGCTCGAGACCTTTATCGCGAATTTCAAGAAATATAAGCCAAGCTTCATCCAAGCTTCCTTTCTTGCAATATCCATTTAGCAAGGTGTTATAGTTAACAATATCGGGTGTAAGGCCCCTCTCTACCATGGAATCAAGTAACTGTTTCGCCCTTTCGATTTCGCCCTTCAGGCAGAGCCCTTCAATAAGCGAAGAATAAGTAGAGACAGTGGGATAAATATTTTGTTGCGTCATGATTTCCAACATATTCTCAGCCGATTCCATCTTTTCTTCCTTACAATATGCATTAATCATGGAATTATAAGTGACAACGTTAGGTAAAATACCCTTCCCAACCATTTTGGATAGAACCTTGAAGGCATTGTCCACCATTCCACCCTTCCAAAATCCATCAATTAGTGCACTATAAGTGTAAACGTCGGGACTCCACCCACTACTTTCTAATCTATGAAGCCAATCTTGGGCTTCAATGGCCTGTCCAGCTTTGCACAGCCCATCAATCAGTTGCAGATTCATAAGACGATTTGGCTCGCAAAGTTTTAAATCCAGAATCTTTTCGAACAATTTCACAGCTTCAGCCTCCTTATTAACTAAGAATAACCCTTTTATGAGAGTGCTGAAAGTCGTGACGTCTGGTTCGTAACCTCTCTTGAGAAAGAATCCCATTACAGCAAAAGCAGAGTACATATCTTTCAAGAGACAACAACAGTTGACAGCAATATTCATTGTGTAATCACAAACGGGAACACCCATCCTAAGCATTTCATCGAACACATGAAGGGCAAAATAATACTGCTCAATCTTTACACTAACACTCATGAGTTTGCTGTAGAGGCGAACAGAAGGCTCCGGCCGCATAATCTTTATTTTTTGAAACAATTCAATAACATCGTCTACTTCTTTAGCACAACTGAAATCAATTGTGGGCTGCTTAGGTTGAAAAGCCTCGGAAGAGAAGAGAGAGAACATAGGAGAAAGAATACCCGATTTATGCGACCACCGATTGAGAAATCCTCTTCCATGAATGAGATTTATTGCAGAAACAGCAGCTCTTCTGCTCATCATCGTTAATCGGCGGCGAGATTTAGATCTGAATAAAGGTAAACAAATGAGAAACCTACCAACAAAAATGGGAGATCGAGCTTTGTTTGCTTCATCAGATTTAGGAATTTTGTTGTTTGATTTTAAGGTGGGCCCAATCTCATTCTATCTAATATATTGGGCCCAAATATGAGGTGATTTCAATTTTGCCCAATAACTTTAGAGCCTCTTCAGCAGAAGTTGAGAATTTTAAGTTTAAATATTCAATTATTTAGAGAGTTGTGTATTATTTTTATTATTATTGATCTTGTTGTTGTTGCCGTTGTTGTTGCCGTACGCCATTCATGCGATGCACGAGCCATAATATATTGATATTTAAAAAATAAATAAAATTATAAAAAAATGTCAAACTATTAGTATCATTTACAAGTTAAATTAGTATTTGGTAACAAAAAGTAATTTCTGTTAATTAAAATATTATGCGGTTTGAAATTGTATATCATAAAACTATTATCAACTCAATGAGCACAATATTAAATTTAATGAGTATCGCATAGTAATAATTAAATTTACATATTGTAAAGAAAATAATTTAAGTCAATCTCTTTTTGAACAAATAATCTTAAACCATCAATATCAAAACAAAAGTTTAACTAATAATCTAAAAATACAAAATCGGTTAAAAAAATGGATTGGGCATATGATATTCTTAAACAAATGAAAGTAAACAAAGAATTATTCAAAATCCAATAATAAAATTCAACAATGAAGCAACATGAGAAAGCGAGGTGCATTTAGGGAGAAGGATCAATAATGGTTTGCGTTTTCTCCTTCACGGTGACTCGAACTTCCAATTTAATGGTTTACGAGGAAGCGCCTTACGTCTTACCAACCGAGTTGGACTTCGTGGTGACTCGAACCCCCCAATTTAATAGTTTGAGAGGAAGCTTCTCACGCCTTATCAATTGAACTGCTCTTTGTTGTCAGTGAGGTGCATTCAGTTAAGGGTAGGCTTCTGGAACTTTCCATGAACAAATACTCTCTTCATCACCTTTCCATTCTGCTGGTTTGCTGCATTGACACAGCAGTATTCAAGTTCAACCTACAACAACAATCATCTCCAACTCAATCAATATATTATCTAAACTAATAATGCTGCTAACTGTCTAAAAACAAATATCTTCCTCTAGTTCGTATCGAGCTAAAACATACAATAAATTGAAGTGAAACTAAAATCCTCTTCAAAATGAACAAAATGGATGAATCTAGAGAGGAACAGAGAGTTGAATGTATGAACGTATAAAATACAATTCTAGCAAATGTGAAAATCCAAAGGCTAAACTCTTCCAAGTAGCGGAAAAAAATGGCTGATGGAAAACAGCGAAATCAGACAACACGGGGTGAATTCATCACACACAAATGCTTGCAAAATAACAACAAGATGAGAAACTCAAAGCAGATGGATCCATACCAGCACAAGACACTGCGCCGCAAGACCACACGACGGTGGAACTCCATTCTGAGTTATATCACGTTTAGCATTCTATGAGTCACTTCTTGACAACTGAACCGGAGTAAAAATCCTGCGTAAAAGGATGGCAACGAAACAGGAAACAGTTCAGCAGAAGCTACTTTCAAGTTTCAAGTGGTGATCTTTCACACTAAAATCATCTATTTTTTTTAATTCTTTTTGGCGTAAAATCTCATTGAATTTTAAACAACCTTACCACCACACAAACTGACAACAACAAAGGTTAGAGAGAGAGAGAGAGCATAAAGATTACAGCATTAAACTCCAACGACAACAACAAAGGTTATAACAAGAAGATGAATAGAATCAAATGTAACTTCACTCAAGTATTCATACCTCAAAATAGAACATTCACTTGTCGATTTTGAGCACAAACTTTCTTAAGAATCTCTTGCAATTTCTCATCTTTACCTTCTCCTATTCTAAGTTCCTGAAGCAATGCAGAAATGATTTCTGAATTAACCTCAAGTCCTCTCCTGCACATCTCCTCCAAGAAAGGCATTGCCTCATGCACCTTTTTGCTCTTCACCAGATGGCACACAATAATGTTGTACGTCACGCCATCAGGCACGCAGCCGCTCCTTTCCATCTCCACCATCAACCTCCTTGCCTGCGCTTCACGCCTTTCATGGTAGAGGGAGTCGATCATCATGTTGTAGGTATATGCGCTAGGATTTAAGCCCTTGGAAGGGAGATGGTTGAAGAGCCTCGTAGCATCATTGAGTCTTCCGCCCTTGCACAAGCCGTTGATCAGAACACTATACGTTACAATATCAGGTTTCACGCCTTCTGCCTCCATCACCGTCAAAAACGCAAATGCCTCATTGATCCGACTTATCCGACACAAGCCATCCAACAAGATGTTGTAGGTGTAGACATCCGGATGTAGATTCTGAGCTTCCATATCTTGGAAAAGCTTCCACCCATCTGAAAAACTACTTTGGCGTATTAGCCCATGCATCATCATGTTGTATGATACGGTTGAGTGTTTGAGACCTACACGCGAGATTTCATCAAAGAAATGCAAAGCTTCATCAAGGTTTCCCGTCTTGCAGTATCCCTTAATCAAGATATTATAGGTGACTATACTGTGGTTGATCCCCGTCCTTTCCATTGAAGCGAAGAGCTCTCTGGCTCTAACCATCTCGCCCTGCGAGCAATATTGATCTATCAATATGTTGCACGTGACAACACTAGGCGCGATGCCCTTCTCCATCATCTCGGACAGCAGAAGCAGAGCTTCATCAACCATCCCACGCTTCGATAACCCATCCAATAATGTATTATAAGTCCGCACATTATGCTCGAGACCTTTATCGCGAATTTCAAGAAAAATAAGCCAAGCTTCACCCAAGCTTCCTTTCTTGCAATATCCATTTAGCAAGGTGTTATAGTTAACAATATCGGGTGTAAGGCCCCTCTCTACCATGGAATCAAGTAACTGTTTCGCACTTTCGATTTCGCCCTTAAGGCAGAGCCCTGCAATAAGCGAAGAATAAGTAGAGACAGTGGGATAAATATTTTGTTGCGTCATGATTTCCAACATATTCTCAGCCGATTCCATCTTTTCTTCCTTACAATATGCATTAATCATGGAATTATAAGTGACAACGTTAGGTAAAATACCCTTCCCAACCATTTTGGATAGAACCTCGAAGGCATTGTCCACCATTCCACCCTTGCAAAATCCATCAATTAGTGCACTATAAGTGTAAACGTCGGGACTCCACCCACTACTTTCTAATCTATGAAGCCAATCTTGGGCTTCAATGGCCTGTCCAGCTTTGCACAGCCCATCAATCAGTTGCAGAATCGTAATACGATTTGGCTCGCAAAGTTTTAAATCCAGAATCTTTTCGAACAATTTCACGGCTTCAGCCTCCTTATTAACTAAGAATAACCCTTTTATGAGAGTGCTGAAAGTCGTGACGTCTGGTTCGTAACCTCTCTTGAGAAAGAATCCCATTACAGCAAAAGCAGAGTACATATCTTTCAAGAGACAACAACAGTTGACAGCAATATTCATTGTGTAATCACAAACGGGAACACCCATCCTAAGCATTTCATCGAACACATGAAGGGCAAAATAATACTGCTCAATCTTTACACTAACACTCATGAGTTTGCTGTAGAGGCGAACAGAAGGCTCCGGCCGCATAATCTTTATTTTTTGAAACAATTCAATAACATCGTCTACTTCTTTAGCACAACTGAAATCAATTGTGGGCTGCTTAGGTTGAAAAGCCTCGGAAGAGAAGAGAGAGAACATAGGAGAAAGAATACCCGATTTATGCGACCACCGATTGAGAAATCCTCTTCCATGAATGAGATTTATTGCAGAAACAGCAGCTCTTCTGCTCATCATCGTTAATCGGCGGCGAGATTTAGATCTGAATAAAGGTAAACAAATGAGAAACCTACCAACAAAAATGGGAGATCGAGCTTTGTTTGCTTCATCAGATTTAGGAATTTTGTTGTTTGATTTTAAGGTGGGCCCAATCTCATTCTATCTAATATATTGGGCCCAAATATGAGGTGATTTCAATTTTGCCCAATAACTTTAGAGCCTCTTCAGCAGAAGTTGAGAATTTTAAGTTTAAATATTCAATTATTTAGAGAGTTGTGTATTATTTTTATTATTATTGATCTTGTTGTTGTTGCCGTTGTTGTTGCCGTACGCCATTCATGCGATGCACGAGCCATAATATATTGATATTTAAAAAATAAATAAAATTATAAAAAAATGTCAAACTATTAGTATCATTTACAAGTTAAATTAGTATTTGGTAACAAAAAGTAATTTCTGTTAATTAAAATATTATGCGGTTTGAAATTGTATATCATAAAACTATTATCAACTCAATGAGCACAATATTAAATTTAATGAGTATCGCATAGTAATAATTAAATTTACATATTGTAAAGAAAATAATTTAAGTCAATCTCTTTTTGAACAAATAATCTTAAACCATCAATATCAAAACAAAAGTTTAACTAATAATCTAAAAATACAAAATCGGTTAAAAAAATGGATTGGGCATATGATATTCTTAAACAAATGAAAGTAAACAAAGAATTATTCAAAATCCAATAATAAAATTCAACAATGAAGCAACATGAGAAAGCGAGGTGCATTTAGGGAGAAGGATCAATAATGGTTTGCGTTTTCTCCTTCACGGTGACTCGAACTTCCAATTTAATGGTTTACGAGGAAGCGCCTTACGTCTTACCAACCGAGTTGGACTTCGTGGTGACTCGAACCCCCCAATTTAATAGTTTGAGAGGAAGCTTCTCACGCCTTATCAATTGAACTGCTCTTTGTTGTCAGTGAGGTGCATTCAGTTAAGGGTAGGCTTCTGGAACTTTCCATGAACAAATACTCTCTTCATCACCTTTCCATTCTGCTGGTTTGCTGCATTGACACAGCAGTATTCAAGTTCAACCTACAACAACAATCATCTCCAACTCAATCAATATATTATCTAAACTAATAATGCTGCTAACTGTCTAAAAACAAATATCTTCCTCTAGTTCGTATCGAGCTAAAACATACAATAAATTGAAGTGAAACTAAAATCCTCTTCAAAATGAACAAAATGGATGAATCTAGAGAGGAACAGAGAGTTGAATGTATGAACGTATAAAATACAATTCTAGCAAATGTGAAAATCCAAAGGCTAAACTCTTCCAAGTAGCGGAAAAAAATGGCTGATGGAAAACAGCGAAATCAGACAACACGGGGTGAATTCATCACACACAAATGCTTGCAAAATAACAACAAGATGAGAAACTCAAAGCAGATGGATCCATACCAGCACAAGACACTGCGCCGCAAGACCACACGACGGTGGAACTCCATTCTGAGTTATATCACGTTTAGCATTCTATGAGTCACTTCTTGACAACTGAACCGGAGTAAAAATCCTGCGTAAAAGGATGGCAACGAAACAGGAAACAGTTCAGCAGAAGCTACTTTCAAGTTTCAAGTGGTGATCTTTCACACTAAAATCATCTATTTTTTTTAATTCTTTTTGGCGTAAAATCTCATTGAATTTTAAACAACCTTACCACCACACAAACTGACAACAACAAAGGTTAGAGAGAGAGAGAGAGCATAAAGATTACAGCATTAAACTCCAACGACAACAACAAAGGTTATAACAAGAAGATGAATAGAATCAAATGTAACTTCACTCAAGTATTCATACCTCAAAATAGAACATTCACTTGTCGATTTTGAGCACAAACTTTCTTAAGAATCTCTTGCAATTTCTCATCTTTACCTTCTCCTATTCTAAGTTCCTGAAGCAATGCAGAAATGATTTCTGAATTAACCTCAAGTCCTCTCCTGCACATCTCCTCCAAGAAAGGCATTGCCTCATGCACCTTTTTGCTCTTCACCAGATGGCACACAATAATGTTGTACGTCACGCCATCAGGCACGCAGCCGCTCCTTTCCATCTCCACCATCAACCTCCTTGCCTGCGCTTCACGCCTTTCATGGTAGAGGGAGTCGATCATCATGTTGTAGGTATATGCGCTAGGATTTAAGCCCTTGGAAGGGAGATGGTTGAAGAGCCTCGTAGCATCATTGAGTCTTCCGCCCTTGCACAAGCCGTTGATCAGAACACTATACGTTACAATATCAGGTTTCACGCCTTCTGCCTCCATCACCGTCAAAAACGCAAACTGCCTCATTGATCCGACTTATCCGACACAAGCCATCCAACAAGATGTTGTAGGTGTAGACATCCGGATGTAGATTCTGAGCTTCCATATCTTGGAAAAGCTTCCACCCATCTGAAAAACTACTTTGGCGTATTAGCCCATGCATCATCATGTTGTATGATACGGTTGAGTGTTTGAGACCTACACGCGAGATTTCATCAAAGAAATGCAAAGCTTCATCAAGGTTTCCCGTCTTGCAGTATCCCTTAATCAAGATATTATAGGTGACTATACTGTGGTTGATCCCCGTCCTTTCCATTGAAGCGAAGAGCTCTCTGGCTCTAACCATCTCGCCCTGCGAGCAATATTGATCTATCAATATGTTGCACGTGACAACACTAGGCGCGATGCCCTTCTCCATCATCTCGGACAGCAGAAGCAGAGCTTCATCAACCATCCCACGCTTCGATAACCCATCCAATAATGTATTATAAGTCCGCACATTATGCTCGAGACCTTTATCGCGAATTTCAAGAAAATAAGCCAAGCTTCATCCAAGCTTCCTTTCTTGCAATATCCATTTAGCAAGGTGTTATAGTTAACAATATCGGGTGTAAGGCCCCTCTCTACCATGGAATCAAGTAACTGTTTCGCACTTTCGATTTCGCCCTTAAGGCAGAGCCCTTCAATAAGCGAAGAATAAGTAGAGACAGTGGGATAAATATTTTGTTGCGTCATGATTTCCAACATATTCTCAGCCGATTCCATCTTTTCTTCCTTACAATATGCATTAATCATGGAATTATAAGTGACAACGTTAGGTAAAATACCCTTCCCAACCATTTTGGATAGAACCTCGAAGGCATTGTCCACCATTCCACCCTTGCCAAAATCCATCAATTAGTGCACTATAAGTGTAAACGTCGGGACTCCACCCACTACTTTCTAATCTATGAAGCCAATCTTGGGCTTCAATGGCCTGTCCAGCTTTGCACAGCCCATCAATCAGTTGCAGAATTCGTAATACGATTTGGCTCGCAAAGTTTTAAATCCAGAATCTTTTCGAACAATTTCACGGCTTCAGCCTCCTTATTGACTAAGAATAACCCTTTTATGAGAGTGCTGAAAGTCGTGACATCTGGTTCGTAACCTCTCTTGAGAAAGAATACCATTACAGCAAAAGCAGAGTACATATCTTTCAAGAGACAACAACAGTTGACAGCAATATTCATTGTGTAATCGCCAACGGGTACACCCATCCTAAGCATTTCATCGAACACATGAAGGGCAAAATAATACTGCTCAATCTTTACACTAACACTCATGAGTTTGTTGTAGAGGCGAACAGAAGGCTCCGGCCGCATAATCTTTATTTTTTGAAACAATTCAATAACATCGTCTACTTCTTTAGCACAACTGAAATCAATTGTGGACTGCTTAGGTTGAAAAGCCTCGGAAGAGAAGAAAGAGAACATAGGAGAGAGAATACCCGATTTATGCGACCACCGATTGAGAAATTCTCTTCCATGAATGAGATTTATTGCAGAAACAGCAGCTCTTCTGCTCATCATCGTTAATCGGCGGCGAGATTTAGATCTGAAGTGAGAAATCAGAAATCTACCAAACAAAAATGGCAGATCGAGCTTCAGTTGCTTCTTCAGACTTAGGAATTTTGTTGTTTGATTTTAAGGCGGGCCCAATCTCATTCTATCTTATATATTGGGCCCAAACATGAGGTGATTTCAATTTTGCCCAATAACTTTAGAGCCTCTTCAATTATTTCGATAGTTGTGTTTTATTATTATTATTATTATTATTATTATTGATGTTGTTGTCATCGTTGTTGTTGCCGTTGTTATTGTATTTGTACACCTAGGGATGGCAATGAATCCGGACCCGGTCCAGATCCGCGGATCCAGATCCTTTTTTTAGGATCTGGACCTTAGAAAAAATGGATCTGGACCGGATCTGGGTTATTCTTATAATTTCCGGATCTGGATCTGGAGCAAAAAATATGAGACCCAGATCCGGTCCAGATCCGGTCCATGGATCCATTTATATATAAAATTATATATAATGTTATTTATTTTTATCTAACTCTAATCTAATATCTATGACTAATCTATATATCTCTTTTCATAAATAATATATAATGCAATTAAAGATAATATTTTACTTTTATATATCTCTTTTCATTATTATTATTATTATTATTATTATTATTAATATTTTTATAGAATATGGTTAATTCATTTATTTTGAATAATTGTTGAAAATGTAGACAGTAACTATAATTTTATTTGGGATTAATTTAAGATTTATAAATTTATTTTAAAAGATAAAAAGTATGGATCCGGGTTGGATCCAATGGATCTGGACCGGATCTGGGCCTAAGTCAAAAAATCCGGATCTGGATCTGGACCAAGCAAGATCCGGTCCAGATCCGGCCCATTGCCATCCCTATGTACACCACTCATGTGATGCACGAACCATAATATATTGATAATTCAAAAGTAAATAATATTATATAAAAATATCATCATTTATAAGTTACTCACTGCGTCCCACGAATCTTGACACGTTTGGATTTGACACGGGAATTAAGGAGTTGTAGATTAGTGTTTTAAGTGTGTAGTTAATAAAATACTCCATCCGTCCCTGAAATAAGTTCATCTTTTTCCTTTTTGGGACGTCCCCAAATAAGTTCTTATTTCTTTCTTTCCATTTTTGATCAACTACCCACCACTAATAATACTTTATTTATTCTTACTTTTCACTTTTTCACCACTCTCAATACTTATTAGTATAACATATTTTTTTCCACTATTAATACACTTTACCATTTTTCCTTAAAACCGCCGTCCCCAAAGAGGAACTTATTTTGGGGACGAAGGGGGTATAAAAGTGATAAATTAGGAGAGAGAAGGTAATAAAAGTGATAAAGTAGGAGAGAGAGAGTAATAAAAGTGATAAAGTAAGAGAAAGAAGGTAATAATTATTACCCAAAATAGAAACGTGTCAAGATTCGCGGAACGGCCCAAAAAGGAAAACGTATCAAGATTTGTGGGACGGAGTGAGTAAATTATTTGGTAACAAAAAGTAATGTATGTTCATTAAAATATTATGTGATTTGAAATTGTATATAATAAAACTATTATTATCAACTCAATGAACACAATATTAATTTAATGAGCATCTTATAATAATAATTAAATTTACAGATTGATAAGAAAATAATTTAAGTCAATCTCATTTTGAATAAATAATATTAAACCATAAATATCAAAACAAAAGTTTAATTAATAATCTAAAAATACAAAATCGGTTAAACAAATGGATTGGGCATATGATATTCTTAAACAAATGAAAGTAAACAAAGAATTATTCAAAATCCAATAATAAAAATCAACAATGAAGCAACATGAGAAAGCGAGATGCATTTAGTGAGAAGAATCAATAAGGGTTTGCGTTTTCTCCTTCGTGGTGACTCGAACCTCGCAATTCAATGGTTTGCGAGGAAGCGCCTTACGTCTTACCAACCGAGATGGACTTCGTCCCCCCCCCCCCCCAATTTAATGGTTTGAGAGGAAGTGTCTTACGTTTTACTAACTGAGCTGCGCTTCATTCATTGTCAATGAGGTGCATTAGTCAGTTAAGGGTAGGCTTCTGGAACTTTCCATGAACAAATACTCTCTTCATCACCTTTCCATTCCGCCGGTTTACTGCCTTGACACAGCAGTATTCAAGCTCAACCTACAACAACAATCATCTCCAACTCAATCAATATATTATGCAAACTAATAATGCTGCTAAATGTCTAAAACTAATATCTTCCTCTAGTTCGTATCGAGTTCAAGAGTGTCGAGTTCGATTAAGATACAACCAAATCACCGTCTCCATACGACTATGTTTATCAACAACCACCTCAACCACTCAATCATCCAACTTTTTCCATATTTAACTAATTTCTCTCTTTTACATATCATCAAACTAGATAATATAATTAAACTAGACGTTACCTCGATGAAGCCGGCAGCAGAAGTTAAACTTCTAACTGTATCCAAGCAGAAGAAATAAGATCTTGTTCCATCAGACCGCAAGTACTCCCTATATCCTATTCTTTGTTGAGGGTCGAATCGAAGCATAGTCATATCGCAAACACCTGTTTCGTGTATATGAAATTAGGGCTGCGTAGAAAGAGATCTTAGAATTTCTAAATTTGCCATGAAATCTCATTTTCACTATTACCGTAGTCTCTAAATAATAGCATGCCCCCTGGCTTTAGAACAGCAAAGCACTCTTTGATGGCCTTAGGCATCCTGTCGAGTGGCAAGGCCGACAAAGTGAATATCTGGCATATTTTGATAGGTGAATTTGAGATTCCGGACTACTGAACTCTCGAAGATATCATTACTTTTAGGTGAGGAAACGAAGAGAAATCAGAAAAAGGAATCATAAAGTACCAATGTAACAAAATCTACTCCACCAATGCAGCTTCTTGCTTCATCCAAGTTAGCACCTGCATAAGCCTCTGAGGAAAAGGAAATCGTGTTCAAGAAGTTGACAGAACACGAAACGGGAGATGCTCAAAGGCCTCTAAGATACCTGAAAATCCTAAATGATGGCCGTGAAACGAGCTATCCGAGCAGGTATTGCAGGCCAACCACAAGGGAAATCCAGTTGTTGAAAAATCACAAAGGAATGGGTGAAACCGATGAATAGCAGAGACAGAATTAGAAGCAGTAACAATCTCTTTAGCCCTCTCAAGCGCCTCGTTGCTACAATCACACGCGTATAAGATGATGCCTTCTCGTCCACTGCATAAAAAGAATCTAAATTAAAAAAAAGGGCAAGTGAAAGCATGCAGTACTATTGGATCATCAAGAAATTACCATAAAATAGGTAGAGCTGTGCTGCCATTGCCACACCCCACCTCCAAAACCTTGGATTCATCCTTGCAAGAAGCTAGTTCTGGGAACTCCTTCAGCAAGTATCGTCGTTCCTGTCTCAAATACGATCAACAGTCACACACGGAAAGGAAACACCAATACACGTAGCTCAACACGGATGTAAAATGCGAGGGCAAGATGGAGGAGCATAAACTTCAATGCTTAAAAGGGTAAATATGAATAGACGAGGTAATTTACGCCAACTTCAATGACAAAGAATAGCACAGGAACAAAATCTGCTAGTTAAAAGCCACAGAACATGAAGGGGTGAGTGACCAAAACAGAGCAATTATAGAAAACCTACTACAGAATCTTCTGAAAAGAACTTGCATAACTAGCAAATTCTAATGTGATCGACAGATTATCCGAATTGCTAATCTATGGGCAATGTTTGTAGCTTTCTTAGGTAAAAAAGATGGCAGACTTTCCACAATAAGGATATACAAGGGATTTAGGGTTCTTGCTTTGAAACAGCATTTTGCTAAGCTCTTCTAATTTAAACCTAATAGAGTTATGGTTGCTTTGAAAAAACTGATAAATCACTAAAAATAAAGAACAAAACAGATAAACCAACGCCTCTATGCATAAACATGAACTAGAATGAAGAGCTCCATATTCAATTTCAGTATTATTGAATCACAAAATTTATTTCCTAAAACTTTTCCTACATAACTGGTTGAATGTGCAAATACAACAAGTCATGCCAATTACAAAAATACATAAACAACGAATCATTGAGCTCTCATTCAGCTAAAAATCAAGTTTCTTCAAACCCCACACACTAATTAAATAGATAAAAAAAATAAAGGCCTATTTATCATACTAAAATAAACAATCTAAATTTAAAAATTGCATTGGTTTGCACGATTGAATTACCTTGAAGAACTTGCCAGTAGAGTGGCGGGCATGAAATTGATCCCACGCTTCGGAATCTAGCTGAGCGTCTTCAATTTGAGTAACCACTTCGGAAAAGGGGAGGAAATGGAACTGAAGTGAGGGATTTTTTTCCACTTCTTCTCTCAATTCGTTCCAATCGAAATCTTTGGAGTGATAGCTTTCTGCTTCCCATTGTTTTCTACTCATCGATTCTATTCAGACTGAAAAATGGAAGTAATTTCACAATGAGTGCTCCCTCCGTTCCCTGCAATTTTTTTTTTCGGCGAAAATTTTAACAAGTCACTATTTTATGTACTCCCTCCGTCCACAAAGTATTGCCCCATTTACTGTTCGGCACAGGTTTTAAGAAAGCTGATAAAGTAGTTGTGAGTGAAATATAAGGGTAGTTGACTAAAGTGTTAAAGGTGTTGTATGATGGGTCCACTAGTAATAAAGTGTAATAAAATAGAATATAAAAATGAAATAAGTTGTTATATGGTGGGTCCATTAGTGGCAATTGATGGTAAATAAATGAAAGAAAAAAGGGTGTAGTGGTACAAAAAGCAGAGTAGGGCATTACTTTGTGGACAAGGAAAAATGAGTAAGTAGGACAATATTTCGTGGACGGAGTATTAAATGTAATAAGTAAAAAAAAAATGGATAAAAGATAAACAAAAAATTACCATATAATAAAGTGCTCAAATTTTGCGGAACAATTCGAAAATGAATACTGCTCAAGCTTCGCGAGACGAAAAGGGTATTTATTTAGCGAACAAATCAAAAAAGAAATATAAATATTTATTTAACAGACCAATTTTTTTTTATATAATTAGGAATGTGTTTTCTTTGGTTGATAATTTTTTTATTAAAAATAAAAAATAACAAAGAATTCTCATTCTTTTCTTTTCCTTGATTTACAAAAGAGAATTTCACAATTTCTTATTCATTCTTTGTACTCCAAAGAGAAATTGTATTATCCATTCATTTTAGGTGTGATAATATTATGAGTAAAACTTAAAAATGCCCATTTTATTAAATTGTAATGAAAAATACCTATTTTTATAAAATTATTGTGTTTATTCTTAAATTGACTAAAGTACAGTTAATATCTCAATCAATGTACTTGCAAGACAAAAATAACTTGTTTGTCGGAAAAATAGATTGTCGTTCGAACAACTAATTTTTCTTTCGTAATGGTACTTGTATCATAGAAGTATAAAATTTTATATAAAAAATAAGACACTAAACAAGAAGTCAATAAAAATTAAAATAAAAATGGAAACCAGCTCATTGCACGATTTGCACTCTCCTATTACTTTTAGAGAAATAAAAAATAAAATTAGAAGATAAACATTAGAAAAAGAAGTCAATAAAAATTAAAATAAAATAAAATGAAAAAAGTCAATAGTAAAATATATTACACTTTTCTAATTTAATTGTACTTATATTGAAAAGTATAAGATTTTATATAAAAAATAAGACACTAAAACAAGAAGTCAATAAAAATTAAAATAAAAATGGAAATCAGCTCATTGCATGATTTGCATTCCCCTATTACTTTTAGAGAAATAATAAATAAAATTAGAAGATAAACACCAGAAAAAGAAGTCAATAAAAATTTAAATAAAATAAAATAAAATAAAGAAGTCAATAGTAGAATAAAATAAAAAAATTCCGTTGCCGGGAATCGAACCCGGGTCTCCTGGGTGAAAGCCAGATATCCTAACCGCTGGACGACAACGGATTTATGGTATCTGTAACTTTTATATTTTATAAGAGCAGTTTACAAATTATTTTATAATTGGATATCATGTGTTATACTAATAATTAGAGATTGAGTTTGATTCTTATTCCCAACATCTAAATAAAAAAAATTGTTATATTGTCTCCTTTGAGCAGTAACATATTATAATAGAAGCAATATTGAATGTTTAAATTCGAATATATATTTAAAAGCTGGCTTATACAATTAAACTTGAATGAATTTATAAATAACAGTCTCAGTTTCATGCCATCGATTTAATTGATTCGATTACAACCTTTATTTTATACTAACCATGAAGCTTCATATAAATTTATAAGAAGTAGTTTTTTCAATGGAAAAAAAATTAATCGCCGTATTTTCTTTGTGCTATAAAACTACCTGATTCATCGGCCATCTATCAGCGGTTCAATCAGCTTTCGATAAATCACTAGATGCAGTAACGCCCGTATTTACCACATTGTTCACACATACCCACACCACAGTTGTATTTACTTTTAAAGAAACGCCCGCTGATTTGCCAAGGCTTGGCAGAAGGGAATGCACTCTCCTTTGCATCATCTTCTGTTTCATATATCAAAAATATTTTATGTTATGAGAAACAAATATGAGAAGGAGGCGAATGAGGGAAATATTTGAGCAAAAGACAAATAAATTGCCGCTATTTTTTTATTTTTTTTGGGAGGGGCTTTTTTTCATGTAAGGCGGGAAGTGAATTTCTTTTAGGGGAAGGTGAAATTTTTTATTTCATATTAATAATTTATCATAGTTCCTAAACCCTTTGCAAAGAAGTCCTCCAAAAATAATTATCTTGCACAAAATTTAAGAACCTAATATATGTTTCTTATCTTATTCCATAAAAATTGAAAAGTAAATTGTAATTTTTTATACAATATGATACCTTATCAGAAAAAATACTATAATAGTATCATATTTTTAGATATTGTGGTATATCGATATAGTATATTATTGATACTGCGATACATACTACTGTTTCGGTATATTGCTATTGTGATATAGTATAATTTTACTAATTAAATTTACAAAATAATTCTGGAATATAAAAATACACATTGATTATAGGTGTTTACACAGATTTTCCAATTAGTACGATTTAATTAGTAAAATTATATAAAGCGGCGTGGGGTAAGAAATGTAAGGAAAATAAGATTAAAGGAGTAAAAAGGTGATTGCAAGACTAGAGATTTCAAAAGAAAAATAAGAAATAAAAATACGACGGTGGATCATTCACTACAAAAAAACGCACATTTTACGGCCAGAACTACCGGCGGCCCACCGACGGCGGAGGGGGCGACCCGTGTTTTTCAAAATAGCGGCGGAAATAGGATGTTGCCGCCGGTATTGTTAATATTAATTAATTTATATACTTAAATATATTATTGGCGGCGGAGATCGCCGGTGACGTCTGACAATAGCACCACCGCCGTCCGATCAATATTACCGGCAGCGGTGACGCCGCCGCTAATCACCGGCGGCACATGCCGCCAGTAAAATTCTGGCAAAACTCCACCGTTCGAAGACGTTCATTTGCCGTCGGTATATGGATCACAAACCCCATCTCCAGTCGTCGATCCCAATCGCCCACCCCCAGCCGCTGGTGCCGGTCGATAATTATGGTAATTTTTGTTCGCTTCCCCTTCTCGCTTCCGTCTGCATCACTCCACTTTCCCTTCCTTTCTCGTCTGCTTCCGTCTGCCTTTGTTTCTTTCTTCCGTCTGCTTCCGTCTGCCTTTGTTCGCTTCATTTCTTTCTTTTCGCTCCCCCGCTTCCGTCTGCTTCCGTCCCCTTTTCCGTCGCCGGCCCGCCTCCCGTAGCAACTGCATAATCTTACCAAGACTCTTCACTAGTCTAATTTGGAATCAAGGGATCTTAAGTAGAATTCCAACTAATCACTCTTCAATTGAAGAATCTTAGCAAGAATCTTCACTAATTTAGTTTGGAATCAAGAATCTTAAGTAAGAATCCCAACTAATCACTCTTCAATTGAAGAAACTTAAAAAGACTCTTCACTAATCTTCACTAATCACTCTTCAATTGAATAATCTTCACCGAGTGTGTGTTTTGTATGTGTTTTTTTTGGTGTGTGTGCCTTTATTTAATTAGGGTAAGTTTATTTAGAAATTTTAATTAGATTAATTAATTAGGCTTAATTAAAGTAAATATTTCCATTTTTAGAAAGTGGCCAATTTTAGTAGGACAAACCAAAATGAAAATGTGGCAAATTTTAATGGGACGGAGGGAGTACTTTCTAAGCTATAATTAGGGTTGATTCTACAATCTTGACCTTCTCGAGCGTTGACTTGATCTAATATAGGCTATATTTCTTTATCTTTGGTCTCTCTTCGATCTAATCAAGGCTGAATTCTACGATTAAGATTATCTCCAACACTAACACAATCAACCATGATATTTATAAAGTAATATCCTTACGAATATTCATGAATCTGTTAATGAAATCTCTCTTTATCCCGACCTTGGATTTTCCAGTCTCAATCTCGACTCATAAAGCCCAACCAACAGAAAAGATCATAATATCATCTACATCACCATTTAACTACAAGTCTGTAACAAAATATAGGTAATAGGAAGCAGAGAACTGAAACACAATTTTATTGCTGCTGAAAAATGGAAATCCTAGTATATCTTAACCAACACAAATCTGATTTGTGCTAATTCTCGTAAAATTAAAGGACATAGTTACCAACACACAGAATCTCTTCTACATGACCAAAAACAAAAACAAAAAAACAATAAGCAGCAAAACAAAACATTCACACTCACATCAAACACTAAACACCCTTGTTTATTTAATTATCTAAATTGCATATAATTATCAACTTCGCTGCTGTCTCCTAATCTCTTTTCTCATCTCTACTCTTCTTCTTCTTCTTTTTTTCCTCGCTCTCTCGTAGAATATCTTGTCAACAGCCTCTTCTATTTTCTCGAAATATCTTTCTCTGAAGCTTCGCCAGAATAGAAGTATCCACACAATGATTCCTAAGCCCACAACATATCCAACTGCAGCAGATACGTATTCCCACTCGATCTCACTCTTCTCTTCCCCATTTTCATCTTCTTGTGGAGACAAATGATCACTGCCATCACTATGACTGCAGCTTATGTTGAGATTGAAACCACACAACCCCGGATTCCCTTTGAAGGAATCAGCTGAAAATGTTTGTAACTGACGGCCATTTGGAATCTTTCCAACCAGCTTATTGTAGGATAGATTCAAAAATGAAAGGAACGTGAGCCCTGCAAGGTCCACTGGTATTGGCCCGATGAGTCGGTTTCCAGAGAGGTCGAGTGATTCGAGGTTCCTCAATTCACCAAATGAGTTTGGGATGCTTCCGTTGAGGGCATTGTGGGAGAGGTTGAGCTGATGAAGTAAGGTAAGATCACCAATTGCATTTGGTATCTCTCCTCCGAAATTATTGCAAGAGAAATCAATGTTACAAAACTCTGGCCTGTGAAACTCTAAATTTATCCCCTTCATGATTAATGTGACGCTTGATGACCTCCACAATTGTGAGAAATAGTAATAGACTGAATTGTCCTCTCTCAATTGTTCGTCACTCTGTAGCATCATTGTCTTCCAAGTAGAAAAGTTGAATGATTCCAGATCTCCACTGAAATGATTCGAAGATATATCTACAATTTGGAGCTTCTGCCAGCTCTTGTCATGACATCTCACATCTCCATGGAATTTGTTGGAGCGCAAAACAAGAACTCGCAAGTTCGATGATAGCAGGCAAGGGAAACTGTCATTGATATTGTTGTTCCCAACATTCATGAACAGCAACTGCTCGCATCTTTCAAGGGACTTTGGGATTTTCCCTTCTAAAGTATTATTGTTAACATTCAAATATCCAAGTTGACAATCCATAGGAAAATTATCTGGAATGCTACCGCTGATGTTGTTTTGGCTTAGATCTAACTCTGAAATGTTTTCAAGTAAGCAAGGGGGTATGCTGCCACTTAATCTATTGCCAGACAAATCAAGAACATCGAGCCTCGTATCACTGCAAAGGGAGGTTGGAATGGATCCACTTAAACTGTTATTAGCAAGAGATAAGCTCATGAGTTGAGACGCAGGTGGAATGGGCAGGTGCAACTCACCCTTGAGCTGGTTAGACTGCAAGTGTAGGAATCCAAGAGAAGAAGGGATATGGTAAGGCTTTTGCAGATGTGTTAGAAGATTAAAAGAGAGGTCCAAATCCGAAAGTTGTGTTCCCCAAATCCAATTAGGTATCTCCCCACCAATCCGATTGTATGAGAGGTCTAGTGTTCTCAAATCATCAGAATGTTTGATGAAATTAGGAAAATGGGACAAGTTACATGAAGCTAGTCCCAACACTTTTAGTTGGAGATTTCCATATGAAGTTGAATTGAGGTTGCCAACATCTACTGACAATCTATTGTGAGATAGATCAAGTCGGGTTACGTTGGCAAGACTTGGAAACTTGTCCAGTTGAAAAGTGCCATTAAACTGATTGCTGCTAAGATCAAGTTCCAACAATGAAGGGAGAGCAAAGAGAGAGTGGGGAATGTTACCAGAGAATGAATTACTTGACAAATCTAAATAAACAAGATTGGAAAGGCCTTCAAACAGCGTAGAAGAAAGTGAGCCTGTGAAGAAGTTATATGACAAATCGACATGAATCAGGTTGGTTATGTTAGCAAAGGTGGATGGAATTGAACCCTTCAAACTGCACCTAAAAAGAGTCAAGGTGGTCAAGCTTGGAAAATTGTGGAACAAGTCTGGAAGTTCTGTCCCAAGATGGTTCAAATCTAGTCGAAGGATGGAAAGGGAATGGAGTTGCCAAAAGGAGTTATCGAAAGGGCCAGACAAACCACAACGTACCAAGCTCAACGCAGTGAGGTTTGGTAAATATGATGATATAATGTGGCTCCATTTTCTACTCTCATGAGAGGAAGTAACATTCACACCATCAAGATAGAGCTCTCGAAGCCCTGCTAGATTTTGGACTAGCATCTCCAAAGTTGGGTATTCAAGACTTAGAGATCCAAAAAACCAATTGGAGATATCGAGACAAACTAATCTCCTCAAGAAGGAAAGTTGGAGTGGAACCTGCCCACCAAATCCAACATAGGATAAATTCAAGTGTGTCAAATAGGTGAGATTGTCAATACCTTTGGGAATGGGACCGTTGATGAGATAATTGTAGGCTAGATTTAGCTTCTGCAGATGCACAAGTCTGAAGAGACTCGATGAATCCGCAATCTCACCAGAAATGGACTCGTTATCGAGCTTCAAACTAACGACGTAGCCGGCAGCATCACATGCCACACCGTCCCACTTGCAGCACTCATCACTTTGATTCCATTGCACAAGTTTTGTTGAAAGAGAAGAATTAAAGTTCAACTCATCCTTGAGTTGAAGCAACAAGGTTTTTTGATGGTGAAGACATTGGGTGTAAGAATGAGTGAAGATGAAGGAGGAAATTAGTGTAGAAATGATGAAGAACAACTTTGGAAGCATTGTGAAGAGGCTATTAATTAATTGATGATTGTATTCTGTTTTCAACAAACTTGCAGGTATGAGATATGTGTATGTGGGCTTTAAATAAGCCAATACAAAGACTATTGCAGACTTTGCAGTTTAGTAGGAGCATCTTATTTCACTTAGGGTGTGTAAACTTTGATAGAAAATGTTAGAAAAAATATATTTTCCATCATTTTCACATGTTTCCTATGATGGATAATAAAGTGGTTGATTGTGTTGTGAGTTGAATAAGGATCGATATTTATGAGAGGGTTAAAATGATTAAAGCGGACTAATAGTCTCATCTACTTTTACATATAAATGAATACTAAAATGCGGGACAACTAAAGTGGAAAGATGAATACTAAAAATTGGGAAGTAATTAGGTAGTACTCCATCCGTCCACTAATTTAAGGCCTACTTTCCTTTTTGGTACGTCCACCAACTCAAGGCCTATCTATTTTTAGTAACTTTTATTCATATTTTAATTGGTGGGTCCCAACAAACAATACACTTTTTCTCCACTCAACTAATAATCAATACACTTTGTGGGTCACTTCCTCCACTCAAACAATAAACAATATATTTTGTGGGACCATTTCTCCACTCAACTAATAAAAATACTTTTTTTTCTTAAAATTCGTGTTTTTTCATGTAGGCCTTGAATTCAAGGACGGAGGGAGTAATTACTAAAAAATAATTTATTTTTTTTTGCCAAGAGTTTGCTAAGTAATAAAACTCGTAATTGCATTAGGATTACTAAGTCTAGGTGACATTTTGTCCATATATTCCACAAGTAGGCCAATCCACGTAAGATTTTTTGTAGCTAGTAAATCGTAAATATAGAGAAAGACAAAAAAGGTGGGGAATGGAAGAAGATATACTTGTGGATGTGGTTGAGTGGAAGTCTATTTTTCTTATTTGTTATTTTTTATTTATTTTAGAGAAGGAAAGACTAAATGGTTGACTTGGAAGACTAAATCAATTCGTGTATAATATTAATTTGCATTGATACGAACACAGATCAAGACTTGTGTTTTAAATAAAAATCACGTTAGAATTTTGAAGGGCTTTTTATTTCGCGGGCTAATTGGGCCAGATTTTCGATATATAGAGAAAGAGACGGCCCAATTTCACGAGATTATCAGCCTAGGAGAAAATAAAAATCTAGTAAATTATGTTTCTTATTTGGGTTAATAATATTTTATGTCCTGAACTTTCAGCATTTTTCATAAAATGTTCCGAAATTTCATTTTCTCCTAAAAAATCCTAAACTTTCAACTTTTTCCATAAAATAACATATCTCGCACGGATGAAATATTTTGAAAATCTCCATCGTTGGAAAATCATATTAGGAACAACTGTTGGTGGAAAATGTTGAAAGTTAGGGATTTTTTGTTATCTTTCCATCACCGAATTTTGTATACAGGACATTTTATGGAAAAAGTTGAAAGTTCAGAACTTTTTATGAGAAAATGAAAGTTCGGGACATTTTATGGAAAATGCTGAAAGTTCGGGACATAAAACACTATTAACCCTTCTTATTTTTACTTTTCCCTTTTTTTTTTCTTCTTCTCTTGAAGAAAGTAAATTTTGTGTTCGATGAAGCTTAGCCCAATAAAAAGCACATGGGATCCTCCTTCCCATGATATAGTGTGTACCACTATGTACCACTCTCATTATGTTATAATTTTAAATTATTTTTTGTTCAATTTTAATTTATTATGCATTAAAATAATATAGAGATAATTAACAAGAGTTACTCATCCAATTAGGGTTTATAATTATTTTTTTATATTTATTTGAATTAATAATAGATTATTTGGGTTCATTAATTCAAAGTTAGGGTATACAATTTTTTAAATTCCAATTTTTAATGATAAATATTTATTAGAGTTCATAATATAATAATAATTTTTATTTTTATAAAAAACAATTATAAAATAAAGAAATTAAGAGTGGTACATGGTAATACACACTATATTTTGGGACCGAGGATCCCATGTGAATAAAAAGGGCATAATAACATCCACATCACCATTTAATTTCATATGTTCGATGAAATGTCAAATCGAAAAAATGGGAACAAAATTAATTTTTATTTCCACGTACATTTTTTTGTATCATTGTTGACCCAGCAGAATCATCTCTATCAAGCAGGGGCGGAGCTACACTATAGAATGGTGGGGCAATTGCCCCCCCAATTGAGTTATATTATGTCTCCATATATATATATATATATATATATATATATATATATATATATATATTCAATTTTACATAAATATTTAAGTTTGCCCCACCAAAAATTATGAAAAGTAGGGGCAAAAATAAAAGAAAATAAATGATTTTTTGGTGTTGGATGGAAGGGCTCATACGTGTATGTCTAACAAGAGAAGGCTGAAATTGTGTAAATTACATTCAAATAGATTAATTCAAGTAAATTCAATTCAAAAATTGCACCAATAAAGTATTATTCCTAATTTACACAAATTCTAACTATTTTTTATATTATTGACAAAATACAATTCATTGGTCACAAAGTTTGTGTGCAAAACTAGAATTAGACGAAAGTTCAGTATTTTATTGGCAATTAACCATTTTTTCTTTATTTGGGTTATAACAAATTAAAAAAAAAAAAATCTTGAGATTGTGTTAATTCAAAACGGCGTAGTTATTGTTAAAAAAGTCGCGGATGTTGGCTTACAAAAAATGATGACGTGGCTTTATTGTTAAAAAACGACACAGTTTTGCTATAATTCAGAAACCCGAACTCAAAAGTCAAAACACAACCTTTTCTCAGCAATCAAATTTTGCAGGTGAGCTGAGAGCGCAGACGCCCAAAGAAGAAGAAGCAGCAGCCCCGCTGCCGCGCTCACAACTGCCGTTTTGTCACAGTCGGTAACTCTGTTTTTTCCCTTGAGTTATTTCTTTCCTCTTTTTTGGTGGTTTTAATTGTGATTAATGTGTTTGAACTTTTTGCAATTTAGAATGTTCGAATTTGTTCTCTGATAGATTTAGGTCTTTTTGAATTTGAATTAATTGTAAGGTGTTTTAAGCTGTCTATGAACTCAACCAAACACTTTTATGTATAATTAAAAACTCAAAGTTATACCAAACTGAATTAGTTCAGTTTGGTTATGATCACTTGTAATCTGTAATTCTGTATAGACTTTATTGTTGCCTAAAACTATTTGTGAAGCAACACATTTCTCTGTGTATTTTGTGTATACTTGTGGTGATAGTTAAGATAGTGGCTGTGAAATTAACTACCAAATTATCTGATTTCCACCAAAATCTGCAAATGCTAATGGCTGATTGAAGTGATTTTCAAGAATTTAATACTAATTGAGTAGCTATGATTTAATTTATTCTAATTTTTACAGGCAACCAAAATTCTTTCCTTTTCACCTCCGCCGCCGCCGTCACCACAACCAGAAAGGAATGACGGCATATGGAGCAGTGAATTCTCTGAGGAATACAATTGATTATATTCTTCATTCTTCTCATTTTAGCCTTGTTGAGTCCTCTCCACATATCTTACAACTCGCCTACGAGGAGTTGAATCCATTGCAAGAAATTCTTGAAAGATTGGATAGCACGAGCACAGGCAGGAGCAGGAAGAAGGTGAATGGTTTGGATGGAAGAATCAAAGAGTTGATATGGGAATTTGAGGACGTATTGGAATCCCTTCTCTGCCAACAGATTCATTCACAATTTTGTGCAGACCAAATAGATGAGGAAATGCAAGAGAGAGTATGGGAATTCCAAGGGTTATTGGAATCCCTTCCCTCACAGTCCAAAAGCCTCGAAGATGAAGATGATGTTGACGGTGAGAGAATCAGATTCTCCATTGATCTGCAATTCCTACAACATCATGTTCCTTCCTTCATCAAGAGGCTCAAGGGTATGGAGGAGGAATATATTTATGAAGTAGACAATATGCCTGAAGACGACGAAGAGGACGAATCTATTTCATCAAGAAGTGGGACCAAGTCGAAGTTGATTGGATTATCGGATCAATTCCAACAAGTCAAAGGGAAAATTATGGATAGCTCAGACATCATGAGCCATTTGTATGTACTTCATGGAACTGCAGGCATCGGGAAGAGTGCTCTTGCTGAGGCAATTTTTAAAGATCCAGAAATCTTGAGCCGTTTCGAGCGTCGTGCGTGGGTCAGGATAGGCAGAAAATCTCAATTCGATGAAGTCTCACGAGGCATTCTTGCTCAAATGTTTGGACTCACAGAAGGAGATCACGAATTAGGTTCCTACTTGAAAGAAAGATTGGAGGGAAAGAAATGCCTCATTGTGTTCGATGATGTGTGGGAGGCACAAATATGGGATTCCTTGTTAAGTTTACGGAACATCGTTCAAAGATCAGTTTATATCTTGGTTACTACTCGAGACACATGTGCAATTCCCCCAATAATAAATTATACCACTATGTTGGTGCGGTTTTTGAATGAAGAAGAAAGTAAGGAGCTACTATGCGAGAAGGTGTTTGGTGAAAAGGATTGCCCTTTTCAACTAAACAAAGCCGTTACCAAAATTGCGAAGAACTGTGAAGGTCTTCCTCTCATGATGGTCACAGTGGCCGACACCCTATCAAAATCCCAGAATACGGATCCCAAATACTGGGATGATGTAGCAGAAATGCGAAATTCAGTATTTACGGATGCATATAATGAGATGTCAAAGGTACTTTTCCCAAGTTATGACTACTTACCTCAATATCTTAAACTGCCTTTCCTGTATATGAGAGTCTTCCCGCCCGATTATGACATCCCCATTTCCAAGATCATGAATATGTTGGCTACTGAGAAGTGGTTTTATAACACAAACTTGCGATCTTTCGAAAACTATGTTTGGCTATGTTTGGACCAGCTTTGTGCGAATAGGAGTCTTGTTTTATTCAACAGAAGGAGTGCCATTTATGGGGACTTACATTGCAAGTTTAAAACTTGCCGCCTTCTTTTCTCGTGGCGGCACTTGTGTAGAGGAGAGGCTCGGAAGAACAAGTTTTATTATATCTTAAAAAACCTTGTTGATGGCTTAGAAGATGATTTAGAAGGTCAACGTTGCTTGTGTCTTGAAAATAACATTTTATTTAGCATCAAAGACTTTTGCAGCTCCGTGAGATTGAACTGTGCATCCTCTGCACGTTCTCTCCTTTTTTTTGGTCCATACCATCAGTATCCAATCTCAATAGGTGACAATTTCAAATTGCTTGGGAAACTAGATGCTCTTAATCTACGTTTGTACACTTTCCCAACAGAAATTCTGACACTAGTCCTATTGAAGTACCTTGCTCTAACTTGCAATGGAGAACTCCCTACAACCATATCTAAACTTTTCAACCTTCGAGTCTTGATTATTCATCCGCATAACAACATTAGGATCTTTGGAACTTCATCGTATGTACCAACACAAATATGGGATATGAAAGAGTTAGAGCATATTGAGATATTGGGGAAGAGCCTTATAGCTCCATGTCATTCTGCTTCTTTGAAAAAGCTCTCCACACTTGTAGGTATGGATGCCAGCATTTTTACTATCTTGAAACTCTCCCATAAAGTTCCTTATATAAGGAAATTAGTAGTTCAAACACCTTATGATGACCATCATGACCTTTTAAGTTGCTTTGGTTGTATTTCAACACTTGAAAGTTTGGAGATACTAAAATTTAGTATCATAGATCCTGAGATTAAGTACTATGATGCATTTTCTAGTGCATTGATGATGTTGCCACGTCGATTGGTAAAGTTACATTTGAGTGGCATGGGTTTTCCTTGGGAATACATGAACGCAATTGGCTCTTTGCCATTTCTTGAAGTGCTCAAATTGCGAGCCTACGCTTGTCAAGGTCCAAAGTGGGAAGCGCAAGAGGGAAGTTTTTTGCAACTTAAGTTTCTTCTAATTGAAGACAGTGATTTGGTGCAATGGAAACCAAAATCTGGAAGCTTCCCTTTTCTTATGTCCCTAAGCATGAAACATTGCTACAAACTTGAAGAGATCCACTGGGTGTCTCACTATGCAAAAGGAACGATTGAATTAGTGAACTGCGATCCTGTAGCTTTCACTTGTGCCGAGCAATTGCAACCGAGTCCGAATACGGTCGTTGAAGTTACATCCTCTTCTTCTTTTGACAAGAAACCCATTACTATCCAGTGTAAAAGGTTAGTCTTAATTTATATTTCATGTTCTAATTACTCTTATAATATACTTACTTTAAATTGTGATGTTATAAAATATTTTGTTCCGGTCAAAGTGTTTTTTACGTTACTCCCCCGTTTTTTTTTCCTTATTAGTTAGTCTATAAATGAGAATTTCACAAGTAATTAAAATGAGGGAGGTGTTGCTCCAATGCATGTGTAGGTTCAATGCCGGTTGCTACAACTTCGAGTTTTCGACACACAACATAACATGGCTGCCCTCTGAATATTTCTGTATGCTCACACCCTATCTTTATTTATCAATTTTCAGGTCTGGCGCCATGACAACACAGCCGGAAATGTGAGACACTTAAACTTAAGGATTGTGACTTACTTTGAATTCTAGTGAGGATTATGAAATATTTATATTTTTCTGTATGAGCATTAGGAGCTGTTACGTTAAGCTTTTGCAGATTAATGGTAAGGAATTTATGTTTGATTTGGATGATATAGTTTAGCTATATAAAAATTATGTATGCTGATTCAACTACAACTTTTGATGGACTGAATAGTTTGAGCGACAAACAAAGAATTATTTCTACATTTATTTTCAAGTAGTTAACAAAAATTTAAAACTCTGATATCTAGCTAATTTCGTTGTTCGTTCAGCTTAACTTGTAAAATATTATTATTAGGGATCTTCATTGTCTCAATAAACTATATGATGGGATTTTATTGAGCATGCATGTCTTATGTATTCTACCATTTTTAACTTGGAATCTCTTGGATCAATATCTCTATTGCAGAAGCTACGTTCGCAGGGGCAATACGTACAGTTTTCGCTAAGTCAAGAATGATGAGGTTTGACAAACCTCTTGATGCATTAGGTGAGTTAACTAGTAGCTTGATCCATGAATTAAGTGTACATACAGCAATAAAAATGAGGTGTGTTTCTAGTGAGAATTACAACTTTCATATGAACTTGAGAACCATTAAAATTAGTGCATCCGCAGTGGAAATTAATGAATTTTCACTCCCTTCAGGATTCAAACTCAAGTGTTGCATTCATCCACTAAGATGATGTATCTACTGTAGATTTTGATGATCGAAGGGTTGAAAATGGTTCTCCGTTCTTATTTTATATGTATTCCATGTTAACTAAGGGAATTGAAATTCTAACTACACTCGTAATAGACTTAATCTAAATCCTGATGCTATAAAATATTTTGTTGTCGTCAAAGTGTTTTGCGTTGCTCCCTTTATTTTTCTTATTAGTTAGTCTATGGAGATAATTCCATTGTGGTTTGCTACAACTTCAACACACTTAACACAAGGTGACTACGTATTAATTATCCTCTTATTATTTATATATGCTCACATCCTATATTTATCTATTAACTTTCAGGTATGGGTCTGGGTATGAACAAATGAATAGGAGTATATCCGTTGTTGAATAAGCGGGCAACTTTCAGGTATATGTCTTCACATTCATGTTCTTTATGCAGGACAAAAATGGCAACTTTTTTGTTAAAAGCATTGATCATATATCAAAAGTTTACAATATATGAGCATCAAATTCTTGATTTTCTTTTTCTGTTAAAAGCATTAGAGCATTTGTACTAGGGGTGCGCAGGGCGGTCCGCTTACTTTGATGGGAAATGAGAAAAAAATATATATTTTCATTATTTTCCACCATTTTCACATGTTTACTATGGTAGAAAATTTTCTCCAAACGTGGTTGAATATTTTCTCGGGGAGCTCATTTTCACTAATTTTATCTCCAATGTTGGATAATATTATCTTGTCTTTGGGTAATGGTATGAAAATAATTTTCAACATTTTCTCATATTTTCATCTCTACTATTTTCTCTATCTTTTCTTATCCATCATTTTCCAATGAAAAATTTACAACCAAAGTAAACACACCCTTAATATTCATGTATGCTCATGTGATGCATAATTTTTCGTTGTTTTGGTAATCACACGTCATCATTAGGATTGAATCAATTACCAATGATAATAACAATCTTCAACTTGAAATTTCCATAAGATGAGATGGTATATAGTCGAGTTGAAATTATCAAACTCTGCATCATTATAAGTAATTTTATGGTGTATGCTATTTTTCTATTTTGTTGCAGTTGCTGGCTTTGGAGAGAAGAGGGGCTCCAAATTTAATTAGGTGACAAAGTTTGAAACCTTAGTTTGATTGGTTTGAAGTTTGATTATGTTGTTGTGCTAAACATTGAGGATAATCTTTTTGATTACTTTTGAGATTTGAGTAATGAAATTTCAAAGTTTTTATACTCTGTTCAGAATGGCTAGAAGTGCTAAGTGGTATTTCAAATGAAGATCGAGTTTGGATACATCTTCACCAAATAAGCATAAACAAAACAATTGTGAGTAAAATGTTCCTTTTCTTGAATTAATAAATATTGTTTGAGCAGCTGGCATAATTTAATTTTCAATGGCAGTGCTACTCGTTAGCTTAAATAATAAAGGCTCGTTTGTTATGTGGTATGAGATAAGATTGTGATATATTTGACTGTGATACTCCCTTCGTTCTATAAGAGTGTGCATTTATTTCTATTTTGGGACGTCTCTCAAGAGTGTGCATTTACCATTTTTGGACACTATCTCACCACTAACTCCTTATTTCTTACTCTTATTTTATAATAAAGTGAATCACTTTTCAACTTTTAATACACTCATCTAACATTTTATTAAAACTCATACCATAAAAAATCATGCACATTTTTGTGGGACGGAGAGAGTAATTTATTAGATATCAATATCATGTTTGATAAGATATATAAAAAAGATTTATCACACCTCCCAGGTGTGATACATAATCCCTCAATTCACGATAAATGTGGTTTTTTTGTTATTTTCGTTCGTCCACAATAAGTGTGGTTTATTCATTTTTGAACATATACCTCTATACTTTTACCCCATTCAGATACAATATTTACAAAAAATCCATCTCACACCATTTATTAATTAACTAACAATTCAACTTAATTTATACACATCTTCTACTATTTTTTTAAAACTCGTGCCTTCTCATCCACACCACATTTATTGTGGACAAACGGAGTATATATATATAGATACTCCCTCTGTCCTTCAAACATTTGCCTCAAGGGGAGTGGCACAAGTTTTAATAAAAGTTGGTAAAAAATTATTTGATGGTGGGACAATATACAAAAATAGTATTTAAAGAATTGTAATTGTAAAATTAATGATCGGATCATGTATAAAAATAAGTAAGGAGATTGGGACAAACTTTTGAGTGACAACTCAAAAAAAAAAATTGAGGCAAACTTTTTGAAGACCACGGAAGTATATTAAAACACGGTAATAAAATATAAAATCGAGGAAGTCTGCTTTATCTGAGTCGCCTGTAGAATTAATTTCTAGTGGAGCAGACAGACTTTAAGGAGTATGACTTTTCTCACTCCAATCCAATCTACATTAATATCTTTTAATAACACACCAACCAATCACATGCAAAGAAACAAGAAAATTGCATGTGGGCCAATATTTCCACTTCATCACCATCTCCAAAAATCTTAAGCTAGTGGCAAATGATCTAATTTCCACCAAACTCTGCAAATGGCAATGGCTGCAAGATCAAGTCAAATGATTTCTTGCAATTGGTGAAAATCAAGACAAGAAGCCAAGAGAGGTGAAGAGAAGTTGTTCTGCTCTTCTTCTTCTTGCTCACTCCAAAACCAACCTTAATTCTTCATAGTATGTCCATTTTCATTATTTTCAAGAGTTTTATAATCTAGCAGCTATGATTTAATTTATTCTAATTTTTACAGGCAACCAAAAATTGGTCGAGAAATGACGGCTTATGGTGCAATGAATTCTCTGATAAACACAATTGATTATATTCTCAATTCTTCTCATTACAGCCTTGTTCACCACTCTCCACACATCATACAACTTGCCTACGACGAGTTGGAGGCGTGGCATGATATTCTGAAGAGATTGGACGGCACGAGCAAGAGCAAGAGCAGGAAGAAGGTGAATGATGTGGATAGAAGAATCAAGGATTTGATATGGGAGTTTGAAGACTTGTTGCAATCCATTCTCTACAAACAGATTCTTTCACAAGTAAAAGATGAAGGAATCGTGAAAGAGATAGTATGGATCGATCTCTTATTGCGATCCCTTCCCAAGTTTGAAAGACAACCTCGAGGAAGAATGTACCACTGCAGAACAACCCACACAACAACAAGAGTACTGCTGAACTCACGACCTCCAAGCGACACAACACTGCTGCACTTTTTCACAAGAATTTCAATGATGGAATCTGAGGCTTCACGATCTAGAAGCCTAGAAGGTGATGTTGGGGGTGAGAGAATGAGAGTCCCCATTGATCTTAGAGATCTGCAATACTATGTTTGTTCCTTCATCGAGAAGCTCAAGAATATGGAGGAGGAATACGTTTATGCAGTAGACAATATGCCTGAAGATGAAGATGATGGAGACCAATCTATTTCCTCAGGAAGTGGGAGCAAGTCCAAGTTGATTGGATTATCGGATCAATTCCAACAACTCAAAAGGGTGTGTATGGGAACTGCAGGCGTTGGGAATCGCACCGCAGTTGTTGGAACTGCAGGCGTTGGGAAGACTGCTCTTGCTAGGGCAGTTTTTGAAGATCCAGAAATCTCGAGCCATTTTGAGCATCGCGCGTGGGTTACATTAGGCAGAAGATCTAAGTTGGCCGATGCTTTACGAGGCGTTCTAGCTCAAGTGTTTGGAACCGCACAAGGAGATGACGAGTTAGGTGCCTACTTGAAAGAAAGATTGGAGGGAAAGAAATGCCTCATTGTGCTCGATGATGTGTGGGAGAGTGAGATATGGGATTCCTTGTTAGGTTTCTTAGATGATAAGAATGATGGATCGATTCGTATCTTGGCTACCACTCGAGACCAACACACAACCGATCGTGCTTATGTAATGTTGGTGCGGTTTTTGAACGAAGAAGAAAGTAAGGAGCTACTGTGCGACAAGGTGTTTGGTGAAAAGATTTGCCCTATTCGACTGGAAAAAGCCGCTACCAAAATTGTCAAGAACTGTGAAGGTCTTCCTCTCACGATAGTCACAGTGGCTGACATTCTATCAAAATCCAAAAACAGAGACCTCAAATACTGGGATGATGTAGCAGAGATGCGAAATTCAGTCTTCGCGGATGCATATAATGAGACATCAAAGGTACTTTTCCCAAGTTACGACTACTTACCTCAAGAACTTAAAACGCCTTTTCTGTACCTGGGAGTTTTCCCTCCAGATTATGACATCCCCATATCCAAGCTCATGAATATGTTGGCTATTGAAGGCTGGTTTCATAAGAGAAACAAAACACTAGCTATGGTCTGGTATTGTTTGGAGGAGTTTTGTACGTATAAGAATCTTGCTTTATCCAACCAAAGAAGCTTTTATACCAAAGATGTTGCATATCAAAGGCGTTGTTCGTACAGTCCTTGTAGGTATGGGCATCTTGCTAACTCCAACCAAATAAGCATTATTCCCGAAGATGATTTTCTGTGGATTAGCAAGTATAAAACTTGTCGCCTTCATTCTTCATGGCGGCACGTGTGTAGAGAAGAGGCTCGGAAGGACAAGTTTTATCATATCTTAAATAAGCTTGTTGATGGCTCAGAAGATGGTGTAAAAGGTCAGCGTTGCTTGTGTCTTGAAAATAACATTTTATTTAGCATCAAAGACTTTTGCAACTCTGTGAGATTGAACTGTGAATTCTATACTCATTCTCTCCTTTTCTTTGGTCCATACCACCAATACCCAATCCCAGTAGGTAACGACTTCAAGTTGCTTGGGAAACTAGATGCTCTTAATCTACGTTTCTACACTTTCCCAACAGACATTCTTACGCTAGTCCTACTAAAATACCTTGCTCTAACTTGCAATGGAGAACTCCCTCCAACCATATCCAAACTTTTCAACCTTCGAATCTTGATTATCCATCCGCATAACAACATTAGGATCTTTGGAACTCCATCATACGTACCGGTGCAAATATGGGATATGAAAGAGTTAGAGCATATTGAGATATTGGGGAAGAGCCTTGTAGCTCCATCTCATTCTGCTTCTTTGAAAAAGCTTTCAACAATTGTAGGTGTGGATGCCAGCATTTTTACCATCTTGAAACTCTCCTATAAAGTTCCTTATATAAAGAAATTAGTAGTTCAGACACCTTATGATGACCATCATGGCCTTTTAAGTTGCTTTGGTTGTATTTCAACACTTGGAAGTTTGGAGATACTAAAATTTAGTATCATAGATCCTGAGATTAAGCACGATGATGCATTTTCTAGTGCATTGATGTTTCCACGTTGGACATTGAAAAAGTTACATTTGAGTGGCATGGGTTTTTCTTGGGAATACATGGATGAGATTGGCTCTTTGCCATCTCTTGAAGTGCTCAAATTGCGAGCCTACGCCTTTCAGGGCCCAAAGTGGGAAGCGCGAGATGGAAGTTTTTTGAAACTTAAGTTTCTTCTGATTGAAGACACTGATTTGGTGCAATGGAAACCAAGATATGAGAGCTTCCCTCATCTTGCCTGCCTAAGCATGAAACACTGCTACGAACTTGAAGAGATCCACTGGCCGTCTCATTATAGGAGTGGCTCGATTGAATTAGTCGACTGCAATCCTGTAGCTTTGACTTGTGCCGAGCAATTACAACCATGCCGGGGTACTTACCTTGATGTTACTGCCTCTTCTTCTTTTGGCGGGAAACCCATTACTGTCAAGTTTCGAAGGTTAGTCCTACAACTGCTGATCAATTCACGTCCTCGTCTTTAACATATATTCTCTGAGGTTGTGTTTTGTTTGGTTGATAAATTTATCATGGAAAAATGAGGTATATAAAAAATTTCTTCCTTTAAATACCTTCTCTCTTTTCCCTCATTTTCTCTTGTGTAGAAAATAAGGGGGAAAAGAGGGAATTTAAAGTGGATTTTTTTGTTATTCCTCTTTTTCTCATGATAAATTTATCAACAGAAGAAAACGTACGTACGCATCCTGAATGAATATTTATGTATACTGATACCGTTTATTTATTTATCAATTTTCAGGTATGGGGCTGAGTGTAGGCGTGTGTTTGAATAAGCGAAAAGGTCAGAATTGTTACTTATTTTGGATTTGAAAATTATAATTTATAAGTTGAGTGGATTATGCATGGAATGTAAACTGTAATTAGTTGGGTTTGAGATCTTAATTAGCATGTGATTCAAGTACCGTAATCTTTTTGTGTTATGCATAATTTTCGCTTTGTTTTGGTATCAAATGTCATCATTAGATTTGAATTGAGTACTAATAATAATAATAATAATAATAATAATAATAATAATAATAATAATAATAATAATAATAATAATAATAATAATAATAATAATATATCAGTTTGAATATATCGAGTTGAAAATGTTTTACAGGATCATGAACAAATATCAGTGTGGCATATAATTTTTTTTATTTATAAATTAACAGAGGACTTGAATTCAAGACCTTTGACCTTAGTCATTCACCTTTTACCGCTTGACCAATACACGCACACATATAAAATATTTTCTTGTATTAGCATGTAGGAGTTGTTAGGTTCAGCTTTGTAAAAAGAAAATTATTTTCATATTTTCTTTCAAGTACTTAACAAAAATTCAAAACTGATTTCAAGTTAATTTCGTCTTTCATTAAGCTTAACTTGTAAAATAATATTATTAGGGATCTTCATTGTCACACAGTTGTAAATTAACAAGTTGTTTAGTCCTTATAAAATTTTAAAGCTATTTTCTTGAAGTATTCATTATCAAATGATTTTATTTCACCAAAAGAAAATCAGGTTAGTAGCAAGCCCGACTCGGTATGTAAAAATTGTATATGCATGGCCATTATTATATTATATAGAGCTGATAATTTTGAATACGATATGAAAATATCATTCAAAATCGCACGAAATTAATAAGTTAGTGTCCAACACCATGATAGTCGGTCATTTGAACTATTATCAACCAACTAATTAATTAATTCTTGACAATTTAAATATTGAAAAGCACCAATTTAAATCTTGACAGGCTGTAGTGAGAATTAAAAAATATTATTTCCGCAGCCTGCACGATGCTATTTTATTCTAGTAGTATACTAATATGTGTTAATAGGCAAAAATGCCCACTTTCTAAATTTTTTTTTGTGAAAATTAAATTTTTACTCTACTAATATCTACGCCAAAACCAACTTTTTATATTTTCACCATTACCAACTCTGTCGCCGCTGCCGTCGCTGGCGCTGCCAAAACCAGAGAGGAATGATGGCATATGGTGCAGTGAATTCTATGAGGAATACAATTGATTATATTCTCCATTCTTCTCTATGGCGACATTATTTTAAATTTTTTTGTTTAATTATTAATTTATTAAAAATAAAAATAAAAAACAAATAAAAAAGAATTATAAAAAACCGGACAAAGTAGAATACAAGAGGGAGAGGGAGCGAGGCCCACAGCGGTAGCCCACAAAAACCCCAGCTGAAACCCATCCATATGGACCCAACAATGCAGCCCAACCCTACCTTGAAAAGGCCCAATATGAACTGAATTATATGTATATTTTTTTCTGAGCGAAATGAACCGAATCTATTATATAATAGGATTAAGCCTTAACCTATGTGGCATATCTAAAATCTCACTATTTCAAAATTTACCATATATAATCTTCATCATTTATTAATTAATTAACTATTACATTCTATATAAAGATTCATTAATCATAATAAATATAATTAATAATAAATGTATATATAATAATATTAACATTACATATAATCTAAATTAATAAATTTTATTATTTATTTTTTATAGATAAAAATTAGATTTACATGTTTGATAAGAAAAAAATTATAATCTATATACAATAAGTTATTTTAATTGAATGTTAGTGATTAGATGTATATTTGTTATTAATTTTATATTTCTCAATAGCGTACATATTATATGTATATGTTGCAATATATATTATATTATATGAATATAATATATATATATATATATATATATAATATTTATATTCTTAATTTTCAATAAAATTAATTTTAAATTACGTTTGAATTGAGACATGCACGTATATGTAAATTATAAACGGGTCCGATCGTTGATTTACATGTTTGCATAATAAGGCACAAATTCTATAAATTGATTACTTTAAAACAAAATCTTATTTTATGTCTATCAAAATAATTAAAATTTTATTTTTATTTTTTATAAAATAAATCCATACATTTTATTTATATAGGGAAGAAAAATATATTTTTCATTTCTGCAAACTTTATTTGTTCCTGTTCGTCCATTACTACAATAATAATAATAATACTAATAATAATAATAATAATAATAATAATAATAATAATAATAATAATAATAATAATAATAATAATAATAATAGATAAATTATGAAATTAGTAATGCATAAATGAAGAATTTAGATAAAGAACAATAGAGGATATGATGTTAAAATATATTAGAAATCTTTAGTCGTGTATCAAATTTATAATAATCTCAATCAAGTGAAGAATTCATATAAATCACTTCATTTCACATTGAGTATTTTTATAAGATTTCACCAAAATAAAACTTATGCAAGAATAAGCCCTTGCTCTCCAAATTAAAAATTTACATTTAATTGGCGGAATGATTGAGACTAATACAATTTGAATTGTTTTGTCAATTTAATTTGACAAAATTTATTTAATTAAATACATGGTCTAATTAATTTAATTTGAAAAAATAAATTGGTTTGATTAAGTAAATTATTTCTTCAATTTAATTTGATTATAAAATAATATATTTTGTATAAAATTTTAAAAATAAAATTTGGATTCAACATAGATTTTTTATGAAAATTTATCAATTAAATTACTAAATAAATTAATACAATTTGAATCTCGTGTCAACTTTCTTAAGCTACACACGAGATGATTTTCAAAACTTAGTTATAGTCTTTCAAACTTCAAACAAGATAATGTTCACGAGTCAATTTTATTCTTTCAATTTTCAGATGGAATGATGCTCGAAACTCAAGATTTGAAGATAATTAATGTTCACGAGTCTATTTTATTCTTTCAAATTTCAAACGAAATGATGCTCGAAACTCAATTATGATATTTCAAGCTCCACATGAAATAATGCACAAAAAATTGTCAAGATTTTTCAAGCTGCATACAAGATGATGTTTAGAAGTTAGTTATGATCTTACAAGCTAAAGATGATAATGATCTTTAAAGCTACACACAAGATAATTCTTGTAACTTAATTGTGGTCATTCAAAGTTCAAATGAGATGATACTCACAAGTTAAATTTATTTTTTTAAACTTCAAACGAGATGATTCTTGGAACCCAATTATAATATTTAGAACTAATAATGCATAAAAGTTTGTCAAGATTTTTTCAAGTTCCATACAAAATGATGTTTACAAGTTAGTTATGATGTTAAAAGCTCCAAATCATACAATCTCACAAGTCAACTTTGATTTTTAAAGCTCCAGATAGTGATGTTAAAAAAACTTGACGCATAAAAGTTTATTTTTTGTATTTTAAGGTCTAGACGAGATAATACTCAAAAGTCTGATGTTCAAACGTTAGTTGTCGTCTTCCGAAATTTAGATTATGATATGATCCTATAAGGTTCAGACGAGATGATGCTCAGATGAAATAAAATTTTCAATATCGATACATTTTTCAAAATATTATTAAATATAAATCTAAGTAAAAAGATTATTTATTATTCTAACAAAAGGTTAACATTTAATTGAGGAATATGATTCAAATTAATATAATTTCAACTATATTATCTTAAATTAAATGAATTTAAAATAATTTATATAATAAGTTAAAATAATTTCTCGTCGAATTTCGATGGGTTGCGCACTAGTGTAAGTATATAGGAATACTTATTTAAATTTTTTCAGTATTAACTTTTTTGATGATAATTTATCAATATTAATTAAGTCCATCATTGCGAAATTTCTTATAACTATTCAAGTGTAATTTACGGGCGGCACATTTTCTCTTGGGAGAGGGATAATTTTATATCTAAGAGAGATTGATATAACTTATTAACTTTATACCATCTTATGAATAGTGAATAAATATAGTATTATCTTTCAAATCAAACAAGATATAAAAAATATGATCATCACTTTGATAAATTTATAGCTTCAAATATGGGTGTGGCCATGTGGGTTCGCTCAAGCGTTGACATGCGATTATTTCAATGGAAAATTTTCATACAGAAAACAAAAAAACATAAACAAGCATAAGTTGAATTAAAAAAATATTAATTCCGCAGCTAAGTTGAATTAAAAAAATATTAATTCCGCAGCTGGCATAAGTTGACTTTCGATGGCAATGCTCATCGTTAGCTTCAATAATTGTGTAGTTATGGTTATATTCTTTTTTAAATTTTCACCATTACCAGCTCTTCCGACTTCATTCCTCCCACCACCGCCGCCGCCGCCACAACCAGAGAGAAATGACGGCATATGGTGCAGTGAATTCGCTGAGGAATACAATTGATTATATTCTCCATTCTTCTCATTTTAGCCTCCTTGAGCCCTCTCCACAAATCATACAACTCGCCTACTATCAGTTGCGGCCGTTGCAAGATATTTTGGAAGGATTGGACAGGACAAGAACAAGCAAGAGCAGGAAGGAGGTGAATGCTGTGGATGGAAGAATCAAAGAGTTGATTTGGGAATTCCAAGACTTATTGGAATCCCTTCTCTACCAACAGATTCTTTCACAGTTTCCTGCAGACCAAGTAGATGATGAAATGAAAAACAGAGTATGGGAATCCCAAAGCTTGATGGAATCACTTCCCTCACAGCCACAGATTCCATTACAAAGCCACACAACTACAAGAAGAAGAAGAAGAAGAAGAAGAAGAAGAAGAAGACTGGTGGTGCAGAAACTCAAAGGAAGAAAATTCTGCACTCCAAGAATAATGAGTGAATCTGAGGCTTCACAATCCACAAGTCTAGAAGATGATGTTGGGGTTGAGAGAATGAGATTCTCCATTGATCTGCAGTTCCTACAACATCATGTGCGTACCTTCATCGAGAGGCTTAAGGATATGGAGGAGAAATACATTTATCAAGTACACAATATGCCTGAGGATGACGAGGTCGAATCTACTAACTCAAGAGCTGGGACCAAGTCAAAGATGATTGGATTATCGGATCAATTCCAACAACTCAAAGGGGATATTATGGCAAGGGGTAGCGTTGACAAATGCACGGCACTTGTTGGGACTGCAGGCGTTGGGAAGACTGCTCTCGCTGAGGCAGCTTTTGAAGATCCTGAAATCGTGAGATGCTTCGAGCATCGTGCGTGGGTCAGGGTAGGAAGAAAATCTCAATTCGATGATGTTTCACGAGAGATTCTAGCTCAAATGTTTGGAATCACACAAGGAGATGACGAATTAGGTGCCTACTTAGAAAGATTGCATGGAAAGAAATGCCTGATTGTGCTCGATGATGTGTGGGAGAGAGAGATATTGGATTCCTTAGACATATCCTTTCTAGACATACATCATAGTTCAATTCAGATTTTGGTTACTACTCGAGACCAAAGCATAACTTTGTCAAGCCCTAAACATGTTTCAATAATATTGGTGCGGTTTTTGAATGAAGAAGAAAGTAAGGAGCTATTATGCGAGAAGGTGTTTGGTGAAAAGGATTGTCCTTTTCAGCTTGACAAAGCCGCTACCAAAATTGCGAAGAACTGTGAAGGTCTTCCTCTCACCATAGTCACAGTGGCTGACATCCTTTCAAAAGCCCATAATACAGACCCCAAATATTGGGACGATGTAGCAGATATGCGAAATTCAGTCTTCACGGATGCATATAATGAGATATCAAAGGTACTTTTCCCAAGTTACGACTACTTACCTCAATATCTCAAAATGCCTTTTTTGTATATGGGAGTCTTCCCTCCAGATTATGACATTCCCCTTTCCAAGCTCATGAATATGTTAGCCACTGAGGGCTGGTTTCATGAGACAAACAAAAAACAATCTTTGGAGAATTCTGTCTGGCGATGTTTGGACGAGCTTTGTAGTCTTAGAAATCTTGCTTTATTCAGCAAAAGGAGCATTTTTAGCACATTGTGGAGGCATACAAGGTTTAAAAGTTTGTGGTGGACTTTTTTTCCCAAGTTTAAAAGTTGCCGGCTTCATTCTTCTTGGCGGCACGTGTGCAGAGGAGAGGCTCGGAAGAACAAGTTTTATCATGTCTTAAAAAAGCTTGTTGATGGCTTAGAAGATGGTGTAAAAGGTCAGCATTGCTTATGTCTTGAAAATAACCTTTTATTTGTCATCAAAGAATTTTGCAACTCCGTGAGATTGAACTGTGCATCATCTACAAGTTCTCTCCTTTTTTTTGGTCCATATCACCAATATCCAATCCCAATAGGTGATGATTTCAAGTTGCTTGGGAAACTAGATGCTCTTAATCTACGTTTGTACACTTTCCCAACAGAAATTCTTACACTAGTCCTACTAAAGTACCTTGCTCTGACTTGCAATGGAGAACTCCCTACAACCATATCCAATCTTTTCAATCTTCGAGTCTTGATTATCCATCCGCATAACAACATTAGAATTTGTAGAGCTCCATCGTATGTACCAATAGAAATATGGGATATGATAGAGTTAGAGCATATTGAGATATTGGGGAAGAGCCTTGTAGCTCCATCTCATTCTGCTTCTTTGGAAAAACTCTCAACACTCGTAGGTGTGAATGCCAGGATTTGTACTATCTTGGATCTCTCCCAAAAAGCTACTCATATAAGGAAACTAGGATTTCAGATCGAGCTAACGCCTTATGATGACCTTAATGACCTTTTACGTTGCTTTTGTTGTATTTCAAGACTTGGAAGTTTGCAGACAGTGAAATGTTATATCATGAATCCCGTGGTTAAGTACGACTATGCATTTCCTAGTACATTATCGTTTCCAGGTGGATTGAAAAAGTTACATTTGAGCGGAATGGGTTTTTCTTGGGAATGCATGTATGTAATTGGCCTTTTGCCATTTCTTGAAGTGCTCAAGTTGCGAGCCTACGCGTTTCGGGGTTCAAAGTGGGAAACGCAAGAGGGAAGTTTTATGAAACTTGCATTTCTTCTAATTGAAGACAGTGATTTGGTGCAATGGAAACCAAGTTCTGGAAGCTTCCATCGACTAGCCTGCCTAAGCATGAAACATTGCTACAAACTTGAAGAGATCCACTGGCCATCTCATTTAATGAGTGGAACGATTGAATTAGTGAACTGCAATCCTGTTGCTTTGACTTGTGCTAAGCAATTACAACTGTACCCAGGGTTTTGCGTTGATGTTGCTGCCACTTTTTCTTTCGACGAGAAACCCATTACTATCAAGTTTACAAGGTTAGTCTTGCAACTGCTGATCAATTCATTTCCTACTCTTAATATATATTTCAAGTTAATTTTGGGAGTTGAAAATGTTTTATAGGATTCGTTAGTTTGGCTGTTGGATGCATTGCTGTGTGAGAAAAGATTCTGTTGGTTAGTGATAGTTGGTTAGTTAGTTATAGACTGTTGTTTTGCTAAATCTTTTTGGTTGTTCTGCTATGTTTTGCTATGAAATATTTGTATTTTTATGTATCAGAATAGGAGATATTCAGTTCAGCTTTGCATATAAATTGAAAGGATTGGGACCACTGGGTTGTGTTATATTTCTGCTGGGAGCCAATATGTTTGTTTTGGATGATGGTTAAGAAACTTAAGTTGCGTTTATTTTGATGGATATGGATAAATTTATCCATAGAACAGGATGGATAACAAAAATTTATACCTTTAAATGTCTATTTTCTTTTACAACATTTGTTTCATTATATATTTATATAATTATTTGACTACTCAAATCTTATGTATGTCAATTTAATTGATCTCTCAATATAAATAAAAAATTATTTCCACATTTATTTTCAAGTACTTAACAAAAATTCAAAACTCTAATTTGTAGCTAATTTCGTCTTTCATTTGGCTTACTTGTAAAATATTATTATTAGGGGTATTCATTGTCAGGGATTTAAACCGAGAAGTTATTTATTTGTTTTGAAACTACAAAGCTTATTTTTCTCAAGTATTCTTTATTAAAAGATTCTATTTCACCAAGATCAGACCAGGAAGATAGGATGAGTTATATTTGCAAAAGTAAATCGGGTTCTTTAAATTTTTCAGGATGAACAAAGAGGACGAGCAGGCGGTAGCCGGAAATTCCTTAAATTATGTGGCATTTACGAAAAGGGTGGGGCAGATGGCACGAGTTGTTTCCCTTTGGATCGTGTTTCTAGTTACATGGCTCACAGTTAGTGTTATCTTCATCACTATAAAAAGAAAATTCACTAGTAACATGAGGCTTGGTAGCTATTATATGTGTAAATTAGTGACAATTGATGATGGGTACACTTTCGAATGTCACTAATTTTTGTGACATGGATATTAGCTACCAAACCTCATGTCACTGATAGAATCTTTTTTTTTTGTAGTGCTTGGTCTATTTCGCCCATTGTACTTGACTATCTTTCTATTTAGTATCATTGTTGGATAAGTTCTCTCAACACTTGTAGATGTGAATGTCAGCATTTGTACTATCTTGGAACTCTGATGACTGTAATGACCTTTCAGTTGCTTTGATTGTGTTTCAACACTTATTGATTTGGAGACACTGAAATGTAGCATTGTGAATCCCATGATTAAGTATGATCATGCTTTTCCTAGTTCATTGAAGTTGCTACGTTGGTTGGGAAAGCTGCATTTGAGTGGCATGGGTTTTTTTTGGGAATACATGGATGTAATTGGCTCGTTGCCATATCTTGAAGTGCTCAAATTGCGAGCCTACGCCTTCCGGGGTCCCAAGTGGGAAGCGCGAGAGGAAAGTTTTTTGAGACTTTTGTTTCTTCCAATTGAAGACAGTGATTTGGTGCAATGGAAACCAAGATCTGGGAGCTTCCTTGAGCTTAGTCACCTAAGCATGAAACATTGCTACAAACTACAAGAGTTCCACTGGTTGTCTCATCGTGAGTCCGGAATGATTGAATTATTAAACTGCAATCCTGTAGCTTTGACTTGTGCTGTGCAATTACAGCCAAATCCAGATACCGTTGTTGATGTTACTGCCACTTCTTCATTTGACGAGAAACCCGTTACCATCAAGTTTACAAGGTTAGTCTTGCAACTGCCGATCAATTCATGTCCTATTCTTAATGCATAATTCAAGTTAATTAGGGGGTTTCAAATTCTAATTACCTTCATAATACACTTCATTTAAATTTTGGTATGCTATAAAATGTTCTTCTATGTGAGGTAAGGTGTTTTATGTTGCTCCCTTTGTTTTCCTTATTATTTAGTCTATAAATGAGAATTTCACAAGATAGTTGCTTGATTTCACACAACACAAGATGGCTGCTTGATTATCATCCTCTTAAATATTTATGTATTCTCACACCCTATATTTATCTACTCCCTCCGTCCACGAAAAAGTGCCCCATTTGGGTGCTGGCACGGGTTTTAAGAAAGCTGAAAAAGGTGGTGTAAAGGTGGTGTAAAAGACTAAAAGGGTAGTGTTAATGTATTGTGGTTACTTTTACTAATCCTGCACTAACTATTTGGCATTATTTTATTAGGTGAAAATTCAGAAAATAAATATATAAATAAAATGGAAATAAATAAATAAATAAGTAAATAAACTGGAAAATTCAGAAAATAAATAAATAAATAAACTTGAAATTCAGAAAATAAATAAATAAATAAACTGAAAATTCAGAAAATAAATATATAAAAAAATGGAAAATAAATAAAATGAAAATTCAGAAAATAAATAAATAAACTGGAAATAAATAAATAAATAAATAAAATGGAAATAAATAAACTAAAAATTTGAAAATAAATAAACTGAAAATTGAGAAAATAAATAAATAAACTGGAAATAAATAAATAAATAAGTAAATAAACTGGAAAATAAATAACTGAAAATTCAAAAATAAATAAATAACTAAACTTGAAATTCAGAAAATAAATAAATAAATAAACTGAAAATTCAGAAAATAAATAAATAAATAAACTGGAAAATAAATAAACTGGAAATAAATAAATAAATAAATAAGTAAATAAACTGGAAAATAAATAAACTGAAAATTCAAAAATAAATAAATAAATAAACTTGAAATTCAGAAAATAAATAAATAAATAAACTGAAAATTCAGAAAATAAATATATAAATAAAATGGAAAATAAATAAACTGGAAATAAATAAATAAATAAATTGAAAATTCAGAAAATAAATAAATAAACTGGAAATAAATAAACTGAAAATTCAAAAATAAATAAATAAATAAACTTGAAATTCAGAAAATAAATAAATAAATAAACTGAAAATTCAGAAAATAAATATTTAAATAAAATGGAAAATAAATAAACTGGAAATAAATAAATAAATAAATAAACTGAAAATTCAGAAAATAAATAAATAAACTGAAAATAAATAAATAAATAAATAAACTGGAAATAAATAAACTAAAAATTCAAAAATAAATAAATAAATAAACTTGAAATTCAGAAAATAAATAAATAAATAAACTGAAAATTAAGAAAATAAATAAATAAACTGAAAATTATGAAAATAAATAAATAAATGGGATTAATTGTGTGGGTTAATTGCATAGATTAAATAAAAGTGTGGATTTATTAATGACATAAGTTGTAAATAAATTGAAAAGTAAAGGGTATGAATGTACAAAAAGGTAAACATGGCACTTTTTCGTGGACAAAAAAAAGGAGTAAGTAGGGCACTTTTTCGTGGACAGAGGGAGTATTAATTTTCAGGTGGGGTATGAAGACTGAGGATATATAACACAGTCGGAAAGGTGAGACATTGGAATTTAAGATGTCTGACTTATTGGATTTTGTTGAGGATTATAAGCTAAGGCTGCGTTTATTTTGATGGATAAATTTATCCATGGAAAAATGATGAATAAAATTATTATGCTAAGTTTGTTCCTTTTAATTTCCATTGTACTAAGGTCCAATAAATAACGGTCGGAGTTGTTGGTTTAGCTATGAAGGTCCAATTTTCAGACTAATCAAATCAATTTATGTCACAATAGGCTTTATTTAAATTTTGATATGTTTTTGTTATATTTTTAAATATTGACTATATATATATATATATATATATAGGGGCGCGCTCCAGTGAGATCCCCTATTTTTCGTGTAACATGAGTACAATAAATAAGACATATAATACTAATGAACAAAACGTATATCTAGTGAACAAGATGTATATACTGATGAAAAATAAAATTTAAAAAATTCGTAATGAATAAGACATATATACTGATGAACATGGCCGTATATACTGATGAACAATGCAGTATATACTGATGAATAACAAAATTTAAAATATTCTGCTCCCTCCAGGATTCGAACCCTGCGAAAAAAAATCACCCTCTAGATACAATATCAGCCATAGGATTGATAAAATAAACGCACCAGATCGTGCCCTAGATCTCACTAAAATTAGGGGGTCTCATTGGAGCGGCCCCCTATATATATATATATATATATATATATATATATATATATATAGGGAAGGGCTAAAATAAGAGCATTTATTAAGATATAAAATACTCCCTCCGTCCCGCTAAAGTTGGCAACATTTGTTTCGGCACGAAGATTAAGAAATTGAGTGTTATATGTTTTAATAGAGTGTGGCCTACAATTGTTGACCAAATTAGTGAGTAATTGTTGACTTAATTAAAGTAATTTTGATATTTTTAGAAAGTGGCCTACAATTGTTGACCAAATTAGTGAGTAATTGTTGACTTAATTAAAGTAAACTTTTGCCATTTTTAGAAAGTGGCCAACTTTAGTGGGACACCCAAAATAGAAATGTTGCCAACTTTAATGGGACGGAGGGAGTAAGAATTATTTTCCGCCCTTAAATCATCAAGATCTACGGTTGATTCGTAATCATGTTGGATGGATTTATGGTCCTGAGTTCGAATCCCAAAGGTAGCAAAAATTTATTTTTCACAATTCATACCTTTATACAGCGAATTCATACGTGTTCTACATAAAATTCATACATTAAAAATTGCTCTTATTTCTTATTTTAAGATGTGCTCTCATGGTAGCCCACCCCTATATATATATATATATATATATCTTCTGTAATAGTCATTGTGTTTGAGATTGTTCATTTATCAATTTTCAGGCAAATGAGAGAGCTGAAGGGATCCCATAGTTTCAATTGTTGTTGTATTACCACATTGTGTTATGAATTTAAGGATTGTGACTTGTATTGGCTTTTGTTGAGGATTATGAAACTTGAGTGCTGAATTGTGTTTGTAAGTTGGATTTGTGTGAAATCAATAGTTTCTTATTCAAGGATTGCAACCCTCCTGTGTGTTATGCATGATTTTCGCTTTGTTAATTATGATATTATATACTTTCTCCGTCCGCGATATCGTTTCCACTTTCATTTATAGAAGTAGGGTCCTCAAACTTCCATTTGCAACAATAGTGGGACCCAAACTCCACTCACTACATATCCACTACTATCCACCATTTTTCTTAAAATCCGCGCCGCCCACAATGTGGAAACGATATCGCGGACGAAGGGAGTATGTGTAATCGGTTGATGCGTTATTAATATGAATTGCTGTGAGAACATTTGTTGAAATGAGATCCCTGTTGAGTATTTACATGAGCTTATTGTCAATAGTCTTTTAATCTTATTCTTGAGAACCCTTGTTGTTGCTGTCTTCTTTCTGTTATTTTTATTTCTTTGAGGAACAGTTCATAAAAATTGATTTTAGTGGAAATAAGTGATGTTCAAATATGGTTGAGTTTTCTGATCTCTTCGGCCTAATCAAAGATGAGATAATACTTTCCATAGTTGGAACTCTTCTTTTGAAGGAAAAAATCATGGCTTATTCCATTCGCTTCATTTGTATTCTTTATGTTTTGTGATGAGATATATCAATGGGAACGCTCACAATGATTCATTAATTCGTGCATTTTTGTTAATTGAGGACTTTAAATTAAGAATAAAGGAAGCTTCCCAAAGCTTAAAGTTCTAAGCATGAAGCATTGCTACAAATTACAAAAAATCGATTGGCCGTATGATCATTCTTGGATCATAGGTATTGGACTATTTGATTTTAATCAATTCAAAGACAAGTTTTCATTTGAACTTACTATCGAATCTTCTGTTTGAGTGAGTGTAACTACATCCTGAATATTTCATTCATCGAGATAATTCATTTTTTTGTCACCGAATTTTGTATAGCGGGATATTTTTTATGGAAAATTTTGAAAGTTGAGGTTTTTTTTAGGAGAAAATGAAAGTTTAGGATATTTTGTGGAAAACGTTAAAAATTCGGGATATAAAACACTATTAACCCTTAATTTATTGACTGGATCTTGATATGTCTAAATTTTTATAGTTAGCTTGTATTAGTTATAAAGGATTACTAATTCAACTCAAAAGGATTGATTACATATTATATCAGATATATATCGTGGATTTCTAATTCAACTCGAAAGAATGTATCAATCTTATAGTATAGCATCGCCTATTCTATTACATTTCCTTTTCATTTTTATCTATTCTATTAAATTACTCATAATCTAACCTCATATATAAATCAATACTAGTATTAATCCTATAAATATAGCCGAAATTTTTTACTCCCTTCGTCACAATCTGTTTACTTATTTTTGGACACGAGAATTTTGGTGAAAATGATAAAAGAATAAAAAGATAAAAAAAAGTTAATAGTGTTTTATGTCCCGAACTTTCAGCAATTTCCATAAAATGTCCCGAACATTCATTTTCTCTTAAAAAACCCCGAACTTTTAGTTTTTTCCACAAACTGTCCTATTATACAAATTAAATTCGATGACGGAAGATGATAAAAAACCACAAACATTCGACGTTTTCCAATAATGATGGTTCCTAATATGGTTTTCCAACAATGACGGTCCCCAAAATATTTCTTTCGACGAGATAATTCATCTTTTTGTCACCGAATTTCGTATATCGATATATTTTATGGAAAAAATTGAAAGTTCAGGACATTTTATGGAAAATACTGAAAGTTAGGGACATAAAACACTATTAACCCTAAAAAAAAAAGTGGCGGAACCAACTTCCTTTCTTAGAAAGTAGACAATTGTTAAATTAACTTTAAAATAAAATACTCGCTTCGTCCGCCAAAAGTTGACCACTTTTACTATATCGGGCGTCCGCAAAGAGTATACCACTTTCCTTTTATAGAAATGGTCCCACCATCCACTTTAATCTTTTATGCTTACAAACACTCTTTATTTACAAAAAAACCACCATAAATTCAATCTCAACCACACATCTCATAAAGTGGTGGGACCCTTTCTCCACTACATCAAAATTATCACCAATTTTATTAAATCCCGTGCCCAGCCAAAGTGGTCCACTTTTGACGGACGGAGAGAGTACGTAATATGGGTAAAATGGGCAATCCACGCATTGTGCGGAAAACTCTTTTTCGTATTAGTATGGACTTTAATCACAAATTCACAAGCTTTCCTCCCACGGTAAAAACAAAACACGTAAAATTAAGAAGTTACTATGACAAGAAGAGTGATGAAAAAAAAATTAAGACGCAGCCAAGACTGAAAAACATACTTATGTGTTCGAAAATTAGTCTTACACAGGAATACAACCGAAAAAAACGCATCACTCTCGGGAAAGAAGAAGTGAAAACAGAAAACAAAGTGGAGAAACGGTGGTCTGGTTCAGAAGGTATGATGATCATAGTAACAAGCATTTAACATACCTAATTAGATGTGGGTTTATGGGCCTCAGAAACGGGACCTACTACGAGATCGAAATCGACCGCAAATTTCCCTTTTTGGCCTCCCTTCTTTGATTTTGCAATCTCCCTGGCAGACTCAATGGCCGAATCGCCAAGACGCTCTACTTCCAGTCTCTGGAGTCGTTTTCCGAGGCTCTGTGGAATTTTGTTGAGGTTCTCACAATTCTTGACAACAAGGTACCTAATAGAGAGTGATCGTCAGCCAATTTTTTTTTGGGTTAATAGTGTTTTATGTCCCGAACTTTCAGCATTTTTTCACAAAATGTACCGAACTTTCATTTTCTCCTAAAAAACTCTGAACTTTCAATTTTTTCCATAAAATGTCCCACTATACAAAATCTGGTGACAAATAGATGAATTAAAGAAATAATTTGGGGACCACTATTGTTGGAAAACCATACTAAGAACTACCATTGTTGGAAAATGGTGAAAGTTCGGGGTTTTTTTATCATCTTTCCGTCATCGAATTTTGTATAGCGGAACATTTTATGAAAAAAAACTGAAAGTTCAAGGTTTTATAGGAGAAAATGAAAGTTCGGGACATTTTGTGGAAAATGCTGAAAGTTCGGGACATAAAACACTATTAATTTTTTTTTTAAAATAATTTAACGGTATTAAAATAAAGAAATTTAAAGGCCGCGCCACAGAGGACTCAAACATAATTTTTTACAGCTTGGCCAACACACACATACATAATTAATAATTTTTTTTTTACTGTGCAAGTGATCAAGTTGATGAGCATAAAGGATGAAATCATACTTGAGACAAGGGAAGGCATCGGGGGCGACCTCCCAGATGAGTAAATCCGCGTTGACAACGAGCAAGAGCTGGAGACTGGGAAAGGTATAGCCAACAGCTTTCCAGGTCACCCCGGAAAATGCATCGTCTTTCAGCTTGAGGACCTCGAGGCCGTTGATCATTGCCAACGTGGACGCGTGGTGCCACCCGAGGAAGGTATTCGACAACGTCAGCCTCTTCAGATTTGGCGGGAAACAGTTTGGTGGGGGCAGACTATGCTGCAGATCCTCCGGTGTTGGCTCATATGGTATACTATTCACCAGCTTCAACTTCTCGAGATGATACAGTTTTTCCAGGAACTTGGCCCCGAAAATATTGGCTAATTTCCCGGAAATCCCCAGCGTCTTGAGGTTCTTAGCCCTTCTGGCGGCGGCCTCTGTGCAAGATTCGGGCGACAGCCTCTCCAGTGTTTGGAGGTTCTGCCCCGCCTCGCCCTCCCACTCGTTGTCGAGCACTATGGCCGCTTTAGTCTTGAAGTGCCTCAGCCGAATCATCCGCCACACATTTGCCTTCATTGTAATGGAACGCATCTTCGTCTCCACTACAAGAGTTTGTAGGTTCCATAGCTGGTAGATTGGTTCCGGAAGAGTTGCGAGGTTATCAATGGAGAGTGTGAGGTACCTCAGATGAATTAGTTTGGTAACCTTTCCAGGAAATTGGTGAAATTTGACGGACTTGGACTCCAGAATCCTCAGCTTAGGGAAGCCATCCGGTATAACTGATATGTATTCTGGTTTCAGCTCGACCGGCTGCTCGTAGAAGCACAGAAGCGAACGCACAAGCGGACCTTCTGGGCCTTGGGAGAGAAAGTTGGAGAGATCGGAATGGAAACAAAGACGATGAAGCTTCTCCACTTCATCAAGCTCAGAGACTCCGGTCCTGGGTTTTTTAATCTCATGAAATAAACTCTCCTTCTTAGAAATGATTATGCAGAAGGCACGAATCATGTCATGAACACGAAATGTTTTAACTTTGCCCATGGGATTTGTTTTGTCCACCTTCACCAAATTCCTCCTAATGAGATCATTCAAATTATCTTGTGCGGTTGCCTCCAAGTTCCTGCCATACTTGGGATGTATAAACCCTTCCGCAATCCATAAACCACACACCACCCTAACCGGAATCTCGTAATCTTCAGGAAACACCCCCAGGTACACAAAACAGCTTCTCAGGTCATCGGGGAGTCTGTCGTAACTCAATTTCACAACGCTGGTTATGCGCTCCGCCTCGTCTTTCTGCAGGGCATCACTCACATTTGTAGACACTTCCTCCCAGCCCTCCATCGCCACACCCCTGCCTAGCTGGTCCAGGAGAATACCTCCTATCACAACTATTGTTAACGGCACTCCATCACACTTGGTGGCTATATTTTTCCCTATGGCGCTCAGTTCTTCGGGGCATTCCTCCAAGCTACCGAACACCTCATACTGCAGCAGCGTCCAGCTTTCCGCCTTAGTCAGGAACCGCAGCTTGTGCGCCTTTCTATAAACACAAGTGGCGACCCCGACGGCCTCCTCTCGACTGGTTATGAGCACCTTGCCCTTCCCATTCTCCAGCGGCAACACTTGTTTGATTCCTTCCCACGCACCCACACTCCATACATCATCTAAGACTAACAAGAATTTCTTCTCCTCCAAACACTCCTTCACCGTGTAAGCCAGCTCGTCATCGTTGAGATCAGACGTTTGTTGGTTGGTGGTGAATTTTTTGAGGATTTGGAGGAATACATCCCTGCTGTTGAACTTTTGAGAGATGTAAACCCAAATGCGAATGGGGAAATTGTAACGAATGCTCTCGTTCTGGTAAATCTCCCATGCCAATGTTGTCTTTCCTTGTCCAGGTATACCGATGATCGGGATCACATCGAGCCGCGCCGTTTCTGTTTCTGGCATGAGATAGCCCTTTATGGTCTCTACCTCATCTTCGAAACCTACCACTCTGTTTTGCCTGATTGGTTTATCCTATGTGAAAGAGACACAAAATTTTAGGATTAGATCCAGTGCCAATGGATTTATCACTCAAGATTAATTGAATATCCACTTTGATTACAGGCTTCCCCTAGAGAAAACTTTCAATTACCCGAAGTTAAATTATTTCAAGTCAAAAACCTAAGTACTTCCCAAATAAATAAAAGGTTTACAACTCAACCATTAAACAACATAAGAGAGAAACTGTCTTTTACAAACACGCAGAACGCTTATGAGAAAACTCAATAAACAATACTAAAAAACCAACAGCCTCATTTGAGTTTTCAACAATATGTATAGATATTGAAATGATACTAATACTATATTGAAATGACACTAACATTAAATGACATATCATATTATCGAAATAACACTGTACACCCGGATGCACAGGAGAATTTGTGTATTAATTTTAAAATTAATAAATACTCTGTATTTATTTATTTTGAAATTAATTTATTTATTAAAATAATTTATTAATTATTCAAAATTATTTTATTAATTTTGAAATTATTCGAAAATAATTTATTTATAATTGGGTCAAAATTAAGAAAATATAAGGAGTGTAATTAATTTTGTCAAGTAAAGCTTTAGATTGCCTATTTTTTCTTAAAATGACAAACAACTCAACTTTAAGTCGGTCTCCTTCCCCCGCGCTGCCTCCACCCTCACCAAAGTTCCCCACCATCTTGTTTCGATCTTGAACATTCTTAAGCAATTTTTTAAAGTCTTTGTGCCTAAAAGCATGTGCGATGAATAACGGGACAGATGGAGTACAATTAGTATTGAAAATGGTGAAAAAGTGTTATAATTAGTACTCTATATACATGTCCACGAAAAAGTGCCCTATTGCCTATTTTCTTTTGTCCACAAAAAAGTGCTTTGTTTATCTTTTTGTACATTCATACCCTTTATTTTTCAACTTATTTACAACTTATGACATTAATAAACTCATCATTTTATTTAAACCATGCAATTAGCACTATCCTTACTCTAACTTTCAAAACAAACTTTATCACATTTCTTAATACCCGTGCCGGCACCCAAATGGGGCACTTTTTTGTGTATAGAGTGAGTATTGAAAATGATGAAAGGTTGAAAAATAAGAATAAATAAAATATTATTAGTATTGGTGTAATGTTCTAAAATGGGTAGAAAGTTATTTGAGGACGTCCCAAAAAAAAATATATGAAGTTATTTGGGAGATCGGGGGAGTATTTAGTAAAAGTAATGAATTAATAAATTTTCTAAAACATATAGTAATAGAATTAAATAGATCAAATTGTTAATTAAAAATTTAAATATAATAAATATTATATTTATATTTTTTATTTTATCAAATAAAAATAAAATCATATTAATTATACGTACAACTCTTTCTGCTAGTTTTATTAAAGTTTGTATATAATCCGCACTATGCTAACATCCTCATGAAAGATTTTGTGCGAATGTAAACATTTGCTACTAAACCACAAAGGATGAACATGAGTAGATTAGGGGAAAGTTTACAATATTAACGACAATTTTCATTCTCTTGTTTTCCAACTCAGAACAAGAATAATTTTGTTAGATCATTTTCCGTAAAAAGTTACCTCTCAACAAGCATATATATAAGAGAATGTTTGGCTAAGCTTATTTTAAAGAGCTTATAAGACGATGTTTCAAGATATTATACGATGTAATGTTTTAAGAGCTTATAACTTATAAGTTGTCAAATTGCTTGGATAATTAAACTTATAATATATAGAGAGAATTTTTTAATTAGAGAGAGAAAATTAAATTAGAATAATATATGATGAAAATAAAAGGTCATAATTGAATTATTTTTGTAAACTTTTTTTTGTCCATAAAAATGAATCTTATTTACCTTTTTGAACCATCACATCATACATTTTCTCTTACATTTAACTACAAATTGTACTTTTATTCCAACTAGCAGAAAGAACGTACGTTGTACGTGTAAATAATGTTATTTTATTTGATAATTTATTATTTTAGAAAATCTATTAATTTATTACTTTTATTAGATATATAATTTATTGAATGAATATATTTATTTATAAGCTTTATCAATAGCTATAGATATATAACATATAGATTTAGTTTAATATCTAATGAATAATATATTCTTATAAATATATAATATACCTTAAAATAAAATATGTAATAGGGGTAAAATAGGCAATCCACATGTTGTGCATAAGGCTCTTTTTATAGGATCAATTCATAAATTCAAAATTAAATAGAATTCTAATGCAATTAAAAATCTACTCTTATCATATTTATAATTTGACGTAAATACGTTTTAGTTTGAATTATTAAAATGTCTATGTTTTAGTTTGGATTATTATAAAGTATTAGATCTGATATATGTAAAATTAAATAGAATTCTAATGCGATAAGAAATCTACTCTTATCAAGTTTGAATTATTAAAATGCCTATGTTTTAGTTTGGATTATTAAAAAGTATTAGATTTATTTTATAAATATATAATATAAAATATATAATAGGGGTAAAATAGGCCATCCACAAGTTGTCCCATAGAATGCTTAGGCTCTTTTTCTATTAGTATATAACTAAAAATATACTTTTATTCTACTTTTTTGTACTAATACTACCTCTACAAAGTGTACCTTTATCCCGCTTATACATACTTTAACAATTTTCTTAAAACCCGAGCCGAACCTCAAATGGGACTCTTTTTCACGGACAGGAGAGAGTAAGTAACAACTAGAAGCTGTTTTAAAGAGCTTATAAGCTCGGCCAAATCTAGAGTTTAAACCTCATCACCCTCCCCAAGTCAAACAAATACAAGCATACATAACTGAAATCGAGGACAAAAAACAAAAGAAATGGCTGAGAAGGCGCGCGTTTACGTACCCTTTTCAATTTAGTCCGTTGATCATCGACGGCGCCGGATCCATCGCGGATCTGCATCATAGACGACATGATCTCGGCTCTCTTCAACATCGGCGACACTTTTTCTTCTCTAATGGACTGCACCTCTCTCAAGAGACTGATACTTTTTGTTGATCTGTAAGAATGCTTCTTGGACTTGGCCTTTGCCTCGATAGCCTTGGACAAGCAAGTATCAATGGTGTCTTCAACCTCGTAGATGACCTCTATTATCTGCTTCTCCATTTCTCTGAATAGAGGCGGCTCCTGCTCCTTCGCCATGGGCGGGTGCTTGAGCAAAGCCTTGAGCATACCAAGCTCCTTGCTCAACTGGTCGAACTCATTTTCTGCTCCGGAGATGAGCTCTTTGTACTCTGTCACCACCCCCTTCAGTTGCTCCAGCAAGAAACTCACTGCAGCCTCCGCCATCTCAATTCTCAAAGGGGAGAGACACACACAGTGGAAAACATATAAACACGCGTGCAGAGTTTTTCAAGACTTCGCGTTGCTTGTACAAACAAGCCTTAGTTATATACTCGGACTGTTTCATTACGAGTTTAAAATTATTTAAGGCCATTATCTTAGGGCGGTTTGCAAAAATAGGCCATTATTTTTCGGACTTGCAAAAATAAACCAATTATTTTAGTTTTTGGTATTTTTAGACCACATTTGAGCTCGATTCAGCATTTATAGGCCATTTTTTGGGGTCAAAATGTGGCCCAAAATAACTTGATTGGCTACATATGTAGCCTAAGAATACCAAAAATTAAAATAATTGGCCTATTTTTGCAAGTTCGAAAAATAGTGACATATTTTTGCAAATCGCCATAAGATAATGACCTTAAATAATTTTGAACTCGTTTCATTACAATTGTTTCATTGTTTTTGGGCACAGAGATTAAGGAATGTGTAATTAGAAGATAAACTGAGTTGGTGGAGAAAGAAAAATATATTGAAATTATTGAGAGACAATAAATAATGGGCCCATTAGTTAATCCGCCTTGTAGTTATTTGCCAAAAAAAGGAATGAGACATTTATTTATGAAAAGTAGGATTGCACTACTTCCGTCCCATGAATCTTGACACGTTTGGTTTCGGCACGGAAATTAAGGAGTTGTAGATTAGTGTTTTAAGTGTATAATTAATAAAGCATAAAAGTGATAAAGTATGAGATAAAATGTAATAAATTGATAAAATATGAGAGAGAAAGTAATAATTATTGCCTTATTTGAAAATGTGTCAATATTCGTGAGACGGTCCAAAAAGGAAAACGTGCCAAGATTCGTGGGACGGAGGTATAAATTTACTATTTTATACCTTGTTTGTTTCTATGTAATAAAAATATCAAGTAGGTGGTATAAATTTCCGGGCAACATATTTTCTCTGGTTGCAGCGGCGGCGGAGGCAGCGAAAGTCGGAATAGTTGGTAATGGTGAAAATTTGGAAAAGAATATATGTTGGTTTTTGGCTGTAGAATTACTCAATTAGAATAAAACCATACCTTCTCAATTATTGAGGCTAATTAACGATTAGCGTTGTAGTCAATTATCAAGGAAAGGGACATTTAATTTGACTTACTAATGTTTGTTAATGCTTGTTTGCTGAAGATATATGCAAATAAGTTATATGTATTCAGATTTAAAGTCTCATTCTTTAATTAGCTATCATACTACTCCCTTCGTCTACGAAAGAACTTCCTAGGGAGGGAGTGGCACACGTCTTAAGAAAAATATTATTGAGTGTATTAAAAGTGAAGATAAAGTTGTTGAGTGTATTGGAAGTGGTGAAAAGTATTATAATTAATATTGAGAGGTGAAAAAGTGAAAATAAGAGTTATTATAAGTGGTGGGGTATAGTCCAAAAATAGGTAGGAAGTTCTTTTGTGTATAACCCAAAAAGAAAATATATGAAGTTCTTTCGTGGACAGAGGGAGTATTTCTTAGCAGTTTCTTATTATAACGTGCATCGTTTTAATTTCGTTCTAGGATTCACACTGAATTTTTATTTCTTATGTTTTTTATCAATTAATCTCACATTTATTATTGGTGACGTTTTGTAATTTTTTAAAACATTTCATGCACGCGATGATGTACTAGTATGTAAGAATCTTGTTAATGGGAAAAAATAAGGCTTAAGAACAGTTAGGTAATAAGGATCCTAAAAAGTTGTATTTTTTTTTTGTTTTCAGATTTTTTTTACTTTTCTTATCTGATAAAAAATATATAAAATATTTTTCCAAAAAGGAAAAATATAAAATTATTTGGGGGACGAAATGGTATAAGTTATTAATTATTATAAGAACTGATTTTCGGAATTAACAAAAACGCAAATATTACATAATAACAACAAAAGAAAAGAGTATAGAGGAAAAAGAAAAAGAGAAAGCGGAAATAGGAAAGAGAGAAAAAATATTTAATTTAAATTTTAAGTAATTATAATTTATTTATTTATTTTAAATATAGTTTTAATTATTTTAACGTCAAACTAAAATTTTTGTTATAATCTTTAAACAAAATCTTTAACTTAAAATTTATATTGAATATTTTTTCATGAATAAAAGAATATAGTACGTATATAAATTTCTTACATGAGCCAAATAATATCTTCAGCAAATAAGTAGTATAAACAAGCATTTATCGGTGAAATGTTCCTTTTCTTGAAATAATAAATATTATTTCCGCAGCTGGCATAATTTGACTTTCGATGACAGTGCTAATCGTTAGGTGACTTAGGTCATAAATAATTGAGCAGGTATGGTTTTGTTCTAATCTTTTCAGCCAATTGAAACTCGTCAACGACCAATTAGGGATACAGATTCAAATCCATTTTTTAATTCTTAGATCTAAATAAAAAATAAAAAAAATAAGAGGATCCGTAGATTTAAATCCGAAACTATACTTTTTTTTCTTCTCTCCGAAATGAATATAGAATGAACTTAAATGAGCTGCATATCCATCTATAAAATGAATATAGATGGATTTGAAGCAAGCATCTTATACGTTGTTTTTCACATTTGAAAAATGATGCATTTTGATCAAGTAAAAGGACTATGCTGTTGTGACGAAGTATTAGAAAATTTAGTAAATGTCATACTAGTAATTAGGGATGTCAGTGGGTGGGTATTACCCAAACCAGAACCATTAAAATGATTCTGGTTCTGGATTTGGAACCACCCGTTAATTATTGGATCCGGACCAGATCTGGACCATTGAGTGATAAACTCAAATGGTCCGAGTAGGTTAATTACTCATGGGCCAAATAAGACCCATGGACCCAATGATACCCAATAACCCATACACCAAGTCCCAAAAATTTTCTCCTCCCCAATCCCACCCCAGCCCCCCCACCCCCCCCCCCCCCCCCCCCCCCCCCCCCCCCCCCCCCGCAAAATTTTTTTAAAAAATTTTTTCCTCCCCAACCCCACCGCCCTCACCCCTACCCACCCCACCCCCCCAATTTTTTTTTAAAATTTTCTCCCCATCCCCTTTTCCAATTTTTTTTTTTAATTTTCTACCCAGCCCCACCCCACCCCCACCGACCGCAACCCCTCCCCCATTTTTTTAAATTATATTTATGTCGTTCGTCTCTATAGCTTTCGATCAACACTCGCACTTTTGTTACATAATTTCAAATATAATAGATCGGATTATTTAATAAACGATAACAAAAAATTACAAAATTATACACGCCCTTTTCATTGTTCAATCAAATTCTTGACCTATAAAGGGGTGGGGAGAAAAATTTTAAAGGGGGGGGGGAGGGGGGTTGGTGGATGGGAGAAAAATTTTAAAAAAAAATTAATTTTTTTTGGGTAGGGGTGGGGGTGGCAGAGGTGGGATTGGGGAGAAAATTATTTAAAAAAAAATTATTAATTAATTTTATTAATATTATTATCTTTATGGTGGGATTTTTTCTCTGCTTATAACATACTTAACTATTTTTATTCACTTCCTCCCATGGTAGGACACTCACTCCACTTACAAAATTAATTATCATTTTTAACATTATTATCTTTACGATGCATGGGACCTTTCTCTCTCTCTCTCTCTCTCTCTCTATATATATATATATATATATATATATATATATATATATAGGGGAGGGCTAGAATAAAAACACTCTTAAATGTATAAAATATAAATGATTTTCAGCCCTTAGATCATTAAGATCTACGGTTGATTCGTAACCTTGTTGAATGAATTCGTGGTCCTGGGTTCGAATCCCAAAGGTAGAAAAAAATTATTTTTCACAATTCGTAACCATGTTTGATGAATTCGTAACCCTGTTGGATAAAATTCGTACATTAAAAAACGTTTATATTTATATTTTAAGAAGTGTTTTTACCGTAGCCCTCCCCTATATATATATATATATATATATATATATATATATATATATAGGGTTAGCTTATATTGAGATTTGAAATATTTTGAGATTTTGAGATAAATGAACATATCAATAAATTCTTTGAACATAACCAATATAACTGATGAACATATGAATCTATTTAATTTATTTAAAAAACACGCCACTTGTAGGGATTGAACCCCAGACCAACGCGCGTTCATAAAAATTAATTGACAAGTTCATCAAAATGTACTTATATGTTCATTTATCTCAAAATCTCAATATATATATAAATCTCAATTGAACCAATTCCTATATATATATATATATATATATATATAGGAAGAGGTTCTAATAAAAACCTCTGTTAAAATGAGAACTAGGAACCTAATCTTGACCTTTTAAATCTTAGATCTAATGGTTAGGATTTAGTCAACAAAAGAAACTGTGCATCTATTATATTTTACTGTGCACTTAAAAAATATGCAATTTATGCAATTGAAACCAACAATGCAAAATACTCAAGCAAATCGAAATTGTGCATCTATGCAATTGAAACTGTGCATCTATGCAATCGAAATTGTGCATATGTAGTTTAATCTCAGCCCTCTATTTTATTTAAATCAATGACTTTAAATTGGTTCATAGTTTTCATCTTAAGAGGGGTTTTTATATTAACCCTACCCTATATATATATATATATATATATATATATATATATATATATATATATATATATATATAGGGAGAGGTTCAAATAAGAACCACTAATAAAATAAGAACAGAGAACCATTTTAAGTCATTCGATCATCAAGATCTACGGTGGATGCATCATCTTGGTGGATGGATGCAGGTGCTGGGTTCGAATCCTGAAGGGAGCAAAAAAATTATTTTTTTCAGATGCATTAAATTTAATAGCGGATGCATTAATTTGTATAGCAGATGCAGTAATTTTATTGGTTCTTATGTTCTCACGATAATTGTGGTTCTCACTATAACCGCACCATATATATATATATATGGTTAGTATCTATAGAAAAATCCCTTAAGATAAAGAATAGAGAAGTAATCAGTACCGTTCAATTGCTTCAATCCAACGGTCAAAATTAAATGGTAGATATATTCTATACTGCATCGAAAATTAGCTGAACAATTTTTAATGAATTAAAAAGGGTACTACGGTCAACTAAAAAGAAAATTATTTTCATATTTTCTTTCAAGTACTTAACAAAAATTCAAAACTGATTTCAAGTTAATTTCGTCTTTCATTAAGCTTAACTTGTAAAATAATATTATTAGGGATCTTCATTGTCACACAGTTTTAAATTAACAAGTTGTTTAGTCCTTATAAAATTTTAAAGCTATTTTCTTGAAGTATTCATTATTAAATGATTTTATTTCACCAAAAGAAAATCAGGTTAGTAGCAAGCCCGACTCGGTATGTAAAAATTGTATATGCTTGGCCATTATTATATTATATAGAGCTGATAATTTTGGATACGATATGAAAACATTATTCAAAATCGTACGAAATTAAAAGGTGAGACACCATTTCCCTCTGTTTCTAACTTCTGTTGTTTTCTTGTTCACAATTAAACTCAAACCTTATTCACAATTAAACTCAAACCTTTAGCTACAATAAGTGCATGTGTTGACCTAGTGGTAGAATAATTAATGTCATGGCCGAATATATTGAATTCGAATTAATTGTGCTGCAACCTTTAAATTTTTTTTATTTAATATTATTAATCTATAAAAGAGTACAAAAGATAAATACAAAACAAAAAAATTTGCCAAATCGCACAAAGCAAAGTTCGAAAAATAAATGAGAGAGTGAGGCCCAACATCGTCAGCCCATTGAAACTCTAGCTCTCAAGCGAATCCCTAAAGAAACCCATCCACATAGGCCCAATCCGACCAATAAGAAGGCCCAAAACCCGGCAAGTCCCAATCTAAAAATTTACAAGTCATTCTAAATATATATTTAAATATTCATTATATAGTTTAAAATTAGTACTCCCTCCGTCCACGAAATATTGTCCTAAGAAAGAAAGACACGAGTTTTTTAAAATTTATGTTATGTTATTTATTGAGTAAAGAAAGGAGCCCACAAATTATTACTAAAAAAAATTAGGACATTTTTTTGTGAAATGACCAAAATAGCACATTAAGACAACATTTCATGGACGGGAGAAATATTATCGTATTTTAAGATATAGTGCACACACATACATATTACTCCCTCCGTCCCGCTAAAGTTGGCAACATTCGTTTCGGCACGGAGATTAAGAAATTGAGTATTATATGTTTTAATAAAGTGTGACCTACAATTGTTGACCAAATTAGTGAGTAATTGTTGACTTAATTAAAGTAATTTTGACATTTTTAGAGAGTGGCCTACAATTGTTGACCAAATTAGTGAGTAATTGTTGACTTAATTAAAGTAAACTTTTGCCATTTTTAAAAAGTGACCAACTTTAGTGGGACACCCAAAATAGAAATGTTGCCAACTTTAATGGGACGGAGGGAGTATAATCCTATCACAAATGAGGTGATGCCGGTGGAACTCCTGCATTATCAGCATGTTGCACACCTTGCTATCCTTGTACGCCTTCGCCCCGTCGAAGTCCCCACCGTCTATCATGGACGACGTGTTGAGCCCGCCTTGGAGGCCTCTCAGATCTCCAAGGTTTGCCTTCGGAGGCACGTTCCCGGCCAACGATTAAGAGCCGCCTCGATGGATAGTCCGAATTCACCAAGTGGCCGAGATGGTTGGTGCCCACGCTCAGCTCGAACCCTTCGGCTGTGAACGAAGGCTCTCTTGCGGTCGGCTGGTACACGGCCGCGTTGCACACGAGCACATCCAGAGGCTGCCCTGTACGCTTGAAGTTGTCGACGAACTGCCTCACGCTGTCGAGTGACGCCAGGTCCAAGTGCACGATGGTGTAGTTCTCCTTGGCCATCCCCGCCGATTGAGGAAGTCACGGCACGCCATGATCACGTGCCATTTGCCGGCCTTCTTATTGGTCGAGGCTCCGGTCACCACCACCGGAGAGTCTTCTTCCCTTGTGGCGTGGCCGGCTGTCTGCGCTCTAATCCTCCACCCCAACTCTCTCTGCACAAATTCAACTCGATTCTTGATTGAAACAACATTCATATTTTTTTGAGAAAAGCTCTTGATTTTTTCACCTTCGTTTTCAGTGAAGAATCAGCTTTGATTTGGTTGGAAAATGTTACTCCAAAGAGGCATGAGTCCTTGGAAGAGGCGCCGGATTTTCCCTGCACAAAATGATTGTTTTATTGTACAATGTAGTATGAAATACATGATGTTGAAAAATGAAGAAAGAAAAGAAAACCTCTTTGTGAATGGAAAATGCACAAGGAAGAAGAGTAGCAGCCTGCAAAGCCATTGACAAAATCTTGGAAAAATATCTTAATTACTCCCTCCGTCCCGCGAGTCTTGACACGTTTGGGTTCGGCACGGGAATTAAGGAGTTGTAGATTAGTGTTTTTAGTGTGTAATTAATAAAGTATAAAATTGATAAAGTAGGAGAGAGAAGGTAATAAAAGTGATAAAGTAGGAGAGAGAATATAATAAAGGTAATAAAGTAGGAGAGAGAAGGTAATAATTATTGCAAAAAAAGGAAACGTGTCAAGATTCGTGGGACGGCCCAAAAAGGAAAACGTATCAAGATTCGTGGGACGGAGGGAGTAGATTTTTACAGTCAAGGATATTTTTCGAGGTACAACGTGACCCAATTTATATGCTAAGAAAATGGAAAGTTATGACAAGAAGAAATGCATTGTACTTGTGGGAACTGACTGCTCTTGCTGAGGCAGTTTTGTCATGAGCCGTTTTGAGCATCGCGTGTGGGTCAGAGTAGGTAGAAAATCTCAATTCGATTATGTTTCACGAGCCATTCTAGCTGAAATGTTTGGCATCACGCAAGGAGATGACAAATTAGGTGCCTAATTGAGTGAAAATTGAATTTGTGGCAAAATTACTACAACATTAAAGTTCATATACATTTTAACTTCTTTTAAAGTTTATGTGCAAAACTAAACTACCCTGAAAGTTGGTGTATTTAGAGGTTCATAACCCTAAATTTTATTATGGTGTTTTTTATTTATTTTTGAAGCACATTATAATAATAATAATATAGTATTAAGATTGGGTACTCAACTATACATGTTTGGTTGATTTGATAACTTTCTTAAAACAACTTGTAAGTTGATTGACGAAATAAGCTCCTAAACAATATTTAAGTTTATTAAAAAAAAAGTTTTTCAAATTCAACTTATTTTTTTTCATAATCTTATTTACAAAGTACAATATTATTTATTTATTTATTTATTTATTTCTATCATATCATCATATTTTTGTCTTCTTTTTTTAACATATAAACTCAATTATTTAAATAATTTGACAAATTATAAACTTTTGAAACATCTTATGAATTGTTGGAGTTTATAAGCTTTGTAAAATAAATTTAGCATTTGAAAATCATAACATAAAAAAAGCTCAATTCACTTTATCAAAATATACGGTGAATATATTAATTATATAAAAGAACTTCTACTAAACTTCATCAATTCATAATCTAAATAAAAGATTCAATCTTCATGCATACATTAGCTCATCTATCATACCCACATTGATATTCTATTAAATTTAATCATCGAAAAATCTATGAAGTATGATTTTAATTTTTTATTCTAAAATTTTGGGCTAATGGACTCGTCAACAACCAATTATGGGTCCAAATTCAAATCCATAACATTTTTATTCTTAGGTCCAGATCTATATGGTAAAAAAAGATCTACATCCATAAAATTTGCGGGTTCATGGATCTAAATTCGGATCTATATTTTTTTGGATAAGATTCAACTACTCCCTTGACGTATGCTTTTAAAAATCAAATATAATCTTGAAATAATTTTATGTCTCAAAATCAAGCAATTAATCTTATTGACTAGCGGGACAGAGAAATATAAACTAACTAACGTAATAGTATACTAACACTTTGAATTATACTTCCAGTATATATAATTTCATTGAGAATGCTTAATGTGTAGAGAATTGAGAATGCGTGAAAACACACACGAATAGTTCAATAATTTCTACAAATAAATCACTGTAACGCATGAATAGACATTCTCACTTGAGTTTGAATTTTGAAGGGAGCGAAATTTTTACCATATTAATACAACTATTCGTCAGTTATATCGATTTATCCATATATTTTATTGATTTATTCAATGTTCTCATTTATCATGAAAAAATGTCGATACATGTCAGTGGTACTTGCTGAGTGTAGCACTAGATGTAATTAAGAATATTATTTTTAATGGTAAATAAGGATATACTATAATTTTTATGAACGAATTAAAATAATAATAAAAATATAATTTTTGTGGACACAAGAAGTAGCATTCATAAACTTGAAATTTTCATATATAGTCAGTTGAAAATGTTCCATTGGATTCGTATGTTTGGTTGTTGGATGCATTGCTGTGTGAGAAAAAGATTCCGTTAATTAGTGATAGTTGGAAATGGTTTTGAGCTATGAGTTAACTATGAGTGTGACATTATAAAATATTTCTATTTTTCTGAATCAACATAAATTGAAAGGATTTTTCTTTTTTCTTTTTTTTTTTGAGGAGGAAACCACCGAATCATATTATACCAAATGACGATGAACAATATCTGTAAGCCAGGGAGAAAATTCCTACTTCCAGATCATTATACCATCTATACTATCAGATCATGCAGCAAAATCCATTAAGTAGGTTCAACTTTGTATATAAATGGAAAGGATTTTGTTCTGTTTTATTTTTGCTAGAAGCCAATTGATATGAGTTTCTTTTGGATGATACACATTTATACATATTACTCTCTCTTTCTCTCTCCATGAAAAAAATCCTATTCTTTTTTTTTTTGAAACATCCACAAAAAAATTCTTATCTATTTTTGGACCACAAATACTCATGTGCAACCGGTTGCACCGTGCAATCGATTTTCAGAATGATACTATTTCATTCGGAAAATGACACTTGAACATTTCCGAATGACACTACTTCAACATACAAAGTAGTATCATTCAGAAACCAGTTGCACGGTGCAATCGGTTGCACATGAGAGTGTCTCTTTTTGGACTATACCCCACCACTTATAGTTACTTTTTACTTTTTCACTACTCTCAATATTAACTATAACACATTTTCATCATTTTCAATACATACAACAACTTTTTCTTCACTCGTAATATACTAAACATCTTTTTTCTTAAAACTCGTGTCACTGTCTGGTGCGCGGCTCGAGCCCGACACAAGCGAGCCCTGTTGCAGATGTTTATTAGACATCGCATCATCAAAAAAGAAAAGAAGGTGTTATTAAACATGGCGTTGTAATTGTATAGATTAAGCACAGTAGCTTGTACCATTTGAACTGCTATTGGCCAACTAATTAATTAATTCTTGATCATTTAAATATTGAAAAGCACCAATTTAAATCTTCGAGAATTAAAAAATATTATTTCCGCAGCCTGCACGATGCTAATCGTTAATTAGCTTTAATAGTTAATACTAATAGGTATTGTTTTATTCTAATATCTACGCCAAAACTAACTTTTTAAATTTTCACCATTACCAACTCTGCCGCCGCTGCCGTCGCCGGCGCCGGCGTCGCCAAAACCAGAGAGGAATGACGGCATATTGTGCAGTGAATTCTCTGAGGAATAGAATTGATTATATTCTCCATTCTTCTCATTTTATCCTCGTTGATCCCTCTCCATATATCTTAGAACTCGCCTACAAGGAGTTGAATCCATTGCAAGAAATTCTTGAAAAATTGGACAGAACAAGAACAAGCAAGAGCAGGAAGAAGGTGAACGCTTTGGATGTAAGAATCAAAGATTTGATTTGGGAATTCGAGGATTTATTGGAATCCCTTCTCTACCAACAGATTCTTTCATATGCAGACCAAGTAGATGAAGAAATGAAAGAGAGAGTATGGGAATCCCAAAGCTTAATGGAATCACTCCCCTCACAGCCACCGCCGCAGCCGCAGATTCCATTTGAAAGCTCTCCTTCACACCAGACTACCACAACATCAAGAAGAAGAAGACTACTGCACGCTTTGAAACCTAAAAGACTGCTACACTATTTCAAACCCAAAGGAAGAGAATTCAACGCACCAAGCCTAGAAGATGAAGATGAAGATGAAGTTGGAGGTGAGGGAATCAGAATCTCCATTGATCTTCAGTGCCTAGAAGATGATGCTCGTTCCTTCACGGAGAGGCTCAAGGAAATGGAGGAGGAATACATTCATGAAGTAGACAATATGCCTCAAGACGACGACAAGGACCAATCTATTTCCTCAAGAACTAGGACCAAATCCAAGATGATTGGATTATCGGATCAATTCCAAGAACTCAAAGAGGATATCATCAAGAGTGTCTATTTCCAACTCATCACACTTGTTGGAACTGCAGGCGTTGGGAAGACTGCTCTTGCTCAGGCAGTTTTTGAAGATCCTGAAGTCATGAGCCATTTTAAGCATCGCGCATGGGTTACGGTAGGCAGAAAATCTCGATTTGATGAAGTCTCACGGGCCATTCTAGCTCAAATGTTTGGAATCACACAAGGAGATGGCGAATTAGGTGCCTACTTAGAAAGATTGGTGCGAAAGAAATGCCTCATTGTGCTCGATGATGTGTGGGAGAAACAGATAACGGATTCCTTGATGAATTCCTTACCTGACATCTGGAAAGCATATATTCATATCTTGGTCACTACTCGAGACACAAACGCAACTTCCCGAAGCTGTGGTAGTATTATGATGGTGCGTTTTTTGAAGGAAGAAGAAAGTAAAGAGCTACTATGCGATAAGGTGTTTGGTGAAAATGGTTGCCCTTTTCAACTTGACAAAGCCGTTACCAAAATTGCCAAGAACTGTGAAGGTCTTCCTCTTATGATAGTCACAGTGGCTGACATCCTGTCAAAATCTCAGATTACAGACACCAGGTACTGGGAAGATGTAGCAGAAATGCGAAATTCAGTCTTTACAGATGCATATAATGAAATATCAAAGGTACTTTTTCCAAGTTACGACTACTTACCTCAATATCTTAAAATGCCTTTTCTATATATGGGAGTCTTCCCTCCAGATTATGACATCCCCTTTTCCAAACTCACGAATATGTTGACTACTGAGGGCTGGTTTCATAACACAAAGAAAGAACAATCTTTGAAGGATTCTGTATGGCATTGTTTGATGGAGATTTGTGAGAATAGAAATCTTGTTCTATTTAGTAAGAGGATCAGTTATAAGACCTGGTGGACGTATAAAACTTGTCGCCTTCATTCGTCATGGCGGCACGTGTGTAGAGGAGAGGCTCGAAAGAACAATTTTTATAATGTCTTAAAAAAGCTTGTTGAAGGCTTAGAAGATGGTATAAAAGGTCAGCATTGCTTGTGTCTTGAAAATAACCTTTTATTTAGCATCAATGAATTTTGCAACTCCATGAGATTGAACTGTGCATCTTCCACACGTTCTCTTCTTTTTTATGGTCCATACCATCAATATCCAATACCTTTAGGTGATGATTTCAAGTTGCTTGGGAAACTAGATGCTCTTAACCTACGTTTGTTCACTTTCCCAACAGAAATTCTTACACTGATCCTACTGAAGTACCTTGCTCTAACTTGCAACGGAGAGCTCCCAACAACCATATCCAAACTTTTCAACCTTCGAATCTTGATTATCCATCAGCATAACAACATTAGAATTTGTGGAGCTCCATCATATGTGCCAATACAAATATGGGATATGAAAGAGTTAGAGCATATTGAGATATTGGGGAAGAGCCTTGTAGCTCCATATCATTTTGTTTCTTTGAAAAAACTCTCAACACTTGTAGGTGTGAATGCAAGCATTTGTACTATCTTGGAGCTCTATCGAAAAGTTCCTTGTATAAGGAAATTAGGAGTTCAAATCGAGCTAACACCTTATGATGATCATAATGACCTTATGAGTTGCTTTGGTTGTGTTTCAACACTTGAATGTTTGGAGACACTGAAATGTAGTTTTATAAATCCTGTGGTTAAGAACGATCACGCGTTTCCTAGTTCATTGATGATTTTTCCTAGTGGATTGAAAAAGTTGCATTTGAGTGGCATGAGTTTTCCTTGGGAATACATGGATGTAATTGGCTCTTTGCCATCTCTTGAAGTGCTTAAATTGCGAGCCTATGCCTTTCGGGGTTCAAAGTGGGAAACACAGGAGAAAAGTTTTCTGAAACTTGAGTTTCTTTTTATTGAAGACAGTGATTTGGTGCAATGGAAACCAAGATCTGGAAGCTTCCCTAGTCTTATATACCTAAGAATGGAACATTGCTACAAACTAGAAGAGTTCCAGTGGTTGTCTAAGCTTGAGTTCGGAGAGATTGAGTTGGTGAACTGTAATCCTGTAGCTTTGACTTGTGCCAAGCAATTACAACTGTATGAATATACTGCCCTTGAAGTTACTGCCACTTCTTCGTTCGACGAGAAACCCATTACTATCAAGTTTCGAAGGTTAGTATTGCAACTGCTAATCAATTCATGTCCTAGACTCAATACATATTTCAAGTTCATTAGGGGATTTCAAATTCTGATTTCGCTGAAAATATGCTTATTTTAACCTTGGATGCTACAAAATATTATTTTCTTGTCATAGCATTTTACGTTGCTCCCTTTGTTTTACTTACTAGTCAGTTTATAAATGAGAATTTCACAAGTAAATAAAATGAGGGAGGTGTTGCTCCAATGTGTGTGGGTTGCTACAATTTCAACACACTAACACAACATGACTGCTTAATTATCCTCTGAATATTTATGTTAATATCTATTAACTTTCAGGTATGGGTCTGGCCGGTGAAAACAAATGAATACGAGTATATCCTTCGTGGAATAAGCGGGCGACTGTCAGGTATATGTATGCACATTCATGTTCTTTATATATGCATTACAAAAATGGCAACTTTCTCTGTTAAAAGCATTGATCACATATCAAAAGTTTAGTGCATATGAACATGAAATTCTTGATTAACCGATTTTACTATTCCAAAGTAAATTTCCTTTTGTGTGTAAGTTTATTGTGGGTTGCTACACCTTTTGTGTCATCAATAGGTTTGAAATAACTATGTCAACTTGAAATTTCCATACGATCGAGGGTGTTTGGCTAAGCTTATTTTAAAGAGCTTATAAGCTCTTGGAGCTTATAAGATGTTTCAAGAGCTTATAAGATGTCATTTTTAAGAGCTTATAAGTTGTCAAAGTATTTGGATAATTGAGCTTATAAGTTAGAGAGAGAATTTTTTTGCTAGAGAGATAAAATATTTTTTTAGACAGAGAAAATAAAAAAAAATGAACTTAAATGATATATGATGAAAATAATAAATTATAGTTGAAAAATATTTGTAAAAAGATTGTTGCATATGAGATTATAAAAAAATAAGTTGGGGTGGAGGAACTTATTTTTAGGGGAGCTTATAAGCTCTTGACAAACACTTTGAAAGAGCTCATAAGCTCTTAAACAGCTTATAAGCTGTTTTGATGAGCTTATAAGCTCAGCCAAACACCCTCGAGATCATATATAGTCGAGTTGAAAATATGTTATCAAACTCTGCATCATTGTAAATGATGTGTGGAGTGAAAAGTAACTTCATGGTGTATGGTATTTTTCTATTTTGTTGCAGCTGCTGCAGGCTTTGGACAGAAGAGGGGCTCAAAGTTTATATAGGTGACAAAATTTGAAACCTTAGTTTAATTGGTTTGATTGTGTTGTTGTGCTAAACATTGAGGATAATCTTTTTGAGATTTGAGTAATGAAATTTGAAGTTTTTATGTTCTGTTGGGAAAGAGTGGAAGTGGTAAGTTGAGTAAACAGTTTTCAAATGAGGCTGGTAATTAATCCTCTTGTTATGTGATTTTTTTTTTTCATCACTATTGTCGAGTTTGGATATATCTTCATCAAATAAGCATAAACAAGCATTAGTAATAAATGATGGCAAGTATCTACGATGCCTCGATAACCAGGGGGCTTAGCCCACTGGCCACCAGGTCCTCACTTAAGTGAAGTGACCCGGGTTCGATCCCTCTTGGGAGCGAATTGGAGATGGGAGATATAAGGTGGATTTGGTGAATGGAGAGATAAGGTGGTTCTTGGAGTGGATGAAGAACTAACTACTAACATCTAACATGACTTTGCCCGATCAAAAAAAAAAAAAAAAAATCTACGATGCCTCGATGATTAGGATTTTGGCTGGGTGTGAGCTGATGGCTCGATGATGAATCAATGTCTTTTTTGGTAAATATTTAGGGGTGAGCATTCGGTTATTTGGTCACCGAACTAAATCGAACAGTAGAAAAGGTGGTCTTGGGTACACCCGAGTGTACCGTACAATTGAATTGCGCCTTTACTTAGACTTTGACCCGTACCATTTGAACTCATATTCTAACCCAAACCATATAAATAACACAATTTTGGGTACGGGTCAATCCGGTTGTACGGTACCTGGGTGTACCCAAGATTTTGTGATAGTTAAAAACCTAATTAAAATTGAATTGTATAATTAATAATCAAATCCAAACCGAACATGCCTAAAACCAAACAAAACCGGACCGAAATATTTTCTAAACCAAATAACCGAAATAAATACACAATGTATTTTCTAAATTTTAAATAACTATTTAACGTTCACTATTCAATATTCGAAACCCGCAAAAAATAATAATCCAAAATTCAAAAACATCTTAAGAGTATAAATTAAGAATAATTATTGACTCTTTTATTGAATAGCAATAATAATTATTTTAAATTTTAAATATAAATGATTAAATTAATTATTATTTCGGTTTAGTTTCCGATTAACCTAATATTTTATGTTAAAAACCATAATCGAATTGAAAAATTGAAAAATTCAAAATAGGTGGGCTATTGAAATATTTTGGTTAGATTTGTTTCGGCTTTTCGGATTTAAATAGGTGGGTAATTGCATTATAAAATACATGAGTTTTCACTTTGTTTTGATTTTGAACGCGAACTTAAAATTTTGCTATCAAATATACAAATTTTCTTCTTCTTCTTCTTCTGCTTTTTTTTTTTTTTTTTTTTGATTTTGCACATGATGTACATTTTCTATAAATAATTCGTTAATATATTTTTGTATTTTTATAGTGGAAGTTACCTAATATCCAACTATATTCTTTAGAAAAATAAAAGAGAGAGGGAGAGAGAGAGAAGAGGCCCTGAGCGACAGCCCATGAAAACCCCAGCCTATGAGAATCCTATGAAGAAGCCCATCCACGTGGGCCCAGCAACTCAGCCCAACCCCACCAATAAGAAGGCCCAACACCGGCCAGTTACAATTTAATTCTGTGTTGATTTGATTTTGGCAATTTAACTTTGAATATTCATTATTTAGTTAAAAAATGTGATATTTTATTAGTTGGAAATGATTTGAGTCAACTATGAGTGGGGCATATGAAATATTGTATTTTTCTGTATCAATATAGGAGTTGTTAGGTTCAATTTTGTATATAAATTGAAAGGATTTTGTTTTGTTTTGTTTTGTTTCTGTTAGAAGTCAATTAATATGTGTTTCTTTTGGATGATACACATATATATACATACTATAATCCTGTAAATAAATGAAATTAAATTAAAAAATTTCAAATAACAGGTATTACGATGAGTTTGAAACAAAAACATGAGCTAAAAACACTAACTTTTTTTAATCGAAGTAAATTAAATAGATAATCGTTTTTTTAAAAATCCATATCTATTGATACGAGCAAGTAATTAATTACCCCCTCCGTCTCGCTCTAAATGTCTCCTTTCTTTTGGGCACGAAAATTAAGAAATATGTGTAAAGCAGATAAAGTGGGTATAAAGTAGATTAAGTGAGTTGGTAGAATTTGTTTAAATATTAAGCATAGAGAGAGTGTCTTGCCAAAAAAGAAAATGAGATATTTAGAGTGGGACAATCCAAAATAAAAAATACTAAGATATTTGGTCTTCAAAAAAAAAATGAGACATTTGAAATGAGACAGCGGAAATACTAATTTTGTGCTACGGTTAAAATTCAAGTTTAACAAAATTAAATAAGATTTCACTTGATTTTGTAAAGTACTGGAGTACTAATTAACAGGCCGGCCCTGGGCATAGGCGAGGGGTGCAACCGCCTAGGGCCCAGGGCAAAATGGGGCCCCGATTTTTTATTTTTATTTTTATTGCTATATAGAAATAAGATTTTTTTAGTCACACATTGGGCCCCAATCAGTAAAAAAATACATATAAGTTCAAAGGCTCCAATCTTATTTCATTTAAAAAAAACGGTTCATAAGCACACAATCATTTTTTTCCCATTTCGCCTAGGGCCCCTGAAATCTTCGGAACGGGCCTGCTAATTAATAACATGCACGTTGATAGGCCCAAGACTTTGAGGGGTGAACGCGTTGGATGATTAAGAATACGGCAAGAAGTAGAGACGATACGAATTTGGGATCAATGACAAATTTAGTTGATTGGCGAATTAAGTGTTGAAATTTTTTGCTATTTCTTTGGAAAATTAACAACAAGAATAAAACTTAAATTGGAAGAAGAAAAAAAAGTAGAAGTAGAAATTTGGATGTAGAGTAAAAGATGAATAACAGTAAGATATTTATAAGAGAAATTACATAAAAAAAATGTCATTCCAAAGGCTAATTCATTTTTATTTTAAATTTCGGTTAGACAAAAATCACAAAATTAAATTATTATTTTAAATTGGTGCGTGCAATACACACGCCTTATACCCGACTTACCCATTCGAGCCCTATATCAAGCTTGTCGACTTGGTAATAGGGAGGGGCTCGCTGGTGCGCGGCTCGAGCCCCTCCCTATTACTGAAATTAAATTATTATTTTAGAGATTGCATTATCAAAAAAAGGAAAGAAGGTGTTATTGAACATGGCGTTGTAGATTAAGCAGAGTAGCTTGTACCATTTGAACTACTATTGGCCAACTAATTAATTCTTGACAATTTAAATATTGAAAAGCACCAATTTAAATCTTGACAGGCTGTAGTGAGAATTAAAAAATATTATTTCCGCAGCCTGCACGATGCTAATCGTTAATTAGCTATAATAATTAATTAACACTAATAGGTATTGTTTTATTCTAATATCTACACCTAAACCAACTTTTTAAATTTTCACCATTACCAACTCTGCCGCCGCTGCCGTCGCCGGCGCCGGCGCCGCCAAAACCAGAGAGGAATGACGGCATATGGTGCAGTGAATTCTCTGAGGAATACAATTGATTATATTCTCCACTCTTCTCATTTTAGCCTCCTTGAGCCCTCTCCACAAATCATACAACTCGCCTACCAGGAGTTGAATCCATTGCAAGAAATTCTAGAAAAATTGGAAAGCACAAGAACAAGCAAGAGCAGGAAGAAGGTGAATGGTTTGGATGGAAGAATCAAAGACTTGATATGGGAATTCCAAGACTTACTGGAAACTCTTCTCTACCAACAGATTCTTTCACAATTTCATGCAGACCATGTGTATGAAGAAATGAAAGACAGAGTATTGGAATTCCAAAGCTCATTGAAATCCCTTCCCTCACAGCCAGAGTTTCCATTACAAAGCCGCACAACTTCAAGAAGAAGAAGAAGACTGGTGGTGCAGAAACACAAAGGAAGAAAATTCTGCACTCCAAGAATAATGAGTGAATCTGAGGCTTCACAATCCAGAAGTCTAGAAGATGATGTTGGGGTTGAGAGAATCGGATTCTCCATTGATCTACAATCCCTACAACATCATGTTCCTTCCTTCATCAAGAGCCTCAAAGATATGGAGGAGGAATACATTTATGAAGTAGACAATATGCCTGAAGCCGAGGACGACGAGGAGGATGAATCTATTTCCAAAACAAGTGGGCCCAAGTCCAAGCTGATTGGATTATCGGATCAATTCCAACAACTCAAAGGGAATGTTATGAAAAGTTATTACATGAGGCTTGTATACTTTGCAATTCTTGGAACTGCAGGCGTAGGGAAGACTGCTCTTGCTGAGGCAGTTTTTGAAGATCCTGAAATCATGAGCTGTTTTGAGCATCGCGCGTGGGTCAGGGTAGGCAGAAAATCTCAATTCGATGAAGTCTCACGGGGCATTCTAGCTCAAATGTTTGGAATAACACAAGGAGTTCAGGAATTAGGTGCTTACTTTGAACAAATATCGGAGGGAAAGAAATGCCTCATTGTGCTTGATGATGTGTGGGAGACAGAGATAGTGGAAGCCTTGACAAGTTCCTTAGATGGCATATCTGATAATCCAGATAAGGGATCCATTCATATATTGGTTACTACTCGAGACCAAACCCCAACTTCATCAATGTGCTATCCTAGTAGTTTAATATTGGTGCGGTTTTTGAAGGAAGAAGAAAGTAAGGAGCTACTATGCGAGAAGGTGTTTGGTGAAAAGGATTGCCCTTTTCAACTTGACAAAGCCGCTACCAAAATTGCCAAGAATTGTGAAGGTCTTCCTCTCACGATAGTCACAGTGGCTGACATCTTATCAAAAGCCGAGAATACAGACCCCAGTTACTGGGATGATGTAGCAGAAATGCGAAATTCAGTCTTCACGGATGCATATAATGAGATATCAAAGGTACTTTTTCCAAGTTACGACTACTTGCCTCAATATCTTAAAATGTCTTTTCTGTATATGGCAGTCTTCCCTCCAGATTATGACATCCCCAAATCCAAGATCATTAATATGTTGGCTACTGAGGATTGGTTTCATAACACACGAAAAAAACAATCTTTGGAGGATTCTGTATGGAAATGTTTGAATGAGCTTTGTTCGGCTAGGAATCTTGTTTTATTCAGTGGAAGGAGCATTTATGGGAACCGGTGGACTGCTGATTATAGCAACTATAAAACTTGTCGCATTCATTGTTCGTGGCGGCATGTGTGTAGAAGAGAGGCTCAGAAGAACAAGTTTTATCAAGTCTTAAAAAAGCTTGTTGAAAGCTTAGAAGATGACGTAAAAGGTCAGCGTTGCTTGTGTCTTGAAACCAACATTTTATTTAGCATCAACGACTTTTGCAGCTCCGTGAGATTGAACTGTGCATCTTCTGCACGTTCTCTCCTTTTTTTTGGTCCATACCATCAGTATCCAATCCCAATAGGTGACGATTTCAAATTGCTTGGGAAACTAGATGCTCTTAATCTACGTTTGTACACTTTCCCAACAGAAATTCTCACACTTTCCCTACTAAAATACCTTGCTCTAACTTGCAATGGAGAACTCCCTACAACCATATCCAAACTTTTCAACCTTCGAGTCTTGATTATCCATCCACATAACAACATTAGAATTTGTAGAGCTCCATCATATGTACCAATACAATTATGGGATATGAAAGAGTTAGAGCATCTTGAAATCTTGGGAAAGAGCCTTATAGCTCCAAGTCATTTTGCTTCTTTGGAAAAACTCTCAGCACTCGTAGGTGTGAATGCCAGCATTTCTACTATCTTGGAACTCTCACAAAAAGTTCCTTGTATAAGGAAATTAGGAGTTCAGATTGAGCTGACGCCTTATGATGACCATAACGATCTTATCAGTTGCTTTGGTTGTATTTCAACGCTTGAAAGTTTGGAGATACTGAAATGTAGCATCATAAATCCTGTGGTAAAGTACGATTCTGCATTTCCGAGTTCATTGATGATGTTTCCAAGAGGATTGAAAAAATTACATTTGAGTGGCATGGGTTTTTCTTGGGAATACATGGATGTAATTGGCTCTTTGCCATTACTTGAAGTGCTCAAATTGCGAGCCTATGCCTTTCGGGGTTCAAAGTGGGAAGCGCGAGAGGGAAGTTTTATGAAAGTTAGGTTTCTTCTGATTGAAGACAGTGATTTGGTGCAATGGAAACCAAGATCTGGAAGCTTCCCTGAGCTTAGATTCCTAAGCATGAAACATTGCTACAAACTAGAAGAGATCCACTGGTTCGGAACTATTGAATTAGAGAACTGCAACCCTGTAGCTTTGACATGGGCCGAGCAATTACAACCAAACCAAGGTGATTTCCTTGAAGTTACTGCCTCTTCTTCTTTTGACGGGAAGCCCGTTACTATCAAGTTTGAAAGGTTAGTCTTGCAACTGCTGATCTGGTCAAAGTGTACTATGTTGCTACCTTTGTTTTTCCTATTAACTAGTCTATAAATGAGAATTTCTGAAGTAATTATGTGTGGGTGTGTGTTGGTTCTTTGTGGGTTGATACAACTTTGACACACAATTCTATATATATTTACTCACACTCTATATTTATTTATCAATTTTCAGGTGTGGGCCTGAGTCCGAGTCCGAGTCCGAGTCTGTGACTGAGTTTGAGTTTGAGTATGGGTCTGAGTCTGAATAAAAGAGCCAAAAAGGTGAGACACCATGTTCTCCATCCCCTGTTTATAACTTCAGTTGTTTTATTATTGTGTTATCTAACAATTGTGACTTATTTTGGATTCTGCTGAGGATTATAAGCTCTGAGTGAATTATGTGTGGAATGAAAACTGTAATTGGTTGGGTTTGATCGGAGAGCTTAATTAGTATGCGATTCAAGGACACTAATCGAGCAACGTATCACGATACTAAATCTTATTTTATCTACCAAACCGAACACCCCCTTAAATGAGTGGATAAGTTTGGATCACATTTTGCTGTAGTAGATTTAGCACACTCCTCTCACTTGACTTCTGCTGCTGTGAATTTTGCCCATCACTTTTGAGTCGAGTCGAGTGTATGCTCATTGGAGCAGTTAGGTTCAGCTATGCATAAAAATTGCATGGATTGGGTTCTGTTTTGTTTCTGCTAGAAGCCAATGTTTTTGTTTTGGATGATAGTCTAGATATAAACAACAATTATGTACACAAATTCTCTGCATATTTTGATGGATTGAATAATTCAAGCTTTATTTCATCATGTAAGTACCTAAACACATGTACTAAAGTACACAAAAGATTATTTCCACATTTAATTTCAAGTACTTGAGAGAAATTCAAAACTCTGATTTCTAGCTAATTTTGTTGCTTAAGTATTTGTAAACCCTTATTGAATATTTGTGATAATTTAATGTTTATGCTTTGAAATTAGGATAAAAAACAAGTTTTTTTTCCCTCTTTCTCTATAATTAATCTAAGAAGTTGTATGCAGCATAGTGGTGATTATAAAACGTGTTTCTTTTGGTTGAATAAAGTGCTTTTTTTATGTGTTCTGTTTATATGAATTCATCAATCGCTTTTCAAAGCACCTGGAAGATTTGTACCACTGGATTTTCTTACCTTGTTTATTATTTGGGTGGTATTATGATTCCAACAATAGCTGTGAAAATAAGATGGGTGTATTTGGTTGATGGTTTTGGATATAAATGAATGTAAACAGGCATGGACTAAGAGAGTGATCGGTGACTAGCAATATATATTACATGCATTTGTCCATATTTATATATGAAAATCCCACTTACATTTATTTGGTTAAATTTTTATTAGATAAGAAAAGTAAAAGAATTCTGAAAATAAGAAAAATGATATTTCCTCTGTTTACAACAAATTTGTCATAATTTTTTTTGTGTCCATTTCATCCCAAAGAGATTTGAAAATACGAAATTACAACCACGCATGGTATAATAACAGAATCTGCCCAAAAAAATATGATAGCTAATGAATGAGATTTTAAATCTGAATACACAATGCTAGGACAATATAAACTTTTGTAAAATACTAAATTAATTTCGCCCTTGCGTTCACATATAATTTCTTTCAAACGGAGATCAAGTATGTCCCCAAGAGAACATCAAGCGATGCGAACTCCTATTTATGAACAATAAGATCTAGGGTTCAAATCTGATCGCTTTTCCTCCCAAAAAAAAAACAACTTGGATATATCTTCACCAAATAAGCATTAACAAATATTAGTAAGTAAAATGTCACCTTCTTGAATTAAAAAATATTATTTCCGCTGCCCGAATAAATTGACTTTCATTGACAATGCTAATCATTTATTAGCTTCAATAATTGAGAAGGTATGATTTATTCTAGGGTTGGTAAATCGGTCGGTTCGGTTAAAACCGAACCGGTTAAGGGCCATTTCCCTAACCGGTAACCGAATCAGTTATTGGACCGGTTAATCGATTAATCCACGATTTCTCAATTTGTTCGAATTTAACCGATTAATTTGGTTAATCGGTTAACCGAATTAACTGATTTTTATTTAAAAAAATTCAAATTTGTAGAATGTGTGCAATAGGATTTAAACTCTTGACCTTTGAAAGAAAGAATGAGGTCTTATCCACTGCATCAATTCATAACTTGTAGTACATTATTTAAATTTAAATAATTAATGTATTATTTAAATTAAAATATTAAAATATAAATTAATTAATTTAATATAAAATAAACCGGTTAATCGGTTTAACCGGTTAAACCGATTAACCGGTTAGTGATGAACACACTAACCGATAATTGAACCGAACCGGTAAAAAATTGACAAACTACATGTATTTTCCGGCAATAACCCCTAAAATCTATGTATAGTATTTCCTTAGTACCATTGATAATTAATGACTCATTTTTTCCATTGTAATGGTATGTTCCGAAAAAGAAAATAATTTTCTCTCACAAAAAGTTATGGGTTCCACCACTTTTTATCACTTGCATCCTTTAATCATTCTCATTAATAATCGTGTCCAACAGTAATGAGTCATTATCAATGAAACGAAGGGAGTACTGTGTTATCTTTTCAAATAGTTTGGATATATCTTCATCAAATAAGCATAGTAAGTAAAATGCTCCTTTCCTTGAATTAATAAATATTGTCTCAGCAGCTGGCATAATTTGACTTTCGATGGCAATGCTAATCGTTGGCTTAAATAATTAAGCAAATAGTTTTACTCTAATCTTTTGAGCTAATCGAAATTCATAAACAATTCAAATTCAATTTTTATATTCTTGGGTCCAGATCTGTATGGTAAAAAAAAAATCTAGATCCATAAAATTCGCGGGTTCATGGATCTTGATTCAGATCTACATTATTTTTGGAATAAGATACAAATATTCCCTTGGTGTATACTTTGAATATCAAATATTGCAGTGAATATGTTTTTGATAAATTATAATCTTTATGTCAAATCAGACAATTAACTCTATTGACTAACGGAATGTAGACAAATGAATTGTTAAGAGGCCTTTTGAACTTGACTGAATATCTCAGGGTTATATAAAATTTATGAGAATATTAAAAAAAAAATTGTAACTATTAATATAGAGAAAAATAAATTAAACTAACATATTAACATACTAAATTTAATGTTAATGTTTCTTACCTTTATGAATTATTTATTTAAAGACACTATCGTTAATGGAGCCCAATTAGATTAATCTTTATAAAATCTAATTAAAATTATCCTAATTAATTATAACTAGGGTTAATTAACCTAATTAGTTATTAGTCTAATTAGGAATTAGGATCCAGATCTTTAAAATTTGAGGGTGGATCTAAATTCGGATCTATATTTTTTTTGGGATAAGATTCAAATTAATACTCATATTGTGTCGATACATATCTTACATAATTCTTGTATTGGTGTGTTTGGTTTGAAAATTTGTGGACCTTTTACTAAAATAAGATCTTCACATAAACCACATCTTTCGGATTTTGTTAAATTTAAATTCAAGCATTTTATCAATTATATACGGTAAGGTTACACATAATAATTTTAAAAAGTCAGATAGAAGTTGATGAATCTCAATCACTACAACTACGCATTAATTAACTCATTATCATTTATCAAAGTACAAGACAGATTAGTCTTTTTTGAGTTTTGAGAGTCAAATTAAGAAGAAGAAAAAAAAAAACTGGTTTAAAATTGATCGATTAATGAATTCGTTCGTTCCAGCAAAGTCGGCCAAGTTGACAATATTCTAGTCAGGCAGAGTGTTGGTGTTTGATGAAGACCTTATTATTTAGAATAGATTTATCATTTAAAAACTAAATTATAATTTATTTATATATTATGAACACGCACTTTGCAACCGTCATTTTTCCCTGCAAATACTTTCTCTCTCCCGACTCATTTTCTCTCTCTCTTTTTTCTTAAAAAAAAAAATCTCTCTATGCTTCTATCAATTTTCTTTCTCTTTTTTGATTAAATTTCTCTTTTATTAGATTATTTTCTAAAAATTATCAAATTAGATTTATAAAAATATTCAATCTATATCTGTATAATATATGAAAATCCAATTTCTTCTTCTAAATTTCTCTCATATGACTCATTCTATCATACACGTTTATCTATCTTCGTCTTCTTCTAAATTTCTCTCTCTTTTTTTAATTCTTTTCTAAGAATTGTCAAATTAGATTATATAAATTAATATTTAATATGCATCTTAAATTGACAAAAAATAATTTTTATTATTAATTCATTTACCTCATGAATAATGATATTTTGAAATTTTTATACAATTTAAAATTATAAAATATGTTTTAACTCGTGCATGACATATCTAAACAAAATATATATATATGATCCCAAATCCGGTCTGCATACGTTAACGTAATTATTTTCCATTTCACAATTTCTTCTAACTTCATTTCCCTCTCCAAAAAAAAAAAAAAACTCTTCCGACTTCATTCCTGCTGCCGCCGCCGCCACAACCAGAGAGGAGCATGACGGCATATGGTGCAGTGAAATCTCTGAGGAACACAATTGATTATATTCTCAATCGTTCTCATTTTAGCCTTGTTGGGAGCTCTATATTTATCATTGAGTTCGCCTACGAGGAGTTGGATCCATTGCAAGAAATTCTTGAAAAATTGCACAGGACAAGCACAAGCAAGAGCAGGAAGAAGGTGAATGCTTTGGATGGAAGAATCAAAGATTTGATATGGGAATTAGAGGACTTATTGGAGGCCCTTCTCCACCAACAGATTCTTTCACAAGTAGAAGATAAAGGAAAAATGAAAGAGAGAGTATGGGAATTCCAAGGCTTATTGGAATCCCTTCCCTCAACAACATCACAATTCAGAAGCCTAGAAGATGTTGTTGGGGATCATAGATTCTCCATCGATCTGGAATTCATACAACATTATGTTCGTTCCTTCATCAAGAGGCTCGATGATATGGAGAAGGAATACATTTATGAAGTAGACAATATGCCTGAAGACGATGATGACGAGGACGAATCTATTTCATCAAGAAGTGGGACCAAGTCGAAGTTGTTATAACCGGGTACACGATCAAGATATTACAAAATATTTATTTTGAGAAAATACTACTCAAAATAATTGAAAAATTACAAAGTAAATAATTTGAGAAATTACAACTCAAATAATTTGATACAACTGAAATACATAAATAAATTATACGTATAAACAAAGTCGAGTCGAGATGAATCTCTTCCCGCAAGAAGATTATCGCCCCGGTAGTGCTCTTCGGTTAGGCGTATCTTCCCCAAAGGTAAAACGACTTCGTCTCGTTGGATGTAGCACCACAATCCGGCGAGCTCCGGCGAACTAAATAGGATCAAGAACTGAGCACAAATGTTTGCAGAGAGTGTTGTATGTAAATGGCAGAATGCAGGATTTTGTTGGTGTATCTGTGTGTTTTTTTCTGCATGCTCACCACAAGTCTATTTATAGACATGTGGTAAGTATGAATTCAATACATTGAATTCCACTCCGACGGCTGGAAGGTTGAAGATGTGGCCGGTGGCAGCAGCCATTGAAGAAACTAAGCTGCAAAATCGGAGTTGCCATGCAGAAGTCGTAATGGCGTGCTTCTGCTGCTGCTGTGACTTGTTCTGCTGCTGTGGGCTGGGTTGATGTGGGCTGGGCCAGGAAACAATTAGTTGGGCCAAGAAAAATCTGTTGGGCCAAAAATTAAAAAGCCCAGTGGAGTTGGTCCAAAAAATAGTTTGGGCCCCAAACACCACCCCAAAGCACCAATTGCCAAGATCCAAGTCCTTGGCCGCGGCCCGCCCGTCCGGCGGCGGCGGCGGCGGCGACGTCGTCGTCGTCGTCCGTCCGATCGATCGTCGTCGGCGGCGGCGGCGCGCGTGTGTGTGTGCGCGCGAGGCTAGTACTTAGATCAAGCCCACTAGCAAGCCCACAAGTCAATTTATCAACTCCATGTGCTTTGCTATTCTTATACATGAAAAACATCTCTATGTTTTCCAATGTGGGATAACATATCATAAATGTTATTTTCCCTCTTCAACATCCAAACTTTGACATACAATACCTCACTCATCGGAAATCGGTTTTGAGACTTCAAGTATATCACGTTGATCTACTCGAGATGTAGATTAACATCCAATCATTATTTTAATTTAAATAATAAATATTTAATTAAATAATAATTTCCAGATATGGCATAAAACCATATTTGCAAAACCATATTTCCAACAATCCCCCACATGAGTGAGAAATCAGTATGCGAAAGTATGCAAACACTTAGCTCAGTCCTCTTAAGATACAACATTGCATTTGGAAAGGTAGCTTGTGGCTTTGAACCTGCCATAGTCAATATTATCGAGTATACCGGCGGCCTAGTGGATTGTGTTCCTTGAACTAGTCCTCCTCGGTGTATACTTAGTCAACAATATTGACACAATATTGCTTCAATCCTTATTCGTTCTCACGTTTGTGTCCATTACAGGCCTTGGAACACCTCTTTGGATTCATAAGTGTTTCAATCGAAGCGGCCCCACTTCACACTTACATAGGTGACTCTTAACTCAAGTATCCTGCTATACTTGTCCTCTTCGAGGAGTTCTAGAGTCATTAAAAGTCAAAGACTTAACCTCACCACGTGCAGGTTTCCGAACACTCACTGTTCTACAAGGAATAGGCAATTCGAGTGTTCAACACACGGATTTTCATAGCTTAGTTGTCCCATTGAACCAAGTTCTTGGGATCCTCCAGTCATCATGGTTGGGTTGCCACTATGATTATCCTTAATTTGTGGACTTCAAACCCATTCCCCCTAACAGTTTATACATCTGATCTCGATGGATACTTTTTGTCAAAGGATCCGCTATGTTATCAATTGATCTTATATAATCAATTGTGATAACTCCACTAGTGATCAGATGTCTCACGGTATTATGACGTCGACGAATATGTCTCGACTTACCGTTATACAAATGGTTTTGTGCTCGTCCGATAGCAGCTTGACTATCACAATGAATTATTACGGACGACACAGGTTTCGACCAACATGGAATATCCTCGAGGAAATTTCTAAGCCACTCGGCCTCTTCACCAGCTTTATCCAAAGCTATGAATTCTGATTCCATGGTCGATCTAGCAATACATGTTTGCTTCTTGGATTTCCAAGACACAGCACCACCCCCCACAGTGAATACATAACCGCTCGTTGAAAACGAGTCTTTGGCATCAGATATCCAATTTGCATCACAGTACCCTTCAAGTACAGAGGGCTCCCTAGTATAATGAATCGCATAGTTTTGAGTATATTTCAAATATCTCAAAACCCTTTCAAGAGCTTTCCAATGTTCATTACTAGGGTTAGCTGTAAAGCTGCTCAACTTGTTGACCGAGCATGCTATATCGGGACGAGTGCAATTTGTTAGATACATCAGGCTCCCAATAATCTTCGCATATTCTAACGCGTCAACAGGTTCTCCCTTGTGTACACTCAAATGCACATTAGGTTCCCATGGTGTCTTAGCTATTGGCTTGTCAAAAGCGTTGAATTTCTTTAACACTTTCTCAACGTAGTGAGATTGTGTTATAGTAATACCATCAGGTCTTCTTAGAATTTTAATTCCAAGGATAACATCAGCTAAGCCCATATCTTTCATGCTAAAATTTTTACTTAGCATGCCTTTGGTTTCTTGAATCACTCGGGAATTACTTCCCATGATGAGCATGTCATCTACATAAAGACAAACAATAACATATCCGTTATTAGAATTCTTAATGTAGACACATTTATCGCACTCATTGATTCTGAATCCATTTGACAACATTACACTGTCAAATTTTAAATGCCATTGAAGCGGTGCTTGCTTCAACCCATATAAAGACCTTTGAAGTATGCATACTTTGTGCTCTTGCCCAGGTACTACAAACCCTTCAGGTTGCTTCATATATATTTCATCTTCCAACTCGCCATACAAGAACGCAGTTTTCACATCCATTTGGTGAATCTCGAGATTGTGCAAGGCAGCAATAGCGAGAAGCATCCGAATAGATGTTACTCTGGTCACAGGTGAATAGGTATCGAAGAAATCGTACCCTTCTTTCTGCCTGAAACCTTGAACGACAAGTCGGGCTTTGTACTTATCTATAGTACCATCAGATTTGTACTTCTTCTTTAGGATCCATTTGCATCCTAAAGCTTTACTTCCAGGTGGTAGATCCACTAACACCCAAGTATGATTCTGCATAATGGAATCAATCTCAATATCGATGGCTTCTTTCCAGAGAGCTGCATCTGAGCCAGACATAGCTTCTTTAATCGTCACCGGTTCGCCATCTAGCATCAAGACAACATAATCCGGTCCATAGACATTAGCTTTTCTAACTCGTTCCCCACGTCTCGGTTCTACATCCATAGGTTTAGACCTTGGTCTTTTCCTATTAGGTGGTACATGATTAGAACCCGTGGCATCATCTACTTGAGTAGAATTACTAGCTACTTCCATAGGTTTAGAACCTGTAGCATCACCATCAACTCCATCATTAGAGTTCGATGTACCTTTATCCTTGTTAGGATAGATATTTTCAAAGAATATAGCATTCCTTGATTCTATCGTTGTCCCAACATGTATATCAGGTATCTCCGATCTGTGCACTATAAAACGATAGGCACTGCTATTAAGTGCATGACCAATGAAGATACAATCCACCGTTTTAGGTCCTATTGTAACTTGCTTTGGTAAAGGCACTTCTACCTTGGCTAAACACCCCCACACTTTGAGGTATTTATATGAAGGTTTCCTTCCTTTCCATAGCTCATAGGGAGTTACATCTTTCCCTTTGAGTGGAATCTTGTTCAAGATATAGTTGGCCGTTAAGACAGCTTCCCCCCACATGTTCTGGGGTAATCCTGAACTAATCAACAAGGCATTCATCATCTCCTTAAGAGTTCGATTCTTGCGTTCAGCAACGCCGTTAGATTGTGGTGAATAAGGAGCCGTCGTTTGATGGATTATACCACTTTCGTTGCATAATTCAGCAAACGGAGCTACATACTCTCCACATCTATCACTTCGAACCATCTTAATTCGACATCCAAGTTGATTCTCGGCTTCATTTTTGAAGTTTATAAAAGCTTCAATAGCCTCATCTTTACTTTTCAATAAGTAAAGGTAACAATACTTTGTGCAATCGTCTATAAAGGTGATAAAGTACTTCTTGCCACCTCTAGTTTGCACGAACTTTAAATCACAAACATCGGTGTGAATAAGTTCCAAAGGTTGAGTGTTCCTTTTTACCGATTTAAACGGTAACTTAGCCATTTTGGCTTCAACACAAACTTCACATTTTTCTTGTGAGTTGTATTCATCAACTTTTAGTAAATTCATTTTTACTAATCTCTTTATAGCATTTAGATTAACATGTCCAAGTCTACAATGCCATAAATCAGAACACTCAATCAAGTAAGCAGAAGAGGTTGATGCATCTTTATTGATCTTAGCCTTGGCAGGCTTACAAGCTCTTACACCAAGTTTGAAAAGTCCTTCGGAGGCATAGCCTTTCCCTAGGAACTTTCCCCACTTGCGTATTACAACATAGTCAGATTTGAAAAACAATTCAAAATCCTTATTCGTAAGCCTAAAGCCCGAAATTAAATTCTTTCGGACAGTTGGAACGTGTAATACGTCTTTCAATGTGATCTCCACGCCCGACGTGAGTTGAAGAATCACATCTCCCATGCCAAGGACTTGGGATGTCCGTTCGCTAGCCTTCATTATCGTTTTGTTTTCCACTTCTTTGTAGTTGTGGAACAACTCACGATTTATGCATATATGGACGGTAGCGCCGGTATCCACGAACCAAGCGTTCGGGTTGTCCACATGATTCACCTCGGAGATCATGGCAGCAAAGTCATCGTGGTTCCAATCGTCGAAGTCCTTCTCGACGTTGTTCACGTTGCCATTTGCTTTCTTCCGCTTTGGCTTGCGGCAATCCTTAGCCATGTGACCTTTTTTGTCACAATTATAACATACACCATCAAACTTTGATGGTTGATGTCCGTCTTGCTTCCCTTTACCCTTATTATTAGGGTTAGGGCGACCACGTTTGTTGAAGGGACCGCCTTTCTCGGTGAGATTGGCCTTTGCCTCCATTGGAGCTTTCCCCTTTTGATCACGACTTCTCACGTGATCCTCCATTTGAAGCTTGGATATTAATATCGGCACGGACATCTCCGAGCGCTCATGCTTCAAAAGGTTTTGAAATTTCCTCCAACTAGGAGGTAATTTCTCTATGATGATTGCAACGAGCAATGCATCCGCCAAGGGCATCCCTTCGGCTTGAACCTCATGTGAAAGATTTTGGAACTCTTCCACTTGGTCCATCAATGGCCGGGAGTCAACCATTTTATATTCCAACCATTTGGCGACAATATACTTGGTAGTATTTGCCTTGTCCACTTGATATTTCAGATCAAGGGCCTCCCACAATTGTTTCGCGGTTTCATGAACCTTGAAAACACGGTAGAGCCGTTCGTCCAGAGACATGAGAACGGTGTTACGGCACAAGTAGTCGCCGCGACACCAGTTCAAATATCCGGTACGAATTTCTTGGCTTGTCTCCCCTTCCCCTTCACTCGGGGTTGGAGGTTTATCCTCCATTAAGAATCCGGCAAACCCCACGGTTGTGAGGTAGAATAGCATCTTCTCTTGCCAATATTTGAAGTTCTTGCCTGAGAACGTTGATGGTTTCTCGGCAAGACCAATAGTTCTAGATGTTGACGATGAAGCCCCCGTTGATACAAACGAGGAAAATATTGACGACGTGGTTGAACCGATGGTTGCAGAGGTGGTGGAGCCATCCATATTGACGTCGGTGTGAGCCATTTCTCGAACGTGTATCAACGGCAGAGAATTAATCTTCTTGCGATTGTTATTACCGGGTACACGATCAAGATATTACAAAATATTTATTTTGAGAAAATACTACTCAAAATAATTGAAAAATTACAAAGTAAATAATTTGAGAAATTACAACTCAAATAATTTGATACAACTGAAATACATAAATAAATTATACGTATAAACAAAGTCGAGTCGAGATGAATCTCTTCCCGCAAGAAGATTATCGCCCCGGTAGTGCTCTTCGGTTAGGCGTATCTTCCCCAAAGGTAAAACGACTTCATCTCGTTGGATGTAGCACCACAATCCGGCGAGCTCCGGCGAACTAAATAGGATCAAGAACTGAGCACAAATGTTTGCAGAGAGTGTTGTATGTAAATGGCAGAATGCAGGATTTTGTTGGTGTATCTGTGTGTTTTTTTCTGCATGCTCACCACAAGTCTATTTATAGACATGTGGTAAGTATGAATTCAATACATTGAATTCCACTCCGACGGCTGGAAGGTTGAAGATGTGGCCGGTGGCAGCAGCCATTGAAGAAACTAAGCTGCAAAATCGGAGTTGCCATGCAGAAGTCGTAATGGCGTGCTTCTGCTGCTGCTGTGACTTGTTCTGCTGCTGTGGGCTGGGTTGATGTGGGCTGGGCCAGGAAACAATTAGTTGGGCCAAGAAAAATCTGTTGGGCCAAAAATTAAAAAGCCCAGTGGAGTTGGTCCAAAAAATAGTTTGGGCCCCAAACACCACCCCAAAGCACCAATTGCCAAGATCCAAGTCCTTGGCCGCGGCCCGCCCGTCCGGCGGCGGCGGCGGCGACGTCGTCGTCCATCCGTCCGTCCGTCCGATCGATCGTCGTCGTCGGCGGCGGCGCGCGTGTGTGTGTGCGCGCGAGGCTAGTACTTAGATCAAGCCCACTAGCAAGCCCACAAGTCAATTTATCAACTCCATGTGCTTTGCTATTCTTATACATGAAAAACATCTCTATGTTTTCCAATGTGGGATAACATATCATAAATGTTATTTTCCCTCTTCAACATCCAAACTTTGACATACAATATCTCACTCATCGGAAATCGGTTTTGAGACTTCAAGTATATCACGTTGATCTACTCGAGATGTAGATTAACATCCAATCATTATTTTAATTAAATAATAAATATTTAATTAAATAATAATTTCCAGATATGGCATAAAACCATATTTCCAAAACCATATTTCCAACAGAAGTTGATTGGATTATCGGATCAATTCCAACAACTCAAAGAGGGTATTATGCATGGTTACAGCAAGAGCCTTGCAATCTTCGCACTTGTTGGAACTGCAGGCGTTGGGAAGACTGCTCTTGCTGAGGCATTTTATGAAGATCCAGAAATCATGAGCTTTTTTGAGGATCGCGTGTGGGTCAGGGTAGGTAGAAAATCTCAATTCGACGATGTTTCACGAGAGATTCTAGCTCAAATGTTTGGAATCACACAAGGAGATCGCGAACTACGTGCCTGCTTTAAAGAAAGATTGGAGGGAAAGAAATGCCTCATTGTGCTCGATGATGTGTGGGAGAAACAGATATTAGATTCCTTACTTAACATACCTGGTAGATCAATTCATGTCTTGGTTACTACTCGAGACCGAGGTATAATTCACTCACCTATTTATCCTCAACCTATAATATTAGTGCGGTTTTTGAATGAAGAAGAAAGTAAGGAGCTGCTGTGCGAGAAGGTGTTTGGTGAAAAGGATTGCCCTTTTCAGCTTGACAAAGCCGTTACCAAAATTGCCAAGAACTGTGAAGGTCTTCCTCTCGTGATAGTCACAGTGGCTGACATCCTTTCAAAAGCCCAGAATACAGATCCAATATACTGGGAAGATGTAGCAGAAATGCGAAATTCAGTCTTCACGGATGCATATAATGAGATATCAAAGGTACTTTTCCCAAGTTACGACTACTTACCTCAATATCTTAAATTGCCTTTTCTATATCTGGGAGTCTTTCCACCAGATTATGACATTCCCATATCAAAGATCATGAATATGTTGGCCACTGAGGGCTGGTTTCAAAACACAAAGAAAGAGCAATCGTTGGAGGATTCTGTCTGGCGATGCTTGGTCGAGCTTTGTTTTGATACGAATCTTGCTTTATTCAACAAAAGGACCATTTATACCAACGATCGGTCTGTTATTCATAAAGGCTTGTATAAAAATTGTCGGCTTCTTTCTTCGTGGCGGCACGTGTGTAGAGGAGAGGCTCGGAGGAACAAGTTTTATCATGTCTTAAAAAAACGTGTTGAAGGCTTAGAAGATGATGTAAAAGGTCAGCGTTGCTTGTGTCTTGAAAATAACCTTTTATTTAGCATCAAAGAATTTTGCAACTCCGTGAGATTGAACTGTGCATCCTCCACACGTTCTCTCCTTTTTTTTGGTCCATACCACCAATATCCGATCCCAATAGGTGACTATTTCAAGTTGCTTGGGAAACTAGATGCTCTTAATCTGCGTTTGTACATTTTCCCAACAGTTACACTGATCCTATTGAAGTACCTTGCTCTAACTTGCAACGGAGAACTCCCTACCACTATATCCAAACTTTTCAACCTTCGAGTCTTGATTATCCACCCGCATAGCAACATTAGAATTTGTGGAGCTCCATCATATGTACCAATAGAAATATGGGATATGAAAGAGTTAGAGCATATTGAGTTATTGGGGAAGAGCCTTGTAGCTCCATCTCATTATGCTTATTTGGAAAAGCTCTCAACACTTGTAGGTGTAAATGCCAGCATCTGTACTATCTTGGAACTCTCTCGAAAAGTTCCTTGTATAAGGAAATTAGGAGTTCAAATTGAGCTGACGCCTTATGATGACCATGGTGACCTTTTAAGTTGCTTTGGTTGCGTTTCAACACTAGGAAGGGTTGAGACATTGAAATACAGTATCATAAATCCAGTGGTTAAGTATGATTATGCATTTGCTAGTTCATTGATGATGTTTCCTGGTGGATTGAAAAAATTACATTTGAGTGGCATGGGTTTTTCTTGGGAATACATGGATGTAATTGGCTCTTTGCCATTTCTTCAAGTGCTCAAATTGCGAGCCTACGCATTTCTGGGTCCAATATGGGAAGTGCAAGAGGGCAGGTTTTTTAGGCTTGAGTTTCTTCTGATTGAAGACAGTGATTTGGTGCAATGGATACCGAGATCTGGAAGCTTCCCTAAGCTTACATTCCTACGCATGGAACATTGCTACAAACTACAAGAGATCCACTGGCCGTCTGAATGTAAGTTCGGAATGATGGAATTAGTGAACTGCAATCCTGTGGCTTTGACTTGTGCCAAGCAAATACAGCCGAATCCATGGTCTTGCCTTGAAGTTACTGCCTCTTCTTCTTTCGACAAGAAACCCATTACTATCAAGTTTGAAAGGTTAGTATCGCAATTGCTAATCAATTCATATCCTAGTCTCAGAGGGTGTTTGGCTAAGCATATTTTAAAGAGCTTATAAGCTCGAGCTTATAAGATGTTTCAATAACTTATAAGATGTAATTTTAAAGATCTTATACGTTGTCAAAGTGTTTGAATAATTGAGATTATAAGCTAGAGAGAGAAAATCGAAGAAAAATGAATTTGAATGATATATGATGAAAATAATAAATTATAGTTGAAAAATATTTGTAAAAAGATTGTTGCATATGAGATTATAAAAAAATAAGTTTGAGGGTAGATGAACTTATTTTTTGGGAGCTTATTTTCAGAGCTTATAAGCTGTTTAGGAGCTTATTTTGCCAAACACTTTAAAGGAACTTATAAGCTGTTTTGAAGAGTTTATAAGCTCATCCAAACACCCTCTTAATATGTATGCTCACATCCTATATTTATCTATTAACTTTCAGGTATGGATCTGATTGGGATTGAATAAAATATAGGTGGAAAGGTGAGACACCATATTCTCCATCCCCGTGTTTATAACTTCAATCATTTTATTATTAGGTTGTGAATCTCATAATTGTGACTTATTTCGGATTATGGTGATGATTATAAGCTCCGAGTGAATTATGTATGAATGAAAACTGTAATCAGCATTAGGAGCTGTTAGGTTCAGCTTTGCATATAAATTTAATGATTTTGTTCTGTTTTGTTTATGTTAGAAGCCAATATGTGTTTAGCTATAAAAAAAGATTATATATGCTAATTCAACCACATATTTTGATGGATTGAATAGTTTGAGTGAGCTTTGTTTCATCATGTAATTCTTCAACTACTCAAATCATATGTGTTGATCTGATTTTTAGCTAATTTTGTCTTTCCTTCGGCTTGACTCGTGCTTCTTCCGTCTGCTAAAAGTATGTCACAATTGTCATTCTGGACGTCCGTAAAGAGAGTATGTCACCGTTTATTTTAAGACATGGTCCCGCGTCGTTTCCTTATTATTTATTTTTACAAATACCATTATTTACAAAAAAATCCACATTTTATTCAATTTCAACCACTCATTTCATACAATGGTAAGACCATTTCTCCATTATATAAAAATCATCAATTGTTTTATTAAAATTGGTGCCCATCCAAAGTGACATAGTCGTGGCAGACAGAGGGAGTAAATATTATTATTAGTGATCTTCAGTGTCTCACGACTTTATGTTAGGAAGTTATTTACTCGTTTTAAAATCTAAGACACTTTTGAAGGTAACTTGAACTTCAAGAAACTATATAGATGAGATTTAGTTGAGCATGTGTTATGTATCCTACCATTTTTAACTTGTAATCTCTTTGATCAATATCTATTGCATGAGCTTCTTTCGCAGTGAAACCGACAGAAACCGATTGGTTTTTTCCGGTTCAGTTTTCGGTCTCTCCAAACATTTTTGTTGGTCGGTTTAGTTTCAATTTTTTTGGTCCGGTTCAATTTTCGATTAATGTACTTTTTGTCTCTACAATTTTTTTGTAGTTGCTGGCTTTGGAAAGAAGAGGGGCCAAAATTCATCTGAGTAGAGTGGCACAGTGAGTAGTTTAAATGGGGGTGACAAACTTTGGAACCTCAATTTGATTGGTTTGATTATGTTTGTGTGTCGCAGTTCACTGCTAATATTGAGGATAATCTTTATGATTACTTTTGAGATTTGAGTAATGAAATTTGGGAGTTTTTATACTCTGTTAAGAATGACTGAAAATGCTATAGTAGAGTAACATTTTTGAAATGTGGCTGGTAATTAATCCACTTGTTATGTGAATTTTGACCACCACTTTTTTTGAGCAATTGAATAAGCTTATAACCATTGAAAAGAAAAATAGAAGCACATAAAACATTCTTGATAATGACAATGGAAAAGTACTAGAACTTTATAAGAGTGGAACGATACAGCGCAAATTTAGTTTGTTTAGATGATGAATTTCATCATTTTTGTACCCAAAGAAAAAGGATTTCAACAAAAAAAAAAAATTGGGTTGGTTTGGTCCGACCGCCCGGTGGCCCGAGAGGGGCTGGGCTGGGCTTGCTCTTTTGCAGCCATGTCAAATTTCTGCCCGGCCCAACCTGACCTGACCCGATACAATTCTAAAGCCCGTTGGATTGGGTCGGACTGGCCGGACCAGGCCCATTTGAAAGCTCTAATTACTGGTACAAAGTCCTGTCAGACACTAGGGCCACGACATATGTTATTATATTTAAATTATGTAAAACTATTAAAATATTATTATTTATGAATTAGATTAATTGGTAAAAAAATATTAATTTAAATATTATTAGTATTTGATTTGAAATGGTGTATAATAATAATATTATCAACTCAATGAGTATAATATTAAATTTAATGAGAATTGTATAATAATAATAATAATAATAATAATAATAATAATAATAATAATAATAATAATAATAATAATAATAATAATAATAATAATAATAATAAAAAAATTATAGATTATACATATAATAATTTAAGTCAATCTCATTTTAAGAAAATTACTAAAAAATAAATAAATCTATATAATATTTTAATGAGTGAATTTTGAAAATATCCAATTTGGAATAGTAAATTTAAAAATCCCAATAAGAGAGAGAGGGCCACATCTGTGCAGTCCACAAAAGAAGCCCATCCACATAGGCCCAACCCCACAATAAGTAGGCCCAAAACCCGGCGGCAAGTCCCAATCTAAAATTTACATGTCTTTCTAAATATATATATTATCTTATTATGAAATATAATGCACACATATACATATTATAATCCTATTACAAATGAGTTTACTTTTAAAAAATTCAGATATGCAATTTCAGATGTTAGCAGAGATTACTATATATGTTTGAAACAAGAACGCTTTATAAAATGACTTTTTGATTGAGGTTAATTAAATAAATGGTCCATTTCTTTTCAAAACAAAAATAAACATCCATATCTATTGAAACGAGCAAGTAAAACAACTCAAAAACAAAGGTTCAACAAAAAATAATAAGATTTCACTTTATTTTGTAAAGTATTCCGCCCATCTTTAAATAAGTGTTATAATGTAAAAAAAAAATTGTCTATTTTTAAGTGTTATATTGTAAAATTTTAGATCAATTCTACTCATGTCTTAATATCATAATTAAATGAAATCTTGAAGTTAGAAAAAATAATTAATGGTATGTACATAAAATTACACTCTTTATTGATATGTGTAATTTTGTGTTAGGTGAGACTTATTTAAAGATAGAAGGAGTAATTAATAAGATGAAATCCACGCAAGTTGCGAAACTGTGTCTGTGTGACTGTGTCCATTGTTTTTAGCTTCAATTTCACTCTTTTTTTGAGTTGTTAAACATCGTGTTGTACATTAAGCAGTGTAGCTTGTACCATTTCAATTCCTAATCGGCCAATTAATTAAAAGCACTGAGCTTAGTGCACTAATCGTTAATTAATTCTAATTAGCTCCAAAACCAACATAAATTCTTTTTCAAATTTTCACCATTACCAACTCTTCCGACTTCACTCCCGCCGCCGCCGCCGCCGGAAACAGAGAGAAATGACGGCATTTGGTGCAGTGATTTCTCTGAGGAATACAATTGATTTCATTCTCCATTCTTCTCATTTCAGCCTCATTGAGCCCTCGCCACATATCATACAACTCGTCTACGAGGAGTTGGATCCATTGCAAGAAATTCTGTACACGTTGGACGACACAAGCAAAAGCAAGAGCAGGAAGAAGGTGAATGCTTTGGATGGAAGAATCAAAGATTTGATTTGGGAATTTGAAGACTTATTGGTATACCTTCTCCACCAACAGATTCATTCAAAATTTCATGCAGTCCAAATAGATGAAGAAATGAAAGAGAGAGTATGGGAATTCCAACGCTCAATGGGATTCCAAGGCTTAATGGAATCCCTTCCCTCACAACCCAAAGGAAGTAAAAACACTCCCAGATTCTACATTGATCTGCAATTCCTACAACACGATGTTTCTTCCTTCATCGAGAGGCTCGAGGATTTGGAGGAGGAATACATTTATGAAGTAGACAATATGCCTGAAGATGAAGATGAAGATGACGACGATCAATCTATTTCCACAAGAAGTGGGACCAAGTCAAAGATGATTGGATTATCGGATCAATTCCAACAACTCAAGCAGATTCTTGTGGATAGGAAAATGGAAAGTTATGACAAGAAGAAATGTGTAGTACTTGTAGGAACTGCAGGCGTTGGGAAGACTGCTCTTGCTGAGGCAGTTTTTGAAGATCCTGAAGTCATGAGCCGTTTTGAGCATCGCGTGTGGGTCAGAGTAGGTAGAAAATCTCAATTCGATCATGTTTCACGAGCCATTCTAGCTGAAATGTTTGGAATCGTGCAAGGAGATGACGAATTAGGTGCCTACTTGGAAGAAAGATTGGAGGGCAAGGAATGCCTCATTGTGCTCGATGATGTGTGGGAACAAGAGATAGTGGATTCCTTGAAAAGATCCTTAAGTAATGGATTAGTTCATATCTTGGTGACTACTCGAGACCGAACCATAACTCTCCTAACGAGTTATCCTCGTTCTGTAATATTGGTGAGGTTTTTGAATGAAGAAGAAAGTAAGGAGCTACTGTGCGAGAAGGTGTTTGGTGAAAAGGATTGCCCTTTTCAACTTGACAAAGCCGCTGGGAAAATTGCCAAGAAATGTGAAGGTCTTCCTCTCATGATAGTCACGGTGGCTGACATTCTATTAGAATCCCATGATACAGACCCAAAATACTGGGAAGATGTAGCAGAAATGCGAAATTCAGTCTTCACGGATGCATATAATGCGATATCAAAGGTACTTTTCCCAAGTTATGACTACTTACCTCAACATCTTAAAATGCCTTTTCTGTATATGGGAGTCTTACCTCCAGACTATGACATCCCCAAGTCCAAGCTCATGAATATGTTGGCTACTGAGGGTTGGTTTTATAAGAAAAACAAAATGCGATCTTTGGAGGAATCTTTTTGGCTATGTTTGGACCAGCTTTGTGCGAATAGGAGTCTTGTTTTATTCAACCAAAGGAGTGCCATTTATGGGGCCTTACACTGCAACTTTAAAACTTGCCGCCTTCTTTCCTCGTGGCGGCACTTGTGTAGAGGAGAGGCTCGGAAGAACAAGTTTTATTGTATCTTGAAAAAGCTTGTTGATGGCTTCGAAGATGATTTAGAAGGTCAGCGTTGCTTGTGTCTTGAAAATAACCTTTTATTTGGCATCAAAGAATTTTCCAACTCTGTGAGATCGAATTGTGCATCCTCTACGCATTCTCTCCTTTTTTTTGGTCCATACCTTCAATATCCAATCCCAATAGGTGATGATTTTGAGTTCCTTGGTAAACTAGATGCTCTTAATCTACGTTTGTACACTTTCCCAACAGAGATACTGACACTAGTCCTACTAAAGTACCTTGCTCTGACTTGCAACGGAGAACTCCCTCCAACCATATCCAAACTTTTCAACCTTCGAGTCTTGATTATCCATCCGCATAACAACATTAGAATTTGTAGAGCTCCATCGTATGTACCAATAGAAATATGGGATATGCAAGAGTTAGAGCATATTGAGATTTTGGGGAAGAGCTTTGTAGCTCCATGTCATTCTGCTTCTTTGGAAAAGCTCTCAACTCTTGTAGGTGTGAATGCTAGCATTTGTACTATCTTGGAACTCTCCCGAAAAGTTCCTTGTATAAAGACATTAGGAGTTCAGATCGAGCTAACGCCTTATGATGATTGCAGTGACCTTTTAAGTTGCTTTGATTGTGTTTCAACAATTGAAAATTTGGAGACACTGAAATGTAGCATCGTAAATCCTTTGATTAAGTATGATCATGCTTTTCCTAGTTCATTGAAGTTGCTACGTTGGTTGGGAAAGCTACATTTGAGTGGCATGGGATTTTCTTGGGAATACATGGATGTAATTGGCTCTTTGCCATATCTTGAAGTGCTCAAATTGCGAGCCTACGCCTTCCGGGGTCCCAAGTGGGAAGCGCGAGAGGAAAGTTTTTTGAGACTTTTGTTTCTTCTAATTGAAGACAGTGATTTGGTGCAATGGAAACCAAGATCTGTGAGCTTCCCTGAGCTTAGTCACCTAAGCATGAAACATTGCTACAAACTAGAAGAGTTCCACTGGTTGTCTCATCATGAGTCCGGAACGATTGAACTATTAAACTGCAATCCTGTAGCTTTGACTTGTGCGATGCAATTACAACCGAATCCAGATACCGTCGTTGATGTTACTGCTACTTCTTCATTTGACGAGAAACCCGTTACTATCAAGTTTACAAGGTTAGTCTTGCAACTGCCGATCAATTCATGTCCTACTCTTAATACATATTTCAAGTTAATTAGGGGATTTCAAATTCTAATTACCTCCATAATACACTTCATTCAAATTTTGATATGCTATAAAATATTGTTTTATGGGAGGTAAAGTGTTTTATGTTGTTGCTCCCTTCGTTTTCCTTATTAGTTAGTCTATAAATGAGAATTTCACAAGATGGTTGCTTGATTATCATCCTCTTGAATATTTATGTATTCTCACACCCTATATTTATCTACTAATTTTCAGGCGTGGTGTGAAGACTGAGGATATATAACACAGTCGGAAAGGTGAGACATTTGAATTTAAGAAGTCTGACTTACTTCGGATTTTGTTGAGGATTATAAGCTAACTGGATTTTGTGTGAAGCATAATTTTCACTTTGTTTTGATAGCAAATGTCATCATTAGGTTTGAATCAAGTACCATTTATAGCATCCATCAACATGAAGTTTTTTCATAAGATGAGATTATATATAGTCGAACTGTTTGTCTCAGCATAGTAGCTGTTAGGTTCAGCTTTGAGTATGAATTGAAAGGTTGTGTTATGTTTTTGTAACATCCCACATTTTATAAGTTTCTAAGTTCACAAATTTTGTTTTGTATTTATGGGGATTATAGGAAACCAAAATTGCGCCTAGATTAGACTTATTAAATGTGTTGTGGTATATATTGTGTTTTAAGTTTGGGCCTTAGAATCAATTAGTTTGACCAATTAAAGTTGTAGTTTGATTTAATTTCCAGTGTTCTAGTGCGTATATTTTAGCTTTAGTTTTTTTTTTTTTTTTGATAAATTTACAATGTTAAATAAAGAAATTAAATGGCCGCGCGATAGGGGACTCGAATCCAAGACCTTTGGCCTTAGGCATTAACCCCTTACCGCTTGGCCAACACACGCACACTTAGCTTTAGTTTCTTATAACTTCACAAGGTGGCTCAACAAATTTTGGTATATGTATAGTTATGTAGTGTTGTTTATTGAATTTTTAGTGAAAGTGTTAGTTAGGCCTTTTGAAGTGATTATATTTATTTGATTAGGCGCGGCGCAATTAGGATTTTCATGCTATCAAATTCTATTGAGAAGTGATGGTGGGGTAGAGTTAAAAAAAGTTACTTTTATGTTCATTTCAAAACTTCTAGTTTGGTGGTTGGGTTACTTTAATTTGTGTTGATGAAATTCTATTAATTCTCGTATGGTTCTAGTTAATTTATGTTTTACTTTGGTATTGTGTTGAGTTGAGATTTTTAGCTGTTAGTCTTTAAATGGTAAAGTTTTATGGATATGATATTCTAGTGTTTTAGAATGAGTATTATTCTCTTTCCTTCGAATTGTGTGTTTTTTTTTAAGTGCTATTAAATTTTTGGTAATTGTATAGAGTTCTTGTTCAAGATAAAATGTATATATATTAGAGTGTTACATTTTATTACTGCTAGAAGCCAATATGTGTTTGTTTTGGATGATATAGTTTTTTTTTTGAGGGGATGATATAGTTTAGATATAAATATAATTATGTATGCTAATTCGCCACCACATATTTTGATGAATAAATAATTTAAGCTTTATTTAATATTATTATTAGGGATATTCATTGTCACGGTTTTAAAGTAGGAAGCTATTTATTTGTTTTAAAATATTAAAAATTCCTTGAGGGGACACCAAGTGGTGAGAACTCCTGTCAGCGAAGAGTGAGGTTTAGGGTTCAATCTCCACTGCTCTTCTTCCCCCAAGTCAAAAAAATAAAATAAAATTCAAGTGTTCATTATTAAAATATTTTACTTCACCAAGATATTTATTTAAGAAAATAAACATACACCTTGTTTTTCCCCATGAAATATTCACTATTATGTTTAACACTTTAATTAATTTAGAATAATATTTCCTCCGTCCACAAAAATATCTATTTTTATCATTTTGGAATGTCTACAAAAATTAATCCCTTTCTATTTTTAGAAATTATCTATTATATGGTGTGCCTTATTCTCTCTCACAATGCAATTAATTATCATTATAAACACTGCAAGTGGAACTCTTTTCTCCATTCACAATACAATAACTATTTTTATTAAAACCTGTGTCGTCTCTTATTATGACTATTTTTTTGTGGACGGAGGTAGTATATATTATTCGTGTGCGTGTGTTGGCCTAAGGATAGGTGGTTAATTCCAAGACCTGAGGTGGTCCTAGGTTCGAGTTCACTGTTGTGTGGTCTTTAAATTTCTTTATTTATTTGTATAATTTATAAAAAAAAAATACATATTATTCATATATTCATGAAATATGCTTCGGAATCTAGCTGAGCCTCTTGGATTTATGTTATCCAGGCCTTATATATTATCCACCAAATAATTGGCCAATTAATTAATAAAAAAAAATAGGATATTGATTTTTTTTTTTTTTTCTTGGCGAATAGCATATTGAATCTTGACAGGATAATTGGCCAATTAATTAATAAAAAATAGGATATTGTTTTGTTTTTTTTAGGTAAATATGATATTGAATCTTACAGATCTTGAAGCACATCACATGTGCTCCACTAAATATTCCTTTCGTCCAATTAAAAAATACTAATTTCAGCAGCCCGCCCAATGCTAATGGTGAATTAGCTCCAATAATAGCGAAGGTATGTATTATTCTAATCTTTACACCCAACCAACATATATTCTTTTCAAAATTTTCACTATTACCATCTTTTCCTCCGGCCTCGTTCCTCCGCCGCGGCCGCCGCTGCCGCCGCAAGAGAGGAATGACGGCATACGGTGCAGTGAATTCTTTGAGGAATACAATTGATTACATTCTCCATTCTTCTTATTTTAACCTCGTTGAGCCCTCTCCACAGATCATACAACTCGCCTACAACGAGTTGGATCCGTTGCAAGAAATTCTTGAAAGATTGGACAGGACAAGAACAAGCAAGAGCAGGAAGAAGGTGAATGCTTTGGATGGAAGAATCAAAGAGTTGATTTGGGAATTCCAAGATTTATTGGAATCTCTTCTCTACCATCAGATTTTTTCACAATTTCATGCAGACCAAGTATATGAAGAAATGAAATCGAGAGTCCAAGGCTTTTTGGAATCTCTTCCCTCACAGCCACAGATTCTATTCCAAAGCCCTCCTCCACACCACACTACCACAAGAACCCAAAGAGTGCTGCACTATTTCAAACCTAAAAGACTGCTGCACTATTTCAAACCCAAAGGAAGAAAATTCATCGCGCCAAGATTCTCCATTGATCTGCAATTCCTACAGCATGAGGTTCCTTCCTTCATCCAGAGGCTCAAGGATATGGAGGAGGAATACATTTATGAAGTACAAAATATGCCCGAAGACGATGATGACGAATCTATTTCAACAAGAACTCGGACCAAGTCCATGATGATTGGATTATCGGATCAACTCGAACAACTCAAAGATTATATGATGATGAGTTACGACAACAGGCTTGTAACCGTCGGAATTGTTGGAACTGCAGGCGTTGGGAAGACTGCTCTTGCTGAGGCAGTTTTTGAAGATCCTGATATCTTGAGCCATTTTGAGCACCGCGTGTGGGTAAGGGTAGGCAAGAAATCTCAATTCGACGATGTTTCACGAGAGATTCTAGCTCAAATGTTTAGAATCTCACAAGGAGATCACGAATTAGGTGCCTGCTTCAAAGAAAGACTGCAGGCCAGGAACTGCCTCATTGTGCTCGATGATGTGTGGGAGAGACAGATAATGGATTCCTTGTTGAGTTCCTTACAAAACATCAATAATGGATCAATTCGTATCTTGGGTACTACTCGAGATCGAAACACAAATGTCTCAATGGATTGGATATTAGTGCGATTTTTGAACGAAGAAGAAAGCAAGGAGCTACTATGCCAAAAGGTGTTTGGTGAAAAGGATTGCCCTTTTCAACTTGACAAAGCCGCCACCAAAATTGCCAAGAACTGTGAAGGTCTTCCTCTCACGATTGTAACAGTGGCTGACATCCTATCAAAATCCCATAATACAGACCCAAAATACTGGGAGGATGTAGCAGAAATGCGAAATTCAGTCTTCACGGATGCATATAATGAGATATCAAAGGTACTTTACCCAAGTTATGAATACTTACCTCAATATCTTAAAATGCCTTTTCTGTATATGGGAGTCTTCCCTCCAGATTATGACATCCCCATATCCAAGATCATGAATATGTTGGCTACTGAAGGCTGGTTTCATAACACACAAAAAAAACAATCTTTGGAGGATTCTGTGTGGAAATGCTTGAAGGAGCTTTGTACAAATAAGAACCTTGTTTTATTCAGCCAAAGGACCTTTTATAGGACCTTGCGGACTAATCATTATAGCAAGTATAAAACTTGCTGGCTACATTCTTCATGGCGGCACGTGTGTAGACGAGAGGCTCGGAAGAACAAGTTTTATCATGTTTTAAAAAAGCTTGTTGAAGGCTTAGAAGATGGTGTAAAAGGTCAGCGTTGCTTGTGTCTTGAAAATAACCTTTTATTTGGCATCAAAGAATTTTGCAACTCCATGATATTGAACTGTGCATCCTCCACACGTTCTCTCCTTTTTTTTTGGTCCATATCACCAATATCCAATTCCAGTAGGTGATGATTTCAAGTTGCTTGGAAAACTAGATGCTCTTAATCTACGTTTGTACACTTTCCCAACAGAAATTCTTATATTAGTCCTACTAAAATACCTTGCTCTAACTTGCAACGGAGAGCTCCCTACAACCATATCCAAACTTTTCAACCTTCGAGTCTTGATTATCCATCCGCATAACAACATTAGAATTTGTAAAGCTCCATCCTTTGTACCAATACAAATATGGGATATGAAAGAGTTAGAACATATTGAGATATTGGGGAAGAGCCTTGTAGGTCCATGTCGTTCTACTTCTTTGGAAAAGCTCTCAACACTTGTAGGTGTGAATGCCAGCATTTGTACTATCTTGAAACTCTTCAGAAGAGTTCCTTGTTTAAAGAAATTAGGAGTTCATATCGAGCTGACGCCTTATGATGACCATAATGATTTGTTAAGATGTGTTGGTCATATTTCAACACTTGGAAGTTTGGAGACATTGAAATATAGTATCATAAATCCTGTGGTTAAGTATGATTATGCTTTTCGTAGTTCATTGATGAAGTTGCCACGTCGATTGAAAAAGTTACATTTGAGTGGCATGGGTTTCCCTTGGAATTACATGGATGTAATTGGCTCTTTGCCATTACTTGAAGTGCTCAAATTGCGAGCCTACGCCTTTCGGGGTTCAAAGTGGGAAGCGCAAGAGACAAGTTTTTTGAAACTTAAGTTTCTTCTAATTGAAGACAGTGATTTGGTGCAATGGAAACCAAGATCTGGAAGCTTTCCTAATCTTATGTACCTAAGCATGAAACATTGCTACAAACTAGAAGAGATCCACTGGCTGTTTCATTATAGGTTCGGAACTATTGAATTAGTGAACTGCAATCCTGTAGCTTTGACTTGGCTCAAGCAATTACGACCGGATCCATTTACTATGATTGATGTTACTGCCACTTATTCTTTTGACGAGAAACCCGTTACTATCAAGTTTAGAAGGTACTGCAACTGCTGATCAATTCATTACCTCTGTTTTTCTTGAGAATTTAATTAAAATGAGGAGTTGTTGCTCCAATGTGTGTGGGTGTGTGTAGATTCATTGTGAGTTGCTATACAACTTCGACACACTAACACAAGATGGCTGCTTGATTATCCTCTTTATATTTATGTATGCTCACACCCTATGTTTATCTATTAATTTCAGTTATTGGTCTGATGAAGAAGGAGTATGTATCATAGAGCTGTAAAGGTGAGACACCATGTTCTCCATCCCCATGTTTATAACTTCAGTCGTTTTATTATTGGGTTGTTGCCTGAATTTGAGAATGGTGACTAATTTCGATTTTGTTGAGGATTATTATAAGCTCTTAGTGAATTTTGTATAGAATGAGAACTGTAATTGGTTGGGTGGAGATCTTAATTAGTATGTGATTCAAGGACAATAATCGTTTTGTGTGATGCGTAATTTTTGCTTTGCTTTGATATCAAATCTCATCATTAATAATAATCAACTTAAAATTTCTCTCTAACCTGTTGACAATTTCTGATTGCTAATCCTTCTTTCTCCCAAAAAAACAATCAAAACTCTCAAATATTTCTCTTTGTTCTTCGTGTTCGAAAATTTACAGAGTTACTTTTGTCAAGGGATGGTTCTGATTTCAGTTTTATTTATTATTCCAAATTACAGTTTTGATTCCCCGTTAGCAAAATTGAATCTGTTGATTCCCTTTAAAGTTGGTCTTCTTTGTCTAATGAGATAGAGTTACTCTACAAAAAAAAAGAGTTCTTCTGATTAAGCTCAGAAATTCAATTTGAATTCTACATTGTTTCATAATCAAAATTTATATATGTATTTTCTTTCTTCCCAAACTCAATTTAGTTTCTACATTGTTCATAATCATATATATGTGTATTTCCTTTCTTCCCATTTCGCCTCATATATAAGGGCTACTGAACTCTGTTTATTGTTTATCGTTTATTGATCAATTAGTTAGTAATATTAGTTCGAAGATCAGTTTTTAGTTTCAAAAATTTTTAGATATGAAATCTAAAGTGTCTGTTGACTTTAGAATATTAAATAAATAGATTATTTCTCCGCTTCAAAAAAAAAAAAAAAAAAGATTAGTTCTATTAACAGATTTTCTTTTAAATAGATCAACTAGCTTTACCAAAAGCTATAAATTGATTTAATTTCTAGTGTTTCAGTCTGTATATGCTTTAGTTTCTTACAACTTCACAAGATGGCTCAACAAATTTCAGTATATGTATGTTTATAGACTTTTTAGCGAAAAAAGTGCTAGTTAAGCCTTTTGAACTGATTATATTTATTTGATTAGGTGTGGCGTAATTAAGATCTCCATCCTTGAAGTTATGTTCAAATATTATGTCTACTATGTTTACATGTATTGTGAAATATGATCGAAGTGATGATGTAAGTTTGTGTTTTTGTGCGCAGCTGAAGTATTATGTCCCATATATTCATGCTTCCTTATGCGTTGCGCTGAATTATGGTTGAAGTTATGTCCCATGTTTCCTCTCTTAAGAGTTAAAACGAGCTGTTGGTTATATGGTTGAAGTTAATGTTCTCATATTTTCATATGACATGTTGTACATTTGGACAACATAAAAGTTATGTCATGAAACTCCCTCACTGAGTATATTTTGAATACTCGCTCCGTTTTATTTTAAGGGTTAATAGTGTTTTATGTCCCGAACTTTCAGCGTTTTTCACAAAATGTCCCGAACTTTTATTTTCTCCTAAAAAAACCCTCAACTTTTAGCTTTTTCCATAAAATGTTTCGCTATACAAAATTCGATGATAAAAAAATGAATTATCTCGCCGAAAGAAATATTTTGGGGACCGTCATTGTTGGAAAATCATATTGAGAACCACCATTGTTTGAAAACGCTGAAAGTTCGGGGTTTTTTATCATCTTTCTGTTATCGAATTTTGTATAGCGGGATATTTTATGGAAAAAACTGAAAGTTGAAGGTTTTTTAGGAGAAAATGAAAGTTCGGGATATAAAACACTATTAACCCTTATTTTAAATGATTTCAGGCGAGGAGCATGAAGACGGGTGGCGGAGATGTGGTGTTTAGGATCTGCATGCTAAGTTTAGTTTTCGTAAAGAACAATTCTGTTCAGTTCAAAACTTCAAGATTGGTGTTTGGATTACTTTAGTTTGTGTTGATAAAATTCTAACTCGTGTAGTTCGAGTTAAATTTATGTTTTATGTTTGGTTTTAGCAGTTAGTTTTTAAATGGTAAAGTTTTATGGATTTTGATGATATTCTAGTGTTTCAGATGAGTATTGTTCTCATCCCTTCGAATTGTGTTTGTTTTTCTTTTACAAGGTTGCGTTTATTTTGATGGATAATTTTTTCCATGAAAAAGAATGGATAACAAAAATTTATACTTTTAAATGTTTCATTTCTTTTCTAACATTTGACATAAAAGTATTTTCCCTTTCTTATTTTCACTTCAAAGATGGATAGTATTATCCCTCTATTTTTGGTGTGATAATATTATCCATCTTTGAAGTGAAAATAAGAAAAGAAAAATATTTTTGTGTCAAATGTTGGAAAAGAAATGAGACATTTAAAAGCATAAATTTTTTGTTATCCATCAAAGTAAGCGCAACCTAAATCGAAATGTTTGGGTTCTGTTTTGTTTAGGCTAGACTAGAAGCCAATGTGTTTGTTTTGGATGATGTAATGGGACATCCCATTATGGAAAGCGTGACATTTGTAATGGGACGGATGAAGTAATAATTTATTTGAACGAAAGAAAAAATATTTGTTTATGTTTGTTTGCTTCATTATCTCACATTCAACTTAACATACATACGCACTGTGTGGAGTGCCACTGTGTTTCTTTCTAAGATTCAAAAGATCGGTGTTTTTCAAATATCCTATGTTTTTAATTAATTAATTGGCTAGTTAGGAGTTAAATTGGTACAAGCTACGCTGCTTACTGTACAACCAGATGTCTAACAACTTTATGGTGAATTTGTAAACATGAATTTAATAGTGAAACTAAATTGAAAAGTGGTGGAAAATAATTATCGTAAGACAATTTTTTTTTAATTATATTCTTAGTAATGTGATTAATTTTATTTTCAACGATGGAAAAATTTATTATATTCCACGCTCGTACATATTGCCATATTGGTGATGTTGCCGTAAGTGTTCCTATATCTATTTCTATGCAGAATTACTTGAGCCTAATCATTCGAATTTACTAGTTGAAATTTAATTGTGTATATTTAAATTTAGTTTGTTCATGTGTTCATGTCAAATTTTGTTTGGATTTGTTTACGAAACACCGATCAAAAATTGATTTTACTCGTGTTATCGTCTCAAATTTGAATAACTAATTACTGCTAAATATTTGAATTTGTTTGATTTTAACCTCATTTGTAATAGGATTATAGTATGTATATATGTGCATGTGTGCTATATTTTTCATATAAAATAATATATTTTTTTAACTAAATAATGAATATATAAATTTAAATATATATATATATATAGGGAGTGGTTCAAATAAGAACCACTAATAAAATAAGAACGGAGAACCATTTTAAGCCATTCGATCATCAAGATCTACGGTGAATGCATCATCTTGGTGGATGAATGCAGGTGTTGGGTTCGAATCCTGAAGGGAGCAAAAAAATTATTTTTTTCGGATGCATTAAATTTAATAGCGGATGCATTAATTTGTATAACAGATGTAATAATTTTATTGGTTCTTATGTTCTCACGATAATTGTGAATCTCACTACAGTTGGTTCTTAGAGAAAGCCCGTTTATGAGAATTTCCACTGAAATCTTACCAAAATCAATACAGAACTAAATTGGGACTTGCCAGGTGTTGGGCCTTCTTATTGATGACATTGGGCTGCGTTGGTGAGCCCTGTCGATGTGGGCCGCTGTGGTTGGGCTCCTTCTTTGCATACACAATTTTTTTAGGATGATTTTATTCATAGTCCCCATTTTATGTTTATAGTCCCATATTTAAATATAGAATAAAATATAAGATAAATTTTTATTTTTTCAATATTCAATTCAAATTAATTTTTTATTATATTTAAAGTATAATAATTGAATTAGTATTAATTTTGTATAAATATAAAAATTAAAAATGTTTTCACGTGCATTGCACGGGATGCAAATGCTAGTTAAAATATAAACAAATACTATATTTTAAAAATAAAATAATCCATGTCAGGAACTCAAAAATCGTGAATTTGACATGTTTCTAAATAAAATCGTTAATCGTGAATTGTGACTTATTTCGCAATTTTTTGAGGATTATAAGCTTTGAATGAATTATTTCAAATTAGTAAAGAAAGAAAGAATTTTAAAAAAAACTTTTTGCCTCTATACTAATTGCAAAGAAAGTAAAATTTATTATTCGGTAATCAAATACGTGTTTTAAAAGGCAATTCTCGGAAATAATATTTCAAATTAGTAAAGAAAGAGATCCTTTGTGGAATATTTTTCCGAATAATACACGTAAAATAATTATTTCGATTAAATTAATTTATGCAAGGCTTTTTTCCTTAATTACCAATTCATCGTCATCTATTCCAACAAAACCTTTCTGTTTTCGGACTCTTAATTAAACTATTTAAGTAGAGAATTTTGAGGATTGAGAGACAAGGAAGAGAAATTTCTCAACAGAGGCTTCGACAATGGCACTGCTTCCCCCTTCAAAAAAATTAAAAACAGCCGAGGATCAAGGTTCTTCTTAAGCAGAATTTTATTTTCTTTTTAGTTACTATTAATTATCTGCAGTTCACTGCATTTATTCTGCAGAATCATCGATATTTTGTTTATTCGTGTATGATTTTCACACTAACTTTTTGTTTCCGAATAGAAATACTTGAGATTATTCTGAGAAAAACGGCATGTTTATGACTATATATAAGTTTCAAATATAACTATGTAAATTAATCATTCAATTGAGGGGAATTAGGAAAAATTGAGGGAAATTAATTCGATTGAGGTTTTTAACTCAACTAAAATCTTCTTAAGCAGAATTTTATTTAATCTTGATTGATATTATCTGTTCACTGCATTTATTCTGCAAAATCTTGGATATACTTGAGTTGCTTCCAACTTGTTTGAAAATTTCAACAGATCAATACACTATGGAAACAAGAGACATTTCGCCAGCACACTTGCTAACCAAAATCGAGTCTTTTTCAAGGCTATGGAATCATGAGACTAAGACATTAGAATCTTCGGAATTTGAGTCAGGAGACTACAAATGGTATGTTAATTACTTACTTACTTTCATGTCTAAACATATATACTATTGTTGGAATTTAGAAATTTCACAACCCGTATATAAGGGGTGTATTGGATTGGGATTCTATAGGATTTTAAAGGACTTTCGAAATCCATAGACTCCGCGTGAAGTCGCGTGGAATTTAGAGGAATCCATCGAAATCTTCAAGTCTGAAGGTCGGATTTCGTCATTTGTATTTTTTTTTTAACAAATCCATCAGAATCCATGGATTGTTAAAATCCATGAAATATTGAATACCACTTGATTTTATCTGGATTGAATACCTCTGGATTTTAAAGGACTTTTAAAAAATCCATGGATTGTTAAAATCCATGAAATATTGAATACCACTTGATTTTATCTGGATTGAATACCTCTGGATTTTAAAGGACTTTTAAAAGTCTGGATTGAATACACTCAGACTTTGAAATTCTTTAAAATCCTACGGATTTATTCTGCAAAATCTTGGATACACTTGAGTTGCTTAGAAATTTCATAACCTGTATATAGACTTAAGTTTCAGCTCTTAACAAAATCTTGATGTACACAATTTCAATTCCAATGAAATATATTATATATGCTGTGTTTGGAAGATGATCTTTCTACGATGGAATTTGGCAGGAAAGTGACAATCAATCTTGATGACAATGGCCACATTTCTGTATACTTGTCTTTGGTTGGAACAGCCTCTCTACCTGCAGGCTGGGAGGTTAATGTCATCTTCAACTTCTTTCTCTTCAACCACATCTCAGATAACTATCTTTGTTTTCGAGGTAATTGCCCTATTGTTCCTCATTAGTATTGAATGCGCCATTGATCTTGTTTTCGTAACACATTATATGCTATTATGTTTATGTCTGTTGGTTGAAACTTGTTCAGGAAAAGCACGGCGCATTCGTGCTATAAATCCTGAATGCGGATTTTACAAGTTGATCACTAAGGAAAGTTTGAAAGAGGCCTCTCATGGATACCTTTTCAAGGACAAGTGTGTGTTTGGTGCCGAAGTTTTTGTGATAAAAAACCAGCCGCCACTCGTTCAGAATGTGCGTGCGCATCATGTGTCAATTAATCCATATAAGCAGGAATGGAAGATTTCAAACTTCTCCAAACTGGAAGGAATGTGGAAGTCTGAAGAGTTCTGTACTGGAGGATACAAATGGTACCTTTTTTAGAAGTGAAAATTTAAAATGTCATATTCCTTAAGTTATATGTGAAAAATGTTCTCTTTTATAAACATGAGCATTCTATGCCCTATTCTTTAAATATCATTTGATTTGATAGATTTGCTTGATTTTCTGTGAAAGTCTTACACATTTGACAGCTATCAGTCATAAAAGTCAATGATTTGACAGCTATCAATCAAGAATACATGCTTAAGTCTGAGGCATTTTAATTTGTTTTTCTTTGTATATACTCCTACTATAGGTGTATTCAGATGTATCCCAAGGGAGATGCAAGTGCATGCGACCGTTACGTCTCCATCTATTTGCGCTGCATTGATTCAAAGAGTTTTGGTTGTGGTAAAAAAGTGAATGCAAGCTACCTCTTTACATTCAAAAACATGCTCAATGCTATAAATCACCACTCTAGGAAAGGTATACATTTCCTCTGTTACATTGTCTATACATTGAAAGACTACGCCTTTTATGAGATTGCATTCATTTTCGCTGTTGCAGTAAACCAGTGGTTCGCATCTATTGCTCAAAGTTGGGGATTTCATGAATTTAAAGCAATTGGCGAAATGCGGGACCCCACCAAAGGCTTCGTTGTTGACGACTGCTGCACTCTGGAAATACAACTCTCCGTCGTAGCTGTCCAAGAAGAAGCACTTAGTATGAGCTAGTCATCAAATGGTCACTTTGTTTAGCCAAAATTTGTTTTTGCGACCAAATACGAATATGAATATCCAAGTTCATTTCTTTGGAGATAGGGTGAAATTCTTCAACTTCATTTTCATCAGTTTTAAAGTATATAAATTATAGGTATATACTATATATTTGTGGTGAAGCTGAATATCCAAGTTTCTTTTTCTCTGACATCTCTTTTTCTTCCTCTCCCTGAAATCTGTCAAGATACTATTTTGGTCCATAAAAAGTGTAGCACTTCTGATAACACGAATTTTAAGAAAATAACCGGTAAATGTTAGATGGTTGAATTAAGTGTGAGATCATATAAAAATGTGTATTGTAATTAAAGAGAGATAATGGATTCATGTACCAAAAAATAAAAAAGTACTACACTTTTCATGAACTTTCAATCGGATAATTGTGCTACACTATGATCAGTAATTGTAGTTAAAGGGATATAGTGAGGTCATGTTCCAAAAGGGAACATGACACACACTCTTGGTGATTGTAATTAAATGGAGATAGTAGCGTCATGTTCTCAAGGTTAAAATCGTATCACATGTTCGTTTAGATAAGGATTTATCATTAAAATATATATAAAAAACATAATTATATAGTTACAGATGCCATTTTCTAACCGTTCTTTTTATAACAAAACCTTAAACTCAATACATGCATGAGCCACCTTTTCTTTTTTTGAGAGGGAAACGAAAGTTGCATTTCACTTCAAATCGGCATGTATAATATCAAGAAGCCAGGACGGGTAGTCCGACTTCTAGATCATTACAGTCGAAGACTTTAAAGCAAAACTCGCGAGTGCATGAGCCGCGCCATTCGCTTCTCTACGGGCATGACAAAACTCGAGAACCTTTGTGCTTCCTTTTCTATAGCCAACTCTTTTCAAGTCTCTATAGAATTTGATTAGAGGTTAGTAACTGAGAGAAATAAAAAAACAAAAAAAAAGATCCCATAGTCATCTATACAAGTAGAAAACTCACGCATACATATATATATATATATTGTTTTATACACGGATTAGGAGTAATCCAAATACGGGATAAGAATAAAATAATTTTTATATATATATATTGTTTTATACACGGATTAGGAGTAATCCAAATACGGGATAAGAATAAAATAATTTTAAAAATAAAAAATTTGTGATAGGAATCCATAATATTAGAATCAGAATTGTAATAGGATTCAAATTTTCGAGCAAATACCGAACTTGTAATTGTAATAGGAATCCACATTATATAAAAGGGTCATGGTAAGTTCTATCCTTCATAGTTCTAAAAAAGTAGTTTTTTCGTTCTGCCCCTTACATGTTCGACGAATTTCCTGAAAGACAATTTTTTACAATCTTCAAGCTAATTCTTTGATTTTCTTCATGCTTCATATTTGATCGAATTTTCTAAGAGTTCTATCAGTTTCTTCATGCTTCAAATTTGATCAAAGTTTAAATGTTATAGCTTCCAAGTATTGGTGGACATATTTCTTAAGGTATAATTCCTTTTCCATTAGCATACTTATGAAAAACTTCATAAATTGTTAGATTTATTTTCCTTATGGTCTGCAATTGCACGGATTAATTATCATGATATATACTTTTATTTTATTTTCTGATATGTGTTTATTATTTCATAGTCATGCTATGTATATAATACTAATATCAACAAGTTGTGGTACGTCATCTATGTATGTATATAGCTAGATTTTTTTGCTTTTGTGCATAAAAATAAAAAAGTAAGTTACTTAATTCTGTTGATAAGCTAAAACAAGATTCACGTAAAAAAAACAAAAAAAAAACAAAAAAAAAACTTATTTTTAGAGGCTTCTACTTTTGAGAATAAACATAGGCAGATGAAAATAGTAAGTAATTAGTAATTGATTATTTACATAGATGGATTAAATTTTTGGGATTTTTTCTATAGTTTTCTATTCCATGTTTAGTCTATTTCCTTACCACAAGGTTTTGTTTGTTGATTATGTGTTATAATATGTACTAAAAAATCGTTAATGCACTTAATATTTGACATAAATTTAAATTTTTGTTGTAGGATATATAATATTCAACAATGACGACAATCGAAACTTTACAAATAAATCAAAGAGCATTCACAATTGCATTGAAGGCTTTGCGAATAGGACACGAAGTAAATTGTGGGATGAATTTAAGCACAAAAATCTGGAAATTGATAATGGTTGACAATGAGGTAAGTCAAAATTTTAGTTGAAAATAAAGCAACAAATATGGTATGATTCTTGTAAAAATTGCAACACATCATTCTCCAAAATTGATGAGAGTGCAATATGCAAAAAATGCAATGAAGAAGTTATTGAGACGTCGCCAAGGTAATTATCAAATTTAAAATTAATTACTAATGCAATGCACGTGTTACACTGTTTGATCAAGCGGCAGATGTATATGTAGGATGCTCTGTGGATGAATATCTTTCTTGAGTCAAAGAGGTAAATTAAGATTTCTTACTCAAAACACTTACTATAATTTAAATAATTCATATTACAAAATTTGATATTACGTAATTACAACAATTATATATTTTCACTGGGTGAAACAAACACCATATACTATAGAGGATTAAGCACACAAGCGTCCATAGATACGCGCTTCATAACTATGCTCAGGTCTATAAAATTTGATCAACAGGGAAATCTCAATATCGTTGCAAATGTAATCCAAAAGACACAACCAATGGAAAGCATCGATGTTGGACATACTGAAGAAAAGTCGACTCAAGTGGAAGAAAAGAAACATTCACCCGAGAAAAAAAAAATTCCGTCTAGAAAAAAAAAATCTACGATGGAGTTGCAACCCACATAATCGCAAAAGAAAAAAAGAAGGGTAACCAAGAAAAAGTTTGATGACTACATTGAGATTACAAGTGACGACGAACTACCGCTTGTAATCTCAATGTAGTCATCAAACTTTTTCTTGGTTACCCTTCTTTTTTTCTTTTGCGATTCTGTAGGCTGCAACTTCATCGTAGATTTTTTTTTTCTAGACGGGATTTTATTTTTTGATTTCTCAGGTGAATGTTTCTTTTCTTCCACTTGAGTCGGCTCTTCTTCAATATCTCCAACATCGATGCTTTCCATTGGTTGGATTTTTTGGATTGCATTTGCTATGATATTGAGATTTCCTCGTTGATCAAATTTTATAGACTTGAGCATCGTCATGAACCGCATTTCTGTGTATGCTTGTGTGCTTAATCCTCTATAGTACGTAGAGTCTGTTTTACCTAGTGAAAATATATAATTGTTATAATAACGTAATATCGAATTTTGTAATATTAACAATTTAAATTGAGGGAAATCTTATTATAGCCATCTTTCATAAAAACATAAGTTTTATAGCCCTAGTTTATAATAGATAAGTTATATAACCATTTTAAGTTTAAAAGACTACAACACCCTTTGACTTTTTTGTACTCGATGGTGTACACGATGGCACCACCGTGTACACCATCGAGTACTCGATGTTGTACACGGTGGTGTCATCGTGTACACCATCGAGTACTTCGATTACTCGATGGTGTTATAGAAAATTTTCAATTTTTTCATTACTCGATGGTGTACTCGATGGCACCATCGAGTACTTCGAGTACTCGATGGTATACTCGATGGTGCCATCGAGTATACCATCGAGTACAAAAAAGTCAAAGGGTTTTATAGTCTTTTCAGTCTAAAATGGCTATATAACTTATCTATTATAAACTAGGGCTATAAAACTTATATTTTTATGAAAGATGGCTATATGTGATAATTCCCACATTTAAATTATAGTAAGTGTTTAAGTAAGAAATCTTAATTTACCTCTTTGATTGAAGAAAGATATTCATCCACAGAGCATCCTACATATACCTCTACCGCTTGATCGAATAGTGTAACACGTGCATTGCAATCGCCTTGTATATTCATCCACAGAGCATCCTACATTTATTGTGATTCTGTATCTAGAATTATCTAAAATGATAAAAAAAAATTATTATATTTTTGTTATTGTGTCATTAACTAATTTTCAATTGGTAGTAGTTTTAAATTTGATAATTACCTACGCGGCGTCTCAAGAACTTCTTCATTGCATTTTTTGCATATTGCACTCTCATCAATTTTGGAGAACGATGTGTTGCAATTTTTACAAGAATCATATTGTTGCTTTATTTTCAACTTTGTCAATAATTCCCATAAAGCAATACGAAACACCCTAATCTATGACAAAAAATATATAATATTATAGAAATAGTCGATTATGTACTTTTGAAATGCATCATTAATTTATTTAGATATCGTACCTCTAATAATAAATATTGATTGTTTATGAGATCTTTAAGAGTGATTTCATTTGCTTGTTTTATTTTTTGTGCCATTGCTAATTTAGCAATTGCTAATGCATCATCATCAACATCAATATCAACATCAGAACACCTGTATATAATATTAAATGATATGTTATAATTATTTTTTTAAATATTGAATTTATTATATAATATTAAATGATATGTTATAATTATTTTTTTAAATATTGAATTTATTTGTTTTTTTATACGTACGATTGCATCGGCTGAATCTCTTTGCATGTTGGTGTAATTTGCAAGACGGATCTCATTGTATTTTACTGCTATTACCCCATTAAAAAAAAATTGTTTCCCCAACTGCCATAATTTGACTTTCGATGGCAGTGCTAATCGTTAGCTTAAATAATTGAGCAGGTATGGTTTTATTCTAATCTTTATTCTAATCTTTTCAGCCAATCGAAACTCGTCAATTATATAAATTTCTTGTATGAGCTAAATAAGTATAAACAAACATTTGTCAGTGAAATTTTCCTTTTCTTGAATTAATAAATATTGTTTCCGCAACATATTGGAATCCCTTCTCTACCAACAAATTCTTTCACAAATTCGTGCAGACCAAGTAGATGATGAAATGACAGAGAGAGTGTTGGAATCCCAAAGCTTAACAAATTCGTGCAGACCAAGTAGATGATGAAATGACAAGAGAGTGTTGGAATCCCAAAGCATAACGGAATCACTTCCGTCACAGCACACAACCACAACGAGAAGAAGAAGAAGAAGACTGTTGCGCTATTTCAAACCTAAAAGACTGTATTGGACTGTTTGAAACTCAAAGGAAGAAAACTCAAAGGAATAACGATTGTTGAGAGGGATGAGAGTCTCTCCATTGCTTGGGACAGACTATGCCTACAATTGAGTTCACCTTCTGTTATAATCCCAGAAACAGAAAACAAATGCACACAACAGTATTGTTGAAACATTGTATCATCATAATGCATAGAGAAAGAGAAGCTAAAGATTGTAATTGTATTTCTTATTTCTTCTGCTGATACACTTCCCCCATTTATAGTGTTGGAAGGGAGATCATATTTAATATTTGCTTCTACAACATCATGAGGATTCCTACAACATCATGAGGATCCATATAATTAAGGGATCCTTGATTATCTTTTGACTAACTTTATCTTTTGACTAACTTTATTTGTCTGCTGACTTTTTATTCTCAACACTCCCCCTCAAGTTGAGTGACGGGATTTCCGATACTCAACTTGAAAAGAACTTCTGAAAAACTTTTGAAGTCTACAGCTTTGGTTAGGATATCAGCGAGCTGATCTTCGGACCTCACAAACGGGAGCTCCACAATCTTTTCCTCAATCTTTTCCTTGATGAAGTGCCTATCCACTTCGACATGTTTTGTTCTGTCGTGTTGAACAGGATTTTCTGATATGCTGATGGCAGCCTTGTTGTCGCAGTACAATTTGCACGTCTTCGTTGGGTGAAGGCCTAATTCCATCAACAATCTTCTTAGCCAAAGGACTTCAGTTAACCCACTCTTGATCCCTCTGAATTCTGATTCTGCACTTGAGAGAGCAACTACCTTTTGTTTCTTGCTTCTCCATGAGACAAGATTTCCTCCCACAGATGCAAAGTATCCAGCTGTTGACTTTCTGTCATTCGGGTTTCCTGCCCAGTCAGCATCGGTGTAAGCTTGTATCTCAAGGTGTCCAGCCCTTTTGAACAGCACTCCATAGTCAAAAGTCTTCTTCAAATATCTCACAATTCTGAGCGCAGCTTCCATGTGGTCAGCCTGTAGTTGGTGCATGAATTGGCTAACAACACCAACAGCATAAGCAATGTCAGGTCGAGTATGGGAAAGATAGATAAGTTTCCCTACCAGACGCTGATATTGTCCTCGATCGGCTAACTGAGCTCCTTCCACAATTTGTAGCCCATGATTTACGATCATAGGAGTTTCTGCTGGCTTGCAATCTAGCATCCCAGTTTCAGCTAGGAGATCTAGAGTATACTTCTTCTGGTTGATGAAGATCCCCTTCTTTGATCTGAGAACTTCAATTCCGAGGAAGTATTTTAGTTTTCCTAAGTCCTTCATTTCGAACTCTTTGAACAAGCTTTCTTTCAACTTTTGAATCTCCTCTGTGTCATCCCCTGTTATAATCATGTCATCAACATAAATAACCAAACAAGAGATTAGATCACCTCGTTTCTTTAAGAATAAGGTGTGATCTGAGTTGCTTTGCTGGTACCCAAACTTCTTCATGGCTGCGGTGAATCTTCCAAACCAAGCTCTGGGAGACTGCTTGAGCCCATATAAGGTTTTCTTCAACTTGCAGACTTCACCCTCTCCAAAATCTCCTGAAAAACCTTGAGGCACCTCCATGTAAACTTCTCTCTCTTCTTCAAGCTCTCCATGAAGGAAAGCATTTGTAACATCGAACTGATGAAGATCCCAGTCCTTATTAGCAGCAATTGAGAGGAGCACTCTGACAGTGTTCATCTTTGCAACAGGTGAGAAGGTCTCCTCATAGTCGATCCCATACATCTGTGTGTATCCTTTTGCGACCAATCGAGCCTTGTAACGCTCAATAGATCCATCCGGTTTCCTTTTGATTGTGAAGACCCATTTGCATCCTACCGTTTTCTTCCCCTTTGGTAGTCTACACTTCTCCCATGTATGGTTTCGATTCAGTGCACTTATTTCTTTCTTCATGGCATCTCTCCAATGTGGAATCTTTAAGGCCTGTTCTGCATTCTTTGGGATCTCTTCGTCATACAAAGCTACTTCATAGGCAGCTGCAGTTTTGGATAGGTTCCCTTTGGCGATACCCCCAATAGAATACCGAGAGTTCTTCCCAAACTTTTCTGGTGAATAACGTTTAGGAGGAATTCCTCGAGTACTTCTAGGGGGTAACACATATCTCCCCTTGTCTGCACCCATTGTATGCTCCTCATGTACTTCCTGTTCTTCTTCTTCAACCACTTGAGAAACAGGATCAGTAGAACCCGAAATCATAGTAATAGGTTCAGAATCTCTTACCTCAGATATCAGTGGTGAAGAAGATATTTGGGGCGGCGGTGGATTGGATTGCTCAGATATGGATGAAGTAAGCTCGGTGGCTAGGTTAACCTTTTCTGTTGGATCTGCTTCCGGGACTGGCATTGGTAACCAACTTAACAAGTCGATCTCACTCTCACTCTCCCCCTGACTGGTAAGGTGGTTATCGTAAAAATACTCAGTTTCAAGGAAATCACAGTTCATGGTGGTGATGATTTGACGGGTTTTTGAATTGTAACACCTATATCCTTTTTGATTAACTCCATATCCTACAAACACACACTTGACTGCACAAGGAGAGAATTTGGTGCGTTCATGTTTAGGAATGTGAACGAAAACAGAGCACCCAAAGACCCGTGGTTGAAGTGTAAGGGCAAGAGGTATGGAGGCCAGAGTAGACAATTTCTGTAATGGTGTTTGAAGTTTAAGAGTCCTAGTAGGGAGACGGTTAATAAGGTAAGTCGAGGTTGCTACGGCCTCGGGCCAAAATGAGGAGGGAACATGAGACTCAATCATCATAGAACGAGTCATTTCAAGTAAAATTCGGTTTTTTCTTTCGGCAACTCCGTTTTGTTCAGGAGTGTGGGGGCAAGTAGTTTGATGAATAATCCCTTTTGTTTGACAAAATATTTTCATGGAATTATTAACAAATTCCCCTCCATTATCAGTTCTAAGGGTTTGGATGTTTTTCTGAAACTGAGTTTGAACCATAGTATGGAAATGAGTAAATTTTTCAAAAACTTCAGATTTGTGTTTTAAAAAATATACCCATGTCATCCTAGTGCAATCATCAATAAATAACAGAAAATATTTAAAACCTTGTCCCCCTACCACGGGTGAAGGACCCCAAACATCAGAATGAACAAGAGAAAATATGGAGTTTACTTGTGTGTCATTAGGCTTAAAAGATTTTCGGTGGCTTTTAGCTAAAACACAAGTTTCACAAGATAAATTCTCACCATTTTTTATTAATTTAGGAAATAAAAGCTTAAGATACCCCATGGATGGATGCCCTAACCGACGGTGCCAAAGCCAGGCTTCCCGGTCAGCAATTCCGTGAGCCAGCATCACCTTGCCTTGTTGAGCTATCTCATCCACATAGTACAATCCATCCCGCTCAGTGCCACGCCCAATAATCTCCCCCGTCCTGATATCCTGAAGTAAACAGAAGTGAGGATGCATTATTATGGTACAATTGAGTTCTTTAGTAACATGACTAATTGACAACAACTTATGAGATAGGGACGGAACATATAGACAATTGGATAATCGCAAGGTTGGGGAGATTTCTATAGTTCCGGCCCCTTCTACTTGAGTTAAGTCACCATTAGCAGTTTGTACATGAGTTCTAAAGGATTTTGATGACTCAAGTATATCTGATTTGTCAAAAGTCATAGTGTCTGTAGCCCCACAATCAAAAATCCAATTTGTTTTTCTACTGACTTGTTTATTTGACACTTGACATGCAGTGGGGATTATTTTCGAATTTTCAGATAGTTTTGGGTCAAAATTTGAGTTGGGCATAACTATTGGGCTGTTTTGAATAACATGGGGTTCATTTTGGGATTTCCATAAACTTGAGGGACTAGACTCAAAAGAATGGGGTTTCTTTTGTAATTTACTGAAAATAGGGGACTGAATTTGAGATAATGGAAAAGTGGGAGGGTTTGATGAATAATCATCAAACCCTATACCTAAATCATGCGCCTCTTTTTCCTTTTGACCAATTCCACACGCCTCTTTCTCCCTTTGACCGATTCTCTCCACCTCTTTCTCTCCCTTGGTTCCACCTTCACCATTTTTCTCGGTTGTTCGGCCATTAACGCCGGCGGAAAAGCCGGCAGCGGTCGAACTATTGCGTCCTCGGCCATCTACACCGACAGAGGCGCCGGCTGACGCCGAGCTGTTGTGTCCTCGGCCATCTCGGCCGTCTACGCCGGCAGCCGCGCTTCTCGCCTCCGTTCTGTCGTTTTTCCGGCCGTCAACGTCAGTTGCCGAGCCGGTAGTCGGGTAGCCGGTTGAGTTTTCTCCTCTTCCTCTCTCGGATCTTCCTCGGACATCAATCGGTAAGATAAATCCACCGTCGAGGAAATCGTCGGAGCCGCCTCCCACGGCAGCGCACACCCCGTAGTCACCCTCCTCCAGCTCGAATATCGGCGGCCACTGCAGCGGCATGTAGGAGAGCTCCTCGGCGGGCTTCTCGCCGTCGCTGTTGGAGGCCAAGCTGTCGTAGCTGTTACTGCGGGAGAAGGCCGACGACACCCTGATTGGCTTGGGCAGGTAGACCTTGATCTTAGGCGGCGGGGTAGGCTCGTCGGCGGCGCTCTCGTCCTTTAACGGCGAGGGAGGGGTGGGCTTCTGCTTGGACTTCTTCTTCTTAGGCTTGGCGGCGAGGTTGGGGAGGTCTTTGTGAGGGGCATTGGGCTTGCCGCTGCCGCTGGTTTTGGAAGCTTTCTTCATTTTTGGAATGGCGATCGAAACTGTCGCCGGTGAGTTACTCCACAAACTGATTTGAATTGGCTAGGAATGTTTTGGTTTTGGATTATGAACGATGATGATTCGTTTCTGAGTTCCTATGGTTAAACCTGCTCTGATACCATGTTGAAACATTGTATCATCATAATGCATAGAGAAAGAGAAGCTAAAGATTGTAATTGTATTTCTTATTTCTTCTGCTGATACACTTCCCCCATTTATAGTGTTGGAAGGGAGATCATATTTAATATTTGCTTCTACAACATCATGAGGATTCCTACAACATCATGAGGATTCCTACAACATCATGAGGATCCCTATAATTAAGGGATCCTTGATTATCTTTTGACTAACTTTATCTTTTGACTAACTTTATTTGTCTGCTGACTTTTTATTCTCAACAAGTATAGCGAAGAGATTACATAATAAAATGCCACATGTAGCAAAGTTTTTGTTGATATTATCAACCTTTCTTCACAACTTTCTTCAGAAGTCTATCCCAACACGCATTCCATTCTTCTGCACTTTCAAAGCCACTGCATGAACAAATTTAAAACTTGGTCATTATACAATGTTGATAATATAAGCAAAAGACTAGAGGATTAATTCATACATACTTAATTGGCATCGTTTCCAGCAAGTTGGGAGTTGGGAATGAAGTAGTAATAGTAGAAATCCCCAACACTTCTTCACAATCATGAATATCGAGTTCTTTCAATGTTCGCCCAACCCAGTCATAGACTAGTAGTTGACGGTAGCCCGGAGAAGTTTCTCGTGAAACATACATCAATGAACCATTCAAGTTCAATGGTTTGTCAACATTACTGATAATGGCATCATCATTGTACAATTTAGACCATACTTCATCTATTCCATATTCCCAAACCTGAAAAGTCTTGGACTCTCCAACTCTGCTATAGAAAATGACACCTAAACGATAGTTTGGAGTTACGACAACGTGACAAACTGGAGTATCTCCATTAAAAGATCTTACATTAAAAGATGGTGGTAAGGAGATGTAAGAAAAAATTTCTTCACTGAAATTAAATGCTAGAATGGAATTCACAGCTAACCAATGATAACTACAATCCACAAGGGCATAACCGCCATCGGCGCAAAGAAACGAACTTCCTTCGGACTCAATCTCTTTCCAAGAATTACGTTTGAACGAAAACAACTCACATTTTCTAGTGGCACCAGAAAAACTATAATGATCTTCCATGTTGTACTTAACAACATCAAAGATTCTAATGACCTTGTAGTCGTCAGATGTAAAATCATAGCCAAAACCACAATTATAAAAACTGATATAAGACGAAGGGGGAGCGAGGAGGGGCGGGGGAAGGAATTTCACGGTGTTAGCAAACGGGTTGCAAAGAGCAATCCGACCATTAAAAGCATTGAAACAGAAAATCCCACCACAATAACTAGCCTCAATGTAACATTCATGGTCAAATTCGCCCATAAATGAAAGGTCAAGAAAGAAACCATCCCAGTGGTCATCATCACCATCTGGGCAAATAGCCTTTAAATATTGACAGCCATTCGCACTGCCATTCAATCGCGTCGCAAAAACGACGTCGTCCATTTTTTTTTATAGCCTTCAATAGCACAAATATATATGATCAGAATATTAAAATGGTAGAAGATTAGGTTCATAAAAAACAATAAAATCAATGTTCGTTCTTTCATGTTTTCAAAAGAAGAGATGAGAAACTTACGTGAGAGAGAAGAATTTGATTGGTAAAGATGTATTGAAGGTTGGAGTTGTATAAGAAGAGAGGAGTTACGGCGGCCGATCAGAATCAGAGCAAAAGAGGGGAGGAGACACGGCTGGGCTGATAGCTGCGACTTCGCCGGAGTTCGCGGAGAGGGAGGCTGAGCCTAGGGTTTCAGGCGGTGGAGGAAAAAGAGTATGCGATGATCTAGAGAGAGCGAGTGTTAATATAGTGCAAAACTTCATTAATATATATAATGATTCTAAAATGTGAAACTTGTGGATCAAGCATATAAAATTATGAGAGATTAGGAAATAAATTAAGAATTATTGGATTTAAATAAGGAAAAATTTATACCATAATTAAGATTTGGGTAAATTTGGTCTAAAACCATAATAAATTTCCAATTTTTGGTTTTTCCCACAATCTTTCATTCTTATTTCAATATACATAATAAATCATTTTTTTTTGGAATTTCCCACTATGACAATCTTTCATTGCTTGTTTCAAAAGTTTGGTTTGAATACCTCTGGATTTTAAAGGACTTTTAAAAGTCTGGATTGAATACACCCAAACTTTCGAAATCCTTTAAAATCCTACAGAATCTCAATCCAATGCACCCCTAAATAATATGAGGTGAAATCCTACATAATCTCAATCCGACGTGTTTCTGCACACAGACAATTTTCAATTATTTTACTCATTATCGTACATTATATTTCATTACAATGATTTCTTTTGTGAAAAAGAATCTTAACGAACTTGAAGGCCACCAAACTCAGCCTGGTTGGACCCACGGACATGCCCATTTCGATCGACTTGCATCGGCCCAATCAAGGCTCACTAAAGGTTATCTTGAGCCGTGCTGGGCCTAAATAATTTAAAAAATCTGACCCAGCCCATTATATCTATTCAAGTTTGGGCATGGATACTAAGGCCTGAAAAGTGTTTGTTGAAAACTTGAAATGCCTGCAAAAGATATGGTTTTGCTTGGTCCATGAATAAAAGTTAAACGAAATCAACTCCTAATAAAATAAAGTCAATTAAATTTCAAAAATATATTTACGCCTATTATATTTACTTATATTCAAAGTAAGCTATTAATGAAATTGGATTATTTGCAATTTTATACCCAATCAATGATGTTATTTGCTTAGATTCACAACTAAGAATATGTTAGAGCATCCGCATCGCTTACACGATAGCGGCCTACTCGTGTAAGGTTGCTATTGTATAAGTCGATGCAGCTCGAGGGCTACACGTTCTATCGTGTAGCCCGATCGGCCGTTGAAAATAGGCGCGTGTTTTACACGCGCCTTTAAAAAAAATTGAATATTTGAATTTTGAATTTCAAGGCAGCTTTGATTACCTCGGTTTCCGTGCCAAATTTGACCGTTTGAATTTATTTATTTTTTTATATTTTTTATTCTCTTTATATTCTCTCTTCGTCCTTCTTCTTCCTCACTTTCACTCCACAATTCTCCTCTTTCAATCTACACCTTTCAAGCATTTTCTTCTTTTTTCTTCCGACAATGGCGGAATCCAACCACGGTTCTTCGTCTGATTCATCCGACGGTGTAGCTCACGCGATCATGGAGGAGATAGAGTTGCAGAAACAATTGCTTGCTCAAATCTACACCCAACCGGCGTCGGAGCCGTGACGTGTTAAACGTCCCCGGTCTTACGTCCACCGTGATCGAGAGGAAGCCCATCTACGTCTTATGCAGTCTTATGCAAGACTACTTCAACAACAATCCGACGTATAGACCTACATTTTTCTGACGGCGTTTTCGAATGCAAAATGAGCTGTTCTTGCGCATCGTCGAGGCTGTTCAAGGTGAAGATACTTACTTCTAGATGATCACTGATGCAATAGGTCGGGACTCTCTCTCCCCATTACAGAAATGCACGTCGGCTATCCGCCAGTTAGCCACCGGCGTCAATGCGGATACTTTTGACGAGTATCTCAAAGTCGCCGACTCCACCGGGCCTTACCCAGATGCACGAGGCGCAACACGGATTTCCCGGGATGCTCAGGAGTCTTGATTGTATGCATTGGGGGTGGAAGAATTTCCCTAAGGCGTGGCACGGCGCATATACACGCGGTGATCAAGGGGAGCCAACCTTGATCTTGGAGGCCGTTGCATCCCACGATCTGTGGATTTGGCATGCCTTCTTCGGTGTCGCTGGTTCGAACAACGACATCAACGTTCTCAACCAGTCGCCTCTCTTCGCCGACGTGTTGGATGGAACGGCCCCGCCTGTGCTCTTTCAGGCGAACCATCGCTACTACCAGATGGACTACTATTTGTGCGACGGCATATATCCGGAGTGGCGTTGCTTCGTCAAGAGTCCACCGATGGCGATAAATAAGAGGGAGGCGAGGTTCAAGGCGATGCAAGAATCAGCACGAAAGGAAGTCGAACGTGCCTTTGGAGTCCTTCAAGCTCGGTGGGGAATCATTCGCAGTCCCGCGCGGAATTGGTACTTGGAGCACCTCCGGGACATCATGCTATGTTGCATCATTCTCCACAACATGATTGTGGAGCACGAAGGTGAATGAACAACCAATTGGAGAGATTAGGGCTGGGAATCGGGTCGGGTTCGGGTACCCTACCCGAAAAAATCGGGTACCCGAACCCGAAAATACCCTAAATCTACTACCCGACCCCGACCCCGAATTTGAAATCGGGTACCCTAATACCCGACTCGGGTACCCGAGTCGGGTATTCGGGTACCCTAATACCCGATTTTAAAAAAAAATCGAAATGAGGAAATACAGCAGAAAACCAAGCCATTTCCCCAATTCAAAGCAGCAGCAAATTCTAATGAAGCTAAGCAGCAAATTCAGCCGAAATTCATACAAATCAAGAAATTCATACAAATAATAGAAAATCTGTATTTAAAAAAAAAAAAAAAAAAAAGAAGAAGAAGAAGAAGAAGAGAAGGTGTAGGCGTTGTCGGAGCTCCACTGGCAAAGCGGGCAACTCGACTGAGTTGTGAGCCACCTATCGACGCACTCGGAGTGGAAGCAATGGCGGCAGCGCGGCAGCACTTTGACCTTGTCATATGCAGCTGGGGGCAGATCCGTGTGGGGGGGACTGGGAGCGCAGATCCGGCGCAGATCCGTGTGGGGGGGACTGGGAGCGCAGATCCGGCGCAGATCCCAATGGCGGCAGAATATCCCAAGGCATATGCAGCACTCGCCGTCGGACATGGACTCCCGGTGCAGCACGATGGGGATGCTGCTGATGGAGGCGGCGTCCAGCCCCTGCCGCCGGGACAGCGCCGCGTGGGGGGACTGGGAGTTGGGGCGGCGGCTGCAGGGAGGGGGGGGGGAGGGATTACTTAGGGGTTAGGGCTGGATTTCAAATGGGGACGGAATCTGCCAGATTGGGACTTAAACTTTAATTATATAATTTAAAATTTATTAATTAAAAAATCGGGTAATTCGGGTATACCCGATACCCGATCGGGTATACCCGATACCCGATTTTTTCACACCCTAAATACCCGACCCCGACCCCGATCCCGAATTTTTCGGGTATAGGGTACCCGATACCCGATTTTTTCGGGTCGGGTATCGGGTACCCGATTACCCGATCCCGAAATTCCCACCCCTAGGAGAGATGACGACGCGGGACATGGGGCGTCTAGCAGTGACTCGACGGAGAGTGGTCGAGCAACCCCAGTTTCCTTAATTCGAGGAATATGTGCAAAGAGATACCCTTCTCCGACATAGGCAGTTGCACGCCGCGCTCCAATATGATTTGATGGAGCATGTTTGGGCACGTTTCGGACCTCTAGGGCCGGAATACTTATTTATAGGATTTAATTTTATTTTATTAAGTTTTATGTAATTTTTAGGATTTCAAAATTAATGCAATTTAAATTTGAAGTAAATTGTGTGATTTAAATTTGTGCAATTAAACTTAAATGAAAAATGGAAAAATCAAAAATAAAAAAAATCATGTAGGCTATCATGTAACCCCAATGCAGCCTCTTAACATCATGTGGTCCCCCCCTCATAAAGTAAGCTATCATGTAAACTATCATGTAACACCAATGCGGATGCTCTTAAATTGTTAATTGCTCTTTAAACAAGGCAATTAATCGACAATCAAACTTATTCCTGGTCCTGAATTGCCCTATTTAAGAGGCAATTCTAATAATAGATTTCGTCGTGAATTTAATCTTGAATTTGCCGATTAAAGACAAGATAGTATTTTAAGGTAATTTTTATATCTTTTTTTTAATATTCCTCAATTCTCATTCATTTTTATTTTTTATTTTTTAATCAATTTCCATATTAAAAAGCTATTAAATATCTAAAAATCATTATATATCCAAAAGCTATTAAATATCTAAAAATCTTTATATTAGTATTCCATTGATCAATAAAATTTTATTTATATCCATACACAAAATATAGAAAATACATATATTTGTAATTTTGAGGTTGTAATGATTATTGTAATATTATACTTCATAATATCCAACTCTCCAATTTCAATTTACAAACGTACTTGATTTATTTTAATATATATGACTTTGATGTTATTAATTCTATTTATATTCCCTAAAAATTATTTTCGACCTCATGGGCAGACCAATTCAGGTTCCAACGTATATAATATTTTAATTGGGTTAACATAGAAACCACTCTTAAGATACGAATGTAGAACTAATCTATAACCTTAATCAATAATACTTTAATGAACACGATTTAAAATTTATTATATCTTAATTTGCCTCTAATACCTACTATATATTAGGAATAAATTTCATAAGATATTTAAATTAGGTCGGTCAATTTCAAATAAATATTATATTTTTCTACTTTTAAACAATTTCATTAAATTATTTATTTTAGTGAAAAAATTCATGAACCAAAAAAATGCATTAATAATTTCTTAAATTTATGTTTTAATAGATCCCGTCGAAATTTCGACGGGTCACTTACTAGTTTGTTTTAATTCTTAGTGAAACGATGTCGTTTTATAATTAAAATTGACACATCACTTTTGATTTTGTCACGTAAGTGACACATCAATTTTAATTTCGCTGGAGGCTCTTGCCATGGGAAAATTGGTGATCAAATTAAAAGGTGATAATATAAATTAGAAAATTGAAAAAACTTGTGTATTTTACTGTTATTACCACCATTAAAAAAATTGTTTCCCCAACTGCCATAATTTGACTTTCGATGGCAGTGCTAATCGTTAGCTTAAATAATTGAGCAGGTATGGTTTTATTCTAATCTTTATTCTAATCTTTTCAGCCAATCGAAACTCGTCAACAATGACAACAACCAATTATATAAATTTCTTATATGAGCCAAATAAGTATAAACAAGCATTTGCCAGTGAAATTTTCCTTCTCTTGAATAAATAAATATTGTTTCCGCAGCTGCCATAATTTGACTTTCAATGGCAGTGCTAATCGTTAGCTTAAAAAAATTGAGCAGGTATGGTTTTATTCTAATCTCTTCAGCCAATCGAAACTCGTCAACAACCAATCAGGGATACAGATTCAAATCCAATTTTTTATCCTTAGATCTAAATCATAAAAAAAAGAGGATCCGTGGATTATTATTTATATTTGTGTATGAAAATAAAAATTTATTTATTATGATGTGTAATAATAATAATAATCTGCTTTGATTTACTCTTTCTTGTTACTCACTCGATCCAAAACCGACCTTAATTCTTCATAGTATGTCCATTTTCATTATTTTCAAGAATTTTATAACTCAGCAGCTATGATTTAATTTATTCTAATTTTTACAGGCAACCGAAATTCATTCCTCCCGCCGCCGCCACAACCAGAGAGGAATGACGGCATACGGTGCAGTGAATTCTCTGAGGAATACAATTGATTATATTCTCAATTCTTCTCATTATAGCCTTGTTCAGCCCTCTCCACATATCATACAACTCGCTTACCAGGAGTTGGATCCATTGCAAGAAATTCTGGAAATATTGGACAGGACAATAACAAGCAAGAGCAGGAAGAAGGTGAATGGTTTGGATGGAAGAATCAAAGAGTTGATTTGGGAATTCCAAGACTTATTGGAATCCCTTCTCTACCAACAGATTCTTTCACAAGTAAAAGATGAAGAAATGAGAGAGAGAGTACAGCCACAGCCACAGATTATATTTCAAAGCCCTCCTCCACACCACACAACCACAACATCAATAAGAAGAAGACTACTTCAATGTTTCAAACCCAAAGGAAGAAAATTCAAGGCGCCAACGATCATGAATCAATCTGAGGCTTCACAATCCAGAAGCCGTGTTGGGGGTAAGAGATTCTCCATTGATTTGCAATTACTACAACAACATGTTCATTCCTTTATCCAGAGGCTCAAGGATTTGGAGGAGGAATACACTTATGAAGTATACAATATGCCTGAAGATGACGGCGAACAATCTATTGTTTCCTCAAGAAGTGGGACCAAGTCGAAGTTGATTGGATTATCGGATCAGTTCCAACAACTCAAAAGGGAACTTATGGAATGTGATTGGGGTTACAATTACATCGTACTAACTGGAACTGCAGGCATTGGGAAGACTGCTCTTGCTGAGGCAGTTTTTGAAGATTCTGAAATCTTAAGCCTTTTTGAGCATAGTGTGTGGGTCACGGTAGGCAGGAAATTTCAATCCAATGATGTTTCACGAGCCATTCTAGCTCAAATGTTTGGAATTACACAAGGAGATCACGAATTAGGTGCCTACTTAAAGGGCAAGAAATGCCTCATTGTGCTCGATGATGTGTGGGAGACACAGATATTGGATTCCTTGTCAAGTTCCTTAAGGAACAATTCTAGTGGATCAGTTTATATCTTGGTTACTGCTCGAGACCGAATCATAGGTTTCCCAATATTGGTGCGGTTTTTGAAGGAAGAAGAAAGTAAGGAGCTATTATGCCAGAAGGTGTTTGGTGAAGAGGGTTGCCCTTTACAACTTGACAAAGCCGCTACCAAAATTTCCAAGATTTGCGAAGGTCTTCCTCTCATGATAGTCACAGTGGCTGACATTCTATCAAAAGCGCATAATACAGATCCCAAATACTGGAACGATGTAGCAGAAATGCGAAATTCAGTCTTCACAGAAGCATTTAATGAGATATCAAAGGTACTTTTCCCAAGTTACGACTATTTATCTCAATATCTTAAAATGCTTTTTCTGTATATGGGAGTCTATCCTTCAGATTATGACATCCCCATGTCTGACAAGATCATGAATACATTGGCTATTGAGGGCTGGTTTCATAACACAAACAAAAAACAATCCCTGAAGAATTCTGTCAATGAATGTTTGGAGCAGCTTTGTACGGACAAGAATCTTGTTTTATTCAACGAAAGGAAAATCCGTAGGTTGGCGTTCCTTGAATTTAAAACTTGTCGGCTTCATTCTTCGTGGCGGTATGTGTGTAGAGGAGAGGCTCAGAAGAACAAGTTTTATCATATCTTGAAAAAGCTAGTTGAAGGCTTAAAAGATGGTGTAAAAGGTCAGCGTTGCTTGTGTCTTGAAAATAACCTTTTATTTAGCATCAAAGAATTCCGCAACTCCGTGAGAATGAACTGTGCATCCTCTACACGTTCTCTCCTTTTTTTTGGTCCATATCACCAATATCCAATCCCTGTAGGTGATGATTTCAAGTTGCTTGTGAAACTAGATGCTCTTAATCTACGTTTGTACACTTTCCCGACAGAAATTCTGACACTACTCTTACTAAAGTACCTTGCTCTAACTTGCAATGGAGAACTCCCTGCAACCATATCCAAACTTTTCAATCTTCGAGTCTTGATTATACATCCGCATAACGACATTAGAATTTGTGGAACTCCATCATATGTACCAATAGAAATATGGGAAATGCAAGAGTTGGAGCATATTGAGATATTGGGGAAGAGCCTTGTAGCTCCATCCCATTCAGCTTCTTTAGAAAAACTCTCAACACTTGCAGGTGTGAATGCCAGCATTTGTACTATCTCGGAACACTTCCCAAAAGTTCCTTGTATAAGGAAATTAGGAGTTCGTATCGAGCTTACTCCTTATGATGACCATAATGATCTTTTGAGTTGTTTTGGTTGTATTTCAACACTTGAAAGTTTGGAGATGTTGAAATGTAGTATCACAAATCCTGTGGTTATGTACGATTATGTGTTTCCTGGTTCATTAATGTTTCCAAGAGGATTGAAAAAGTTACACTTGAGTGGCATGGGTTTTTCTTGGGAATACATGGATGTAATTGGCTCTTTGCCATTTCTTCGAGTGCTCAAATTGCGAGCCTACGCCTTTCGGGGTCCAAAGTGGGAAGCGCAAGAGGAAAGTTTTTTGAAACTTAGGTTTCTTCTAATTGAAGACAGTGATTTGGTGCAATGGAAACCAAGATCTAGAAGCTTCCCTGAGCTTAGTCACCTAAGCATGAAACATTGCTACAAACTACAAGAGATCCACTGGTTCGGAACTATTGAATTAGAGAACTGCAATCCTGTAGCTTTAACTTGGGCCAAGCAATTCCAACCGACTCCATATTGTTTACTTGATGTTACTGCCACTTCTTCGTTTGACGAGAAACCCACTACTATCAAGTTTCAAAGGTTAGTCTTGCAACTGCTGATCAATTCATGTCATAGTCTTAATATATACTTTAAGCTAGCTAAGAGATTTCAAATTCTAATTACGCTCATAATAGACTTCATTTAAATGTTGATGCTATAAAATATCATTCATTGTGGGTTGCTACAACTTTGACACAAATACATGATTATCCTCTTAATATTTTTGTATCCTCACACCCTATATATTTACCTCTTAATTTTCAGGCATGGGTTTGAAAAATGGAGACAGAAAGATGGAGACGTAAAGACGGAAAGTTAATATTCTTATATTATCATATGCTATGTTGCACATTTGGACAACGTAAAGGTTATGTCATGAAACCCCCTCACTGAGTATATTTTGAATATTCACTCTGTTTTATTTTATACGATTTCAGGCTAGGAGCAGGAAGAGGGGTGATGGAGATGTGGTGTTTAGGAACTGCTAAGTCTAGTTCTGGTAAAAAACAATTATGTTCAATATTTCAAAACTTTGTGAATTTGTGAATTCTAATTACCCTCATAGTAGGCTTTACGTTGCTACATTTGTTTTTCTGCATATGAGAATTTCACAAGTAATTTAAATAAGTTGGTGGGTGTTTCTCTAATGTGTGTGGGTGTGTGTAGATTCATTGTGGATTGGTACCTTCAACTTCGACACACTAACACAAGATGGCTGCTTGATTATCCTTTGAAACAATTTGAGTTATCTATGTGGCATATGAAATATTTGTATTTTTTGCAACATCCCACATTTTATAAGTTTATAAATGTTGAATTTTATTTTTAACAGTGGAGAAATTCTTTTGCCAGTTTTAAAATTTTCGATATTTGTATGTTGGGGGATTATAGGAATTCGAAAATGTGTCTTGATCAGACTTATAATTTCTAAATTTTATAAAAGTTTTAGTGAAAAGCGTAACTTAAGCCTTTTGAAGTGATAATTTGATTAGGTGCGGCGCAACTAGAATTTTCATCCCAGTGTTATTTGTGTTATCCAATTCTCTATTTATTGAGAAGTCAAGGTGGGATAAAGTCAAGAAAGTTATTTCATTTCAAGTTGTGTTTAAATTTATGTTCATTGTGTGTACATGTATTGTGAAATTGAATATTAGCCATGAAGTGATTACACGAATAGGCATTGTAGAGCTTACGATCTAGAGGAAACGAGTATTGGACAAGAACTGACAATAGGCGGATTAACACCACCATACAATTAAGAGAGGGAAGAAACAAGAATGAGAAATTTTTTAGAGACTAGGGATTGAGTGTTATATTATTTAATGTTAAAAATTAGAATAGAAACTATATTTTTCTATTTTTAATTCATATATGTGAAATGACAAAAATACCCCTAGAAATTTTGAAAAATCCCATGGGGTCCAGGTGGAGGTTAAAGTTTTATATTTCAAATTTGTTAAAATATCAACCAATCTTATACTGTAGATAAATAAACTCAAGCAATTAATAAACCAAATTAGATTTTGCAACAGTTACATGTCGGTTAAACAAATATTAGTCCGATTTATGTAAATAAGATCGTGTTAATAGTAACAAACACGTCTAGCACATACACAATAACAGTAGTCTATTAATCAATTTATTATATGAAAACACAGTTTGTGGCAAAATTGTAATTAAAGAATTAATCAAATGGTATTTATAAAACTCAACAAATTCCATATATTTTCTCTCTCCTCTCTTCTCTCTTTCAACATACGCATTCTTCAATTTTCTTTACTCCCCCTCTCTCTCTCTCTCTCATATTCTCTTTTTCATATTTTAATGATTTTTTTTAAAATCAAATTTTATTTATAAAAAATATTCTATATATATCTTAAATTAAAGATAAATGCAAGCTCTTTGATTTTGTATCAAATAATTATTCAACTCTTTTATTAGTATTCTAATAATTTGATTTATTTTCGTATTTATTAATTGAAGCTTTTCTAATAAGATGACATAGATAATGAGCTAACTTAGAAAAAATAATATTATGCATGATTAGCTCATGTTTTAAAAATATATATTGTGATGTGTTTATTCTATAATTTTAGGGAAGAAAATAAAGTTTTCCATCAAATAGATGGAAAATTAAAAACGATACTTTTCAAAATTATAAAATAAAATTAAGGATCTTTACTAAGCAATTGATGTAGATTATTTTATTTTTTAAGAAAAATTAATTTACATTTACTTATATTCTAACTATATTTAATATTTATTTTTTATTTATTGGATACATCATTTAATTTATTTATTTTTGATATAATAACATGATTAAATAAAGAAATTTAAAGGTTGCGCCACATGAGGCTCGAACCCAAGACCTTCGGTTTTAGACATTAACCCCTAATCGTTTCACCGATGCACACACTACATCGTTTAATTTTAATTCAAAACTATGTTCGCCGTGCATCGCACGGGCGAATGTACTAGTATACATGTAATTAAACAATAATATATTAATGATATCAATATATGAAATGAAACACCATTAACCAACAATATATACTTATAGATCCAAATATATAAACTAAAATAAAACCCTTATTATGAGAGTGATCTCACCATATTCACATTCATATAAAATTGACAACTGAAACAATAGATGAGAACTTACTTAAGTTTTTATTAAAAAGCTACTAAATAAAATCAACAACCTCCTCCACCGCCGCCGCAACCTCCTCCACCCCCGCCGCCGCCGCAGGCGGAGGCACCGCCGCCAGCGCTGGCGGCGGCGGCGGCGCCGATGCCACCGAATCCACCGCCGCTTGTTCGTTGAGGCTTGTCGTCGTCGTCGCAGTCAGCACAAGCAGTGATAAGCAGAGACAAAAGTGAAACGGATACAAGAAGCATGCCTAGCACGTAGATGAGCCCTGCACCCTCAAATACTCCATTTTCAAATTCAACACCTACGTTTCTCACCATTTTTTTTTTATCCTGCAAAATGAAGAGGATAACTCACACACAGGCTTTTATTATAGATGGTTGCATTTATTTGAATCCTATGTATTTTTTTTAACTTGGTTCTGATTCACTGAACGATCTTTTTCGCTGATACGTGGTACAAAGGTACAAGTCACGTAGACGAGTCAACACATCTAGATATATGCCAGTTTTTTAGACGAAATTTCTCTTCGGATTCGTCGCAGTATGTATATTTTGTACTCCCTCCGTCCCACTATAAGTGACTCAAAACTTTTCGGCACGAGAATTTAAGGAAAATGTGTAAATTGATTAAAAGTTGTGGGGTTTACACTTTTTGAAGGATTAAAATTTTCAATATATGGAAATAGGCCACTTATTGTGGGACGGCCCAAAAGGGAATACAGGTAATTTTTAGTGGGACGAAGTGAGTATCGTTTTAGGTGTTCGGTTACCCAATAACCGCTTCGGTTAACCGATTCAGTTATTTGGGTATCCGAATACCCAATTAAAAAAATTAAAACTCACAATAATTTGCTAAATAGAATATTTGAACCCTAGTCTCTAGAATATGTAAATTGATTAAAAGTGGTGTGGGGTTTACACTTTTTGAAGGATTAAATTTTTCAATATATGGAAACAGGCCACTTATTGTGGGATGGCCCAAAAGGGAATACAGGTAATTTTTAGTGGGACGAAGTGAATATCGTTTTAGATGTTCGGTTACCCAATAACTGCTTCGGTTAACCGATTCAGTTATTTGGGTATCCGAATACCCAATTAAAAAATTAAAACTCACAATAATTTGCTAAGTAGAGGATTTGAACCCTAATCTCTAAAAATACATAAAGCAACGTATCCACTAAACTAAAGCTCATTCTTTTACTTTAAATATAACATAATTTTATTTTAGCTAAAAACCGATTTTTTTAATTAATAACTAATATATATATATATATATAATTAATTAATTAAATAGTTTTCGGTTATTTGGTTAACCCTAATCGGATATCGAGTTAACTGATACCCGAATTTTTTTTAAAAGTGATAATCGAAACCGATCCAATTTCGGTTCGATTAATGAATTATCCAAAACCCTTAACCAATTAGACAGTCCTATACACTATTATTATTATTATTATTATTATTATTATTATTATTATTATTATTATTATTATTATTATTATTATTATTATTATTATTATTATGTGCTTCAAAAATTTAAAAACACCATAATAAAATATACAGTCAATGAAGTCTGCTTATCTGAGTTGCCCCTAGAATTTTCTAGTGAAGCAGACTGGCTTAAGTTGTATATGACTTTTCTCATCCAAATCCAATCTACAATAATATACATCAACCAATCACATGCAAAGAAACAAAAAAATTGCATGTGGGCAAATATTGGAATTTCCCATTTTATCACCATATACAAAAGTGCCTGTGAATTTAACTAGCAAATTATCTAATTTTAACAAAATCTGTAAATGGCAATGGCTGCAAGATTGAGTGAAGTGATTTCATGCAATTGAAAATCAAGACAAGAAGCTAAGACTCCATCTAAGAGAGGAGAAGAGAATAAATTATTCTTTCATCTTGCTCACTCCAAAACCGACCTTAATTCTTCGTAGTATGTCCATTTTCACTATTTTCAAGAATTGTGACTTATTTCGTAATGTGTGGATTGAAAACTGTATGTCATTAGAAGTTTAGAACTAGTGATGGTTGAAGTTTAGTTTATGTAAATGTAAGTCTTGCTTCTTAGAGCATCCACATCGATCGGCTCATAGGGCTGACTCGAGACAGCCCAAGCTATGAGTCGATCGACTCGAGCTCTGGCTCATCCGGATGAGCCCGACTCATCCTCTATTTATACATAGCGTATGCTACACGCGCGATTTAGAAAATAATTAAAATCAAATTTTGAAATCATGATTTTTATATATCCACTAAAAATTTACAATAAACCTTAAATGAAATTTCAGCCGTACAATAAAATAAATACTATATCAACTGAATCAAAATACTACTCCCTCCGTCCCGCGAAGCGTGACCTACTTTCCTTTTTGAGTTGTCCCACGAAGCTTGACCTATTTCTAAAAATAGCAAAAAATTTACCCTTTATTCACCTTTTCACTTTTTCACCTACCACACTTAACACACAAAATACCAATTTCTTAATTCTCGTGCCGAAAAGAAATGGGTCACGCTTCATGGGACGGAGGGAGTATTATATAATTTTATTTTAATTATTAATTAATACATACTACTAATAAAAAATAGGAAATCCAAGGGGATATGGGCCACCTGTCCCAATGTAGATCCGCCCCAGCACGTGAGCCCAGCAACGCAGCCCAACCCACCAATAGGAAGGCCCAACATGCGGAAGTCCAATCTAGTTTTTGGTAAGAATTTAGAGAAAAATTGCATAAACGATCTCTCTTAATATATTCACTATCTAGTCAAAGATGTCACAATTATTTAGTGAAATTTACCAATATATCACAATACTTCAAAATTTATGCTAACTAGTACGTCGTTACGTGCAATGCACGGATCATAATATATTTATTTATTTTTAAAATTTCAAATTATGTAAAGATGTTAAAATGTTATTATTCACGAGTTAGATTAATTGGTAGCAAAAAAAAATATGTTAATATAAATATTACTAGTATTTAATTTAAAATAGAGTATAATAACAATATTATCAGTTTGATGAGTATTTTATAATAATAATAATAATAATTAAATTTATAGATTGTAAATCAAATACTTTAAGACCATCTCATTTTGAACAAATAACACTAAACCATCAATATAATAAATTAATAGTCATCATTTAAATATATAACCTTTTTGAGCTACTAAAAAGACAAATTGTATTCTTATTAAAAGTTCATATTTAAACAATCGAAAACTAATTAAAAAAATTAAAAAATATGAATAATATAAAAAAGAAAATATAACAACAAATATGCTTATATAAATAAATAAATTCATATACATGGTTAAATAAATCTATATAATATTTTAAAACATAGAAGAATATTTTTTCAATATTAATTATATAAGCAAAAGTAAACGGCTATATTCCGTCAATGTTGGCGACTCGGCGGTGGTAGCAGCTGGGTTTGTTTGGTGGTGCGCCGCAGAATATAATAATCTAGTTGACTTTAGCCAACATATTTTCTTTTTTCTTTTCTTTTTTTGAAACCATTTTCTTTTCATTTTGACCATTGCCAAGCTATTTCGACTTCATTTCTCCCTCAAAAAAAGAAAAAAGCTCTTCCGACTTCATTCCTTCCTCCACCGCCGCCGCCGCCACCAGAGAGAATGACGGCTTATGGTGCACTGAATTCTCTGAGAAATACAATTGATTATATTCTCCATTCTTTTCATTTTAGCCTTGTTCACCTTTCTCGAAGCATCATAAGCTTTGCCTACGAGGAGTTGCAGCCGTTGCAAGAAATTCTTGAAAAATTGGACAGCACGAGGACAAGCAAGAGCAGGAAGAAGGTGAATGCTTTGGATGGAAGAATCAGAGAGTTGATTTGGGAATTCCAACACTTGCTGGAATCCCTTCTCTCGCAACAGATTCTTTCGCAGGCAGACCAAGTATATGATGAAATGAAAGAGAGAGTATCTGAATTCCAAGGTGAGAGAATAAGATTCTCCATTGATATGCAATTCCTACAACATGAGGTTCTTTCCTTCATCGAGAGGCTCAAGGATTTGGAGGAGGAATACATTTATGAAGTAGACAATATGCCTGAAGATGAAGATGAAGACGACGACGAACAATCTATTGTTTCCTCAAGAAGTGAGACCAAGTCAAAGATGATTGGATTGTCGGATCAAGTCCAACAACTCAAAGTGGATATTATGGAAGGTTATGGGAGGATTTCCAACGGTAGCACCGTAGTTGTTGGAGCTGCAGGCATTGGGAAGACTGCTCTTGCTGAGGCAGTTTTTGAAGATCCTGAAATCTTGAGCCATATTGAGCATCGTGCGTGGGTTAGAGTAGGCAGAAAATCTCGATTCGATGAAGTCTCACGAGGCATTCTAGCTCAAATGTTTGGAATCACACAAGGAGATGGCGAATTAGGTGCCTACTTGGAAGAAAGATTGCAGGGGGAAAAATGTCTGATTGTGCTCGACGATGTGTGGGAGACACAGATATTGGATTCATTGTTCAGTTCCATGAAGAACATTGACAATGGATCAATTCATATCTTGGTTACTACTCGAGATATGCACTCAATTGATCCAACATTTAGTTTTAGACTCTGTAATATTGCGTTGGTGTGCTTTTTGAATGAAGAAGAAAGTAAGGAGCTGCTGTGTGAGAAGGTGTTTGGTGAAAAGGAATGTCCTTTTCAACTTGACAAAGCTGCTACCAAAATTGCCAAGATTTGTGAAGGTCTTCCTCTCACGATAGTCACAGTGGCTGACATCCTATCAAAAGCCCAGAATACGGACCCCAAATACTGGGACGATGTAGCAGAAATGCGAAATTCAGTCTTCACCGATGTATATAATCAGATATCAAAGGTACTTTTCCCAAGTTATGAATACTTACCTCAATATCTTAAGATGCCTTTTCTGTATATGGCAGTCTTCCCTCCAGATTATGACATCCCTCATTCCAAGATCACTAATATGTTGGCTACAGAGGGCTGGTTTCACAGAGGTAATGTCTGGGATTGTTTGAACGAACTTTGTTCTTACAGGAATCTTGCTTTATTCAACCGAAGAAGCATTTTTACTTTCCCTTGGAGTGTTCCTTTTCGCGAGTTTAAAACTTACCGGCTTCATTCTTCATGGCGATATGTGTGCAGAGTAGAGGCGCAAAAGAAAAAGTTTTATCATATATTAAAAAAACTTGTTGAAGGCTTAGAAGATGGTGTAAAAGGTCAGCATTGTTTGTGTCTTGAAAATAACCTTTTATTTGGCATCAAAGAGTTTAGGCAGTCTGTGAGATTGAACTGTGCAACCTCTACGCATTCTCTTCTTTTTTTTGGTACATACCACCAATATCCAATCCCAATAGGTGACGATTTCAAGTTGCTTGGGAAACTAGATGCTCTTAATTTACGTTTGTACACTTTCCCATCAGAAATTCTTACACTAGTTCTACTAAAGTACCTTGCTCTAACTTGCAATGGAGAACTCCCTACAACCATATCCAAACTTTTCAACCTTCAAGTGTTGATTATCCATCCTCATAGCAACATTAGGATTTGTGGAGTTCCATCATATGTACCAATACAAATTTGGGATATGAAAGAGTTAAAGCATATTGAGATATTGGGAAAAAGCCTTGTAGCTCCATGTCGTCCTGCTTCTTTAGAAAAGCTCTCAACACTTGTAGGTGTGAATGCCAGCATTTGTACTATCTTGGAATTCTCTCGAAAAGTTCCTTGGATTACGAAATTAGGAGTTCAGATCGAGCTAACGCCTTATGATGACCATAATGACCTTTTAAGTTGCTTTGGCTGTGTTTCAACACATGAAAATTTGAAGATACTGAAATGTAGTATCATAAATCCTGTGGTTAAGTACGATTATGCTTTTCCTAGTTCATTTATGTTGCCACCTTGGTTGAAAAAGTTACATTTGAGTGGCATGGGTTTTTCCTGGGAATTCATGGATGTGATTGGCTCTTTGCCATTTCTTAAAGTGCTCAAATTGCGAGCCTACGCCTTTCGGGGTCCAAAGTGGGAAGCGCGAGAGGGAAGCTTTGCGAAACTTAAGTTTCTTCTAATTGAAGACAGTGATTTGGTGCAATGGAAACCAACATCTGGAAGCTTCCGGAAACTTACCTTCCTAAGTATGAAACATTGCTACAAACTACAAGAGATCCACTGGCTGCCTCATTTAAGAACCGCAACGATTGAATTAGTGAATTGCAATCCTGTAGCCTTGAGTTGTGTCGAGCAATTACAACCGGGTACAAATAATTTCATCAATGTCACTGCCACTTCTTCTTTTGACGAGAAACCCATTACCATCAGTTTTATAAGGTTCGTCTTCCAACTGCTGATCTAATTACGCTAAAAATGTACTTAATTTAAATTTTGATGTTATGGAATATTATTTTCTGGTCTAAGTGTACTATGTTGCTCCAAATATTTATGTATGCTCACACCCTACATATTTATCTATTAACTTTCAGGTATGGGCCTGAGTTTGAGTTTGAGTCTGACTAAAGAGCTGGAAAGGTGAGTCACCATGTCCTCCATCCCCGTGTTTATAACTTGAGTCGTTTTATTATTGAGTTGTGAATCTAAGAATTGTGACGTATCTCGGATTCTGTTGAGGATTATAAGCTCTGAGTGAATTATGCATGGAATGGAATGAAAACTTTAATTAGTATGTGATTCAAGGACAATAATCATTTTGTGTGATGCATAATTTTTGCTTTGTTTCGATATCATTAGGTTTGAATTAAGTACCACTAATAATAATATTCATCAACTTAAATTTTCATACGATGAGATCTTATATGGTGAGTTGAAAATGTTTCATTGGATTCGTGAGTTTGGCTGTTGGATGCATTGCTCTGTGAGAAAAGATTCCGTTAGTTAGTGAGTTAGTTATTATAGTTGGTTTTGTTAAACCTTTTTGGTTGTTTTGTTAGTTGGAAACAATTTGAGTCAACTATCAGCTGTGAAAGCAAGTGTTCTGGTATGATTTTAGTTTTATTTATTATTTTGAATTATAGTTTTAATCCCCATTTGCAAAATCGAATCTGTTGAGAGTATTGATTTGAGTTTAGTTCTCCAAAAGTGGAGCTGTCGAAAATTAGGATTTACTATTAGGATTTGAGTTTAGACTCTACATATTTTGTTTCATAATCAAAATTTATATATGTATTTCCTTTCTTCCCAAACTCAATTTAGAGTCTACATTGTTTCATAATCAAAATTTATATATGTATTTTCCTTTCTTCACATTTCCCCTCATATATTAGGGCTACTGAACTTTGTTTACTGTTTATTGTTTATTGATTAAATAGTTAGTAATATTAGAGTCTGCTGATTTAATTTCTAGAGTTCCAGTAGGTATATTTTACTTTTAGTTTCTTATAACTTCACAAGGTGGCTCAACAAATTTTAGCAGATGTATAATTATATAGTGTTGTTTACAGAATGTTTAGTGGAAAGTGTTAGTTAGGCCTTCTGAAGTGATTATATTTATTTGATTAGGTGCGGCATAATTGAGATCTCGATCATATCCCCGAGTTAATAGTGTTATCAATTTCACATGTGTTGTGAAATATGATCGAAGTGATGTTGCGAGCATATGCCAAATATGATCGAGTTAATAGTGTTATCAATTTCACATGTGTTGGTAATCGTATGAAGTTTTGTTCAAGATAAAGTGTATTGTATAAATATTAGGGTGTTACATTTTTTTTGATGGATTGTTTCATAATTGAGCAATTCTTCAACTTTTTTTTTTTTTTTTTTTTTTTTTGATCGGGCAAAGTCATGTTAGATGTTAGTAATTAGTTACTCATCCACTCCAAGAACCACCTTATCTCTCCATTCACCAAATCCACCTTATATCTCCAATCTCCAATTCGCTCCAAGAACCACCTTATCTCTCCATTCACCAAATCCACCTTATATCTCCAATCTCCAATTCGCTCCCAAGAGGGATCGAACCCGGGTCACTTCACTTAAGTGAGGACCCGGTGGCCAGTGGGCTAAGCCCCCTGGTTGAGCAATTCTTCAACTACTCCAATTCTATGTATTGTCAATTTAATATATCACCCAAAATAAATAAAATAAATATTTCCACATTTAGTAAAATATACAAATATTACAATACTTCAAACTTTATATTTTGAAGATAGTTTTACATTATTTTATAATAAAAAAATTACAAAAATTATTTTATATAATTATAATTTGTTTATTTTTAGATATATTTTTAATTATTTTAACTTCAACTTAATTTTTTTTTTATAATCTTTAATTTAAGATGCATACTAATTTTTTTTTTCATAAATTAAAAAATATACCACTACTGTATATAAATTTCTTATACGAGCCAAATAATATCTTCAGCAAATAGGTATGAACAAACATGTGTCGGTGAAATGTTCCTTTTCTTGAATTAATAAATATGTATTTCCGCAGCTGGCATAATTTGACTTTCGATGGCAGTGCTAATCGTTGGCTTTAAATAATTGAGCAGCTATGGTTTTATTCTAATCTTTTCAGCCAATCGAAATTCGCCAACAACCAATTAGGGATACAGATTCAAATCCAATTTTTTATTCTTAGATCTAAATCATAAAAAAAAATAAGAGGAGATCCGTAGATCTAAATCTCTCTCTCGCGCACACACAGAGGTCTATAAACAAATCAAGCTGCTTGTGAACTACTCGAACTTTAGCTAAAAAAAATCGTTAAAATTCGTTTAAAGAAGATCGATAAACAAATAAATAAACTAAATTTGAGCTTAGTAGTATTCGACTCGTTAACTCGTAAACATATTCGTCAAGTAGGAATAGCAATCGAATACGGCGGGCACGGATAGTGACTATCCATACCTATATTCACGAACTAAATGAATAGTGAATTTTAATCACGAAATTATCTATGGATATCAAATGCTATCCAAACCCATCATTCGCAAATACCCGCCAACCCGCTATCTATTGGATACTCGCCATCCGCTATTCGTAGGATACTTGTCATCCGCCATTCGTCGGATACCCGCGAAACAGAATTTAAATATAAATATATAACAAATTTAATACAAAAAAATAATCAACATAAATAAACTAGTTCAAATCCACATTTTTCATCCATGTTAAAATATCTACAAATAACAAAATTTAAATCAAAATTCATCAACTAAAATATAAAATCCAACAAAGTTCTATTGTTGCTCAAAAGTAGAAATAAAGCCCTCTTCATTGAACTCTTCTAATGTTAAAAACTCTTGTGGGTATTTCACGGGTAATTGACAGGTATTTTTAAAGATATTTTTCGCGGGTAAACGAGTTTCACGGGTATGGATAATAAGTATCTAAATTCATACTCACGAACTAAATGGATAGTAAATTACAACCACGAAACTATCTGTGGATATCAAATGCCTCTCAAACCCACCTTATTAGGGTCGGGTTTTCGCAGATATCTGTTACCCGCGCGTAAATTGCCATCCCTATCGTCAAGTGATTCAACTTGAAAAATATAAATTATTAGTAGATACAACTTATATTTATCCATTATTTTTTAAAAAAAACTTGTATTTATCCATTAAAATTAATAATAATTGTATTAAATCTTTAATTAATTTTGTTTATTATAATTAAATGATTAATATATTTATTATTTTAAATAAAATAATTTCTTTTAGAAAAATTTAATATTTGAATATAAATATAAATTTCGAAAATTCGAATATGCTCGATTAGGCTCGTGAGCCCTAAAATATTCGGTAAGTATAATTCGGAATTCGATTGATACTAAATAAACCAAACCACTGAGACAGAAAAACTAGAGGATCCGTAGATTTAAACCCGAAACGATATTTTTTTATTCTCTCCGAAATGAATATAGAATGAACATAAATGACACGTTCCTTCACCATTCACAACCATTCCGACTTCATTTCCTTAAAAAGAAAAAAAAAAAAAAAAAATACACCTCTTCCCGCCGCCGGCGGAACCAGAGAGGAATGACGGCATATGGTGCAGCAAATTCTGTGGGGAATACAATTGATTATATTCTCCATTCCTCTCATTTTAGCCTCATTGGTCTCGATCGAGATACCTTACAAATCTTACAAATCGCTAACGATCAGTTGGAGTACCTACAAAACGTTCTGGAAAGATTGGACAGGACAAGCAAAAGCAAGAGCAGGAAGAAGGTGAATGGTTTGGATGGAAGAATCAAAGAGATGATTTGGGAATTCCAAGACTTATTGGAAACTCTTCTCTACCAACAGATTCTTCCACAACTTCGTGCAGACCATCTATATGAAGAAATGAAAGACAGAGCACGGGGCGAGCCGCCCGAGAAGCAAGCTATTACAGCGAGCGTCTGGAGCAGTACGGAGCCGAGGAGCAAGCCAGTGGAAGTCGGCTTATTGACATCTGGTCTCTCACAACCACAGTTTCTAAGTGAAGTGGGGTTGAGAGAATCAGATTCTCATGAGAGATTCTCCATTGATCTGAAATCCCTACAACGTCATGTGCCTTCCTTCAGCTCCAGGCTCGAGGATATGGCGAAAGAATACAGTTATGAAGTGTACAATATGCCTGAAGACGACGACGACGTGGACGAATCTATTTCCTCAAGAAGTGGGACCAAGTCCAAGATGGTTGGATTATCGGATCAATTCCAACATCTGAAAAGGGAATTTATGGGAAGTGATGGCAGTTACAATTACATCGCACTTCTTGGAACTGCAGGCGTCGGGAAGACTGCTCTTGCTGAGGCACTTTTTGAGGATCCAGAAATCCTGAGTCGTTTTGAGCATCGCGTGTGGGTTACAGTAGGCAGAAAATCTCAATATGATGGAGTCTGGCAAGTCATTCAAGCTCAATTGTGTGGAATCACACACTCGGAAGAAAGATTGAAGGGCGAGAAATGCCTCATTGTGCTCGATGATGTGTGGGAGAGACAAACATTGGATTCCTTGATAAGTTCCTTACTGAAGAAATTTGGTAGATCAATTCATATCTTGGTTACTACTCGAGACCGAAACGTAACTTTCTCAAAAATGGATTGGCCTACTTCTACAATAGTGGTGCGGTTTTTGAATGAAGAAGAAAGTAAGGAGCTACTATGCGAGAAGGTGTTTGGTGAAAAGGATTGCCCTTTCAAGCTTGACAAGGCCGTTACCAAAATTGCCAAGATTTGTGAAGGTCTTCCTCTCACGATAGTCACAGTGGCTGACATCCTATCAAAAGCACAGAATACAGATGCAGAATACTGGGACGATGTAGCAGAAATGCGAAATTCAGTCTTCACTGATGCATACGATGAGATATCAAAGGTACTTTTCCCAAGTTACGAATACTTACCTCAATATCTTAAAATGACTTTTCTGTATCTGGGAGTCTTCCCTCCAGATTATGACATCCCTCTTTCCAAGCTCATGAATATGTTGGGTACTGAGAGTTGGTTTCGTAACCCCATCAAAAAACAATCTTTGAATGATTCTGTCTGGGTATGTTTGAACGAGCTTTGCACTTATAGGAGTCTTGCTTTATCCAAACGAAGAAGCATTTTTAGTTTCCTATTGAGTTTTCCTTATCGCGAGTTTAAAACTTGTCGGCTTCATTCTTCGTGGAGGTATGTGTGTAGACGAGAGGCCCGGAAGAACAAGTTTTATCATGTCTTAAAAAAGCTTGTTGATGGCTTAGAAGATGGTGTAAAAGGTCAGCATTGCTTGTGTCTTGAAAATAATCTTCTATTTGGCATCAAAGAATTTTGCAGCTATGTGAGATTGAATTGTGCATCCTCTACACGTTCTCTCTTTTTTTTTGGTCCTTACCACAAATACCCAATACCAATAGGTGACGATTTCAAGTTGCTTGGGAAACTAGATGCTCTTAAACTTCGTTTGTACACTTTCCCATCAGAAATTCTGGCACTAGTCCTACTCAAGTACCTTGCTCTAACTTGCAATGGAGAACTCCCTCCAACCATATCCAAACTTTTCAACCTTCGAGTCTTGATTATTCATCCACATAGAAACATTAGAATTTGTAGAGCTCCATCATATGTACCAATCCAAATATGGGATATGCAAGAGTTAGAGCATATTGAGATATTGGGGAGGAACCTTGTAGCTCCATATCGTTCTACTTCTTTGGAAAAGCTCTCAACACTTGTAGGTGTGAATGCCAACATTTGTACTATCTCGGAACTCGTCGGACTAGTTCCTTGCATAAGAAAATTAGCAGTACAGATCGAGCTGATGCCTTGTGATGACCAAAATGACTTTTTAAGTTGCTTTGGTTGTATTTCAACACTTGGAAGTTTGAGGATACTGAAATTTAGTATCTTAAATCCTATGGTCAAGTACGATCACGCGTGTCGTAGTTCATTGATGATGTTGCCACGGGGATTGGAAAAGTTACATTTGAGTGGCATGGATTTTCCTTGGGAATACATGGATGTAATTGGCTCTTTGCAACATCTTGAAGTGCTCAAATTGCGAGCATACGCCTTTCGGGGTTCAAAGTGGGAAGCGCAAGAGGGAAGTTTTATGAATCTTAAGTTTCTTCTAATTGAAGACAGTGATTTGGTGCAATGGAAACCAAGATCTGGAAGCTTCCCTAATCTTATGTACCTAAGCATGAAACATTGCTACAAACTAGAAGAGATCCACTGGCCGTCTAATTATCCATCCGGAACTATTGAATTAGTGAACTGCAATCACGTAGCTTTGGCTTGTGCCAAGCAATTGCAACCGAGTGCAGATACTCGCGTTGATGTTATTGCCTCCTTTTCCTTTGACGCCGAGAAACCCATTACAATCAAGTTTACAAGGTTAGTCTTGCAACTGCTAATCAATTCATGTCCTAGTCTTAATGCATATTTCAAATAATAGATTTCATTTAAATATTGATGTTGTAAACTTTTCTTGTTCTTGTCTAAATGTTACATATTTGGACAACGTAAAATTTATGTCATGAGTATATTTTGAATATTCGCTCTGTTTTTTTTAAATGATTTCAGGCCAGAAGCATGAAGAGTGGTGACGGAGATGTGGTGTTTATATAGGAACTGCTAAGTCTAGTTTTGGTAAAGAACAATTATGTTCATTTCAAAACTTTGTGAATTTGTGAATTCTAATTACCCTCATAATAGGCTTTACGTTGCTACATTTGTCTTTCTACATATGAGAATTTCACAAGTAATTTAAATAAGTTGGTAGGTGTTTCTCTAATGTGTGTGGATGTGTGTAGATTCATTGTGGATTGGTAGCTTCAACTTCGACACACTAACACAAGATGGCTGCTTGATTATCCTTTGAAACAATTTGAGTTATATATCTATGTGGCATATGAAATATTTGTATTTTTTGCAACATCCTACATTTTATAAGTTTATAAATGTAGAATTTTATTTTTAATAGTGGAGAAATTCTTTTGCCAGTTTTAAAATTTTCGATATTTGTATGTTGGGGGATTATAGGAAATCGAAAATGTGTCTTGATAATTTCTAAATTTTATAAAAGTTTTAGTGAAAAGCGTAAGTTAAGCCTTTTGAAGTGATAATTTGATTAGGTGCGGCGCAGCTAGAATTTCCATCCCAGTGTTAATAGTGTTATCCAATTCTCTATTTATTGAGAAGTCAACGTGGGATAAAGTCAAGAAAGTTATATTTCATTTCAAGTTATGTTTAAATTTTTCATTGTGTCTACATATATTGTGAAATTGAATATTAGTCATGAAGCAGGGACGGAGCCAGGGGGGCTAGGGGGGGCTAGAGCCCCCTCCCAAATTTTGAGTTTTTTTTTTTTATAATTTTAAAATATATATAGATATATGTTTATACCTATTATAAAATAATTTTGTTTTATAAAAGAGTATTTGGTTATTATATTCTCTCATATATATACTTAATTTAAGGATAATTCCGTTATTTAAAACTATATAATCTATGAAATAATGTTTGTTATTATTACTATTAGACTTGTCTTTTAATAAAAAAATGCCTAATATGTATGAAATGCTAAAACAAATTATAATGTATTGAAACTAATTTGTAATATATAGAAAATATATAATCTATGAACATGTTGTTTGTTATTATTATTATTATGCTTGCCTTTTAATAAAAAATGTCTTATATATACGGAATGTTCAAAAAAAGTTTTGTGATATATTGAAACTATATAATCTACGAAAATATTGTTCGTTATTATTAGTATTATGCTCGTATTTTAATAAAAAAAATACCTTAAATATACATAATGCCCAAAAAAATTTCTCGGTACCCCCGTACAGTTTCAGCCCGTCCCCGAAATTAATTCCTGGCTCCGTCCCTGTGATGAAGTGATTACACAAATAGACATTGTAGAGCAAGGGAAACGAGTATTGGACAAGAACTGACAATAGGCAGATTAACACCACATACAATTAAGAGAGGGTAGAAACAAGAATGAGTTATATTATTTCATGTTAAAAATTAGAATAAAAACTATAGTTTTCTATTTTTAATTCATATATGTGAAATGACAAACACATCTAGCACATACACAATAACAGTAGTCTATTAATATACATGTAATTAAACAATAATATATTAATGATATCAATATATGAAATGAAACACCATTAACCAACAATATATACTTATAGATCCAAATACATAAACTAAAATAAAACCCTTATTATGAGAGTGATCTCACCATATTCACATTCATATAAAATTGACAACTGAAACAATAGATGAGAACTTAATTAATTAAGTTTTTATTAAAAAGCTACTAAATAAAATCAACAACCTCCTCCACCGCCGCCGCAACCTCCTCCACCGCCGCCGCAACCTCCTCCACCACCGCCGCCGCAGGCGGAGCCACCGGCGGCAGCAGCGGCGGCGCCGCCGCCGCCGCCGCCGCCGAATCTACCGCCGCTTGTTCGTTGAGGCTTGTCGTCGTCGTCGCAGTCAGCACAAGCAGTGATAAGCAGAGACAAAAGTGAAACGGATACAAGAAGCATGCCTAGCACGTAGATGAGCCCTGCACCCTCAAATACTCCATTTTCAAATTCAACACCTACGTTTCTCACCATTTTTTTTGATCCTGCAAAATGAAGAGGATAACTCACACAGGCTTTTATTATAGATGGTTGCATTTGTTTGGATCCTATGTATTTTTTTTAACTTGGTTCTGATTCACTGAACGATCTTTTTCACTGATACGTGGTACAAACGTACAAGTCACGTAGACGAGTCAACACATCTAGATGTATGCCAGTTTTTTACACGAAATTTCTCTTCGGATTCGTCGCAGTATGTATATTTTGTACTCCCTCCGTCCCACTATAAGTGGCTCAAAACTTTTCGGCACGAGAATTTAAGAAAAATGTGTAAATTGATTAAAAGTGGTGTGGTGTTTACACTTTTCGAAGGATTAAATTTTTCCATATATGGAAATAGGCCATTTATTGTGGGACGGCCCAAAAGGGAATACAGGTAATTTTTAGTGGGACGAAGTGAGTATCGTTTCGGTTACCCAATAACCGCTTCGATTAACCGATTCAGTTATTTGGGTATCTGAATACCCAATTAAAAAAATTAAAACTCAAAATAATTTGCTAAATAGAAGATTTGAACCCTAGTCTCTAGAAAATGTAAATTGATTAAAAGTGGTGTGGGATTTACACTTTTTGAAGGATTAAATTTTTCTATATATGGAAATAAGCCACTTATAGTGGGACGGCCCAAAAGGAAATACATGTCATTTTTAGTGGGACGAAGTGAGCATCGTTTTAGGTGTTCGGTTACCCAATAACCGCTTCGGTTAACCGATTCAGTTATTTGGGTGTCCGAATACCCAATTAAAAAATTAAAACTCACAATAACTCACAATAATTTGCTAAGTAGAGTATTTGAACCCTAATCTCTAAAAAATACATAAAGCAATGTATCCACTAAACTAAAGCTCATTCTTTTACTTTAAATATAACATAATTTTATTTTAGCTAAAAACCGATTTTTTTTAATTAATAACTAAAAAATATATATATAAATAATTAATTAAATAGTTTTCGGTTATTTGGTTAACCCGAATCGGATATCGAGTTAACCGATATATACCTGAATTTTTTTAAAAAGTGATAATCGAAACCTATCCAATTTCGGTTCGATTAATGAATTATTCAAAACCCTTAACCAATTAAACAGTCCTATACACTATTATTATTATTATTATTATTATTATTATTATTATTATTATTATTATTATTATTATTATTATGTGCTTCAAAAATTTAAAAACACCATAATAAAATATACAGTCAATGAAGTCTGCTTATCTGAGTTGCCCCTAGAATTTTCTAGTGAAGCAGACTGGCTTAAGTTGTACATATGACTTTTCTCATCCAAATCCAATCTACAATAATATACACCAACCAATCACATGCAAAGAAACAAAAAAATTGCATGTGGGCAAATATTGGAATTTCCCATTTTATCACCATATACAAAAGTGCCTGTGAATTTAACTAGCAAATTATCTAATTTTAACAAAATCTGTAAATGGCAATGGCTGCAAGATTGAGTGAAGTGATTTCATGCAATTGAAAATCAAGACAAGAAGCTAAGACTCCATCTAAGAGAGGAGAAGAGAATAAATTATTCTTTCATCTTGCTCACTCCAAAACCGACCTTAATTCTTCATAGTATGTCCATTTTCACTATTTTCAAGAATTATGACTTATTTCGTATTGTTTTGGGGATTGAAAACTGTATGTCATTAGAAGTTTAGAACTAGTGATGGTTGAAGTTTAGTTTATGTAAATGTAAGTCTTGCTTCTTAGAGCATCCACATCGATCGGCTCATAGGGCTGACTCGAGACAGCCCAAACTATGAGTCGACCGATGCAGGCCATGTCGACTCGAGCTCTGGCTCATCCGGATGAGCCTGACTCATCCTCTATTTATGCATAGCGCATGCTACACGCGCGATTTAGAAAATAATTAAAATTTACAATAAACCTTAAATGAAATTTCAGCCGTACAATAAAATAAATACTATATCAACTGAATCAAAATACTATTATATAATTTTATTTTAATTGTTAATTAATACATACTACTAATAAAAAATAGGAAATCCAAGGGGATATGGGCAACCTGTCCCAATGTAGATCCGCCCCAGCACGTGAGCCCAGCAACGCAGCCCAACCCACCAATCGGAAGGCCCAACATGCGGAAGTCCAATCTAGTTTTTGGTAAGAATTTAGAGAAAAATTGCATAAACGATCCCTCTCTTAATATATTCACTATCTAGTCAAAGATGTCACAATTATTTAGTGAAATTTACCAATATCACAATACTTCAAAATTTATGCTAACTAGTACGTGGTTATGTACAATGCACGGATCATAATATATTTATTTATTTTTAAAATTTCAAATTATGTAAAGATGTTAAAATGTTATTATTCACGAGTTAGATTAATTGGTAACAAAAAAAATATGTTAATATAAATATTACTAGTATTTAATTTAAAATAGAGTATAATAACAATATTATCAGTTTGATGAGTATTTTATAATAATAATAATTAAATTTATAAATTGTAAAGCAAATACTTTAAGACCATCTCATTTTGAACAAATAACACTAAATCATCAATATAACAAAATTAATAGTCATAATTTAATATAACCTTTTTGAGCTACTAAAAAGACAAATTATACTCCCTTCGTCCACGAAAGAACTTCTTATCTTTCCTTTTTGGGACGTCCACAAAAGAACTTCCTACCTATTTTTGGACTATACTCCACCACTTATAATTCTCTTACTTTACACTTTTCACAACTCTCAATATTAATTATAACACATTTTCACCACTCCCAATACACTAAACTACCTTTTATCCACTCTTAATACACTCAACAATATTTTTTTTTAAAACTCGTGTCACTCCCTTCTAAGAAGTTAATTCTTTCATGGACGGAGGGAGTATTATTATTAAAAGTTCATATTTAAACAATCGAAAACTAATTAAAAAATTTTAAAAATATGAATAATATAAAAAAGAAAATATAACAACAAATATGCTTATATAAATAAATAATTTCATATACATGGTTAAATAAATCTATATAATATTTTAAATCATAGAAGAATATTTTTTCAATATTAATTATATAAGCAAAAGTAAACGGCTATATTCCGTTTAGTGAAATTTACCAATATCACAATACTTCAAAATTTATGCTAACTACTAACTAGTACGTCGTTACGTGCAATGCACAAATAATAATATATTTATTTATTTTTAAAATTTCAAATTATATAAAAATGTTAAAATATTATTATTCACGAGTTCGATTAATTGGTAGCAAAAAAATTATGTTAATATAAATATTAGTATTTAATTTAAAATAAAGTATAATAACAATATTATCAGTTTGATGAGTATTTTATAATAATAATAATAATAATAATTAAATTTATAGATTGTAAAGCAAATACTTTAAGACCGTCTCATTTTGAACTAATAACACTAAACCATCAATATAACAAAATTAATAGTCATCATTTAATATAACCTTTTTGAGCTACTAAAAAGACAAATTGTATTATTATTAAAAGTTCATATTTAAACAGTCGAAAACAAATTAAAAAATTAAAAAAAATATGAATAATATAAAAAAGAAAATATAACAACAAATATACTTCTATAAATAAATAAATTCATATGCATGGTTAAATAAATCTATATAATATTTTAAATCATAAAAAAATATTTTTTCAATTTTTTTAATATTAATTATATAAGCAAAAGTAAACGGCTATATTCCGTCAATGTTGGCGACTCGGCGGTGGTAGCAGCTGGGTGGGTTTGGTGGTGCGCCGCCGACTATAATAATCTAGTTGACTTTAGCCAATGTATTTTCTTTTTTCTTTTCTTTTTTTGAAACCATTTTCTTTTCATTTTGACCATTGCCAAACTATTCCGACTTCATTTCTCCCTCAAAAAAAGAAAAAAGCTCTTCCGACTTCATTCCTTCCTCCACCGCCGCCGCCGCCGCCGCCAGAGAGGAATGACGGCTTATGGTGCATTGAATTCTTTGAGAAATACAATTGATTATATTCTCCATTCTTTTCATTTTAGCCTTGTTCACGGCTCTCGAAGCATCATAAACTTTGCCTACGAGGAGTTGCAGCCGTTGCAAGAAATTCTTGAAAAATTGGACAGCACGAGGACAAGCAAAAGCAGGAAGAAGGTGAATGGTTTGGATGGAATAATCAGAGAGTTGATTTGGGAATTCCAACACTTGCTGGAATCCCTTCTCTCGCAACAGATTCTTTCGCAAGCAGACCAAGTATATGATGAAATGAAAGAGAGAGTATGTGAATTCCAAGGTGAGAGAATAAGATTCTCCATTGATCTGCAATTCCTACAACATCATGTTGGTTCCTTGATGGAGAGGCTCAAGGATTTGGAGGAGGAATACATTTATGAAGTAGACAATATGCCTGAAGATGAAGATGAAGACGACGACGAACAATCTATTGTTTCCTCAAGAAGTGAGACCAAGTCAAAGATGATTGGATTATCGGATCAAGTCCAACAACTCAAAGTGGATATTATGGAAGGTTATGGGAGGATTTCCAACGGTAGCACCATAGTTGTTGGAGCTGCAGGCATTGGGAAGACTGCTCTTGCTGAGGCAGTTTTTGAAGATCCTGAAATCTTGAGCCATATTGAGCATCGTGCGTGGGTTAGAGTAGGCAGAAAATCTCAATTCGATGAAGTCTCACGAGGCATTCTAGCTCAAATGTTTGGAATCACACAAGGAGATGGCGAATTAGGTGCCTACTTGGAAGAAAGATTGCAGGGGGAAAAATGCCTGATTGTGCTCGACGATGTGTGGGAGACACAGATATTGGATTCATTGTTCAGTTCCATGAAGAACATTGACAATGGATCAATTCATATCTTGGTTACTACTCGAGATATGCACTCAATTGATCCAACATTTAGTTTTAGACTCTGTAATATCGCGTTCGTGTGCTTTTTGAATGAAGAAGAAAGTAAGGAGCTGCTATGTGAGAAGGTGTTTGGTGAAAAGGATTGCCCTTTTCAACTTGACAAAGCTGCTACCAAAATTGCCAAGATTTGCGAAGGTCTTCCTCTCACGATAGTCACAGTGGCTGACATCCTATCAAAATCCCAGAATACGGACCCCAAATACTGGGACGATGTAGCAGAAATGCGAAATTCAGTCTTCACTGATGTATATAATGAGATATCAAAGGTACTTTTCCCAAGTTATGAATACTTACCTCAATATCTTAAGATGCCTTTTCTGTTTATGGCAGTCTTCCCTCCAGATTATGACATCCCTCATTCCAAGATCACTAATATGTTGGCTACTGAGGGCTGGTTTCATAGAGGTTCTGTCTGGGAATGTTTGAACGAACTTTGTTCTTACAGGAATCTTGCTTTATTCAACCGAAGAAGCATTTTTACTTTCCCTTGGAGTGTTCCTTTTCGCGAGTTTAAAACTTGCCGGCTTCATTCTTCATGGCGTTATGTGTGCAGAGTAGAGGCTCAGAAGAAAAAGTTTTATCATATCTTAAAGAAACTTGTTGAAGGCTTAGAAGATGGTGTAAAAGGTCAGCATTGTTTGTGTCTTGAAAATAACCTTTTATTTAGCATCAAAGAGTTTAGGCAGTCTGTGAGATTGAAATGTGCAACCTCTACACATTCTCTTCTTTTTTTTGGTGCATACCACCAATATCCAATCCCAATAGGTGATGATTTCAAGTTGCTTGGGAAACTAGATGCTCTTAATCTACGTTTGTACACTTTCCCATCAGAAATTCTTACACTAGTTCTTTTTTCTTTTCTTTTTTTTTTTTTAATTCTTACACTAGTTCTACTAAAGTACCTTGCTCTAACTTGCAATGGAGAACTCCCTACAACCATATCCAAACTTTTCAACCTTCAAGTGTTGATTATCCATCCTCATAACAACATTAGGATTTGTAGAGTTCCATCATATGTACCAATACAAATTTGGGATATGAAAGAGTTAAAGCATATTGAGATATTGGGGAAGAGCCTTGTAGCTCCATGTCGTCCTGCTTCTTTAGAAAAGCTCTCAACACTTGTAGGTGTGAATGCCAACATTTGTACTATCTTGGAATTCTCTCGAAAAGTTCCTTGGATTACAAAATTAGGAGTTCAGATCGAGCTAACGCCTTATGACGACCATAATGACCTTTTAAGTTGCTTTGGCTGTGTTTCAACACATGAAAGTTTGAAGATACTGAAATGTAGTATCATAAATCCTGTGTTTAAGTACGATTATGCTTTTTCTAGTTCATTCTTGTTGCCACCTTGGTTGAAAAAGTTACATTTGAGTGGCATGGGTTTTTCTTGGGAATTCATGGATGTGATTGGCTCTTTGCCATTTCTTAAAGTGCTCAAATTGCGAGCCTATGCCTTTCGGGGTCCAAAGTGGGAAGTGCGAGAGGGAAGCTTTGTGAAACTTAAGTTTCTTCTAATTGAAGACAGTGATTTGGTGCAATGGAAACCAACATTCGGAAGCTTCCCTAAACTTACCTTCCTAAGTATGAAACATTGCTACAAACTAGAAGAGATCCACTGGCTGCCTCATTTAAGGACCGCAACGATTGAATTAGTGAACTGCAATCCTGTAGCCTTGACTTGTGCCGAGCAATTACAACCGGGTACAAACAATTTCATCAATGTCACTGTCACTTCTTCTTTTGACGAGAAACCCATTACCATCAGTTTTATAAGGTTCGTCTTGCAACTGCTGATCTAATTACGCTAAAAATGTACTTAATTTAAATTTTGATGTTATGAAATATTATTTTCTGGTCTAAGTGTACTATGTTGCTCCAAATATTTATGTATGCTAACACCCTACATATTTATCTATTAACTTTCAGGTATGGGCCTGAGTTTGATTCTGACTAAAGAGCTGGAAAGGTGACTCACGATGTCCTCCATCCCCGTGTTTATAACTTGAGTCGTTTTATTATTGAGTTGTGAATCTAAGAATTGTGACTTATTTCGGATTCTGTTGAGGATTATAAGCTCTGAGTGAATTATGCATGGAATGGAATGAAAACTTTAATTAGTATGTGATTCAAGGACAATAATCATTTTGTGTGATGCATAATTTTTGCTTTGTTTCGATATCATTAGGTTTGAAAAGTACCACTAATAATAATATTCATCAACTTAAATTTTCATACGATGAGATCTTATATGGTGAGTTGAAAATGTTTCATTGGATTCGTGAGTTTGGCTGTTGGATGCATTGCTCTGTGAGAAAAGATTCCGTTAGTTAGTGAGTTAGTTATTATAGTTGGTTTTGTTAAACCTTTTTGGTTGTTTTGTTAGTTGGAAACAATTTGAGTCAACTATCAGCTGTGAAAGCAAGTGTTCTGGTATGATTTTAGTTTTATTTATTATTTTGAATTATAGTTTTAATCCCCATTTGCAAAATCGAATCTGTTGAGAGTATTGATTTGAGTTTAGTTCTCCAAAAGTGGAGCTGTCGAAAATTAGGATTTAACTATTAGGATTTGAGTTTAGACTCTACATATTTTGTTTCATAATCAAAATTTATATATGTATTTCCTTTCTTCCCAAACTCAATTTAGAGTCTACATTGTTTCATAATCAAAATTTATATATGTATTTTCCTTTCTTCACATTTCCCCTCATATATTAGGGCTACTGAACTTTGTTTACTGTTTATTGTTTATTGATTAAATAGTTAGTAATATTAGAGTCTGCTGATTTAATTTCTAGAGTTCCAGTAGGTATATTTTACTTTTAGTTTCTTATAACTTCACAAGGTGGCTCAACAAATTTTAGCAGATGTATAATTATATAGTGTTGTTTACAGAATGTTTAGTGGAAAGTGTTAGTTAGGCCTTCTGAAGTGATTATATTTATTTGATTAGGTGCGGCATAATTGAGATCTCGATCATATCCCCGAGTTAATAGTGTTATCAATTTCACATGTGTTGTGAAATATGATCGAAGTGATGTTGTGAGCATATGCCAAATTTATGTTTCTGTGCACAGTTGAAGTATGATGTCCCATATATCCGTACTTCTTTATGCGTTGCATTGAATTATGGTTGAAGTTATGTATGTGTGTCCTTATATGGTTGAAGTTAGTGATCTCATATTATCATATGATATGTTACACATTTGGACAACATAAAAGTTATATCATGAAACTCTCTCACTGAGTATATTTTGAATATTCGCTCCGTTTTATTTTAAAGGATTTCAGTGAGGAATGTTAATACAAATAAATTAAAATAAAAAACAGCTGCAAATTAAAAACAATGAAAAAATGTTAATAAACATAAATTAATTAAAAACAAAGAAAAAGTTACAAATTAAAAACTAAAAGAAGGGGAAAAAACGCATCTAGTGAGAATTAAACCCACTTTCAATGGGTTACCATACCAAGTACCAAAACAGCACTAAACCAACTGCACCAACTAATAGAGTATATTAATAACCATAGGCAATTAGTATCTAATACTCCCTCCGTCCCACCGAAAGTGGTGCACTTCTTTTGGGTGGTGCACTTCTTTTGGACACGAGATTTAAGAAGAATAAGATTGTAGTGTAAAAGTGTGTAAATGTATTGTAAAATTATTACCAAAAAAGAAAATGCATCACTTCTGATGGGACAGCCCAAAAAAGAATACGCACCACTTTCGGTGGGACGGAGAGAGTATCATATTTCACAAGTGTCGGGTCAAGGTCGCAGGCAACCCAGTTGCACCCAGAACCACCTCAATTATCGAGTGGTGTTGCAATTAATATATTCATTCATAAATAGAGATAAGTTTTCGTGATGACACTATATATAGAGTTATGTTTATACTATAATTTAATAATTTCACTTTTTACATCAGCTAGCTGTGAGTTTGGATGGAAGAATCAAAGAGTTGATTTGGGAATTGGAGGACTTGTTGGAATCCCTTCTCTACCAACAGATTCTTTCACAAGCAGAAGATGAAGGAATAATGAAAGAGAGAGTATGGAGATTCTACAATGATCTGCATTTCACGAGCCATTCTAGCTCAAATGTTTGGAATCACACAAGGAGTACACAATTAATAACTTAATAAATATAATTAATAATGAATTTAGAACTTATAAAATAATTAATAATTTAAAAATATAAAATTTTAATCTTTGGAGAAAAAATTAATAATTTTTTTTAAAAAACAATTATTTGCTGGCTCAAAATAATAATGAAAACCCAAGGAAATAATGTATGCCCAATTTAAATGAGCCCAAGTAAAAATATATACACTGAGCCCAACAAAAATAAAAAGGTATGGCCCATCCGATTTTTAGGAAAGCCCAAACAAAAATCCCTCTCTCTCTAATCTCCTCTCTACACACCCACTGCCTCCCTTCTCCCTCCATAGCTCCGCCGCCGGCCGCCTGCTCCAGCTCCGGCGGAATCTTCGCCGGAAACACCTCCCTCTGGTCGTCCCTCACTCCATCCCATCGTCTCTCACCCTCCCACTCTTTCTCACCGCTCTCTTCTTCCTCCTTAACATCCGTCGTCTGCTCCCTTCTCCGGCGAAAATCGCCGGCAGCCGCGCCCTCCCACACGGCCACTCCACTCTCGCCACCTCTCTCTCTCACCCTCACACGCTCGCCACCTCCCATCTGCCCCTCTCTTTCCTTCACGTTTCCGGCAGCGGACGACCGAAGGGGAGCCGCCGCCGCTGCTGCTCCGTTCTCGCCGTTAGGGGTGAGCAAAAAATCCGAAACCGAATAACCGAACCGATCCAAACCGAAATTTTAAAATATGGTTCGGTTTTTTCGGTTTTTCGGTTCGGTTCGGTTTTTTTTTTCATAAAATTTCGGTTTTTCGGTTCGGTTCGGTTCGGATTTTTTAAAACCGAACAAAACCGAATTATATTTATAATATATTTATAATATATATATATATATATAAATATATGTTATAATATTTTAATTATAATTTTATAATATCTAACTTCTAATATTTTTTTAATTTTATAGTTTTTTTTGGAATTTTCGGTTTTTTCTCGAAAATTTCGGTTTTCTTCGGATTAATTCGGTTTTTCGGTTCGGTTCGGTTTTAATTATAAAAATTTCGGTTAATTCGGTTCGGTTCGATTTTTTTTTTTAAACCGAACTAAAATATGGTTTGGTTCGGTTTTAGCAAAAACCGAACCATATAACCGAATGCTCACCCCTACTCGCCGTGGCTAGCGGCATTTGGACTTGGAGGTCCATAAAAATTATTACTCACAAGTCACAAATAGGGAATTGATGGGCTTGAGATCCATAAAAAATGAATAATTAAATAAATAAATAATTAAGTACATAAATAAGTAACTAGAAAAAATACTTGTGAAAGACATTTTTCATGTACCTTAGCAACGAGCTCAAGGTCTATGATCGATAAAATAGTAATCAACTACAATTTATGAAATTTCTTTGAAATAATATATAAAAAGAAATTGGGCATGTATCAATAGTATACTAATTTAAGGGTCTTCCAATATTTCCTATGAAAAGGGTCGAGATATTACAGAAATTGATAACAATTTAGAAAAAAATAAGAATGAATTAGAATTGAAGAAAATTAGAATGGAGTAATTGGAATGAATGAGAATTTATAATCTGTCATCTTCATAAATGAATATTAGCGGATAGTGCATGAGAAGATAGAAATGACTAAATTCATTAAACCGTATAAGTTCACTAGTGCTCTTTTGCACAATGGAATCAATTTATTTATATTTGAAGGAAAAAAATGTTGACAATTGAGTTGAGCTAGCTCGCCAGCTACTCGGGATCGGCTCGAAAATTACTCGAAATCGACTCGATGTTAATTGAGTCGAGCTCGAGCTACTCGATTAGGTACCGAGCCCGAGTTCGAGTTTCTTGATACTCAACTCGTTAGGCTCGCGAGCCTAATCGAGCCCAAACAATTATATATATAATATAATATATTATATATAGGCCCAAAATAAATACTATAATTGAGCCCACGAGAAGGCCCAAATCACAATTCACAAGCCCACTATGGTTCTACCCATTCCAGCACAACAATTCCCCAAAATATTTTGCCATAGTGGAGTTGAAGGACATTTCATGTGATTTTAATCGGTTCTTTTCTCCCTTTTTCTAGTTGGGGCCCACGAATTGAATTGGCGTTTGGCTACAAAATTTACTATTGATTTTCTACATATTCCTCTACCATCATTTGAAATTCTGTCGATTTTTCTTTTTCTTTCTTATTTATAAATTAATCAGCATCTTCCGAGTTGTTACTGTGATTTTGAGTGAAGTAGAAAAAACGAGAAATTATTGAGCTTAGAAATTCATTGAGATGAATTGATTTTTTTTTTTTTTGAGAGAGAAAAAAATAAAAAAGATAGATTCATGACAAACCTTCAATATTTTTTTCCTGTTATTTGATGTTAGTAGGCTAAGTTACTACCCTCTTTCTGAAACAAGAGATTTTGTGAATAAAAGGATGAGTTGTTGCAAGAAAAATGATACTAACATACAAATGAATTTAATTAGATGAAAATACAATAATTTATTAGATAAAATAAATATATATATGCATAATTCTGAAAATTAATAAAACATTGAAAGATACAGCTCCAATCTATAATTCTGAAAATAGAACCTTGAATTAAATACAACTTCATAATTAACCCCCAAGAAAATCTTAACTTTTCCCTTTCCACACCTCTAAGCATTCTTCTTGATCCTTGAAGATTTGCTTACTCCTTTCTAGTCTTCATGTTGGAAATAAGCCAAAATATAATAATTTCTTAAATATTGCATATTGATTAGTGGGTATGTCAATAAGCACACTATTTAATCATGCGTTGATTATTATGAAATTAATTTTTTGCCAATGGTAACTAACCTACATTTTAATGATGACATGACACAACATTATTGGATTTAATCCCCAAGGCTATTAATTCCTAGGACTAGTGGAATTTAGTGGGGAGATACTATGTAAGATTTCAACACATGCAATTTTATAATTTTTGTATAACAGTTGACGAGGATTGCAAAATCTAGGCAGTAAGTTTATTAGCTTATAATTTTTTTTTAATGTATGTGTTTGGGAGTAAATTAATCTTTATTTTGTTTTTATGAGTTTTAGGTGATTCAAATTCTTCGAATTTATTTATAGAAAGATGTAAAAATATTAAAACTGCACGAATATTGTTGATTCATTCAATAGCGATAAGATTTAATTGACATATGTATAGAAGAAAATTTGATAAAAGTATTATACATTCTTTATTATAAGTTTTAAATACAAACATATTTATAATGTTTAAATTTTAAGAATAACGCTCACTCCAGCAGATCTAAGATTGCCATTTAAGTCCGATCCAGCGTCATCAATTTTCTCTAATTGTTTCATATGCAATGACTATAAAGAAAAGAAAAAAATAGGGGCCAATATCTTTCACAAGTTGGTTTATTTTTGCTAAAATATATTTTTACACATGCTCAATTGTACGGTGCTATTTTCCAATATAATAAGTAATAATTAGCTAATTAGGATTTTTAAATCATCATTTAATTATATTTCCCTAATCTGCTAGTCTTAGACTCTTAGTTTCCCTAATTAGGATTTCAAAATGTGACCCAAAATAGCCTGATTGGGTACACATGTGGCCTAAAAATACCAAAAACTAAAATAATTGGCCTATTTTTGCAAGTCCGAAAAATAGTAGCCTATTTTTGCAAGTCCGAAAAATAGTGGCCTATTTTTGCAAATCCGAAAAATAGTGGCCTATTTTTGTAAATAGTCCTAAGATAATGGCCTTAAATAAATTTAAACTCATTTTCCATCAGAAATTCTTACACTAGTTCTACTAAAGTACCTTGCTCTAACTTGCAATGGAGAACTCCCTCCAACCATATCCAAACTTTTCAACCTTCAAGTGTTGATTATCCATCCTCATAACAACATTAGGATTTGTAGAGTTCCATCATATGTACCAATACAAATTTGGGATATGAAAGAGTTAAAGTCTTATAGCTTCATGTCGCCCTGCTTCTTTAGAAAGGCTCTCAACACTTGTAGGTGTGAATGCCAGCATTTGTACTATCTTGGAATTCTCTCGAAAAGTTCCTTGGACTACGAAATTAGGAGTTCAGATCGAGCTAACGCCTTATGATGACCATAATGACCTTTTAAGTTGCTTTGACTGTGTTTCAACACATGAAAGTTTGAAGATACTGAAATGTAGTATCATAAATCCCGTGGTTAAGTATGATTATGCTTTTTCTAGTTCATTCATGTTTCCACCTTGGTTGAAAAAGTTACATTTGAGTGGCATGGGTTTTTCTTGGGAATTCATGGATGTGATTGGCTCTTTGCCATGTCTTAAAGTGCTCAAATTGCGAGCCTACGCCTTTCGGGGTCCAAAGTGGGAAGCGTGAGAGGGAAGTTTTGTGAAACTGAAGTTTCTTCTAATTGAAGACAGTGATTTGGTGCAATGGAAACCAACATCTGGAAGCTTTCCAAAACTTACCTTCCTAAGTATGAAACGTTGCTACAAACTACAAGAGATCCACTGGTTGCCTAATTTAAGGACGGCAGCGATTGAATTAGTGAACTGCAATCCTGTAGCCTTGAGTTGTGCCGAGCAATTACAATCGGGTACAAATTGAACGGTACTATCTGTAGGTATCGCAATACAATTTTCAACGCAAAAAGATATTGGCTCGATTATTGGGAGGAGCTGTACGGCAAGGGTATAAGGTTAGAGGAAGGGGTCAGCATTGAAGGCTTAGAAGATGGTGTAAAAGGTCAGCATTGTTTGTGTCTTGAAAATAACCTTTTATTTAACATCAAAGAGTTTAGGCAGTCTGTGAGATTGAACTGTGCAACCTCTACACATTCTCTTTTTTTTTTGGTGCATACCACCAATATCCAATCCCAATAGGTGATGATTTCAAGTTGCTTGGGAAACTAGATGCTCTTAATCTACATTTGTACCATGAGTTTAAAATTATTTAAGGCCATTATCTTAGGGCTATTTGCAAAAATAGGCCATTATTTTTCAGACTTGCAAAAATAGGCCAATTATTTTAGTTTTTGGCATTTTTAGGCCACATATGAGCTCAATTCAGCATTTATAGGTCATTTTTTGGGGTCAAAATGTGGCCCAAAATAGCCTGATTGGGTACACATGTGGTCTAAAAATACCAAAAACTAAAATAATTGGCCTATTTTTGCAAGTCCGAAAAATAGTGGCCTATTTTTGCAAATAGCCCTAAGATAATGGCCTTAAATAAATTTAAACTCCTTTCCCATCAGAAATTCTTACACTAGTTCTACTAAAGTACCTTGCTCTAACTTGCAATGGAGAACTCTCTCCAACCATATCCAAACTTTTCAGCCTTCAAGTGTTGATTATCCATCCTCATAACAACATTAGGATTTGTAGAGTTCCATCATATGTACCAATACAAATTTGGGATATGAAAGAGTTAAAGCCTTGTAGCTCCATGTCGCCCTGCTTCTTTAGAAAAGCTCTCAACACTTGTAGGTGTGAATGCCAGCATTTGTACTATCTTGGAATTCTCTCGAAAAGTTCCTTGGATTACGAAATTAGGAGTTCAGATCGAGCTAACACCTTATGATGACCATAATGACCTTTTAAGTTGCTTTGGCTGTGTTTCAACACATGAAAGTTTGAAGATACTGAAATGTAGTATCATAAATCATGTGGTTAAGTATGATTATGTTTTTTCTAGTTCATTAATGTTGCCACCTTGGTTGAAAAAGTTACATTTGAGTGGCATGGGTTTTTCTTGGGAATTCATGGATGTGATTGGCTCTTTGCCATGTCTTAAAGTGCTCAAATTGCGAGCCAACGCCTTCCGGGGTCCAAAGTGGGAAGCGCGATAGGGAAGTTTTGTGAAACTTAAGTAGTTTTGTGAAACTTAAGTTTCTTCTAATTGAAGACAGTGATTTGGTGCAATGGAAACCAACATCTGGAAGCTTTCCAAAACTTACCTTCCTAAGTATAAAACGTTGCTACAAACTACAAGAGATCCACTGGTTGCCTCATTTAAGGACGGCAACGATTGAATTAGTGAACTGCAATCCTGTAGCCTTGAGTTGTGCCGAGCAATTACAACCGGGTACAAATAATTTCATCAATGTCACTGTCACTTCTTCTTTTGACGAGAAACCCACTACCATCAGTTTTATAAGGTTCGTCTTGCAACTGCTGATCTAATTATGCTAAAAATATGCTTAATTTAAATTTTGATGTTATGAAATATTATTTTATGGTATGCTCACACCCTACATATTTATCTATTAATTTTCAGGTATGGGCCTGAGTTTGAGTTTGAGTCTGACTAAGGAACTGGAAAGGTGAGTCACCATGTTCTCCATCCCCGTGTTTATCCGTTGCATTGAATTATGGTTGAAGTTATTGTAACACCCCAATTTTCATAAACTTTTCAATATAAAATCTTTGAAAACTAATAGATAAAAATAAAATTTCTTGAATTATAAAAGTTTAAACCAATTTAAAATCAACTTGTCAAAACTAAAGTAGTAACATGAAATAAAATGATAAACTAAAAAGTAATATGTTTCAACTTAAATTTCTATGGAAATACTAAATCTCTAGTCATTCTCGACTTCCATGGCCACCTCGACTCCAAAACTGCAAAACTGAAAAGATAAGGGGTGAGCATATTGAAAATATACTCAGTGAGAAACCATGCACATATTCACATACGCTTAAACATGCAAATAATTCACATTGTCATACACATAAACTGAAAATTTGATCATGTACTTGAACATGATATTCTACGTTTCTGATCATGTACTTGAACATGATATTCTGCGTTTCTGATCATGTACTTGAACATGATATTCTACGTTTCTGATCATGTACTTGAACATGATATTCTGCGTTTCTGATCATGTACTTGAACATGATATTTTACGTTTCTGATCATGTACTTGAACATGATATTCTGAACATGTATCTAGACATGTAACTGAGCAAGCATAATCAAACATGAACTAAAAGCACATTCAAACATACATGAATATAACAACAAGCATATAATCCCTCACCTTAATATCGAAACTTATAAATTCAATCAAAATCCGGAACGAGGTCTTAATAGCGCCGCACCTGAAGAATTCGTCAAAATCGCAGCTGAACAGACCAGTCAGCTTCAAGCCTTCGTTTGAAGCCTCAAACATCCTCAAATCGTATTTTTCCCAGAAATACGACTTCTTCGTCTTTGAGAGAGCTTTTCGTGGCCGCCTGTTTCGCTTGAATCGGAATTCTGTGGAGGAAGTTATGGCCGTTCTCCCGAAACTGTCAGAACTTGATTTCCTGCGAAAATCTGACTCCACACGTTTCTGGCCCTCTCTGCTCTCTAAAACCCTAATTAATTAGTGTGTCCGTCTCTCTTTTAGGGTTTGAAAATAGATCCCATATTTATACTAGTTTCTAAAGAGCTTTTGATAAATATAAAAAAATATTTTCTATGTATATCTCCTACTAAGATAAAGAATAAAGATGATAAAAGGAGTTCTAATTCTAATAATAATAATAATAATAATAATAATAATAATAATAATAATAATAATAATAATAATAATAATAATAATAATAATAAGCTATACAAGAAAATACCATTAATTAAACTTATAAAATAAATCTAAGTTATCGGGGTGTTACAGTTATGTTCCGTGTTTTCTTGCTTATGAGTTAAGCAAGTCGTTGGTTATATGGTCGCAGTTAGTAATCTCATGTTATCATATGCTATGTTACACGCTTGGACATTGTAAAGATCAATATTTTGAATATTCACTCTGTTTTATTTTAAATGATTTCAGTTGAGGAGCATGAAGAGGGATGACAGAGATATGGTGTTTAGGAACTGCTAAGTTTAGTTTTAGTAAAGAAAAAATTATGTTCTTTTCAAAACTTCAAGTTTGGTGTTTGGGTTACTTTGGTTGTTGATGAAATTCTAATTCTTGTATGATTCAAGTTAAATTATGTTTTATGTTTGGTATTGTGTTAAGTTGAGATTTTAGCACTTAGTTTTCAAATGGTAAAGTTATATGAATATTAATGATATTCTAGTGTTTTAGAATGAGTATTGTTTAATTTCATCCCTTCGAATTGTATTTTTCTTAAAGTGTTAAATTTTTTTGTAATCATTTTAAATAATTTGAGCTTTATTTCATCATATAATTCTTCAATTACTCAATTATATGTAATGACAATTTAATAGATCACCCAACACACAAAAAAAAATCCACATTTATTTTCAAGTACTTAACAAAAATTCAAACTATAATTTCTAGCTAATTTCATTTTTTGTTAGCTTAACTTGTAAAATTATTATTATTAGAGATATTCATTGTCACGGTTTGAAAGTTGGAAGCTATTTATTTGTTTTGAAATTTTAAAGCTTATTTTCTTCAAGTATTCATCATTAATGTTTAATACTTTAATCAACTTAGAATAATACAAATTATTCAGAAATATGATTCGAAATCTAGCTGAGCGTCTTGAATTTGAGTAAATCAAAAAGGTAGGAAATGAAATTGAATTGTGGGATCTTTTTTTCTACTTCTCTTAATTCATGTCAATTGATTTTCTAAAAAAATATTAATGATAATTCTTTATTTTCTTATAATGACTTAAACTCTTAATTTAGTTAAATTTTCAATTTAATAGTTTTTTTTTTTTTGAGGAATTTTTCAATTTAATAGTTAAAGGAGAAATTGTTATAAAATGAGCTTGCACTTTTTTTTGACTGGAAATCTTTGAGTGGTAAAGGTGTGAAGGCTTTTCTGTTACTGAACTCAATTTTGCTTCCAACTAAACAGCACTGGTCCACAGTAGTCAATAGTCATCACCACTCAATGAGAAATTGACATCAAATTCATCAACCATTTTCTCAATTATGCTAAAGCAGTTTCAGGTTTTGGGAGTGGAGGAAAGTGTCTGCTTCTCGAATTGCTCCCAACAGAAACGAAGGAGATCTCGAGCTCACAATTCGAAGCCCTGCAATATTCCCATGGCCCAGAATGCTTCTTCACCGCTTCCGCCATTGAAGTGCGAAGCCAAGCCCCAAAACCCCGTGTTTGATCCTCACGGTTTAGACCCTAATCTGCTGCAGAGAATCGCGTATGATGCTCTGGTTTGGAGCTCTCTTCGCGGGCTTCTTGTTGGAGACAGGGCTTCGCAGGTTTGGTCCGATTCAACATCCCAAAATTCGATCTTTCTTTTTTTTTTGAGGGGTTAATTTTGCACTTGATTTTACTTTGTTTGGTGATGTTGATTGAATGGTAGAAGAGGATGGTCTCTTTATTAGCAGCAAAGAAGACTTTTTTTTTTTGTTTGTTTAATTTTGTTATTACTTTATCTGTTTCATTTTGGGAATTGCAAAGCTGGTTAATGGGGCACATTGAGATCATCTTTTTTCTTCCTTGCTGAATTGAATTGATATTGTATATGAAATTTAACTCCATTTCGATGGTGACCCTTCAACTTGGATGTGGGGAGTGGTGATTTAGGTTGTATAGCTTATTTTAGAGAGCTTATAAGCTCCATTAACTTATAACATGTTTCAAGAACTTATAAGTTTTGAAAGTGTTTGGATAATTGAACTTGTAAGCTAGAGAGATAGTTGTTAGTTAGAGAGATAAAATTGAGGAGAGATGAAATTAGAAGGGCTTATAGGGTTATTTTTATGAAATGATTATGATAAAATAAATTGGGGTTGAGGAACTTATGTTTTGGGAAGTTTATAAGCTGTTGGAGCTTATTTGTACAGCTTATAAGTTGTTTAGGAACTTATTTTGCCAAACATTTCTCAAGATCTTATAAACTCCTAAATAATGTATAAGTTGTTTTAAGGAGCTTTATAAACTCAGCCAAACGCCCGTTTTATCAACTGTGTGTCTTTGATTCTTGATTTTTTTGAATTTTCAGAAATCGGGAACTGTTCCAGGTGTGGGTCTGGTGCATGCACCTATCTCCTTGCTGCCAATGCCATTTCCTGAAAGTCATTGGAAACAAGCTTGTGAAGTAGCTCCCATATTCAACGAACTTGTTGATCGTGTGAGCTTAGATTCGAAATTCATACAGGATTCGCTCTCCAGGTCAGAGTGGTTGAATTTATACTTGCCTGTGCATTTGTGCTTTCATGTATCCAACTATCTGGTTTTGCCAGCAGCACAAAAACTTTCATGTGGTTCACTAGCATCTCTCAACTCTAATTAGAAACTGCACTAAACTGACAGATCAATGGATATAATCTCCGAGCATTATCTTATATTATGCGTATACTATCATTTATGGAAATAGGTGAAACTCAAGAAGTTGATTTTTGCTAAATATACAAGATGCTGTTGAAATCCAGAGTTGCTTCTATGGTTGTAAGTTTGGGGTACAGGGAGTATAAGATTCTACCACGCACTAATTTTGTTTCCGATATTTTACTGCAGAACCAAAAAGGTTGATGCTTTTACATCCAGACTTCTTGATATTCATGCCAAGATGTTGGATATGAACAAGAAAGAGGTACTTGTTCAACGTGTATTTTCTTGACTATTGTATTTTTATTGTCCGTAGCTTTTGTTTAAAATTGAACATATCTCTTTATAGTTAAGAAATTACAAAGTGATCAAGATTATTTTGGTGTATCTCTTGGGCATTAACCAATAATGAAGATTTTTCTGCAAAAAAGCATTTACCTTTATTAGCATTGGTCTCTTCCTAAATCCAATGGACTAGTCTGGTGTATTTCTTGGGTACACAAGTAGACTATGTTTATCGTGTACTTGAGAAGACACTGATATTTTATGCCTTGTAATTTAGGATATACGCTTAGGACTACATCGCTCGGACTATATGCTGGATGGACAAACTAATTTACTTCTCCAAATAGAGCTCAATACAATTTCTTCTTCGTTTCCCGGGCTGAGCTGCCTTGTTAGTGATCTTCACAGGTTATTTCAGTAAATATTGCTGTGTCCTTTACCTTTAGGCACATCAGCATTCTTATACGAGTTGATTTTCTGAATTCCATTGATTATATGAGTATGTCCACCATTATTCCTTCAAAATTATTCTTGTAGGCTACTTATGTCTATTCTTTTCATGCAAACAATTTTTGATGCAAATACTACTCCTGTGCCCTTCTGTCAACCTTAATGTGGTCAGAAGTCTTAATCAAAGTAGAACATATATATGTATGAATGTATGTATGTATGGTGGATGGGGATTGAGGCTGGATTAAATCTGATCTTGTTAAAGGGACCCTGTCGGGGAACTTGTAATTATTGCATTTTTCTATAGTCTGTTTTGTGTTCTTAGAGTAGACAGCCTGTGAGAGTAGTACACTAAGATCAGGCTATTGAGTTTTGAAGGAAAGGGGTGGATGTTTTGAATTGCTCGAGAATTAAAAGTGTAGATGCACTGACCGAAAGGAGAAAGCAGAGACGGAATAGCTTTTCTTGTTGTTGTATGTCATAATATATGTCAACTTAGATTGACCCAATAGAACCATTTTTGGTTATTTTGCTATAAAAAAAGAAGCAGATACGAAAATAAAGATGAAGCATAGGAGTTAACCCCGTGTCTATGTTTCATTGAACAGCTGCATGCATTTGTATATAATGTTTCTAAGCATTCTCTGTGAAAATCTGCATCTAAAAATAAGCATCTATAAGGAGGGATAGTTAAACTTTCAGGAGCTTGCTTCATCAATTCAAGCAACACCTCGTTTTGGATCCAGAGAGGATTCCCAAAAACGATTCTGCTAATCAGTTTGTGGAAGCATTACATAAAGCCTGGTCTGAATACAATAACCCCAGGTCGGTTTTTCCAACGAGGTTGTGCTTGCTTTCAAGACTTTTTAAAAAGTTATCGAAGAAGTCACTAATTAGTAAATGCTATGCAGGGCTGTGGTTATGGTCGTGGTTCAAACTCAAGAACGGAACATGTACGATCAACATTGGCTTTTTACACTACTGAAGGAAAGATATCCCCTCTCAGCTGCTTTTTTCAAATTTTGACGTATATAACTTTGTATGATATTGTTGGTAGGTAGTATGTATATTTACTATCGTTACATTGATATTTATCTGCGGAAGATGTTTCCTTAACTGAAATGTACATATCAAGTTGGAAGTATTAGGAAGACCTTAGCTGAGATTGATGCACAAGGGGAGCTTCTGTCAGACGGAACTCTTATTGTGTAAGCATCTCGTGGAACTGAATTGCATTAACACCCAACTTACTATACTCGCTGTTCCTTAATGTTTAGGAAATTTACGGTTGCAGGGATGGTGAAGTCGTTGCAGTGGCTTACTTTAGAGCTGGATATGCACCTACTGATTATCCTTCAGAATCGGTAACTCGATTGTTATTTCATTAACTTTTTTCCCTTTGTTCGGTGGACACATTTTATTGCACTTATATGGTTCTCTTTATTTATACGAGCAAAATGCTCTCTCTCTCTCTCTCTCTCTCTCTCTCTCTCTCATCCGTACCCCATTAGAATCAGCCAATGATTTGTCTTCTACCTTTAACAATAGATATGCCGTATTATTCACACCTTGAAAGCAGGGTCTTTATCACGCTTAGACCTACGATGAGTGATTCTTGTTCATTTTCTTCTTTCTTCTCTTTTTTGAAGAAATTCTTGTGCATTTTCATATAGGAATGGAGTGCTAGGCTGTTGATTGAGCAGTCGTGTGCGATCAAATGCCCTTCAATCGCATATCACTTAGCCGGCACCAAGAAAATTCAACAAGAGCTGGCCAAACCCAATCAGCTCGAAAGGTTAATATTTGCTACTACTAAGATATATAAAAATTGTTGGCGATATTGAAAGTATATAACTAAATGAATGGTGAGAAGGATTTGTTAATCTTTGAATACTTAATTTATTAAGTGTAAACTTTTCCTGAAATAATCCATTCTTTGAGATAGCCTAGTATACATGTCTAGTGAGTAGTGAGGAAAGAGAATGCACCATTATTTGCATCTTTGTTTAGATGTTATCGCCTTCTCCTATAGTTTTTCTCGTTTTCTTGATTCCACAAACAGATTTCTTGAGAACAAAGATGACATTGCCAAAGTCCGAAAGTGCTTTGCTGGACTGTGGAGTTTGGAAGATTCGAGCATTGTCAAGGATGCAATCGAGAGGCCCGGACTATATGTCATGAAGCCCCAGAGAGAAGGCGGAGGTATGATACTGTGATATCTGAATTAGCTACGATTATGCTGCCAAATTATCCGTCATCATCGAACTTTCTGCTTAGGGAACAACATTTATGGCGACGATGTGAGGCTGGCGCTGCAAGAAATGCAGAAGAAAGGCTCGGAAGAAGATGCAGCCTACATACTTATGCAGAGAATTTTCCCAACTATTTCTCCTGCAATCCTAATGCGCGAAGGCATCTCTCACAAAGAGCAAGTTCTTTCAGAACTCGGGATATATGGCACATATTTAAGGTATAAATCACTGGCAATGGTTTTGCATATCTTTTTATAATTCAACTAACCATTGTCTCATGTTTGAAGCAAATAACAATAATGTAAAATATTAGGTGCTAAGATAGCTCAAAAATGTAAATCCATATATCAAATGCTAGCAGTAATGATTAAAAAAAAAAAATCATGATTTTATGTTCTCTTTATTCTTTCTGCAAGAACTACAAAATGTCAAGATGGAAAAGGCTTTCACCCTGTGCAGCATAAACTTTGTAATGTTAGGTTCCTCATGAAAACGTCGTGATCAAATGAATAGGGGAGGATTTTTTTTTTTTTTTTTTGCTTCGAATGCTGTTATTTCTACGTTATATCGTACAATGTCATAAATCTTGGATGCAATCTGCAGGAACAAGGAGAAGGTGATCATGAACAACCATTCCGGTTACCTGATGCGTACAAAGGTGTCGTCGTCCAACGAAGGTGGGGTTGCTGCAGGTTTTGCTGTTTTAGATAGCATATATTTGGTTTGAACTGTTGGATTTTGGTGCCTATGCTAATTCACAATTGAGCATCAATTCACATGCCTTTCCTAATTGAATACCAATTGTTGCAGTTCTTCTCATTGAGTTAGGAAACAAGAATGTGGATAATGGATATATCTCATTTGTTGAATATATTCATGTTGTTTGCTTGAATGAAATTGGGATGTGATTGAATTATGCAAATTCACAATACTGAAATTTGTCTAATATTTTGATTTCTGATTTCCTATGTGCTTTAGTTTTGATAATAGCCTACTTTGCCTAATTATTCATAGAAAAAAAAGTATATATGGGATGTTAACTTTTCATATTTATACATAATTTATCCAATTAATGTTGGATAAATATTTGACTACAAATTTTTAAAGATCCAAAAATATTTGACCCTAAAAGCATCCAATTAACAGACTACAAATATTTTAAAGATCCTACAAATAAACTACATAGATTTTATCTTAAAGCATCCCAACTTATAATTAATAAACCTAAAGAAAGCAAAGCATCAATTGATAAAGAATAGAAATATTGACAATAACTATACAAGGCTATCCTGCAAAAATGGCTATGCTAGAAATGAAGTAAAAATTGTGTTAGTGTTTTTTTTTACAAAATTTCATTCATGTTGTTCATGTCATCTTTCCAACCATAGTCTTGCGCTCGGCTCATCCACAAAGCCGTAAGCTTGCGCTCTTCGATTAATGCTGCTCCGGCTCTCTCCCTTGCTGCCTCGCACGTCTCCACTCCTGCAATGCACTTGTTTGCTTCTTTCTGAAAATGTGAAGATGCTCTCTTGGCGCTTGTGATCAGCACGTTTGTGCGTTGCAAGCTGTCACCGGTCACATTTGCGTGCAGGCTGATTTCCTCGGTTAGTAGAGCGATCATATCCTTCTTCATCTCATCCCTTGTTTCAGGATCATCTTTCCCACAGTCTGCACGCATCGCGAGCAAATTTCAGTATAACATCTATGGAGAAATCCTGCTTGAATTAGAGCGTAAACATTATACAAATGCTGACAAGGTGTTGATTTAGGGCCCTGTTTCTTGAAGTTGGAAATGAAGAAGAAAATAAAGGGAAAGATATGCCTATCATCTCATACTTGCTATCTGAATTCTGGACAAAATTTACATTGACATTTAAAGAAAATGAGCACCGAAAAAAGCATACCGGATTTCAAATTAGAGGTTTCTATATATGGTCTTATAGAGTCATAGTGAAGAAGAATCAAAATAAGGAAAAGAAAAATGATGTACCATGCAGTAGAAACCTGTACCATTCATCTCAAATTGCACACCTATTTATTCATGGAACTCTGATGAAGAATATGGAGAGAGAGAGAGAGAGAGAGAGAGCTACAACTGAATATTATGAAGAATGAAAAACTAAACTGACCTGCAAATGAGGTATTGAAGTCCTCTGCAAAATGACAGAAAGGAGATGAGTTACCAACATGAGTCGACGATAATATGGTCACAAGAAACATCTGATTTCAAGAAGAGTGGGATATATGTACATATATAGGTTATGAGGGAAGTGGCTACCTGAAATCCAACAATGAGAAATAGGAAATGCATATGAATTCAAGAAAAAGAAGATCAAGTACATTTCCAATAAAAGAAATGCAGTACTCTAAGAGGGCATTTACTTTGAGGATTAGCCTTGATAGTTAAAAACAGTATATGTTAATCTATTGTTTACTAAGATGAATTGAAACATTGAGATATTTTCTAGATATCTTCTATCATTTGAGCAAATTTTGCTTGATTCATATCTCATTAAAAGGGTGAGATTGGAGATATCCAATTAATAAGAACAAAAATACTCAATCATACATCTTATCAATCATGAAAAGTAGAACACCCTTAAACCTTCAGCAAACATATGAAGGTAACCTGGCTAAATTGAGTAGCTCGTCGTTTCACCCCTAATCATTAAATTGATGTAAATTAATATAACTGGTGACCAAACTGTTTTATGCCATTACAAATTTAAAAACTTACAATACAAGCTGCCATAATCATAAATTTATAACCAAATAAGAGCTCCAGATCAAGCAATAGATTGCCAGTCAGCCTTATAATTAATTTTTCTTTTTGTCAACAATAAGCTACGATTCAATTTCTTCAACAAAGAGCAAGCTAAAATTTATTCTATGCCTGAGTAAATATCTTGATCTAACTCTACTTTAGACCATTAAAATTGAAGAATAAACTTTTATCAACGTCATATCAAATTCACAATGAAGGATATTATAATAGAAAAACTAAAGTGATAGAACCAAACATATATCAAGCATTAAAAAATACAAGAACTTTCACCAATTTTTCAAATACACAAATTTTCAATAAACAAACTACTTCCACAATCCACACACACATCCACTGTGTGTAAACTGTGAATACAAACTCACCAGATGGCAAAGACATGAGAGTGGTGTCGGAAACGCAATCACATGAGCAAGGCGAGCACGAGAGAGCCAATGCAGCTGAATACTTTTTGGAATGCCTCTCCACACAACAAATCATCAACAATCCAACTAATACCAACACCATCCTCAAAACCTTGACGCGATTCACCCTCAAATCCGAGGCTGAGTGTGAAATAGCCATAACTCAAAAGAACTGAATAACCTTCAACAACGGTGAAAAACCAAATCAGATATTGGAATTCGATGCACTGATTCAGCAACAATTTAGACACAGAAATTGAAAGAGAAAACAAACTGAGGAGAAATAGATTGGGATCGTGTGTTAAATACTGTTAAAATGCGGAAACTCACAATGTGGGATCGAATTCAACACCTTCTCTGCGTAGCGGCTACGATTACTAGAGAATCGATCATGCTTCGAACGACGATTCCTACGACGAGCTGAAAACCTAGATTTTGGAGATGGTTTAGAGTGAGAAATGCTGCTGATGAAATCGAGGCAAATGCAAATACTCTTTGATTAATGGCAGATCCACTTTGAACGTAAAAGAGTTTTTTAGTTTTCGTGTATAATAAACTTCTTCTATTTTTTTCTCTTTTTTTTGGATTTTATAATCTATACCCTATTTCATAGTATTAAATCTAAAGACAATATTATAATATTATATTAAAAAATATAATAATGTATTAAAAGTTAATTTATATTGTTATTATACCCAAACAAAAAAAATTATAAGAATTTGAATCATATTATGACTTTAATTTGTTGGTTTTATTTTAGGGGTAGCAACATGTAAATTTTCGAACTTTACCAATTTTTTCATTTTACACCAATACTTCATATTTTACGCATAAATACTTAAATTTTGTTGATGATCTAATTTTGCGTCCGATGATGAATCACCCCCAACCACATTTGGTAAGGTAAGTATAATTTTTGATGTGACATACGCGTGTCTTGAAATAGTTAAACAACGTCATTCTCAAATTTCTCTTGACATAGAAATTATTCTTTCCTCAAATTGTGCTAGCATGAAATCTCTGCAGATGTAAAAACGTCTAACATGGAGAAGAGTTCAGGGCGATGATATTATTGTTATCATCGACGAATGATAATTGTACGATTTGAGCATATTTTAGATACTTTCATGGCGAGAGAGATTTGAGAACGACGTCGTTTAATTAACTATTTCAAGCACGTGTATGCCACTTCAAAATTTGAATTTTCTTATCAAATCTGGTTTATGGGTGATTTATCATCGAGTGCATAATCTATTAATCAATAAAATTTAGGTATTTATGTGTAAAATTTGAAATGTAATAATAAAAAGAAAAAGTGGGTTACCTTTTTTATTTTATATACTGGTTGAGTGTGTTACAGTCCTCTTCAAAAAAAAAAGCCAAATGAATTTGAGAGATTATAAGTTTTATTCATATATTTATAATAAAGTTATAGTTTAATTTATAAGAGGAAATCTTTTCCAAAAAAATATTTATAAGAGGAAATAAATGTTCGATAAGGGACACCATTTCGAAATCACCAAATTGAACCGGAAATAGCAAATTCCCTCTCTCTCCAATTATTTACGCATCCAAAATTTGAAACCCTAGAGTTGAAGGTAACAAAATTGGAAGCAGAGAATCCGGTGGTGAGAATTAGCGATGAAGAGAGTGTTCGGAGCGAAGAAAGACAAGGAACCCCCTCCTTCCGTTCAAGATGCTTCTGATCGGGTTCGTAATTTAATCAGCTCGATTTACATGTATGTGATTCTGATGCTTTTACAGTGAGTAGTGCTGAATTATCTGGAAGATAGTAGCGGAAATGGGGTTTTTTTACTTTTTAGGAGTAGATTTTGTAGTTGATTTCGTATTACTCGTGTAGTCTGGTGAATTTGCTGCTTCAATTGATACCTTTTCCTATATATCTATGTATAATGTATCTTCCAGATCACTAAAAGAGGCGACAATGTTGAGGAGAAGATAAAGAAACTCGATGCTGAATTAGCTAGATACAAGGAGCAGATCAAGAAGACCCGGCCGGGTCCCGCGCAAGAAGCTGTTAAAGCTAGAGCAATGAGAGTGCTAAAGCAGAAACGAATGTAAAATGTCTTTTTAGCTTATGCTAGTTTTATTTACTCAGTGTGTGCCTGAGCTTGTCGACTAACCCGCACAATTTCTTCAAATTATTTGGACAGGTATGAAGGGCAACGCGATATGCTGTACAATCAGACATTTAATCTCGATCAAGTCTCGTTTGCTGCAGAGGGAATAAAGGATGCTCAACAGACAGTATGTCTTCTAGAGCTTGATATGCTTTTTGATTTTGAATGAGTTAAATGTTTGATGACTCGCAGAGTCGAGTGATATTCAATGATTTACAGTTGAAGACCTGAGAAATTTTTACTAGTTTTGTTCGCGTAATCTGGTGTCGTGCAAATAGAATTGTTTTTAAGGCACATTGTGAATTAATAATTTTATGGTCTTGCTATATCCATATTCTTGAACAAAAAAAATTATGTTCTGATTATGAACTTCTAAAGGTGAAATCAATAACTTGATGACTGTGCTATGGCCGGCAATATTTTTTGTTTTGATCTGGATGTTGTTGCCACCTGCGTTGTAGATCAGGATATGTGCCTCTTTGTTGTTATTAAGCTTCAATATTATGTTGTGGCAAAATTATGTTATTGTCTTCAAGTACCAGTATTCTCAGATCCGTAAATTCACAGCACAATCTGTTTCCCTTGGTAGCGCTCTACAGGGCAAAGTTCAAGGCTTGCCACGCGGAGCATATTCTGTAACGTGCTTGGAACCTGCTGCCTACCTCCTTAGAGGTAGGAGGACCCCCCATTTGTCACAAAGAAGGAAATCTTGTTGTCTTGGTGATTGTTTATGTCGTAGTATCATGGTTACGTCTGCGTGTACATTTTCTGTGTTTACGAATTTGATATGGATGCTTGTTTGGCTCTATTAGAAACTTAGATGCATAGCTTACATTTTCACTTCTTCTGTGACAAATACCTCACATGTTGCAGATGTCAGCCTTGAAATCGGCAAACAAGGACCTTAAGGGAATGATGAAGACTGTGAAAATCGATGACATAGATGTTTGTACCTCACTCCTTTTAGCTTTCACATGCCCGTGATGGTATATATTCTTGGATAACCTTTTTATTTCTTGGTGGATTTGATGTTCTTAGAGCTTGCAAGATGAGATGATGGACCTCATGGATGTGAGCAGCGAAATCCAAGAGAGCCTTGGGAGAAGCTATAATCTACCTGATGATATTGATGAGGATGAACTCCTGGGCGGTAAGATTCTCTTGTTGCTTGTGCATTAGTCGACAATTTTAGCTGTGAGATGCATTATGAACTTTGGAGAAGCTTCAGCTGCTGATAAAGTGTTGAATATGGATCCCTTAACAATATCAAAAATTTGTTGATTGGAGTAACTACTGTGGATTATTTTTGATAACCAGCTTTTGGTTGTCTATATCGTCCGATAACTAATTAGTATTCGAGTCATAACTGATTCCCTTTGGATTCTATTATGCAGAGCTTGATGCACTGGAAGCAGACATGGGGTTTGAGAGTGAAGGTGGAATGCCTTCGTATCTTCAACCTGATAAGGAATCTGACCTCGATGGAGAGCTCAGCTTTCCATCAGCACCAACTGGGCATGCTCCCATGCCTGCTGGTCGAGCAAACATGCAGGTAATGTCGTATTCCTATACGACAGGAATTACAATATTACATTCTTAACACTTGAAAACATCAAACATCAAACATCAAATCTTATCTTTTTGTGGCTGTGGTGGGATTGCTGAAGCTGGCGACATTTCTTAGATTGCTCGTTACATTGTTGTGCGCAATAGCATCTAATTATTGATTTCGATATTTGGCAGGCTGAAGATGAACTAGGGCTACCGGCTGTTCCTGGACCTTCTCTCCGAAACTAGACAAGGAGTCGGTGTGCTTATACAAGGGTGACTGTAAGCACGAACTACGGAATCTAAAGGCCGCCGGCTGCTGCACGAATAAACATTGGACAACTCGAAGCATGTGTAGGCACTCTAGGTAAATTGAAAACTTTGATGTGTATAGGAGAAGATGCTCTGATTGCTCAAACAAGTTATTGTTTTTGGGTATTTTTTTTTTGGTGTGTGTAGACACATGTTGATTTGTAAATGAATTTGTAATGGATTTGGCTCTTATCATTTGTTGAATTTCTACTTCAAATTACGCTAATTGGTGTGTGTGGGGACTCATGTCTTCTTTTTTCTTGTTATGACAAATGCTAGAGCAAAAAGGCTATAAATTTATTTATTATTTATAATAATTTTAATTTTACTATAAATGAAGGAAAATTTTCTAATGACTAAGTTCAAACATTTATAATGACTTTTTTATTGGAAGGTGGAAAATAATGACTTACAAGGATATTGAAAAGAAATAAATCAAAGAAGCATGACCAATGTAGTTTTGAAGAGAATTTGTTGAAAATTGCTTGCAAAACAATTGTTTTCTGTTTGAAACTTCTTATTGGTGAGATTTCAAAAGCATGCAAACCCAATTCACCACTTTGAATTTGTTTAGCTCAAAATATTTGAAATAATCAAAGCAAGGTTTTGATTTTAGTTTCTACTACTTCTTGCTTTAATATAGCTCGTTAATTATTCTCTCTGTCTCATTCTTCTTGTTCTATTTCCTTTTGACATAATAATTTGAAAAATATGTGTAAATTAATTAAAAATGAGCACTCACCTTTTGAAAAATTAATTATTAGATTTCATAAAAATGGGACAAGAAGAATGAGACGACTAAAAAAAGAAAATAAGAGAGTATTATTTTGGCACATAGTATTATTCAATTAATTGTAAGTTAAAGCTCGAGTATAAACAAAATAATTGCCGTTGTATGAAGCAAAAATAACTTAATTATTATTAACATGAGTAAGTCATAGCTCGAGAAGAAATAATATTTTAAGATTTAAAATAGTTTCGTTCACATTGTTAATGAAATACTAATACTATAATTTAACATTATTAAAAAAAAAAGTAGTTCTACAGAAAATTAAGAAAAATATAATGAGAATTGAGAGGCGTGGTCGACAAAAGCTCTAGAATATTCGAGAGTCTTCCTTGGTAGGCGATTTGCTCTCGACTAATCTCAGCCGTCCAAAACCTCTTTCCCTCACTTAAAACCGCAGATCTACTCTGACCTAATCTCTCTCTCTCTCTCCTTCGCTCTAGCTTCGCCGCACCTCCGCAACTCCGATTCTCAGCTGTAAGCTCTTATATATGTACTAATTCACACGTGCATCTATAGATCGATATCAGTTCTCTGCCGAATTCAAGTTTTCCCTAATTTACACGCCGATTTCTTATGCTTGTTTGATCGGTTTGATTTCGCTTGATTTTGAAGAGTATAAAGAGCAGCAGAGATGTTTGGGAGAGCGCCGAAGAAAAGCGATAATACCAAATACTATGAGGTATTGGGTGTGTCGAAGAATGCTTCGCAGGACGATCTGAAGAAGGCGTATCGTAAATCCGCAATTAAAAATCATCCTGATAAAGGCGGAGATCCGGAAAAGGTATTGTCTTGATTAATTAATTTGATTTTGATCGGGTTTAATTTTAATTGGCTATCGATTTGTTTTCTGCTTATTTGGTGGAATTCTAGATCGGTAATTTTTTAGTTGCAATGTTGAATGTGTAACTTGTTGGACTGCATAATGAGCTCGACTCAGCTGTTTTTGAGTTATTTGAGGGTATAGTTGCATCAATGTTGGTTGAAATAATCATTCAAGAAAAATAATTTACTGCCTTTTTTATTTGTTGCTTAATTTTTCCTGTTTTCCTTTTCTCCAATCAAAATTAAAGCTTGACATATTAAAAGGTGTGAATAAATTGAAGGCTGATTCAAATTAGTTGTCTTTGCCATTTTGTACACAAAATTATGTCATCCAAATTGGAATGCACAAAACGCTCTAGTAAAAGCATATTTCAATTCTGTTGATCCTGTGAATGTGGTGGCCAGTTGATACGAATACATGCGTAGAGAGTTTTCTTTGGCGTTTCTTTGTGTTAGTTTGGACATGCAAAGATTGGCATCTGAAATTGACAACTTTGTGTTGAGCTCTTTCTCCTAGCTTTGATTGACACTGAATTTGTTTGGGGATGTTCTAGTTTAAAGAGATTGCCCAAGCATATGAAGTATTGAGTGATCCAGAGAAGCGTGAGATCTATGATCAGTATGGTGAGGATGCTCTCAAGGAAGGAATGGGTGGTGGAGGTGGCCAAGGCCACAACCCCTTTGACATTTTTGAGTCCTTTTTTGGCGGTGGCAATCCGTTCGGAGGTATGCATTTGATTCGCCATGTCTTAAATTGACTTGATTATGCCAAAAGTAAAAAATTAATATGTTTTAGTTACATTTTTTATGATTGCCAGGTGGTGGAAGTAGCAGAGGTAGGAGGCAAAGAAGGGGAGAGGATGTTATTCATCCTCTCAAAGTTTCTTTAGATGACTTGTATAATGGAACATCCAAGAAGCTGTCTCTGTCGCGCAATGTACTCTGCCCCAAATGCAAGGGGTGAGCTTTATGGTGTCATATGAACTGTTGAGTCTTTATTTAAATGGAAATTTGCCAAGTCGGCCATTACTGAACTATTATGTGTTTATTCGACTGCAGGAAAGGGTCAAAATCTGGAGCTTCAATGAAATGTGCTGGTTGTCAAGGATCTGGGATGAAAGTTTCTATCAGACACCTTGGCCCTTCTATGATTCAACAAATGCAACATCCTTGCAATGAGTGCAAGGGTACTGGTGAAACCATTAGCGACAAGGACCGCTGCCCTCAGTGCAAGGGCGAGAAGGTTACACAGGAAAAGAAGGTTTTGGAAGTTGTAGTTGAGAAGGGTATGCAGCACGGACAGAAAATCACGTTCCCAGGAGAAGCTGATGAAGCGGTAACTAAGAGTTCTTCTATATGTTGGTATTTGCCGAAGGAGCATGTTAAATTTGTATTGGTTCTAACTGATGGTTTGGTATTTTGCAGCCTGAAACTGTCACTGGAGATATCGTCTTTGTACTTCAACAAAAGGAGCACCCTAAGTTCAAGAGGAAGGGTGATGATCTTTTTGTCGAACATACATTGACCCTTACTGAAGCACTATGCGGCTTCCGATTTATATTGACTCACTTGGATGGCCGTCAACTCCTCATTAAATCTGAACCTGGGGAAGTTATTAAGCCTGGTACGTTGAAAGATCTGATAGATTTCGCAGTACTCTTTGGTAGATTGTGGTAGAATGCTAATACCTTTGTCGTTGACTCAGATCAATCCAAGGCGATCAATGATGAAGGGATGCCCATGTACCAGAGGTCCTTCATGAAAGGAAAATTGTATATTCAGTTCAACGTGGAATTCCCCGATATGTTGAGCCCGGAGCAGAGCAAAGCCCTGGAGGCTGTACTGCCCCCAAGGCCTGCAACTAAGCTGACGGAGATGGAACTAGACGAATGCGAGGAGACTACCCTGCACGACATAAACATGGAAGATGAGATGCGCAGAAAGCAGCAGCAACAAGCCCAAGAGGCGTATGATGAAGACGACGACATGCCCGGAGGCGCCCAGAGAGTGCAGTGCGCTCAGCAGTAATGTCATGGTAATTGCTTTCTGTTCTACTTTGGGTGGTATGGGGTTGGGAAGGGTGATGACTTGTTTTTGACAAGTTAGATGAGACAATATTATAATTGCTTGTGTATTAGGAATATCTGTTTAGCACAAATGGTATTTGCAATCTTAAATCTATTTTATTTAATTTCATTTCATTGTTTTAGTAAATGCTGTTAACTGCTATTGCAACTTTATATAATTACTTCTCTATTATGCTGTTTATTGTGGAATTCTAACTAGTGATTATTGATTTCTTGTCAGTCAAAACATTATTGGTGGCTGCTAATATATTTTTCTAGGGCATATAGGTTATTATTTAAATTTTTGGGATATTTTGGAGGAAATAATTGTACTTTTGAACCGGATTAGTTTTTGTCAACTTTGCTTAGATTCTCAATTTTATTCACAACCTGTAACTAATTTATTAACTTTAGGGTGTTTTTACTTTGGATTTGATGGAAAATGAGAAAAAATATATTTTTACATGTTTATTACGATGGAATTTTTTTTTCTGGGTATGATGGAATATATTTTATTTTTAATAAATATATGATAAAATAGAGTAGAAAAATAATATTTTCTTATTTTTTTTATCCGTCATTTTCTAGTGAAAATATTATGATTAAAGTAAATGCTATCTTTTTATCCGTCATTTTTTAGAGAAGGCTTCTTTTGTTTTCTTAGAGAAAGAAAGGAGAAAACATAAATCTTCTACAATACTCCCTTGAAGCATTAAAAATAAATAAAAAGTTGAATAAAGGCTCAAGTATGTCTGTATTTTCAAAAATGTTTCACGTTTATAATAATAAAATACTAGAATTTTATAAAATGATTTTATTTTTAAAATTAGAATGTGTTGGTGTTTTCTATGTTGATCCTTTTGAAGTAATGCCATACTTTGAGATGGAAAGATTTAAAAAAAAAAGGAAACAAAAAACAAATACAAGGCATTGCAAAACATCATTCTTTTAATTTTATTGTTAATATTTATCTTTGTGGTCAATAAGATTCGTAAAAGTCATCTTAATTAATTAAACTAAAAGACAAAGTGTTTAGCAAGTTGCAAAAAAAAAAAAGAATTATTTCTCAGACTGCAAATATGTTTTCTTATTTATGGGGAAAGCAAGCACACAAATAAGATAACATTTCCCTAGTTCCAAGCGACGTAATTAAATTATTGATATGATAATTTGGGTTTTAATATTTTATTAACCTTCCCCATTAAAATATGATTATTGTCTAAGTACGGCCTTCCTCTTTGAGTGATTAGAATGGCTAAGGGTTGCACTAAAAATAATTAATAAAATAAACAAGAGTCATTAACATGTAATCTTTCCTTGAGTTGTGAGTTAACATTCTGACAAAAGACCTATGGCGGCTCGTTGACTGTCGTAATTATCAACTTGTTTAAATAAACCACAACTTGATTTTTTTTTTTTTATCAAAATAACAAAATCCACGAATGGGATAAGAACTCAAAGATAGTTGACAACTTATTGTAATATCTCCAAATTAATTGATTTAAGATATTATCGATAAACACGAGCCATTTATGAGACAAATAAATCCATATCAAAGGTATGCAATTAAGAACAATATTTTGGGCAATAATTATTAATTAATTGTTAATGAGATTTTATAGTTCATAATTAAAATGGATAATATAGCTTGTAAATTACTGAGCTTTGATCAAATTCTAATTTTGCATACAAACTTAAAAATTCATTTAATAATTATTGAGCTTTTAAATTCATTCGATTTTACGAAGAGTTGAATTCTGGCTCAGTGTAATGTTAACATCGATCATTTGAAATTTTATCCTCGCATTGAAATGGATTTAAGTTAATTATGAATAATTTCAATAGAAAACAACGACATTTGGAGATGTAAATTGGATTGGAATCCAACCTTGTTAGCAAAGCCTTGTTAAATTAATAAGTTCAATAATTGTCGAATACTCCCTTTGTTCTATTAGTAATGTCTTATATTTTTTTGAGGGGATTCCCATTAGAGCACTTCCAGCAGATCACCTAAATGCATTACTAACTTTAAATTTAGGCTAAAACAATTGAAAATGAGATAAAAAATGCATCCAACAGATCCCCTAAATTGGATGGGGCCCATAAATTTTTTTACACATACCTAAATTCAATCTTAAATTTACATCCACCCTAAATTTATTTTAAGCTTATAATTAGTAGGGCCCACACATAATTATTGTTTTTATGTAGAAAATAGGAGATCTGGTGCATGCATTTATAAAATCGAGATCCTAATTTTGCAAAATAGTAGAAAATAGGAGCATAATTTTGGGATTTCTGCTGGGACTGCTCTTAGTGATGTCTTATATTTTTTTTAGCAAAAAATTAATTATTTAAAATATTATTAATGATAGGCTCAACTTACTTTATATACTCAAGTTTAGTTATTTAGATTGGATGTCTAATTTATATTGGATGCACTCAAACACACACTACTAATTAATTAATAAGATGGGCCTTCCCTTAATTTTGCCTCTCCCTTCCCTATTAGATAGAGCTCAACCCAATCAATTTTCCTTGATCTAAGCCTAAACCTTTCCCCAAATTCCCATGAGAGAGAGAGAGAGTGTGTGTGAACCCTTAATCTAGATAAACCTCAATTAGTTCCCTAAAATCGAGTTGACTCTTAAATTAATATGAAAACCAAAACCAAGCCTATATCTATAATTCTATCACCTAGTTGACTAGTTGGGAAAAGGACCTAATTGAGGAGGGCCTCTTCTCTTATATTTCTCTCTCTCTCTCTCTCCAAAACAATATATATGAGTGAGAGAGAGAGGGAGGAGAATTCTATTGAATCCATAATATCCAAGTTTACAAAAATTCAAAAAAAGAAAAAGAAAAAAAAAAAACCTCTTCTCTCACAAATGAATAACGCCACCGCTTTATCGGACTACAACGACAACCCCATCGGCGACACCGGGCTCGGCGGCGTCGGCTACGGCGTCGGCCTCTCCATCGCCGTCCTCGTCGTCTTCGTCGTCATCACCTACTTCTCCTACAAGTGCAAGCGATCGCAGACGGACTCCTTGTCCTCCTCCTTCCGCCGCCGCTACTCCGCCGGCGACGGCGCATCCGTCCACGTCGTCATCCACCGCGACGGCCTCGACGCCGCCGCCATCTCCGCCTTCCCGCTCTACACCTACGGCCAACTCAAGCCCCACAAAGGCGGCGGCGCCGCCGGCTGCGCCGTCTGCCTGTCGGACTTCAAGGAGAGCGAGGAGGTGCGGCTGCTGCCGGAGTGCGGGCACGTCTTCCACCGGAGCTGCATTGATCCGTGGCTGATGATTCACCCCACGTGCCCCATCTGCCGGAACTCGCCGCTGCAGACGGCGGTGCCGACGCCGCTGCCGGCGTCACAGCCTGCTCCGGTTGCTAACCAATAATGATAATCTTCTTCTTCTTCTTCTCTTTTTTTTTTTAATTTTATTTTTTAATTGTTTGGTGAATGGAACAGTCGTATATATTTAATTTTTTTTGGTCTATGGGAATATTGAATAATTTTGTGGTGTAAAAGAGAAATGTTATACTATATATACGCATGTTGGAGACAATATTTTAGCAATGTGGAAAAGATTTTAGATTTAGAAGTTTAAGAAATACTAATTTTCTTGTAATTCGATTTGGTGATGGAAATATTGAGCTATAATTTATTCCTTTTATTGCTTAAAATTATGCATAGAATTTAAATTTTAATAAAAAGTTATTTAATATTTGATAGTATAGAAATGGTCTTATAGTGAAGTTAGTGTTAATTTAATTATAGGTAAATAAATTATAAGTTAAAATTGTTCAATTATGTGTAGGATATTGTTCAAAAGTAGAAAATATATTCATAGTATAAAAAGTGTTTGGTTTGAGTGATAAAGCATGAATGATAAGAATCATAAAATAATTCACCTTAATTAAGTGTTTGGTTTGTATGATTGAGCTTGTGATTGATAATCCGACTTGCATCTAATCTTCTAATTGATTGATTATTTATCACGCTAAAGTTGGGTGAATCATTTAATCGCCTCTCTAAATCTGTCAATCTGATAATCTTATCTATCCTCATCCACTAAACCAAACACCTTATAATCTTGATTATGGGTAAATAAATATAAATTATCATGTTAAAATCATTCAATTGTGTAGAATAGTGCTAAAATATATATTTAGAAGACAGTATCAAAAAAAATTACAGAGAGAATATATAAAACGTCAATAATTTGATGATTTTATAAGAATAAAACAAGAATTTTGACGCATAAAACGGTTCCAATATAAGCTTTCTTGAAGGTATTGGATAATGCATTTACATGATATATATGAAGCTTCATCATTTTGAACACCGAATTACTATCTCCGTCCCACGAATCTTAACACGTTTGGTTTCGGCACGAGAATTAAGAACTTGTAGATTAGTGTTTTAACTGTGTAGTTAATAAACTATGAGAGAGAAGGTAATAAAAGTGATAAAGTAGTGTGTAGTTAATAAACTATGAGAGAGAAGGTAATAAAAGTGATAAAGTAGGAGAGAGAAGGTAATAATTATTACCTTATTTGGAAATGTGTCAAGATTCGTGGGACGGCTCGAAAATGAATATGTGTCAAGATTTGTGGGACGGAGGGAGTATCTTTTAATCATATGTAAAAGAAAATTCATAAACACTTTATGATGTTTCTTCAACATTGAAAACACACAAAAACTAACAAAGGATTTCAAACCAACAACTGACAGAAATACACAAACAAAACAAAAACTAGAATAGAACCATAATACATAAAACTTTCAACATGGAATTTTCCAAATTTTCAAACCTCAAAAGCTATAAAAAAAAAACTACTAGATCCAAAAAAAAAAGGTGCAACATAAAATATTTTCTTGATTTGGTATAAATCAACTCTGTTCCACAATGATCCAAACCTTCTGTCCCAAGGCACAGTAGTTAGACACATTGCATATGTAATAAGACACCCCTTCGAGGGGCAAAGGGATCGTTGCCGGGCCGTCGTAGGCGGCGTTGTACGGCTCGTCTCCGGTGCACCGGTCGAACTCGCCCCTCGACACTTGAAGCACGTTGTAGAGCCCCGAATCGAAGTCGAAATCTGCAGATATATGTATGTGAGAGTTTGATTGATTTGGTGAAGAAAATTTGGAAATGGAAGTAGGTAGTTAAGTTAGTTAAGTTAGTTACAGAGAGTATCTCCGGTGTGGAAGGTGTAGGAAGAAGACCAGTTTTTGTAGAAGTTAATGGTGGGAGGGATTGACCAGATTGAATCTCCAACTCTATGCTGCAAAGCCTCTGAACTCCATAAGAGTAGTGCTGCAATTAACATCATCGTTGCAGCCATTACTAGTGAGAGAGAGAGAGAGAGGTTTTGTGTAAAAACTGAAATGATGGTTATCAATTACACGTTTGGGAAGTTTTTATCTTAATTTCGTGTTAATGGTAGTTTACCATTTGATGACTTTTTAATAAATAAATACATGAACTTTGAAAAAAGTTGCAATTTTCACCTGAACTTTTAATTAAGCCTCAAAATACATGAATTTATATTTTTGTTGCAATTTTCACTTAAATTTGACTTTCAACGAAATTATAGCTTAATTGACAGTCGAAAATTCACCTGATGTTGATCCAACTTCTAATGATGATGAGTATTTAGAAGATCGGATGTCTAACAAGGCAAAAATTAATATATTTGACTTAATTTCGATTATCAATTAAACTTTAATTTCGTTGAAAGTCAAACTTATGTGAAAATTACAATAAAAATATAAATTCATGTATTTTGGGGCTTAATTGAAAGTTGAGGTGAAAATTGCAATTTTTTTCAAAATTCATGTATTTTTTGGCCATAACCACAAAAAAAAAAAAAAAAAAAAAACATTGTTATTTTTACTTTTTCTTCTGATCACATGAGATCCTTTATTAGTTGAGAGAGAGAGAGAGAGAGAGAGAGAGAGAGAGAGAGAGAGAGAGAGAGAAAACTGAAATGGTGGTTATCAATTTGCACGTTTTGGAAGCATTGCTTTTTATCTTGATTTCGTGTTAATGGTAGTTTATTATTTGACACCAGTTGAAGAAGGGGCACTGCTGAAGACTGAAGAAGAACCTGAAGAGGTCGTACCAGTTGAAGAAGGGGCACTGCTGAAGACTGAAGAAGAACCTGAAGAGGTCGTACCGAAACCGAAGACACCAGTTGAAGAAGGGGCACTGCTGAAGATTGAAGAAGAACCTGAAGAGGTCGCACCGAAACTGAAGACACCAGTTGAAGAAGGGGCACTGCTGAAGACTAAAGAAGAACCTGAAGAGGTCGTACCGAAACTGAAGACACCAGTTGAAGAAGGGGCACTGCTGAAGACTGAAGAAGAACCTGAAGAGGTCGCACCGAAACTGAAGACACCAGTTGAAGAAGGGGCACTGCTGAAGACTGAAGAAGAACCTGAAGAGGTCGTACCGAAACTGAAGTCACCAGTTGAAGAAGGGGCACTGCTGAAGACTGAAGAAGAACCTGAACAGGTCGTACCGAAACTGAAGACTGGAGCAGCGGCACCACCAGTTGAAGAAGGGGCACTGCTGAAGGAGCCGGTGGTTACTGAAGAAGAACCTGAAGAGCTCAAACCAGCACCAAAAACTGGAGCAGTTGCACCGCCAGTCGATCCAACTGCATTGATTGAAGAAGAGGAAGAACTCACACCAAAACTAAATACGCCCGAAGTAGTAAAACTGCTGGAGCCACTTGCACTGCCGTTTGAAACGGCAGTAGGATTCACACCAAATAAACTAGATGTTGATACACATTATGGAAAAAAAAGAAGAAAAAATAATTAGGCAGTTACTGAATCTTGATACACATTATGGCAGCTCCGCTGGTAGCTAAGATCTCACATATATTTTCCCATTTAATAATTGCCCATCAAACAATTTCCAAGAACATATAATTTCACATACACGAACTGTGTGAAACTAACACATCTCGTTCAAGATAAATAATTACTTCAATAATCACGTACCAAAAGCAGAATTCAGGCACAAAATCGAATACTTCGCACAAAATCACGAGCACACACGAGACAAACATTTGAAATCTCAGACGAAACTAAAGATTCGCAGCTAAAACCAAACCCTTAAAGCAAACGAAAAGAAATAACCTGATGTCTGGGGAGGAGCAGGAGGAGGCGGCGGCATGCGTTTTTTGCGGAAAACAGAATCGAAGAAGCGGCGCGCCACATACGAAATGAGCTTGGAGGCGGGGTCCACCACCAACTTCGTCAACCAGCTGCTGCCTCCATTGCCGCGGAAGGCGATGGCGGGGCGCTCGTAAGGCGTCGTCGTTTTGCGGAAGGGCTTCTTGCGAAACTTTCTCCCAGCTCCTCCTCCTCCGCCGCCGCCGTAAGCGGTGGTGGTGGCTCCGCCTTCTTCCGCCGTCGCCATTTGATTTAGAAAAATCGGTGTATAATATTAAATATATTTATATATAATAAAAAGATTTAATTTTTTTTTGCCCTTTTTAGGAGCTTGCTACTTTGACATTGAGCTTGACCCCAAAAGTCAATATTTGTGAAATACCAAAATACTGTACTAAAAATTATGAAATGTTTTTCCATAAAAGGAAACTATTAATTTTTTGAAGGAAAATGGAATGATAATTGCATTTAAAATTCATAGCCAAAATAGTAAGAAGATATGTATTAATTTGCTAAATAAACCAGGTTATAAATTGTTGGTGGTGGCATTAATTTTGTGATTTGAAAATTATGAATTTGATTATTTGAATCAATTAATGAGCCTTTAGGAACTTTAAATTTTAGAATTGGTTAAAGTTAGTTCATAAGTAGTAGAGCACTTGTTACTTGTTAGTTACTTAATAGTAAATTACAAAGAATTTGAAAATAAGATTGTAATTTGCATCTTCAAATTACACTCTATTCGTGATTTGGTTTCGAAAATGTCGACATTTCAATACTCAAATAATTTTTTGTTACTTGCATAGACTTAAAATCTATTTAAACAATCTGATATAATACTCATAGATCGTCCCTCTTTTTATAAACACGTTACTTCTTTTCTTTTTCCTTCATTCGCCACAACAATCTATTTATCTTGAAATTAGAGGTCAGGCATCGCCTTCATCTTTATTCGCCACAGCCCAAAATCATTTTTTCCGGTGAATTTCTCGGCCTCAAACTTCGCCGTCGCCATCGTTACACTTACACCCCGCTGATTTCACCCTTCGATCCTCCTTCCCACATACGGCGCCACTTGTAAGGGAGAATCAGCAAGAATCACCAAGAAACGAGCTAAGTATAGCGAGCAAAAACAAGAACACAATATACCAAAAGATTTACGTGGTTCGGATTTGACAATCCTACATCCACGGAAGGTAAACGGGAAAAGTATCATTGATCACAGAGTAACTCTCAATCAAAAACAGAAAAGAATTATCTCTCAAGCTAAATCACATAGCTCAACTCTCTTCTTTTGACTCTCTGTTGTTTCTTCACTCATCAGAGAAAACTCTCTCTTGATACACACGAAAAGTAATAATATGGAATGAGAGAAAAGATAACAGGAAAAGAATAAAGCAGCAACAGTCTTGCAGCTCTAACTAACTCCCTATGCAAGATTTGCAAATAAGTCCCTAAACATTTTGCTAATGATGCAGACACCCCTCTCTACATATATGAAGCTTCATCATTTTGAACATCGAATTATCTTTTAATCATAATGTAAAAGAAAATTCATAAACACTTTATGATGTTTCTTCAACATTGAAAACACACAGAACTAACAAAGGATTTCAAACCAAAAACTGACAGAAATACACAAACAAAACAAAAACTATAATAGAACCATAATACACAAAACTTTCAACATGGAATTTTCCAAATTTCCAAACCTCAAAAGCTATAAAAAAACTACTAGATCCAAAAAAAAAAAAAGGTGCAACATAAAATATTTTCTTGATTTGGTATAAATCAACTCTGTTCCACAATGATCCAAACCTTCTGTCCCAAGGCACAGTAGTTAGACACATTGCATACGTAATAAGACACCCCTTCGAGGGGCAGAGGGATCGTTGCCGGGCCGTCGTAGGCGGCGTTGTACGGCTCGTCTCCGGTGCACCGGTCGAACTCGCCCCTCGACACTTGAAGCACGTTGTAGAGCCCCGAATCGAAGTCGAAATCTGCAGATATATGTATTGTGAGAGTTTGTTTGATTTGGTGAAGAAAATTTGGAAATGGAAGAAGGTAGTTAAGTTAGTTAAGTTAGTTACAGAGAGTATCTCCGGTGTGGAAGGTGTAGGAAGAAGACCAGTTTTTGTAGAAGTTAATGGTGGGAGGGATTGACCAGATTGAATCTCCAACTCTATGCTGCAAAGCCTCTGAACTCCATAAGAGTAGTGCTGCAATTAACATCATCGTTGCAGCCATTGCTAGTGAGAGAGAGAGAGAGAGAGAGAGAGAGAGAGAGGTTTTGTGAAAAAACTGAAATGGTGGTTATCAATTACACGTTTGGGAAGTTTTTATCTTAATTTCGTGTTAATGGTAGTTTACCATTTGACGACTTTTTAATAAATAAATAAATAAAAACTTAACTTTCGTTTATTTGGGGGTAAAAAAAGGGGTTATGGCCAAAAAAATACATGAACTTTGAAAAAAGTTGTAATTTTCACCTGAACTTTTAATTAAGCCTCAAAATACATGAAGTTATATTTTTGTTGCAATTTTCACTTAAGTTTGACTTTCAACGAAATTATAGCTTAATTTACAGTCGAAAATTCACCTGATGTTGATCCAACTTCTAATGATGATGAGTATTTAGAAGATCAGAGGTCTAAGAAGACAAAAATTAATATATTTGACTTAATTTCGATTGTCAATTAAACTCTAATTTCGTTGAAAGTCAAACTTATGTGAAAATTACAACAAAAATATAAATTCATGTATTTTGGGGCTTAATTGAAAGTTGAGGTGAAAATTGCAATTTTTTTCAAAGTTCATGTATTTTTTGGCCATAACCCAAAAAAAAAAACATTGTTATTTTTACTTTTTCTTCTGTTAACGTGAGATCCTTTATCCCACTTTTGGTGTTTGACTCGTTGTCTCACTTTTAATTTTTAATTTTTGTGTATTAAACAAAAAACTATACAAATGTTAAGATAAAGTCTTAATTGCAACGATTTGAAAGTACTTGTTAAATTTACAAATTCAATGAAAAGTGATACATTATTATTTTTATTTTTTTTGGACTTTGGGAAAGGAGGGTGGTGGAGTTTAAACCCTAGACCTCACTGTTCGTAAACAAAAGTTCACACCACTCAGTGTCCCATTAGGGACAAGGGATGCATTATTTGACAATTAGCCTTCTAAGAAAAAAATAAGAGTTATCAAAGATCATATAAAAAAAAACAAAAAAAAAAAATCGTCAAAATTATGCCAATAAACTACCATTAACCTAACTTTGATAAAATATTTCAATACAAGATAGATCTCCAAACTCGAGCCACAATATTTCCTGTTTTATTTCATCAATACACATCGCTCCTTCCAACACACAATACAACACTATCCAAAAAAAGAAAAGAAAAAAGAATTTATACAAATGTGATATTGAATTAGAAGACTTATTCTGAAGACTGAAGAAGAACCTGAAGAGGTCGCACCGAAACTGAAGACTGGAGCAGCGGCACCACCAGTTGAAGAAGGGGCACTGCTGAAGACCGAAGAAGAACCTGAAGAGGTCGGACCGAAACTGAAGACACCAGTTGAAGAAGGGGCACTGCTGAAGACAGAAGAAGAACCTGAAGAGGTCGCACCGAAACTGAAGACACCAGTTGAAGAAGGGGCACTGCTGAAGACTGAAGAAGAACCTGAAGTGGTCGTACCGAAACTGAAGACACCAGTTGAAGAAGGGGCACTGCTGAAGACTGAAGAAGAACCCGAAGAGGTCGTAGGGAAACTGAAGACACCAGTTGAAGAAGGGGCACTGCTGAAGACTGAAGAAGAACCTGAAGAGGTCGTACCGAAACCGAAGACACCAGTTGAAGAAGGGGCACTGCTGAAGACTAAAGAAGAACCTGAAGAGGTCGTACCAGTTGAAGAAGGGGCACTGCTGAAGACTGAAGAAGAACCTGAAGAGGTCGTACCGAAACCGAAGACACCAGTTGAAGAAGGGGCACTGCTGAAGACTGAAGAAGAACCTGAAGTGGTCGTACCGAAACTGAAGACACCAGTTGAAGAAGGGGCACTGCTGAAGACTGAAGAAGAACCCGAAGAGGTCGTAGGGAAACTGAAGACACCAGTTGAAGAAGGGGCACTGCTGAAGACTGAAGAAGAACCTGAAGAGGTCGTACCGAAACCGAAGAAACCAGTTGAAGAAGGGGCACTGCTGAAGACTAAAGAAGAACCTGAAGAGGTCGTACCAGTTGAAGAAGGGGCACTGCTGAAGACTGAAGAAGAACCTGAAGAGGTCGTACCGAAACCGAAGACACCAGTTGAAGAAGGGGCACTGCTGAAGACTAAAGAAGAACCTGAAGAGGTCGTAGGGAAACTGAAGACACCAGTTGAAGAAGGGGCACTGCTGAAGACTGAAGAAGAACCTGAAGAGGTCGTACCAAAACCGAAGACACCAGTTGAAGAAGGGGCACTGCTGAAGACTGAAGAAGAACCTGAAGAGGTCGTACCAGTTGAAGAAGGGGCACTGCTGAAGACTGAAGAAGAACCTGAAGAGGTCGTACCGAAACCAAAGACAACAGTTGAAGAAGGGGGCACTGCTGAAGACTGAAGAAGAACCTGAAGAGGTCGTACCGAAACCGAAGAAACCAGTTGAAGAAGGGGCACTGCTGAAGACTGAAGAAGAACCTGAAGAGGTCGCACCGAAACTGAAGACACCAGTTGAAGAAGGGGCACTGCTGAAGACTGAAGAAGAACCTGAAGTGGTCGTACCGAAACCGAAGACACCAGTTGAAGAAGGGGCACTGCTGAAGACTGAAGAAGAACCTGAAGAGGTCGTACCAGTTGAAGAAGGGGCACTGCTGAAGACTGAAGAAGAACCTGAAGAGGTCGTACCGAAACCGAAGACACCAGTTGAAGAAGGAGCACTGCTGAAGACTGAAGAACCTGAAGAGGTCGTAGGGAAAATGAAGACACCAGTTGAAGAAGGGGCACTGCTGAAGACTGAAGAAGAACCTGAAGAGGTCGTACCGAAACCGAAGACACCAGTTGAAGAAGGGGCACTGCTGAAGACTGAAGAAGAACCTGAAGAGGTCGTACCGAAACCGAAGACACCAGTTGAAGAAGGGGCACTGCTGAAGACTGAAGAAGAACCTGAAGAGGTCGTACCAGTTGAAGAAGGGGCACTGCTGAAGACTGAAGAAGAACCTGAAGAGGTCGTACCGAAACCGAAGACACCAGTTGAAGAAGGAGCACTGCTGAAGACTGAAGAACCTGAAGAGGTCGTAGGGAAACTGAAGACACCAGTTGAAGAAGGGGCACTGCTGAAGACTGAAGAAGAACCTGAAGAGGTCGTACCGAAACCGAAGACACTAGTTGAAGAAGGGGCACTGCTGAAGACTGAAGAAGAACCTGAAGAGGTCGTACCAGTTGAAGAAGGGGCACTGCTGAAGACTGAAGAAGAACCTGAAGAGGTCGTACCGAAACCGAAGACACCAGTTGAAGAAGGAGCACTGCTGAAGACTGAAGAACCTGAAGAGGTCGTAGGGAAACTGAAGACACCAGTTGAAGAAGGGGCACTGCTGAAGACTGAAGAAGAACCTGAAGAGGTCGTACCAAAATCGAAGACACCAGTTGAAGAAGGGGCACTGCTGAAGACTGAAGAAGAACCTGAAGAGGTCGTACCAAAACCGAAGACACCAGTTGAAGAAGGGGCACTGCTGAAGACTGAAGAAGAACCTGAAGAGGTCGTACCAGTTGAAGAAGGGGCACTGCTGAAGACTGAAGAAGAACCTGAAGAGGTCGTACCGAAACCAAAGACACCAGTTGAAGAAGGGGCACTGCTGAAGACTGAAGAAGAACCAGAAGAGGTCGTACCGAAACCGAAGAAACCAGTTGAAGAAGGGGCACTGCTGAAGACTGAAGAAGAACCTGAAGAGGTCGCACCGAAACTGAAGACACCAGTTGAAGAAGGGGCACTGCTGAAGACTGAAGAAGAACCTGAAGTAGTCGTACCGAAACCGAAGACACCAGTTGAAGAAGGGGCACTGCTGAAGACTGAAGAAGAACCTGAAGAGGTCGTACCAGTTGAAGAAGGGGCACTGCTGAAGACTGAAGAAGAACCTGAAGAGGTCGTACCGAAACCGAAGACACCAGTTGAAGAAGGAGCACTGCTGAAGACTGAAGAACCTGAAGAGGTCGTAGGGAAACTGAAGACACCAGTTGAAGAAGGGGCACTACTGAAGACTGAAGAAGAACCTGAAGAGGTCGTACCGAAACCGAAGACACCAGTTGATGAAGGGGCACTGCTGAAGACTGAAGAAGAACCTGAAGAGGTCGCACCAGTTGAAGAAGGGGCACTGCTGAAGACTGAAGAAGAACCTGAAGAGGTCGTACCGAAACCGAAGACACCAGTTGAAGAAGGGGCACTGCTGAAGACTAAAGAAGAACCTGAAGAGGTCGTACCAGTTGAAGAAGGGGCACTGCTGAAGACTGAAGAAGAACCTGAAGAGGTCGTACCGAAACCGAAGACACCAGTTGAAGAAGGAGCACTGCTGAAGACTGAAGAACCTGAAGAGGTCGTAGGGAAACTGAAGACACCAGTTGAAGAAGGGGCACTGCTGAAGACTGAAGAAGAACCTGAAGAGGTCGTACCGAAACCGAAGACACCAGTTGAAGAAGGAGCACTGCTGAAGACTGAAGAACCTGAAGAGGTCGTAGGGAAACTGAAGACACCAGTTGAAGAAGGGGCACTGCTGAAGACTGAAGAAGAACCTGAAGAGGTCGTACCGAAACCGAAGACACTAGTTGAAGAAGGGGCACTGCTGAAGACTGAAGAAGAACCTGAAGAGGTCGTACCAGTTGAAGAAGGGGCACTGCTGAAGACTGAAGAAGAACCTGAAGAGGTCGTACCGAAACCGAAGACACCAGTTGAAGAAGGAGCACTGCTGAAGACTGAAGAACCTGAAGAGGTCGTAGGGAAACTGAAGACACCAGTTGAAGAAGGGGCACTGCTGAAGACTGAAGAAGAACCTGAAGAGGTCGTACCAAAACCGAAGACACCAGTTGAAGAAGGGGCACTGCTGAAGACTGAAGAAGAACCTGAAGAGGTCGTACCAGTTGAAGAAGGGGCACTGCTGAAGACTGAAGAAGAACCTGAAGAGGTCGTACCGAAACCAAAGACACCAGTTGAAGAAGGGGCACTGCTGAAGACTGAAGAAGAACCTGAAGAGGTCGTACCGAAACCGAAGAAACCAGTTGAAGAAGGGGCACTGCTGAAGACTGAAGAAGAACCTGAAGAGGTCGCACCGAAACTGAAGACACCAGTTGAAGAAGGGGCACTGCTGAAGACTGAAGAAGAACCTGAAGTGGTCGTACCGAAACCGAAGACACCAGTTGAAGAAGGGGCACTGCTGAAGACTGAAGAAGAACCTGAAGAGGTCGTACCAGTTGAAGAAGGGGCACTGCTGAAGACTGAAGAAGAACCTGAAGAGGTCGTACCGAAACCAAAGACACCAGTTGAAGAAGGGGCACTGCTGAAGACTGAAGAAGAACCTGAAGAGGTCGTACCGAAACCGAAGAAACCAGTTGAAGAAGGGGCACTGCTGAAGACTGAAGAAGAACCTGAAGAGGTCGCACCGAAACTGAAGACACCAGTTGAAGAAGGGGCACTGCTGAAGACTGAAGAAGAACCTGAAGTGGTCGTACCGAAACCGAAGACACCAGTTGAAGAAGGGGCACTGCTGAAGACTGAAGAAGAACCTGAAGAGGTCGTACCGAAACCGAAGAAACCAGTTGAAGAAGGGGCACTGCTGAAGACTGAAGAAGAACCTGAAGAGGTCGCACCGAAACTGAAGACACCAGTTGAAGAAGGGGCACTGCTGAAGACTGAAGAAGAACCTGAAGAGGTCGTACCAAAACCGAAGACACCAGTTGAAGAAGGGGCACTGCTGAAGACTGAAGAAGAACCTGAAGAGGTCGTACCAGTTGAAGAAGGGGCACTGCTGAAGACTGAAGAAGAACCTGAAGAGGTCGTACCGAAACCAAAGACACCAGTTGAAGAAGGGGCACTGCTGAAGACTGAAGAAGAACCTGAAGAGGTCGTACCGAAACCGAAGAAACCAGTTGAAGAAGGGGCACTGATGAAGACTGAAGAAGAACCTGAAGAGGTCGCACCGAAACTGAAGACACCAGTTGAAGAAGGGGCATTGCTGAAGACTGAAGAAGAACCTGAAGTGGTCGTACCGAAACCGAAGACACCAGTTGAAGAAGGGGCACTGCTGAAGACTGAAGAAGAACCTGAAGAGGTCGTACCAGTTGAAGAAGGGGCACTGCTGAAGACTGAAGAAGAACCTGAAGAGGTCGTACTGAAACCGAAGACACCAGTTGAAGAAGGAGCACTGCTGAAGACTGAAGAACCTGAAGAGGTCGTAGGGAAACTGAAGACACCAGTTGAAGAAGGGGCACTACTGAAGACTGAAGAAGAACCTGAAGAGGTCGTACCGAAACCGAAGACACCAGTTGATGAAGGGGCACTGCTGAAGACTGAAGAAGAACCTGAAGAGGTCGCACCAGTTGAAGAAGGGGCACTGCTGAAGACTGAAGAAGAACCTGAAGAGGTCGTACCGAAACCGAAGACACCAGTTGAAGAAGGGGCACTGCTGAAGACTAAAGAAGAACCTGAAGAGGTCGTACCAGTTGAAGAAGGGGCACTGCTGAAGACTGAAGAAGAACCTGAAGAGGTCGTACCGAAACCGAAGACACCAGTTGAAGAAGGAGCACTGCTGAAGACTGAAGAACCTGAAGAGGTCGTAGGGAAACTGAAGACACCAGTTGAAGAAGGGGCACTGCTGAAGACTGAAGAAGAACCTGAAGAGGTCGTACCGAAACCGAAGACACCAGTTGAAGAAGGGGCACTGCTGAAGACTGAAGAAGAACCTGAAGAGGTCGTACCAGTTGAAGAAGGGGCACTGCTGAAGACTGAAGAAGAACCTGAAGAGGTCATACCGAAACCGAAGACACCAGTTGAAGAAGGGGCACTGCTGAAGACTGAAGAAGAACCTGAAGAGGTCGTACCAGTTGAAGAAGGGGCACTGCTGAAGACTGAAGAAGAACCTGAAGAGGTCGTACCGAAACCGAAGACACCAGTTGAAGAAGGAGCACTGCTGAAGACTGAAGAACCTGAAGAGGTCGTAGGGAAACTGAAGACACCAGTTGAAGAAGGGGCACTGCTGAAGACTGAAGAAGAACCTGAAGAGGTCGTACCGAAACCGAAGACACCAGTTGAAGAAGGGGCACTGCTGAAGACTGAAGAAGAACCTGAAGAGGTCGTACCAGTTGAAGAAGGGGCACTGCTGAAGACTGAAGAAGAACCTGAAGAGGTCGTACCGAAACCGAAGACACCAGTTGAAGAAGGAGCACTGCTGAAGACTGAAGAACCTGAAGAGGTCGTAGGGAAACTGAAGACACCAGTTGAAGAAGGGGCACTGCTGAAGACTGAAGAAGAACCTGAAGAGGTCGTACCAAAACCGAAGACACCAGTTGAAGAAGGGGCACTGCTGAAGACTGAAGAAGAACCTGAAGAGGTCGTACCAAAACCGAAGACACCAGTTGAAGAAGGGGCACTGCTGAAGACTGAAGAACCTGAAGAGGTCGTACCAGTTGAAGAAGGGGCACTGCTGAAGACTGAAGAAGAACCTGAAGAGGTCGTACCGAAACCAAAGACACCAGTTGAAGAAGGGGCACTGCTGAAGACTGAAGAAGGACCTGAAGAGGTCGTACCGAAACCGAAGACACCAGTTGAAGAAGGGGCACTGCTGAAGACTGAAGAAGAACCTGAAGAGGTCGCACCGAAACTGAAGACACCAGTTGAAGAATGGGCACTGCTGAAGACTGAAGAAGAACCTGAAGTGGTCTTACCGAAACCGAAGACACCAGTTGAAGAAGGGGCACTGCTGAAGACTGAAGAAGAACCTGAAGAGGTCGTACCAGTTGAAGAAGGGGCACTGCTGAAGACTGAAGAAGAACCTGAAGAGGTCGTACCGAAACCGAAGACACCAGTTGAAGAAGGGGCACTGCTGAAGACTGAAGAACCTGAAGAGGTCGTAGGGAAACCGAAGACACCAGTTGAAGAAGGGGCACTGCTGAAGACTGAAGAAGAACCTGAAGAGGTCGTACCGAAACCGAAGACACCAGTTGAAGAAGGGGCACTGCTGAAGACTGAAGAACCTGAAGAGGTCGCACCGAAACTGAAGACACCAGTTGAAGAAGGGGCACTGCTGAAGACTGAAGAAGAACCTGAAGTGGTCGTACCGAATCTGAAGACACCAGTTGAAGAAGGGGCACTGCTGAAGACTGAAGAAGAACCTGAAGAGGTCGCACCGAAACTGAAGACACCAGTTGAAGAAGGGGCACTGCTGAAGACTGAAGAAGAACCTGAAGAGGTCGTACCGAAACTGAAGTCACCAGTTGAAGAAGGGGCACTGCTGAAGACTGAAGAAGAACCTGAACAGGTCGTACCGAAACTGAAGACTGGAGCAGCGGCAGCACCAGTTGAAGAAGTGGCACTGCTGAAGGAGCCGGTGGTTACTGAAGAAGAACCTGAAGAGCTCAAACCAGCACCAAAAACTGGAGCAGTTGCACCGCCGGTCGATCCAACTGCATTGATTGAAGAAGAGGAAGAACTCACACCAAAACTAAATACGCCAGAAGTAGTAAAACTGCTGGAGCCACTTGCACTGCCGTTTGAAACGGCAGTAGGATTCACACCAAATAAACTAGATGTTGATACACATTATGGAAAAAAAAGAAGAAAAAATAATTAGGCAGTTACTGAATCTTGATACACATTATGGCAGCTCCGCTGGTAGCTAAGATCTCACATATATTTTCCCATTTAATAATTGCCCATCAAACAATTTCCAAGAACATATAATTTCACATACACGAACTGTGAAACTAACACATCTCGTTCAAGATAAATAGTTACTTCAATAATCACGTACCAAAAGCAGAATTCAGGCACAAAATCGAATACTTCGCACAAAATCACGAGCACACACGAAACAAACATTTGAAATCTCAGACGAAACTAAAGATTCGCAGCTAAAACCAAACCCTTAAAGCAAACGAAAAGAAATAACCTGATGTCTGGGGAGGAGCAGGAGGTGGCGGCGGCATGCGTTTTTTGCGGAAAACAGAATCGAAGAAGCGGCGCGCCACATACGAAATGAGCTTGGAGGCGGGGTCCACCACCAACTTCGTCAACCAGCTGCTGCCTCCATTGCCGGGGAAGGCGATGGCGGGGCGCTCGTAAGGCGTCGTCGTTTTGCGGAAGGGCTTCTTGCGAAACTTTCTCCCAGCACCTCCTCCTCCGCCGCCGCCGTAAGCGGTGGTGGTGGCTCCGCCTTCTTCCGCCGTCGCCATTTGATTTAGAAAAATGGGTGTATAATATTAAATATATTTATATATAATAAAAAGATTTAATTTTTTTTTGCCCTTTTTAGGAGCTTGCTACTTTGACATTGAGCTTGACCCCAAAAGTCAATATTTGTGAAATACCAAAATACTGTACTAAAAATTAGTATGAAATATTTTCCCTAAAAGGAAACTATTAATTTTTTGAAGGAAAATGGAATGATAATTGCATTTAAAATTCATAGCCAAAATAGTAAGAAGATATGTATTAATTTGCTAAATAAACCAGGTTATAAATTGTTGGTGGTGGCATTAATTTTGTGATTTGAAAATTATGAATTTGATTATTTGAATCAATTAATGAGCCTTTAGGAACTTTAAATTTTAGAATTGGTTAAAGTTAGTTCATAAGTAGTAGAGCACTTGTTACTTGTTAGTTACTTAATAGTAAATTACAAAGAATTTGAAAATAAGATTGTAATTTGCATCTTCAAATTACACTCTATTCGTGATTTGGTTTCGAAAATGTCGACATTTCAATACTCAAATAATTTTTTGTTACTTGCATAGACTTAAAATCTATTTAAACAATCTGATATAATACTCATAGATCGTCCCTCTTTTTATAAACACATTACTTCTTTTCTTTTTCCTTCATTCGCCACAACAATCTATTTATCTTGAAATTAGAGGTCAGGCATCGCCTTCATCTTTATTCGCCACAGCCCAAAATCATTTTTTCCGGTGAATTTCTCGGCCTCAAACTTCGCCGTCGCCATCGTTACACTTACACCCCGCTGATTTCACCCTTCGATCCTCCTTCCCACAGACGGCGCCAGTTGTAAGGGAGAATCAGCAAGAATCACCAAGAAACGAGCTAAGTATAGCGAGCAAAAACAATCCTACATCCATGGAAGGTAAACGGGAAAAGTATCATTGATCACAGAGTAACTCTCAATCAAAAACAGAAAAGAATTATCTCTCAAGCTAAATCACATAGCTCAACTCTCTTCTTTTGACTCTCTGTTGTTTCTTCACTCATCAGAGAAAACTCTCTCTTGATACACACGAAAAGTAATAATATGGAATGAGAGAAAAGATAACAGGAAAAGAATAAAGCAGCAACAGTCTTGCAGCTCTAACTAACTCCCTATGCAAGATTTGCAAATAAGTCCCTAAACATTTTGCTAATGATGCAGACACCCCTCTCTACATATATGAAGCTTCATCATTTTGAACATCGAATTATCTTTTAATCATAATGTAAAAGAAAATTCATAAACACTTTATGATGTTTCTTCAACATTGAAAACACATAGACCTAACAAAGGATTTCAAACCAAAAACTGACAAAAATACACAAACAAAACAAAAACTAGAATAGAACCATAATACATAAAACTTTCAACATGGAATTTCCCAAATTTTCAAACCTCAAAAGCTATAAAAAACTACTAGATCCAAAAACAAAAAAAAAGGTGCAACATAAAATATTTTCTTGATTTGGTATGAATCAACTCTGTTCCACAATGATCCAAACCTTCTGTCCCAAGGCACAGTAGTTAGACACATTGCATATGTAATAAGACACCCCTTTGAGGGGCAGAGGGATCGTTGCCGGGCCGTCGTAGGCGGCGTTGTACGGCTCGTCTCCGGTGCACCGGTCGAACTCGCCCCTCGACACTTGAAGCACGTTGTAGAGCCCCGAATCGAAGTCGAAATCTGCAGATATATGTATGTGAGAGTTTGTTTGATTTGGTGAAGAAAATTTGGAAATGGAAGTAGGTAGTTAAGTTAGTTAAGTTAGTTACAGAGAGAATCTCCGGTGTGGAAGGTGTAGGAAGAAGACCAGTTTTTGTAGAAGTTAATGGTGGGAGGGATTGACCAGATTGAATCTCCAACTCTATGCTGCAAAGCCTCTGAACTCCATAGGAGTAGTGCTGCAATTAACATCATCGTTGCAGCCATTGCTAGAGAGAGAGAGAGAGAGAGAGAGAGAGAGAGAGAGAGAGAGAGAGAGAGGTTGTGTGAAAAAACTGAAATGGTGGTTATCAATTTGCACGTTTTGGAAGCATTGCTTTTTATCTTGATTTCGTGTTGATGGTAGTTTACCATTGGAAAAATTGCACCTAAATACACAAACTTTGCCAAAAATCCAAATTTAACGCAAACTTAGGATTTTACATTTTAATACACCAATTTAAGAAGTTGTTCAATTTTGACACAATTTTGAATTCCGGCCACCGGGATATTGACGTGGCAGCCGGAATCGCCACGTCACACACACACACACACTCCACCCTCTCTCTCTCACACCTCACTCTCTCTCTCTCTCCACACGTCACCCCCCCCCCCCCCCCCCCCCGCCCTAAACCCTAATTGCTGTAGAACCGGCGATGGAGGACGGCGCGGAGGCCAGGTTCTACAGTGCATCCTCCATCAAATCCGGTACCCATCCAGCGCATCCCCCCACCCCCCCTTCCCTCCCGCCGTCAATTTGGATGTCCTAGGACGCGAAGAGATGGAGGTCTGTGGTGGTGATGACCACGGCTGGTTGTGGAAGGAGTAATGGCGGTGGCGGCGCGCGGTGGTTGAAATTGAGGTGGAATCGGGAAACGACTGGTGGAAATTGAGGTGGAATTGAAGCGGTGGTCGAATTGAGGTGGAATCGGCGACCGACTGAACGAAGTGACGGCTGTTTCCACCCGAAGAGAGAGAAATCGGGAGGGAGGCCGCCATTTGTGAGAGGGAGGAGGCGGTGCTCTCGCCGTGGACGGTGTGAGGTGTGGGTTCTGTTGTGAGGTGCGGCCAGAGATTCGAGGGAGAGGGGCGGACCGGTGGTGGCTGGCTTCAGCTGCGGCGGCCGTCGGGTTCTGGGGAGGGGGAAGTGGCTGACGGCCGGAGGGAGGGTTTGTGGCTGTGGCTGACGACGGGGGGAGGGGGGAGAGGGGAGGTGACGTGTAGAGAGTGAGAGAGAGTGGGTGTGTGACGTGGCTGCGAAATTGGCATTCCGGCGTCCACGTCAGAGTGCCGGTCGCCGGAATTGAAAAATGTGTCAAAATTGAACAACTTCTTAAATTGGTGTATTAAAATGTAAAATCCTAAGTTTACGTTAAATTTGGATTTTCGACAAAGTTTGTGTATTTAGGTGCAATTTTCCCTTTACCATTTGACGACTTTTTGATTTATCAACTCACTTTCCTTTATTAAAAAAAAGAAAAAAGAAAAAAAAAACATTTTTGTTTTTACTTTTTATTCTAAGCAGGTGAGATCCTCTGTCCCACTTTTGTTGTTCGATGACTCATTTTTAATTTGTTTTATATAAAATTATATATTTTGTATAATTTTAAGATAATTAATCATAGTCCTCTCATTTTTTTTTTGAGGGGATAGTCCTCTCATTCAATTTATAGTTATTGTTTATATTTATATCAATTAATAACTACTTATTATGATTAATTAATTCAAAATTAGGATATAGTATAACTTTTTAAATTTAATTTTTATTGATAAATAATTTAAATTTACTCTTACATAATACTCCCTCCGTCCCACTCCAATAGACTCATTTTTCTTTTTGAGATGTCCCACTCTAATAGGCTCATTTTTCTTTTTGGATAAAAAAGTTGTACTTAATTGGTGTGGACCACACCACTTTACTACCATATTTATCATATCATATTTAAACGGAGAATGTCATGTTATCAAGAAAAAATTAAGGGCCTAATATGCTACTCCCTCCGTCCCACTCTAATAGTTCTATTTTCTTTTTCGGAACGTCCCACTAGAATAACCTTGTTTCTATTTTTGATAATGATTTTACACTACAAACAATGTGGCCTCATACACCTTTACGCATTTTCACACTAAAAAAACAAATTTCTTAGTCTACATGCCGAAGAAATCATTTGAAATTTTACCCTCGCATTGAAATGGATTTAAGTTGATTATGAATAATTTCAATCGAAAACAACGACATTTTGAGATGTAAATTGGATTGGAATCCAACCTTGTTAGCAAAGTCATGTTAAATTAATAAGTTCAATAATTGTCGAATACTCCCCTTGTTTTATTAATAATGTGTCAGTTACTCTATTGAGGCATTCCTCTTCTTCTTCTTTTTTTTTTTTTTTGAGGGGATTCAGATTAGTAATGTCTTATACTCTCTCCGTCCACCAAAGATATGTTACAATTTTCTTTTTCATCCATCCAAAAAAAATATGCCATATCCATTTTTAGCAGTAGGGTCCACACTATTCCACTCACATTTAAAGTGGGACCCTTACTCCACTACCAACTTCACTCACATTTTATTAAAACACGTGCCGAAAGTAAAGTGATATATCTTTGATGGACGGAGGGAGTATTTTTTTTAACAAAAAATTAATTATTTAAAATATTATTAATGGTAGGCTCAACTTACTTTATATACTAGCTCACTTAAAATAATTCCTAAATATTTTCTTATCAACTCACTTTATACACTGCATTTTTCCTTAATCTAAGCCTAAACCTATCCCCAAATTCCCTTAATTTAGATAAACCTCAATTAGTTGCCTAAAATCGAGTTGACTCTTAAATTAATATGAAAACCAAAACCAAGCCTATATCTATAATTCTATCACCTAGTTGACTAGTTAGGAAAAAGACCTAATTGAGGAGGGCCTCTTCTCTTATATTTTTCTCTCTCTCTCTCAAAAACAATATATATGAGTGAGAGAGAGAGAGGAGAATTCTATTGAATCCATAATATCCAAGTTTTCAAAAATTCAAAAAAAAAAAAAAAAAAAAACCTCTTCTCTCACAAATGAATAACGCCACCGCTTCATCGGACTACAACGACGACCCCATCGGCGACACCGCGCTCGGCGGCTTCGGCTACGGCGTCGGCCTCTCCATCGCCGCCCTCGTCGTCTTCGTCGTCATCACCTACTTCTCCTACAAGTGCAAGCGATCGCAGACGGACTCCTTGTCCTCCTCCGTCCACGTCGTCATCCACCGCGACGGCCTCGACGCCGCCGCCATCTCCGCCTTCCCGCTCTACACCTACGGCCAACTCAAGCCCCACAAAGGCGGCGGCGCCGCCGGCTGCGCCGTCTGCCTGTCGGACTTCAAGGAGAGCGAGGAGGTGCGGCTGCTGCCGGAGTGCGGGCACGTCTTCCACCGGAGCTGCGTTGATCCGTGGCTGATGATTCACCCCACGTGCCCCATCTGCCGGAACTCGCCGCTGCCGACGGCGGAGCCGACGCTGCTGCCGGCGTCACAGCCTGCTCCGGTTGCTAACCAATAATGATAATCTTCTTCTTCTTCTTCTTCTTTTTATTTTATTTTTTAATTGTTTGGTGAATGGAACAGTCGTATATATTTAATTTTTTTTGGTCTATGGGAATATTGAATAATTTTGTGGTGTAAAAGAGAAATGTTATACTCCCTCACTCCATCCCACGAATCTTGACACGTTTTTCTTTTTTTGGTCATCCCACAAATCTTGACACATTTCCAAATAAGGTAACTTCTCTCTCCTACTTTATCACTTTTATTATTTTCTCTCTCATATTTTATCACTTTTATCACCTTCTTTCTCCTATTTTATCATTTTTATACTTTATTAAGTATGAAAATTGAAATTTTAGATTTAGAAGTTTAAGAAATACTAATTTTCTTGTAATTCGATTTGGTGATGGAAATATTGAGCTATAATTTATTCCTTTTATTGCTTAAAATTATGCATAGAATTTAAATTTTAATAAAAAGTTATTTAATATTTGATAGTATAGAAATGGTCTTATAGTGAAGTTATTGTTAATTTAATTATAGGTAAATAAAGTATAAGTTTAAAATTGTTCAATTATTTGTAGGATATTGTTCAAAAGTAGAAAATATATTCATAGTATAAAAAATGTTTGGTTTGAGTGATAAAGCATGAATGATAAGAATCATAAAATAATTCACCTTGATTAAGTGTTTGATTTGTATGATTGAGCTTGTGATTGATAATCCGGCTCGCATCTAATCTTTCAATTGATTGATTATTTATCACGTTAAAGTTGGGTGAATCATTTAATCGCCTCTCTAATTCTATCAATCTTATTAATCTTATGTATCTCATCCACCAAACCAAACACCTTATTAATTTTGATTATGGGTAAATAAATATAAATTATCATGTTAAAATCATTCAATTGTGTAGAATAGTGCTAAAAAATATATTTAGAAGACAGTATAAAAAAATTTTACAGAGAGAATATATAAAATTTCAATAGTTTGATGATTTTATAAGAATAAAACAAGATTTTTGACGCATAAAACGGTTCCAATATAAGCTTTCTTGAAGGTATTGGATAATGCATTTACATGATATATATGAAGCTTCATCATTTTGAACACCGAATTACTATCTTCGTCCCACGAATCTTAATACGTGTGTGTAGTTAATAAACGAGAATTAATGAGTTGTAGATTAGTGTTTTAAGTGTGTAGTTAATAAAGTATAAAAGTGATAAAGTATGATAGAGAAGGTAATAATTATTACCTTATTTGAAAATGTGTCAAGATTTGTGGAACGGCCCAAAAAGGAATACGTATCAAGATTCGTGGGACGGAGGGAGTATCTTTTAATCATAATGTAAAAGAAAATTCATAAACACTTTATGATGTTTCTTCAACATTGAAAACACACAAAAACTAACAAAGGATTTCAAACCAACAACTGACAGAAATACACAAACAAAACAAAAACTAGAATAGAACCATAATACATAAAACTTTCAACATGGAATTTTCCAAATTTCCAAACCTCAAAAGCTATAAAAAAACTACTAGATCCAAAAAAAAAAAAAAAAGGTGCAACATAAAATATTTTCTTGATTTGGTATAAATCAACTCTGTTCCACAATGATCCAAACCTTCTGTCCCAAGGCACAGTAGTTAGAGACATTGCATACGTAATAAGACACCCCTTCGAGGGGCAGAGGGATCGTTGCCGGGCCGTCGTAGGCGGCGTTGTACGGCTCGTCTCCGGTGCACCGGTCGAACTCGCCCCTCGACACTTGAAGCACGTTGTAGAGCCCCGAATCGAAGTCGAAATCTGCAGATATATGTATGTGAGAGTTTGTTTGATTTGGTGAAGAAAATTTGGTAATGGAAGAAGGTAGTTAAGTTAGTTAAGTTAGTTACAGAGAGTATCTCCGGTGTGGAAGGTGTAGGAAGAAGACCAGTTTTTGTAGAAGTTAATGGTGGGAGGGATTGACCAGATTGAATCTCCAACTCTATGCTGCAAAGCCTCTGAACTCCATAGGAGTAGTGCTGCAATTAACATCATCGTTGCAGCCATTGCTAGTGAGAGAGAGAGAGAGAGGTTTTGTGAAAAAACTGAAATGGTGGTTATCAGTTTGCACGTTTTGGAAGCATTGCTTTTTATCTTGATTTCGTGTTAATGGTAGTTTACCATTTGACGACTTTTTGATTTATCAACTCACTTTCCTTTATTAAAAAAAAGAAAAAAAGAAAAAAAAAAACATTTTCATTTTTACTTTTTATTCTAATTTCTAAGCACGTGAGATCCTCTGTCCCACTTTTGTTGTTCGATGACTCACTTTTAATTTGTTTTATATTTAATTATATATTTTGTATAATTTTAAGATAATTAATCATAGTCCTCTCAATTTTTTTTTGAGGGGATAGTCCTCTCATTCAATTTATTATTGTTGTTTATATTTATATCAATTAATAACTACTTATTATGATTAATTAATTCAAAATTAGGATATAGTATAACTTTTTAAATTTAATTTTTATTGATAAATAAATTAAATTTACTCTTACATAATATTTATTTATGTATTAAACAAAAACTATAAAATAGTAAAATTAAGAGTGAGAAACAATGGGACAGATTCTATGTGCATATTTACCATATCATATTTAAACGGAGAATGTCACGTTATCAAGAAAACATTAAGGGCCTAATATGCTACTCCATCCGTCCTACTCTAATAGTTCTGTTTTCTTTTTCGGGACGTCCCACTAGAATAATCTTGTTTCTATTTTTTATAATGATTTTACACTACAAACAATGTGGCCTCATACACATTTACACATTTTTACATTAAAAAAGCAAGTTTTTTAATCTCCGTGCTAAAAAAAATAAGACTATTCTACTGGACGAAGGGAGTGCATATGTAAAAGAGTCTTAATTGCAACCATTCAAAAGTCTGAAAATTACAAATTAAATGAAAGGTGGTGTATTTTTAAAAAATATATAAAGTTATTAAAGATCACAAATTCAAAAAACCGTCAAAATTATGCCAATAAACCACCATTAACCTATTTTTTATAAAATATTTCAATACAAGATAGGTCTCCTAACTCGAGCCACAATATTTCCTGTTTTATTTCATCAATACACATCGCTCCTTCCAATACACAATAGAACACTATCCAAAAAAAGAAAAGAAAAAAGAATTTATACAAATGTGATATTGAATTAGAAGACTTATTCTGGGACACAGCTTCAAGTTCAATTACACCCCCTTCAAAATCGCCACTACACTCATACACTTCTACACAGTTTGTTTCCTTTCAAAATTTATGGGAAAGATGAAGATGAAGATAGGGTAAAAGCAGCAAGACCTTTTCTGTGTTATGACATATCAATAGCTTCACTTCTTCCTGTTCTTACTTCTGTTGACCTTCACATACTTTCGACCCGATTTATCGACTCCAGAGCTGCCCAACGAGAAGCTGCCACCGGCGTTGAACTCCAGACTACTCGATGACTGAAACATGGAAGGGTTCTGAGGAGCGGCTTGATTTTGCTGGCCGCCGAACTGGAAGGGGTTCGGTTGAGACGGAGCGGCTGATCCGAACATGAAGCCAGGCGGAGACGGGGAGATGTTGTTGGCTTGGCCGAATGCAGGAGGAGACGGTGCAGTCGACTGCACTGGATCCTCGGCCATACTGTCTTCTCCATTCATCTGATAGCTGTTCCCGGGCGAGGAGGCTGCAAAACCAGGACTCGGGTTGCCAAATACGGGCTGCTGCCCCAGAGACGGGGATGGTGAGGCGAAGACTGAAGCAGGGGCGGATGAGAATGAGAAAGGGGAGCTCGATGGTGGAGCGGAGGATGTCGGCTGTGCACCAAAGGAAAACCCGGTGGCTGGAGACGAACCAAAGAGAGAGGATGCCGGAGCTTGCACGCTGGAAGCACCAAAGGGATTGGGAGCGTTATTAGAGGTAACGGAGTTGATTGCAGAGGACGAGGCCGGAGAGCTTCCACCAAAGCTAAATACTCCCGATGCACCGTTGCTGAACGAGCTAGCAGCATTAGATGCTGACACGGATGCCGGATTACTCAACCCAAAACTGAAAGTGGAAGGAGCCACACCACCAGTTGATCCAACTGCATTGGTTAAAGAAGAGGAGCTGCCGAAGGAGTTGGTGGTTGCTGTCGCAGAACCTGAAGAGGTCGCACCGAAACTGAAGACTGGAGCAGCGGCACCACCAGTTGAAGAAGGGGCACTGCTGAAGGAGCCGGTGGTTACTGAAGAAGAAACTGAAGAGCTCAAACCAGCACCAAAAACTGGAGCAGTTGCACCGCCAGTCGATCCAACTGCATTGATTGAAGAAGAGGAAGAACTCACACCAAAATTAAATACGCCCGAAGTAGTAAAACTGCTGGAGCCACTTGCATTGCCGTTTGAAACAGCAGTAGGATTCACACCAAATAAACTAGATGTTGACCCACTACTAGAGGCAACTAAACCGGTATCTGATGAGGAAGCTGAAGAATTCAAACCAAAAGGCACGACCTGACCGAAAGCTGGAGCGCTGGACAGGGAAGAAGCAAAAGGAATGCTGCTACTCGTATTTGATGCAAATAAATTCGACTGAGTAGATCCCCCGTGAACAACAGTTCCAACAGCAGGCACAAAAGATTTACTGAGACCACCGAATAGAGAACCTTGTGAATTATTTGCAGATGGATTACTGGTTGATGAACTGAGTCCAGAGGCCATACTTCCAGAACTTGGGATCCCGAATGATACAAAATTGGTAGTAGTGCTTCCGGAACTTGGATGCGTTACAGCTTCGTTTTTCAAATCTCCAGCTGGAACGATGGTTGCTGACGCTGCTGATACATTAGTAGATGGATCGGGGGAGGCACCAAATTTGAAAGGAGGTTCCCCAGAAACTTTAGGTGCCTCGGATGCTCCAAAAGTGATTCTGCTGGAGTTGGCTGAGCTGACGCTGTCTGTACCAGATGGGATGAAGTCTGAAATGCTGACAGATGAGGTAAAAATAGCAGGAGTAGCAGTGGAGATCGGATGCGTATTGTTGTTAGATGTGGCAGTCAATGACACAGCGGGGGAGCCTGCAACGAGCATCCCATTAGATGCAGCGGTATCAGATTTCCCGTTTGTATCATCAGCAGCCAGAGGTTTCAGGAATCCACCTTTCCCTGGCTCCGAAAATGTCACCGGAGAGCTAGATGTAGCAAAAACATCCAGCAAGCTGCACATGTAGTAAACAGAATTTAGATCGCAATGTGGTATAAATCATTATTCTCATCAGCTTGAATTTATTTTGTTATTATTTTTTTGTAAGAACCAAATTTGGCAAAATAATGAACTTATTTTGCAACAATTGACTCCATGCACAAAGAGCAAAGGATAGTTTGAGTTCTCCAGAGGATTCAGAGAACCGAGGAATTCTTTCTTGCATTATTTCTCCTATGAGAATTTGAGCCTAAAATTGCAAAGTTAGAAGATATTACAACAAAAGACAGTGGAGGTGTAACAGGAGAATATTTTCAAGAGAAACAAACCATATTCCTCGAAGTAAGAAATCAATGTCATCAACACCGAGTACAAGAACAGAACCTTCAAACAGTTGGAAATCATTTTCCAGTCTGCATGCATAGAACTAACCTGCTAGAGCTTTCTGGTATCCCGGTGCTTGATTCGGGCATCAAGGAAGGGAACTTATCTGCAACTTTAGAATTAAAGCTGAAAAGAGATGGAGGATCATTCATCTCCTTAGCATTGTTAAATGCAGCAAATGGAGGAGGAATGGAAGGTTGAGCAGCAGCAGTTACGTCTACTGAAGCAGAGGTGATGATGCCATTACTTTGTTCCCCCAATGAGGCAGCACCAGCACTGCTAGTTTCATTTGTTTTACTCGATATAAGGTCTGAACGTGATTTCAGCTCTGTCTGAATTGTTGTTTCTAACAATTTGGGTTCTTCATGACGTGAGAACTTGCTATCTGTGGGATGGGCCTCCAATGATCCTCTCCCGTCAGAGGATGGACAGGATGCAAATTCAATACATGGTACGTCGTCATCAAGATCGATATAATCCTAGAAATGACATCAATAAGAATTGCAAGTTCCACGAAAAGCACAAAAAAGAAAAAAGGAGAACTACACTCCAGAGTGATGGAACTAAAAAATTCATAATATGAAGCAATATGAAGCACTTTGAATGAACTAGAAGGATTCCAAATACTGAGCTGCATACAATACAATTATATACACATATAAAAGTGCAATCTCCTTACCTCCAGAGCACTCATTCTAAATGCTGCTTTGTTTTGAGGTTGAGACAAACCATTATCGACATCATTTGAAGTTCGACCTCTCACCAAAGAAGCTTCAAAGGACACTGCAGAGTCATTGTTATTCACAGGGTAGTATGTTTGAGAAGGGGAAGTTTCTACCGGACCATTTTCTTCAACTTTTCCTTGATCTTGAGGAGTAGAAACATGAGTATTCAATAAACCAGCACTGCTCTCAATTTTGTGATCGTCTTGGACATTCAGCAGCAACTCTGAGGAAGTGGCATCCTCCAAGCTCCTAAGAGCCTGTCCATGAAGCATACTTGGCGTCAATTTGAAAGTTGACTTCTGTCGCGCAGAAACCACATTGGCCTCTGATGATTTGCCCTTTACTCTTCCAACAGCTACCTCACTACCATTGGATTTGAAAGGAAGTATAGCATAACTGGTGCTTGGGTTGCTAACATTAGTATTTTCGTCAACATCAATCAATGGAAGCTTCTGCTTTGAAGATACTAGTTTAGCATCAGATTTACTTCCCACTCTATCAGTATGAGGAACCCCATGTGCTATTAGATTAGACTTCTGTCTGATTCTTCGAATTGGACCAACAGATCCAAGTTCATCATCTAAGACAAAACTCCTACGCTTTAACGTCTGCAACACAAAATAGTTGCATATTAATGTGAGCAATTGCAACTAAAACTTTCAAAGAATTCTGATCCAAGTATACCTTGGAGTTGGGCTCAATTTTTTCACAATTTTCCAGAACTGTAAGAGATGTTGAGGGCACTGACAATCCAGCATAGCCATTATAGTTCATACCAGTTCTCTGAAATTTACCAAACACAAAACAAGAATAATAAGCCCAAGAAATTCTAAGATGGATATAAGAAAGCAAATGAACTTATAGTGTGCAAGTTACCTTTGATTGCGGAGTGCAAGCCATGTTGTAAATAGCAGATCTACCAAGAGATCTTCGGTTTGTTATATAACCATTACCAGGTGAACCAAAGCTGACTGCAGACTTTGTTGTCAATGACATGCTGACAGGTTTTGTTCTCGTGCTACTAAGCATCTTGGTGTCATCCCTAGTAACTTGACTATGGTTACCGAGCATCGATTGTGGTGAGTTTGAAGGTCTATTGCCCATGTAAGCTTTTGCAAGTTCAGAAGGAGAAGCAATAATATCCCCAATAACCTGAAGACATCTTTATCAGCTATGTCACTCAAAATGATTGTGCTATGCATGAAATATGAAAATGGTAATAAAGAGTGACCGATAAAAATCACAGCATACGATAAAGAAATGCAACATAGTTTTCCCCACCTTTGAATCAGCTCTGGGAGATCTATCCTCCTCCATACCATTTTCAACTGTTTGATGCCTCCCAAAATCTGATACTGTCTCTTCATTTCTTTTACCATCATCCCTTAGAGACACTTCTCCACCTCTTGAATGCAACAGTGTTGTCAGATGGTCAATTTCAGACCTGTAAAAGGTTTTGCTTAGTAACACATTTGACAGTAGAACTGCAAAGTATATAAAAGTTAGCACACAAGCTAGTCAACAACGAATGCAGGGGTAACGGGGTGGGGGTCGATTGGAGATAGTGAAGGTCACCAATAAATTTTGATAAAACCTCACCTGGAGAAGGTCTTTTGCTTCAGCAACTGCTCAAGGTCAGAGATTCCATTACTGGAAGAACTTATTGGCTGGCTGCATTCACCACCTGCAGGTTCCTGTGCACCATATCCATTCTTGAACCATTAAATCCGATAAAAATCAATCTTTCCAAATTTAAGTAAGAGAAATAGAATTTGAAAAATATTAATCAGTTAGTTATCACTTAAAAGAATTGGTCTACTAAGCTGGAATACTCATGCTCATTAGGAGAACTCTAATGTTGTAATTTGACAACAATAAGAACTGAAAGGCACAATTTTCAGTAGGGGAGACGAGATGATAGAAAAAAGCATCATCACCAGCAATTGGTGAATCTACTTCTGTACTAGTGCCATCCATCATCAAGGCCATAGAACTAGACCTTGTTCATTACTGGTTAACAAAGAACCTGGCAAATGACCGTTCCTATTTTCTTCTTCGTCCGGTTACTAACAATAAATTAGAATATGGACACTCTACCAACACAACTCAAATACAACAGGTTCAACCTATATGGGACATGGCGAATTTTATTGTTACATACCAATTGTGAGGGAAATGAAACAACGAAGCTTTAAAAACAAAGGAACCCATAAAACTTAAGACTTACACTTAGAACTGCGTCTGGACGTGCATCACTCAATACATGGTTTGACTCTGTTTACATCAGTAAATATATCAGTAAAACTTCAAACTAGGTGAGGCACATCTAGACCTTACGGACTTGTCCCGGCCCAAAAGCACCCACCTTTTTATGGAAAAAAAAGAAGAAGAAAAAAATTAGGCAGTTACTGAATCTTGAAACACATTATGGCAGCTCCGCTGGTAGCTAAGATCTCACATATATTTTCCCATTTAATAATTGTCCATCAAACAATTTCCAGGAACATATAATTTCACATACACGAACTGTGAAACTAACACATCTCGTTCAAGATAAATAATTACTTCAATAATCACGTACCAAAAGCAGAATTCAGGCACAAAATCGAATACTTCGCACAAATCACGAGCACACACGAGACAAACATTTGAAATCTCAGACGAAACTAAAGATTCGCAGCTAAAACCAAACCCGTAAAGCAAACGAAAAGAAATAACCTGATGAAATCTCAGACGAAACTAAAGATTCGCAGCTAAAACCAAACCCGTAAAGCAAACGAAAAGAAATAACCTGATGTCTGGGGAGGAGCAGGAGGAGGCGGCGGCAGGCGTTTTTTGCGGAAAACAGAATCGAAGAAGCGGCGCGCCCCGTACGAAATGAGCTTGGAGGCGGGGTCCACCACCAGCTTCGTCAACCAGCTGCTGCTGCTGCTGCCTCCATTGCCGCGGAAGGCGATGGCGGGGCGCTCGTAAGGCGTCGTCGTTTTGCGGAAGGGCTTCTTGCGAAACTTTCCCCCAGCTCCTCCTCCTCCGCCGCCACCGTAAGCGGTGGTGGTGGCTCCGCCTTCTTCCGCCGTCGCCATTTGATTTCAAAAAAAGTTCGCCAAAAAAAGAGAGGGTGTAGGCGAATAATTAGGGTTTTAATTTGGCACGGAGAGAGAGAGGAAAAGGAAAAAAGAAAAAGAAAAATGGGTGTATAATATTAAATATATTTATATATATAATAAAAAGATTTTTTTTCCCCCTTTTTAGGAGCTTGTTACTTTGACATTGAACTTGACCCCAAAAGTCAATATTTGTGAAATACCAAAATACTACTCCCTCCGTCCCATTATTTATGGGACAACACTGTTGGGCACGGAGATTAAGAAGAGTAGAATTAAGGGAATTAGATGTGTAGTGTTATTTTAATTAACAAGTCACACACGCACAGTCACTCCTCTCTCGGCCTGTCTCTCTCTCGCCGGCCTGGCTCTCTCTCGTCGGACTGGTACACGGCGCCGCCGCCGGCGAGCGCCTCTGTCGTCAGCCCCTCTCCGTCCTCCCCCTGTCACCTCTCTCTCCCTTCCCTCTCTCCGCCTCTCGTTCGGAACAGGGCGTACGCCCTTTGTGCCGGAGACAGAGAACGGCCGCCGCCGCCTCCTTCATCCTCCAGCGCCGCCGGGCTCGCGGTGGAGAGTCGCCACCGCCGATGCCTCCGTCGTCGGCCAGCTCGATTCACCAGCATAACCCACAAACAATATGCAAAATCGACAAACAAAAATCCACAAACAAAAATCAAAATCCACAAGTTCACAAGTATCGAAACCAAAATCGAAACAAATATCAAAACCAGATCTACCCACAAACATTGAAACCCAAGGGGCTACGCCGAGGGTGGAGGCGGAAAGGGGCTACGCCGAGGGTGGAGGCGGACCGCGCCGCTGCTGCGTCTCCTGGCGGTGGGGCTGAAGATTTCGTCGACGACGGAGGAGGCGCGATGGAGTGATCAGAGAGGGAGGCAGGGGCTTGGGCGCGGCGGAGGTTGGCTGTCGTCACCGGGAATCGAGCGGAAAAAATTGGCGAGAGAGGGGAGAGCGAAGCCAGCGGTGGTGGCCGGCAGATCGACGGGCGGTGGTGGCGGCAGATCGACGGGCGGTGGTGGCCGAGAATTTTAGAAGAGAAGGGAGGCGGCTGGTAGGTGGGGGAAGGAGAGAGAGAAGAAGAAGTAGGAAATGAGTTTTAGGTGGATAATTAGTGATTAGGTGGATAATTAGCGAATATATTAATGCTTAAATGCCTCCTGATTTTTTCCAAAAAAGGAAATGTGTCATGTAGGTTGGGACAGCTGTAGATACTAAAATCTACAATTGAAGTTGACGTCTGCACGTCCGGATGGATTGGGCACTAGCAACCTGTCAACACAAGAACACGTAAGAACCCTAGGTGGAGCACCGGGTGGGGGTGTCGACCGTAGAGCCTCCGACGCTCAAGTCAGTATCGGAATAGCCAAATAGAATGATAAACGAATTGAAATAGAGAGAAAGACAGGCTGGAGTGTGCGGTTACTCCAGGCTGTAAGCGGCGTCGGAGGGTGGAAACGGTGACAGTGTTGTGAAAATAGATATGGGAGGCAGAGATAGGCCAAGCTGGCTAGGCGGCGGAGTAGGGAGAATTCAAAGAGTCGAGAGCAAGTAGGATTCCGTGTGTCTTTGATGACCTAGTCGGGCTGTTTTTATAGGAGACATCCAGCCGCTAGGGTTTTTACAGCCTGGCCCCGTCGAAACCCTTATCCATTCGGTTGTTGCGATTTGGACGGGATCATGAAGATTTCCCTTTTACTGCGTCAGCTTGGTGGGCTACTCCCTTTAGGGTTTGACGATTAAGAGACGTCTTTAGGGTTTGACGGCCGGATTGATGGTACCATTTGGGCCGGATGCGAGATATCCAGCTTGGCATTACAAGTTGATGCATAATTATTCGGGCTAGATGGGTCGATCTGCTTGACTAATTGGGCCTTTTAGGATCGTGTCAGGTTGGCGAACTTATCGTAATGGGCTTAGACTGAGTGGGAATTATTCAGTCCGACCGTTTAGACAACTTGGGCTTGAAGTGAGATATTCAGCCTGGAACGGTCCAGGTTGACCTTACAATAAACATAACTGGACTTGTCGGGCTGGACAAACAAGTTTCCTTAAGTAGTTGGGGTAGCCTTGTTATCAATCCAAGTTGGTTCGAAATTTGACGGGCTGGATTAATCGGATCGCTCGTCTCATTGGTCCAGCTTGGGGTGTTAATTGGGCTTGAGCCAAGTTGACGAATTTTGCCCACTACAGTTAGCCCCCCACTCTACAATTAGAATTTTCTAATTTGGAGAGTTGATTCGGTTATAACTATTCTGGAGGTGAAATTGTGAAAATATCGGGCCGCTCAGTCACTCGATTGTAGAAAACCATTTGCTAGCCAGCCTGACAAATGATCGTGAAGGGAATTTGCGGCTGGGAAATTCGAGCTTGGCCAGCTGAAAATAGGAAAATATCCCGAAATTTGCAAGTTAGTCCAGCCTGGCTCTTATTTTGATGTAATTAACTATTTCAGCCAGCCTGAATATATCACATTGAATCCATCTGAATAGTCAATTCTTCAAATTGATTAATCTCCAGCCTGGCTCGAAAACTGAAAACGGAAGGGTATCCAGCCTGTAAATTGTTGGAGTCAAATTGGTTTATCTCATTTTGCTTTTCCTTTTTTTTTTTGTTGGGTTGGTGTTGGCCCAAATTGCTCGGCTGTCTAGGTGAATCAAAGAGGAAAATGTTTTCTTATCTCTCTCCAGGCTGCCTTTCGTTCAAAAAATGAGGAGAAGGGGATCTCGCCTCTTTCTCCTTCATCGCTCTTCCCGTTCGAGCAGAATACGGCGGCCGTCGCCGTTTTTACTGCCGGCGAAGTTCAGATCGCCAGACGGAGGTCGAGACCTAACGGCGATTTCGCCGGAGGTCAAAACTAAAAGGAGTGATTATCTCCCTCTCTTTGAGTATCATCCCGACTCGATTTGGCTTGGTTTTTCATGGGGTGTCGCCAGAGTTTGTAGAGCCGGTAAATGGGACTGGGGGCGATGAGTCCGATGAGCCTTGACGGCGGTGTCTGCCGCTGCTTGATTCGAGAAGAGGGGGCCGTTCGACGGCCCGCGCCCGTGGGGGAGAAGAGTTCTGGGATGGAGGCGGCGCCAATGCTTCTCGCCGTTTGTCAAGGAAGGACTTAACGGTTGCAGCCTGAAGATCAAGGGTTCAGGGGCAGCGGTGACGTGGGGTTTGCGTCGTTATGGTGGTCGTGTAAGGAATTTCCCTATACTTGAATGGGAAGTACTTGTTTTTCTGATTTGCTGCACTTTCGGTTTCTTTTGCGCCGTTTGGCAGTCGAGTGGTTAAGGAGACAAACTTGAAATCCGTTGGGCTTCAAGAATTTGGTGGCTGGAGAAGCCAGGTGCGCGGCGACGGCGTGGTAGACAGAGACGAGTCGCGCGGTGGCGTGGCGTTGCCGGAGGCCGTAGCTGATTTGTGTGGCGTTTCGCGTAAGCTTGTGCGGAGGGCGAGGGTGGCCTTGGGACGCAATCGTTGTTTGTCCAGCGACTTCAGCATCTCCACAACCGGCGACTGCTATCTACCTGAGCAGTTGGCTCGAAGCGCGCGATGGCGTTGCGATGTCGCCGACTGCCAGAGTCTTCGAAGGTGAGTATCCGCGTAAAATTGATTTTTGCTAGGATTAATTTTTCACAAATTTTTATTGCCTCCGCAGTATGGAATTTTTATTTTCCTTGCTTTGTTTTTGTTTTGATTTCTTTGAATTTCGATTGCATAGTTGCTGAATTTGCTATATTGATTTTGTTCTTCACTAGTAATGGTAGCTGTTGCTGTTGAATTGGTTTAAAATAATAGTGTTATAGCTGCTTATCTACTTTATTTTCCTTTTGGAAGAAGGTTTTCTCCATCTGTTGTAGAAATCAATGCTGCGTTGTTTCACAGCTGCTTATTCCCTTTTGATTGTGATAAAGTACAATCTTTTGTGTGAAGGAATAAAGTAGACTGATCATAGCCTAGTTTTAGATTATATTGGAGAGGGTTGAGTAGGTAGGCAATCTTTTCAAATCCTTTCTTTTTCAGATTTTTGGTGGAGTGTTTATTATTTACTGTACTATAGGAGCTTATTTGTCTTTGCTTTTTATGAGAGATAGCAACAGCAGTAGCTTATATCTTCACTCTGCTCCTTTTTATTTTGTGTAACAGGAATTGCTTACATCTCACTCTGTCTCTTTTTATCTCTCATCTTGTTTATCTGTGAGGGAGCGAGCAGCACAAAGTAAGCAAGGGGAGCCTTTTGAACTGGTTAGTGGCTTCTATTTTGCGTGGAGATGAGTAGCTCTACCTTTGTTATTTGTTTGTTTGTTTACATATTTTCTTGTCTCCTTTTTTCTTTGAGGTTTTGTGCTCTCTTGAGGTGGAATTTTGCTCGAAAAGGAAGGGCAGAGGAAAAAGATAGATTTGAGAGAAAGCTATAGGCCTCTTTTTGTATAAGGTGATGGTCAATGGATTGCATCCCACCTTTCACAATTCTTCGTATTTGTAAATCGGTCGTGCGTTTTTGTGCTAACAGATTATTTCCCATGAATTCTCATTTTTTCAAGTTGTATGTGTATGGCCCGATTTTCCATGTAATGCTAACTTTAAGTTGCTAGTTTGTGGAAACAGAATCTTTGTTCTTACGCCATATATCAATGTTTAAGTAAGATGCTTGGCTTTTTTGCTCCATTGTTGCTTTTGAGAAAGTTATGTGGCCAATATTTCATATATTATCCATGTACAGTTGGACCAAAGAAAGAAAAGTTAGTAATGGTGGATGTCGAATATGCATAATAAACTCTGTCGATTTGTTGGGTAACACAAAATTTCGTGAGAGATAAATTGGAATGTAAGGATGCATTGACTGCTGATTTGGGTAGTATCTAAACTTTTGATGGATTTTTTATCGATGATGAATATAAATATCAATTCCATCATACAATGCAACTAGATGAATTTGGAGGAATGTTGGTGTGTGTTCAGTGTTCACATTGGATTTCACACTTTTTAGTAGTGGTAAAATTTGGGAGGCATTTTTGCTACCATCTCTTGAAACAATTGATTACAGTGGATTTGAGGGAATTATCGTAGTATTTCATAACTGTTTAATGCTAGAATATTGTCGTCCTCCTCCAACGTGCGCCTAAGTGTCAATTTATCGCCTTGTTTGTAACTCGAGTACTGATATATGCAATAATTTTTGTCAGATACTAGTTTTTCGTATGATTTTCACATTCACTCTGCTGCGCTATTTATTACTTAGCAATTTATTTGTTTAGGTGTTCTTGGACATGTCTGCCTCTTTTGTGTCGAGTGAGTCGAGTAGTGAAAATTCTAGATCGTCGGATGATGATACGAGCTGTCTAGATACTGTAAATGGCGTGCCAAGGAATAGGCCCCGAGCCGGGTATGACGTGGTTATGTTTGATTATGGGATTGGTGTAAATCTTTCTGGGCCACTCGAAGGGAGTATTCCTGCATACAAGCTGGGAAACGAGAGCCCGAAATCTGTTATAACTTTTGACAAGTTGGATGAACTCCGTGCTGTCTATGCTATTCCTCCTTGCGCCAGTCTGGCTGCTCCATCTGGTTCGGAAAGGCCAGATTGGTTATATCCAGGATGGACGGTCCTGTATGAGTGTTTTCTTCAGATGGGTGCCCGTTTTCCTCTTCCTCGGCTAGTGTTCGAGGCTTGCACTCACTACCGCGTTGCTCCAGGTCAATTGGTTCCGAACGTGTGGCGCACTCTCATGGCCATTCAGGTTTTTAGCGAGTTGAGGGGTGTTCACTTCAGTTTTTCTGAAGTTTTGCAGGCTTACAGCTTGGAAACGCATAGGACTGATAATGTTCGATATCAATTTAAGGCAAACCGTCCGCTTGTGCTATCTCTTCCAGATAGCGCTAAGAAATGGCGTTCTAGATACTTTTTCATATCCAATAACGCACTAGGAGAACCACGTGATTCGATTATTCCACAGGCATGGGAAGCTTGTAGTGAGTGTTACATGTTGGATGTCTTTGGAATTTGAGTATTTTTTGTTGTAGCAACATATTATTTTTATGTATTCGTAATTTACACTTTTTCATATTTTTCTTGTTTTGCAGCTTGTCCGAGGAGGGGGCCTACCAGCTTGGCTTTCGATAGTGCTAGCAAGATCGATTGGTTTTTAGGTTTTAGCGAAGAGGATCGCCAAATCTGTAACATTTTGACCGAGGCCAACTTGCGAGTTAGCTCTTTGTGGAGCCGCGTGCCCGCAGGTATTGCTTTGCTTGTCAATTTCATTTTATTCCGACTTGTCGTTAATATGACTAAGTGTTTTTATTTTGATGCAGATCACAGGATGTCGAAGTCATATGTTCCTCCTCTGCTTGGGAAGGGCGCTGCAATGGACGTGATCCGTAGGAATAGGCAGAAGGCTGCTAGCTCGAGTGGTGCGGTTACAGCTGATGTTACTGCAGCACGTGTCCCGCATTCGACCCGTGTTCCGGCTCACAAGAAAAAGCGGTCTGCTGAGGTTGACCTCACTTTGTCCGACCGGGTGGACGATGATCCTGTCAACCTGTCATTTCCGAACGTATCGGCGCATGCCCAGCTTGGACCTGTTCGAGGGGTGGCCGAACAGCTATTACTCCCACGTGACCGAGATTATTTGAAGGAGATGGGGAGTGGCAGCGTGGCTAGTGAGCTCTTCGATCATGCCTTCTTGGTAAATATTTTCGAGTATAGATTATTTTGTTGATATGAGAATTTTTCTAACTTGTTGCATTTTCATGTTTGATGTAGAGTTTGCAGAAAGCCGCCTTCCTAATGGAGAGAACTGGTGCTATGGAGGCGGAACTTCGTGAGTTGAGGGCCGAGCGGGAGAACTGGAAGGGAGAGATGACGGCTGTCAAGAAGACGCGTGATGAGGCCCGTCAGGTTGTCAAGAAGTTGGAGTCTGCCAAGTTGGAAGATGCTCGCCGGCTGGAGCGGGCTGTAGCGGACTGCAAGGAACTCGAAGCCAAAGTTGTTGCGTTGGAGCAACAAGTACTTTATAAAAGCTGTGAGACGGAGGTTCGAGTTCGGGGCGAGATGGCCTTGGCGTATCTCGAGAATCAGCCCCCCAAGACTTGGGATGTCCAACAATACATCGATGAGTTTAATGAGTGGAAGGCTGGCAGGGAGGAGCAAGCGGCGGAGCTAGCTAGCAACTTGGTTGGGATGACCACTGAAGACGATCATCCTTAGACGGGGAAGCGACATCTTGAGGAAGAGACGTCTTATCATTTTTCTTGCACTGTTTGAAACTTAACTATTTGACTAACTGCTTGTGTTGGTATGCCTCCAGCTTGAACTTTTAGACCATTGGGTCGGTTCAAGCTGTCTACTATGTTGTGATGTTTTCTTTGCGAACTCTTTGGGAAGTCAGCATTATTGTATATTTGTGAGATTTTCCTTATTCTATGAGATGCGATTGCCTTATAACTTGTATCACTATTTTGCATGTGAAACGTATAGATTGATACAACATATTGCAGCTTGTATATTTGAAAAAACAACAACATGTCGAAGAGATGAAATAGACACAATTTTTCCTTTTGTCTTCATTTTGTTGCACCAGCCTGGACCCTATGTTGGAAAATTTATTGTATTTGAACAAGGCCAGGCTGGACTTTGATTTCATTTGGTTGTTCAAGTTGGAATCGACTGATAGTAGCCAACTCGTCATTTGCGTTTGACTTGGGCGAGTTGTGTCCCACCTTGGAGTGCTAACTGATTATATAGTTTCATGCAGCATGTCGACTTGAGAGTATTTTTATCAATCAAAATCTTCTAATTGTAAAGTTGTTGGCTCTGAATTGTCCAAATACAATAATTGAAGTCGAAACAAGTTGGAATTCATTAGATTCGGGTCGAACTGATTTCTACCAATTGTGGCTAGTACAATGTGACGAGAGCACTTGAACGAGAGGCTGTTCTGAAATATAAATGTTTACAATTTTCTTGCATATCTCGTTGATTGTTCCAAGCTGGGTGGCTAGAGATTAAAGGTCTTGGACTCTATGTAGTGATGATGATTTCTTCCTTATAGATCCAGGTTGACGTTGTCCGTGTAGGCGAGTCATCATTAGCGGCTTGTATCTCGCAAGCTGAGACATGTAGATTTGAGGTTGGTGGCTGCACTCCGGAGAGTTGCCTACATACCTCTTGCGAGGATCAAGCCAAATGTAGTTCTTGGGTCGGACTGAGCTCCGTAGAGCCATGCTCCGTAGAGTTGCCTACATACCCTTTGACGGGATCAAGTCCGATGTAGTTCCGACTTGGCCTGGGTAAAATTGTTAGTAACAGTGTGGAAAAAATTATAAACTTAACGAAAAATAAATAATCGAATGGAAAGTTTAGAAATGATAAGACCGAAGATGGATGGCGTTCCAGCTGTTGCTGATGTCGCGCCCATCTTTGTCCTGCAGCTTGTAAGCGCCATTGCCGAACACCTTGGTGATCAGGTATGGACCCTCCCAGGTTGGACCCAGCTTGCCAGCTCCGATCTCCCTGGTGTTTTGGAATACACGTCGGAGTACCCAATCGCCCAGCTTGAACGTCCGAGTGCGAACATGCCGGTTGTAGTGTCTGGCGACACTCTGCTGATAGGATGCAAGTCGTAGTCTTGCCGTATCTCTCTTTTCATCCAGTGTGTCTAGCTCGTGACATATTGCTTGGTCGTTCTGGCTGTCTAAGGCGATCTCGGTCCTGGCTGTGGGCACTTTGCTTTCGGTTGGAATGACTGCCTCCATCCCGTATGCTAGTGAGAATGGAGTTTCTCCCGTCGGGGTTCTGGTGGTCGTTCGGTATGACCAAAGCACTCCAGGCAGTTCGGCGGCCCATAAGCCTTTGGCTTTTTCGAGCCTTTTCTTCAAGGTGCTGACTATCGTCTTGTTGGATGATTCAGCTTGGCCGTTCGCCTGGGGATATCTAGGCGTTGAGAAGCTTAGCTTGATGTTCCAGGACTCACAGAAATCTTGAAAATCGTTGCTGATGAACTGGGAGCCGTTGTCGGTGACAATCTCTTTTGGTATTCCGTATCGGCATATCACATTTTTCCATATGAATCCTTTCACCTCTTTATCACGAACTTTGTGGAACGCCTCGGCTTCTATCCACTTGGTGAAATAATCTGTTACGACCAGCATGTACTCCAGTTGCCCAGGTGCCTTGGGTAGCTTTCCCACGATGTCCATCCCCCACTTCATAAAAGGCCACGGCGACGTGACTGAGATTAATGGTTCAGGTGGAAGGTGAGATAATTGGGCGAACCGCTGGCACTTGTCACATCGTTTGGCATAGTCGGCCGAATCTGACTTCATTGTGGGCCAATAGTACCCACTCGTTAAAGCTCTGTGAGCTAGGCTCCTCCCGCCAGAGTGATTCCCGCATTCTCCATCATGTAGTTCGGCTAAGACCATTTCTGCTTCTGCATGGTTAATACATTTTAAATATGGACCAGAATATGATCGTTTGTACAACTTACCTCGGATGATAGAGAATCGGGCAGACTGAGCCTTTACTCGGCGTGCTTCATTCTTGTCGTCCGGGAGTATGTCTTGCTCCAGGTATTCTAGTATCGGGGTCATCCAGGTACGTCCGTCTGATATGTTTGACACATGTTCTTCTTCTTGCTTCCAGACTGCCGGCCATTGAAGGTAGATAACCGGAATGGTTTTGGAGGTGGTAGTCTGGATGGATGAGCCCAGGTTGGCTAAGGCGTCCGCGTGGCTATTATCTTCTCTGGGTACCTGACTGATTGTGAATTCTGCGAAGCCGGACTGCAACTCCTTCACCTTGGTTAGGTAGGCTGTCATCTTGTTGTCCCGAGCCTGGTAGGTTCCTTGCATTTGATTTACTACCAGTTGAGAGTCGCTAAAGACGTTGATCTTCTTGGCTCCTAACTCCTTGGCCAAGGCAAGACCGGCTAGCATTGCTTCATACTCGGCTTCATTGTTGGTTGCTTTAAATCCACATCTGACTGCTTGTTCCATTTTGTCACCTTGGGGTGATGAAAGGACTATCCCGAGTCCACTTCCATGTCTGTTACTCGACCCATCCACGAAGAGCTTCCACGCCCCTAGCGCTTTGTCCTCGGTGAGGCAACAAATCTCTTTGTCTGCCTGTATCGAGAGGTTAGGCGTAAAATCATTTATAAAATCAACCAATACCTGTGATTTTAGTGAAGTGCGCGGCTTGTAAGATATGTCATATTCGCTTAGCTCGACCGTCCACTTGGTTAGTCTGCCGGACAGCTCCGGTCTGTGGAGGATGGCCTTCAAAGGATATGTGGTGAGGACCACAATCGGATGGCATTGAAAATATGGACGGAGTTTTCTTGCTGCATGAACGAGTGCTAGGGCTAACTTCTCCAGCAGACTGTATCTTATCTCTGCATCCAGTAACGACTTGCTAACATAGTAGACTGGTGACTGCTTGCCCTCATCATCACGAACTAGGACCGCGCTGACTGCTGTTTCTGACACGGCTAGATACATGTACAATATTTCACCGTCTTTTGGTTTGGATAGAAGCGGCGGCTTTGTTAAATACTGCTTCAGCTGGCTGAGTGCTTCCTCACATTCCGATGTCCATTCAAACGTTTTAGATTTCCTCAACGTGTTGAAAAATGGGTGACATCGCTCTGATGACCTTGAGATGAACCGGCTAAGGGCCGCCACCCTTCCAGTAAGTCTTTGCACATCTTTGATGCATGTTGGAGATGCAATTCTTTGTACGGAATCGATTTGGGCCGGGTTGGCTTCTATTCCTCTTTGGGTCACCATGTAGCCAAGAAATTTACCTGCAGTCACACCAAATGAACATTTAGTCGGATTAAGTTTCATGTTATACTCACGAAGTATATTGAAAGATTGTCGGAGGTGGTCGATGTGATCTTCTGCTCGTAGGGACTTCACAAGCATGTCGTCTATGTAGACCTCCATTGTCCTTCCCAATAGTTCTTCAAACATCTTATTGACCAAACGTTGGTAGGTTGCTCCAGCATTCTTCAGTCCGAATGGCATATATTTGTAACAGTAGATGCCTATGTTGGACATAAATGACGTCTTCTCCTGATCGTCTGGATGCATCAGTATCTGGTGGTACCCGGAGTACGCGTCCATGAAGCTAAGTAACTCGTGCCCGGCTGTAGCATCGACAAGCATGTCTATGTGGGGTAGTGGAAAAGAATCTTTAGGGCACGCCTTGTTCAAATCTGTGAAGTCTATGCACACTCGCCATTTCCCGTTCTTTTTCTTTACGACCACCACGTTGGCTAGCCAGTCTGGGTATTGAACCTCTCTGACCAGCCCATTGTCCACAAGTTGCTTGATTTCATCGTTGATGACTTTGTTCCTTTCCGGGGCGAATTTTCTTCGCTTTTGCTTTCTTGGAGGGTAGTCGGGATCGACATTCAACCTGTGCACAATAATATTAGGATCAATACCAGTCATGTCCGCATGGGACCAAGCAAAACAATCATAGTGTTCAGAGAGAAATTGAAGGAGTCTCTCTCTGAGAGAGGGTTCCAACTGTGCTCCAATCCGGACTTTGTTGTCCGGGAAGTCTGGATGAATGGAGACTTCATCTAACTCCACTGCATCAGGTTGGTCAGGCTGGACGGGCTGACTTGGTTGGGGGTCGGATGATTCTTTTCGCTGTAATTGCTATAAGACAGCTTGCTTTGCTTTCATCGTTGTTTGATAGCACGATCTGGAATCCCTTTGGTCTCCTCGAATCTCCCTAACTCCCCACTTTGTCGGGAACCTCAGGACTTGGTGGTAGGTGGACGGTACAGCCCCCATCTCGTGTATCCATGGTCGACCCAAAATGACATTGTAAGCAGATGGAGAATCCACCACTAGGAACCGCGTGCATAGGTTGACCCCTTCAGCATAGACGGGTAGCTCGATTTCACCAAGCGTGCTTTTTTGCTCTCCACTGAAGCCAACGAGAACGGTCATTTTCCTTATGATCTTAGTTTCGTCGATTCCCATTTCCCTGAGAGTAGACAAAAATAGGACATTGGCAGAACTACCATTGTCGATTAGTACACGCTTTGTTAAACAGTTTGCAATACAAATTGAAATTACTAAAGCATCATGATGAGGATTAAGTAGCCTGGTGGATTCGGATGTGGTGAAAGAGATGGTTTGTGCCGGCTGGATGGTTGCGTTTCTTTCGGCTTTGCCATGTTCAGCTTGTAAATGTCCAGCCTGCCTGGTGTGTCTCCTGGCTGCCGAGTGAGTGATTCCACTAACTTCTGATCCGCCAGTTATCACGTTCACCGTTCGATCAGGTTGCGGTGGTCTAGGCGGGGTGACATCCGTGTTGCTCTGCTGACGATCTTGGCCTTGTTGCAAGGTTTGACGTCCCTTGTCGGTAAGGAGGTCAGTCAGGTGACCTTGCTTTAGTAAGTGCGACACTTCTAACTTCAATGCGATGCAATCTTCTGTTCGATGTCCGTGATCAGCGTGGAAGTCGCACCACTTTGACTTGTCCCTTTGATCAGCTGGTGTCCTCATCTTTTCTGGCCATTTGACCTTGTCTCCGAGCCCCTTAAGAGCTTCGACCGCCTCGGCTGGTGAGATAGACAAGTTGTATTCTGGTATATTTGCCCTCTCACGTGGTCGTGACTCGTAAGGGTGGTCATATTGTCTCCTTCTGTATTCTTGTCGTGGGGGTGGGTAAGGCTCAGACCGCCTGTCACTCGTCCGTCTATCCACCCTGGAATCTCTTCTAGTGTGTCTGCTTGGTGAAGATCGGTGATGGCTGTATTGATCTTCCTCCCACTTGATTTGTGCCCACGCCTTGGCGAGGACGTCTTCCATTGTTCTACAAGGGTATTTGGTGAGGTCTTTGTAGAGGTCCGAGTCGGGCAGAAGACCCTTTCGAAAGGCGGTGATCGCTGTCTGGGTGCTGCAATTTGTAATGGACACCTTCTCCTTGTTGAATCGACCTATGTAGTCTCGAAGGGACTCGTCACGTCGTTGGATCACGGCGTAAAGATCCTCTGATATCTTTTCAAGTTTCCTGCTACTAGCATATTGCTGCACAAATATATCGGTTAGTTGAGCAAAACTTGAAATAGAATAATTGGGAAGGTTAGTGTACCACTGGAGGGCCGGTCCTGTCAAACTAGAACCGAACCCCTTACACATGCAGGCCTGCCTCAGTCCACGAGGAATTGCGGCAGTGAACATCCGTTGCTTGTATTGAGCTATGTGGTCGGTCGGATCCGTTGTTCCGTCAAACATTTGCATGATTGGAAAGTTGAACTTGACGGGCATTTCAACTAGAGCAATTTCATCCACAAATGGCGAGTCGGCGTAGCAATTCTCTGAGCTTTTGTGGATGGGTGCCGGGACACCAGGAATTCGCTGGATCAAGGCCTCCATTTCGGCCAACTTTCTTGCCAGGCCCTCGTCTCTGATTGCATACGGGCCGATCGCGGTTGGTTGGGTGAATTCATTCCCAAACAGCTGCTCTTGGGTGATCTCCCTCTGGCTGGGTCCGTCCGCCTGTTGATTGGCTTGGCTTGGCGCGACCGCCAGGTTGGGCCCCAGTATAGTAGGTTGTATGCCTCCTACGGCGGCATTGCTCATTGCTATGCCCGGGGTGGTGAAGTTGGTTCGGGTGAGTTGTCCTCCGATGGTGGTTGTTCCATCCTGTCGGAGTGTTCCTGCATTCAAAGTAACACGGCCTGGATCAGTCAGGTTACCAACGACATTGCGGTTTCTTACCGAAGATGACGGATCCATCATGAGATGGTTAGATCCATCCTTGTGAGTGATCGGTGTATCTCCCAGGGGTTGCATGGAAGATACTTGGGCTCGGAAGCCGGGAGGTTCAATGATCTCGATAGGCTCCATGGCTTCGAGACGGTCATACAAGTTGGCGTTCTCCTTTTCCAACTTCTTGCACCTCTCCCGTTCCTGATTCATCTGTTCAGTCAGTGCGGAAATCTGGGCGGCTAGGTCAGCCTGAGTAGTTTGAGCAACCACGTGGGGTGCGTCAGGAGTTTCAGATCCGTCGCGACCGTCAGACATGATTGATGCTTGTAGAGATCTACGGAAAGTGCGTTGATTCGCTTGATTGCTAGGGCCCCACGGTGGGCGCCAAATTGTAGATACTAAAATCTACAATTGAAGTTGACGTCTGCACGTCCGGATGGATTGGGCACTAGCAACCTGTCAACACAAGAACACGTAAGAACCCTAGGTGGAGCACCGGGTGGGGGTGTCGACCGTAGAGCCTCCGACGCTCAAGTCAGTATCGGAATAGCCAAATAGAATGATAAACGAATTGAAATAGAGAGAAAGACAGGCTGGAGTGTGCGGTTACTCCAGGCTGTAAGCGGCGTCGGAGGGTGGAAACGGTGACAGTGTTGTGAAAATAGATATGGGAGGCAGAGATAGGCCAAGCTGGCTAGGCGGCGGAGTAGGGAGAATTCAAAGAGTCGAGAGCAAGTAGGATTCCGTGTGTCTTTGATGACCTAGTCGGGCTGTTTTTATAGGAGACATCCAGCCGCTAGGGTTTTTACAGCCTGGCCCCGTCGAAACCCTTATCCATTCGGTTGTTGCGATTTGGACGGGATCATGAAGATTTCCCTTTTACTGCGTCAGCTTGGTGGGCTACTCCCTTTAGGGTTTGACGATTAAGAGACGTCTTTAGGGTTTGACGGCCGGATTGATGGTACCATTTGGGCCGGATGCGAGATATCCAGCTTGGCATTACAAGTTGATGCATAATTATTCGGGCTAGATGGGTCGATCTGCTTGACTAATTGGGCCTTTTAGGATCGTGTCAGGTTGGCGAACTTATCGTAATGGGCTTAGACTGAGTGGGAATTATTCAGTCCGACCGTTTAGACAACTTGGGCTTGAAGTGAGATATTCAGCCTGGAACGGTCCAGGTTGACCTTACAATAAACATAACTGGACTTGTCGGGCTGGACAAACAAGTTTCCTTAAGTAGTTGGGGTAGCCTTGTTATCAATCCAAGTTGGTTCGAAATTTGACGGGCTGGATTAATCGGATCGCTCGTCTCATTGGTCCAGCTTGGGGTGTTAATTGGGCTTGAGCCAAGTTGACGAATTTTGCCCACTACAACAGCCCAAAAAGGAATACGTGTCATGAATAATGGGACGGAGGGAGTAAAAATTATGAAATGTTTTTCCATAAAAGGAAACTATTAATTTTTTGAAGGAAAATGGAATGATAATTGCATTTAAAATTCATAGCCAAAATAGTAAGAAGATATGTATTAGTAATTGCTAAATAAACCAGGTTATAAATTGTTGGTGATGTCATTAATTTTGTGATTTGAAAATTATGAATTTGATTATTTAAATCAATTAATGAGACTTTAGGAACTTTAAATTTTAGAATTGGTTGAAGTTAGTTCATAAGTAGTAGAGCACTTGTTACTTGTTAGTTACTTAATAGTAAATTACAAAAAATTTGAAAATAAGATTGTAATTTGCATCTTCAAATTACACTCTATTCGTGATTTGGTTTCGAAAATGTCGACATTTCAATACTCAAATAAATTTTTGTTACTTGCATAGACTTAAAATCTATTTAAACAATATGATATAATACTCATAGATCGTCCCTCTTTTTATAAACACATTACTTCTTTTCTTTTTCCTTCATTCGCCACAACAATCTATTTATCTTGAAATTAGAGGTCAGGCACCCTCGGTCGTCACCTAATCAATTTTTTTTCACCTGATTATGATCGTGTAATTCCAAATAATTATTTTAAGGCTCGACCCATTTTCTTAACTAAAAATTCATTATAATCATTCAGTAAAATCTCGTCCGATCATTATTAAATTTCTAAATCCGTCCCTGTCTATAGATCATAACCATACATTGCAAATGCGTAACAAATATTTCAAGAAAATACACAAAATAAAATCACGAACTATTAAGAAAAATTGCAACTCAATTCATCGGGCAAATTTCATTTATTGCGCTCGAGCCACTCAAGAATGCCCTTCTCAGCCTCAGACAGTTCTTCCTTCTTCTTCAGCTTCAAATCACCCTCTAACAACCCAAAATAATCTTTGTAGTTTCGCTTGTAATAACTATCCATTCTCTGAGATTATGTATAATAAATCCATCAAAATGTATCTAAAGGATAAAAATGATAGAAAATCCATTTCCTTGCATAGTTATATGTGATATGATGAAGTGATGATGCATCTTAAAATTAATATGGATTGATTGGTCTAAAAGAATAGATTATCTTTGATTTCACTCATTGAAGAGTTTTCGAAGATAATAATTTCAGGGTTAATTGTCGAAAATAACAAAATATTTCATATTTTTTTCACTTGTATAAGTTCTTATTCAGGTGGGAAAAAAATAATGCTCAAGAATTTGATATTCAAAATTGGTGAAAATTATTCAAAAACCTTAAATTTACCTCTTTGTCATTCTTGACTTTGTTTTCTTGGGATTTCTTCAGATATTCTGTGGGAAAAAAATGTATATTCCAAAATAAAAAAAAAGACATAAAAAACTATACACAAAGATTGAGCAAATTATACTCTTGAAAATAATGAAAATATACATACTATCAAGAAGGTCGGTTTTGGAGTCAGCGAGAAGAAGAGTATATGAAAGCATAAGAACTTCTCTTCTCCCTCTCTTACATGGAATCTTAGCTTCTTGTCTTGATTTTAAATTGCAAGAAATCACTTGACTCAATCTTGCAGCCATTGCCATCTACAAATTTTGGTGGAAATCATATAATTTACTAGTTAATTTGACAGCCACTAGTTTGTGATTTTTGTAGATGGAGTGATGAAATGGGGAAATTCCAATATTGGCCCACATGCAATTTTTCGTGTTTCCTTTGAATGTGATTGGTGGTGTCTCATTTCAAGATATTTTTGTGGGTTGGATTGGAATGAGAAAAGCCACACAATTGAAATAATTTTGCTTCACTAGAAAATTATATAGGTGTGGTACTTCATTGAATTTATATTTTATTTTGATATTATGGTGTTTACATATTTTTGAAGCACATATCAATCACAAGTTCATTAGAGATGCTAATTATTAGGTGTGCCACTTCATTTCAAGCTATTTTAAGTTTGAATAATTAAATTAGATTTTTTTTTTCGAGTTAAAATATTTTGGCCCACGGCCCCAAATCTAGGTTAGGGACCCAACAGCCGTAAACAAGAAATTAACTTTGATATTTTTATCTATCAAGGCTAATCCTTCAAAGTAAACACCCCCTGAATTCGTAAACACTCCCCCTTAATACGAAGGCGGGAGAAACCCCATAAAATCCAAAAGCATCAACAACCATACTCCCCCTTTTTGTCAAAGAAATTACAAGGGAGCCATCGTCTCATCACTCATCATCAGCCTCATCAACAGCCTCCGGCACATCTTGAGCATCCTCATCCTCGACATCGTTGTCGGACTCGGTAGCATCAAAGGAGCCTTCTTCATCAAAGTCGGACTCGGTAGCATCAACGGAGTCTTCTTCATCAAAGTCGGACTCGGTAGCATCAAAGGAGCCTTCTTCATCAAAGGAGCCTTTTTCATAAATATCAGCGGCATGAACACCTGAGAATCCAGCAGCATCTGTATCAAGAGGTGAATTACACAATTTTTTTTATATCTAAACTATCATCCAAAACACACATGAGATTCTTTAGGTGTATCATGAAATTCTCATGCTAAGATAGAATTCTAGTACCATAATTAGACTATAAGACTAAGATAATAATTAATGAACTAGTTCAATGCAAATCATAGAAGCAAAACAACAGCCACTAACTTACCAACAATCACTACTCCTATAGGCACAAATTCAATTGCTCGAAAAACAGAGTTACATCACATTCAACGATTAGAGTTAAATGATCTTTAGAATAAAATTTCATAATGAAAGAATTAATTAGTACTGACAAATTTGAAAAAAAAAATACTCCTACAAGCTTATACGTGTATGTAACCTATTTAAGCCAGCTTTTAAATATATATTCAAATTTAAATATTCAATATTGCTTCTATAAATTAATCTAGTTTGTAATAGAATTACAATATATGTGTTATATTTTCAGATAAAATAATATATTTTTGAAATAAATAATGAATTTTAATATATACCTAGAATTTAGAAAGACCGTTGATGCAATTTTGCGTCGGAGTTTTGTTGGGCCTTCTTCTTGGTAGGATTTGGGCTGCGTTGCTGGGCCTCAATGATGGGCTTCTTCCAGGATTCTCTTGAGATGGGGTTCTTGTGGGCTGCCGCTGTGGGCCCTCTCTCTTTATTATATATCGGACTTCGTCCTGCTTTGGTCGGTGTTTTGCAGTTCATTTAGGGGTTATGGCAAAAAAATACACGAATTTTGAAAAAAAATTGTAATTTTTACATGAACTTTTAATTAAGTTAAAAAATACATAAATTTATATTTTTGTTGCAATTTTCACCTGAGTTTTGACTTTCGACGAAATTAGAACTTAGTTGGCAATCGAAAACATCAGGTATAACTTCTGATGATGAGGAGTATTTAGAAGTTCGGAGGTTTAAGAAAGTAAAAATTAATATATTTGACTTAATTTCGACCGTCAATTAAGCTCTAATTTTATTGAAAGTCAAACTTAGATGAAAATTGCAACAAAAATATAAATTCATGTATTTTTTTTGGCTTAATTGAAAGTTCAGGTGAAAATTGTAACTTTTTTCAAAATTCGTGTATTTTTTTACTACAATCCCTTTTTTTTTGTTTCTTATTCACCTTTTGTATGCTCTTTATACGAGTACTCTAGTCCGTTAATAAAAAAATTGTTATAATTTTTTTTTCGTCCACAAAATTTATTCTAATCATTTTTTTAGAAATTATTTCACTAACTATTATCTTTCAGATTTTCATATATTTACACATATTGTCATTACTTTGTGGGGTCATTCTCCACTCACTAACTATTATGACACAATTAACTTTTCTTAAAATTGATGCCAACCTTCTCTTGGACATATTTTCGTGGATTAAGAGAGTATATCTTTTCTTTTATTGGTGTCTTTTGCTTTAGGTTTTCTTTAGAAAGATTTGAATGAGACTCGACTCAAAGTCTGTATCTTGTGATTTCAGGGTGTTTTAGATTTTTTTCTCCTTCGGTTCGTACAAAATTAGATTACTACATCCACATTCACATAGAGTGCTTTGTAAATGAATTATTTAGGAATCTTGGTATGTATAAAAACAAAATAGATTGTAAATAGTTTCAATTAAAAGATTAAAATTGTTAATTAAATTTTATAAACAAATTAAATTATATGGTTAATTATCCAATCAAATAACCAACACTATATAATAGAAAATTACCAAATTAGTATGCGTGTGCCAGCCTAATAATAGAGTGGTTAATGCTCAGGGTCAAATGTTTCCGATTTGAGTCCATCATAATGATCTTTAAATTTACTCATTAAAACCTCGCAACAAATTGAGGAAAAGAGTGCCCTAAGTTTGGTCATCAACACACTACCAGTTAAGCAGACAACATATGGAAAAACACACACAAATACAAAACAAAAGCAAAGTTATTTTGTTTTTGTTTTGTGATATGGATGCTTGATTTTGCGTAGATTTAGGGCAGCTTATGCAAATGTGGGATTCTATAATATGTGTTGAACATTAACAAAAGTGAAAATTGCACTTAAATACACAAACTTTGCCGAAAATTCATATTTGACGCGATGTTAGGATTTTACATTTTAATACACCAATTTAACAACTTGTTCAATTTTGACACTTTTTTCATTTTCCCCAAATTAAAATCCGACGTAGCGCTTATGTGTCTGGCCGGCACACATCATTTTTACACTCTTGATTATTTAAGCCCAAATTTAACTCGAACAAAACCGATCTCAAATGAATCCACAAAGAAGATGACAATGACAAAGACGTCGCCGACAGAGAAAGAGAAGACCAGATCTTGGACTTGCAAGCGGAATCACTTTTAGCAAGCTTTCGAGAAAGTTTAGATCCAATCCAGAGAGTTCGATCTCTGTAGTCAAGTCTAAGACAGTTGATTCGGTATCTAAGAAAACTCTTTTAGAAAGCGCTAGGCATGCTTCTCAAGTCATTCAATGCTTGGCTTACTTCATTCATAGGATGCAAGTTCCAAGTGAACTATCTTCGACTAGCTAATAAAGGAGAATCCGTTCTAACACCCGATATTACGTAAAAGAAGAGAGCAAACGAACTCGCCAAGCTGACTCTGATTCCCTACTGAGCCCTTGAACACTGAATCCTATACTATAGAAATGCCATTCGCCCGTTGACCATCTGTCACTGCGTGTGGATCGTTCAAGATACCCGAGATAAGTCGGGAAATCTCGTTCCTTCTTTCGTCCGAAGCTTCATCTACTTGAAGCTCCTCGAGAAGGCTCTCTACCATGTGTCGCGGGGGCGGTTTGAGCGGAAGGAGGCTAAGAAGTCCTTAATCTGCTTCTTAAGTTCCTCCCCGTGGGCGCTTTCGAGGAAGCGGACGACGTCGTATTATTCGACCCCAGAAAGGTGTGGATCCGCCTCAGAGCTCTCATCAATGGTTGTTTTTGTACCAACATTTATGTATACCTAATTATTTGTGTCTACTTCATCTAACTCAAACCTATACACAAAAAAAAAAAAAATCTCCGAAATCCGTCTGCTAGGGTTACAACTAAAAATCAATTTCGATGATGAAAAGTCATGATTGATTTGATTTGATTGGTGATCATCTTTACCTACGGGAGGAGTAGACGAGGGTGGCGGCGAGCGCGAGACTGGCCATGGCCGTGACAACGATGGCTATTCCGACATTGAAAGAGGAGGGAATGAGGGCGTTTCCCCCTCCGCTGGAGCCGCCGTTGGCCTCCGCGAAAAAGAAAGATCTCGGGCATATTTAACTCTATCAACTTGAATAAACGACGTTGTCTGCTTCATAACAAAACGACGTCGTTTTTGTAAGTATAAAGCGACACCGTCTAATTACACGCAAGCAATATGCTGTCGTTTCCATTCCACGCCGGATAAGTGAATGACACGTAATAGCCACGTCAGATTTTTCGGTAACCGAAAATGAAAAAAGTGTCAAAATTGAACAAGTTGTTAAATTGGTGTATTAAAATGTAAAATCCTAACATCACGTCAAATATGGGTTTTCGGCAAAATTTGTGTATTTAGGTGCAATTTTCCCTTAACAAAATAATTAACGACTTGCACGGTTTTAGTCAAAATTGTTGAAGTTAGAATTAATTGGAAAAGCTTCTTTAATTTTCCACTAATGGGACCATAAATATGTGGTTGTATTTGATCAAATGGGATTCTCTGTCCCAAAATATAGTGTGTACCACTCGTATTATGTTGTAATTTTTAATTATTTTTTATTCAATTTTAATTTATTATGCTTTTATATAATATAAAGATAATTAACAAGGGTTCACTCATCCATTTAGGGTTTTATAATTATTTTTTTATATTTATTTGAATTAATAATAGATTATTTGGGTTCATTAATTCAAAGTTAGGGTATATAATTTTTTAAATTTTAATTTTTCAATGATAAATACTAATTAAAGTTTATAATATAATAATAATTTTTATTTTTATAAAAAATAATTTATAAAATGAAGAAATGAAGAGTGGTACACGTGGTACACACTATATTTTGGGACATCTGGTATTTGATTTAGTTTCATTCTACAACATGGCTTGACTTGTAAATAGTGTGTACCACGTTTAACACTCTTTATTTCTTTGTATTTTTAAATTATTTTTTATCAATTTTAATTTATTATACTTTTATATAATATAAAGATAATTAACAAGAGTTCACTTGTTCATTTAGGGTTTATAATTATTTTTTTTATATTTATTTGAATTAATAATAGATTAATTGAGTTCATTAATTCAAAGTTAGGGTATATTTTGGGACATCTGGTATTTGATTTAGTTTCATTCTACAACATGGCTTGACTTGTAAATAGTGTGTACCACGTTTAACACTCTTTATTTCTTTGTATTTTTAAATTATTTTTTATTCAATTTTAATTTATTATACTTTTATATAATATAAAGATAATTAACAAGGTTCACTTGTTCATTTAGGGTTTATAATTATTTTTTTTATATTTATTTGAATTAATAATAGATTAATTGAGTTCATTGATTCAAAGTTAGGGTATATAATTTTTTAAATTTAAATTTTTCAATGATAAATACTAATTAGAGTTTATAATATAATAATAATTTTTATTTTTATAAAAAATAATTTATAAAACAAAGAAATGAAGAGTGGTACACGTGAGGATCCCATCTGCTACAACATGGCTTGACTTGTAAATAGTCTTTGTCACTTTTGCCTCCAAAAATCACTCTTTATAGTTCCACAACTTTTTTCTTCGTCTTTGCCCCAATCACACTCCAATTATTTATTTTTCATATGAGGGAAATGTAGGATTGTGTGGATTTCCTTTGACAAGAAAATGGAAGGCCAATCACACTCAGGAGAATTATTTATTTATTTTTTCTTCGTCTTTGCCCCAATCACACTCCAATCACACTCCAATTGGTTACATTATCATTAGATATAGTAATTTATAAGATGAAGAAGACTCGCAGTAGAGCTACACCAACACCAACACGCAGGAGAACTCATTTGGAACTTAGTGTGTTTTGCTCGAATTCAACTTTAGAGTTTATGAAATGTTGTTGTATATTCGAATCTGTTAAGTTCTAACTTTATCTTGTTTAGGTCATTGTTTAGATTTATTTTGACAGTTTTGTGATTTTTTTGGTTTTTGTTTTTTGTTTATTGTTTTGAGGGACACTTTTGTGATTTTATTTGGTAACTTTGGTTTTAGGGACATAGAACACTTGACTTGACTTGACTTAGAAAAAATGATTTTAGCTTTAAATAAAAGGACTTCTTGCATAGTTTCATTATGCAATTAACTTGACTTCTAAATCTATACTAATAGAAAAAGAGCCTAAGCATTCTATGGGACAACTTATGGATTGCCTATTTTACCCATATTATTTATTTTGTATTATATATCTATAAAATAAATCTATTTGATATATATTTATTTGCCACCCAAATCTATAAATAATATTTTATATTATAAAACCAAATATATACATAAAATCGTTGTCAAATTAATTAGATCAAAAATTTCTTCTCTACTTAGGTCCAATATTGCTGTTTCCCTCATCTAATCTAATTATAATTTCTAAATAAATCCCTAATATAATTGGTAATTATACATCACAATTCGTTTTTCCCTAAAAGAAGTTCATCAATTAAACCAACGATCAAGGGGATTCCAAAATCTTATCGCATTAGAATTCTATTTAATTTATTACATATTTTATTTTAAGGTTATTTTACAGTATTATATTTATGTATAAGAATATATTATTCTTTAGATATTACACTAAATCTATGTGATATATATCTATAGCTATTGATAAGGCCTAGAAATAAATATATTCATCTAATAAATTATCTAATAAAAGTAATAAATTAATAAATTTTCTAAAATAATAGATTATTAAATAAAATAACATTAATTACACGTACAACGTACGTTCTTTCTGCTAGTAGTCTCCAAAATTGACTCATTTTGCAGTGGGACTTGACTTAGAAAAAATGATTTTAGCATATTGGTGTCTCTTGTTTAGTTAAGTAATCAAACATTACTTCTTAACAAAAAAGTAATTAAATAGTTGCTTTAGTAATTAAATAGTAATACAATAATTAGTCAAACAGAAAACACATTTTATCACTCGACATTTCATCAAACAGTTGGAGGCTTGGAGCATGACAAGGGACGGCCGAATGGAAATTGGGAAATGGAAAGGGACGACCGTCTGGAAATTAATTAAATACGTCAAACACTGCAGTGATTCTTACTCTAACATTACTTTATTAAATTGATTTAGTTTCATTATTCAATTGACTTGACTTCTAAACATAGTCTGTCGCTTTTGCCTCCAAAAATGACTCATTCTGTAGTGGGGTTTGACTTGGAAAAGATGATTTTAGCTTTGAATAAAAGGGCATCTGCTTAGGCTTCTTGTTTGCGCACATAATTACAGTTAATTAGTACTCTGCATTTACAAAATTTAGAGTTTGTAAAGTGTTGCACTACATAGCTAGGTGTTTTTGTTTTTTAATTAAAGTTTGATTTTTTTTTTCCACATTAAAAATATTATTTTACAATATTATTATAATACAATCTTTGTATTAATGGATGGAAGATAAATTCAACTTATATAGTGTAAATGTTACAAAATTAAAAATTCTCTGGTGCATTGTGCTGGAGAGTGTGGGAAAAACTGATAGTGAGCGGGAGGTGTTTGATAAAATATGTGACAAGAACATTGTGCTGGCCTTGTGATTTGTGAAAGGGAATCAAAATGCTTTTCTACACTTCCACATATTTGGATATTGCTTTGGGATGATTTGATGAGGTGTTTGTTAAAGGTATGCCAAATAAAATGAAAACTAATGTCGTCTCAAACTAAGCAAGAAAATCTATTCTTTTTCAGGCTATGTTCGATTTTGCATAGAAAATTAATTCTAGTATATCTCTGTATCTCTATAATTGGAGTGTGAAATTGAAGAAAATTATTTACAAGTGAAGCCAATTGCAGAATGAAACTAAATCAAATATAGCCACATATCTTTGGTCCCATTAATGGAAAATGAAATCAATTCTAACTTCTTTGATCAGTCTGTTGCGCAGACTAGTCAAAACGGAAGCTTCTTCCATTTTGCATTAGTGGGGCCTTAAAAATGTGGCTATTTTTTTATTTAGTTTCATTCTGCAATTGGGTTGACTTGTAAATCGTCTTTGTCGCTTTTGCCTCCAAAATTCTACCTTCACCACAATTATTCACACTCCCATTTATATACTGGGCGTTGCTTATAAGATGATGGAAAAATAAGTTGGGGTAGAGGAACTTATTTTTTGAGAAGCTTATAAGCTCTCGGAACTTATTTTTACAGCTTATAAGCTGGTTAGGAGCTTATTTTGCCAAACATTTTGAAGGAGCTTAGAAGCTTCTAAACAACTTATAAGGTATTTTGAAGAGCTTATAAGCTTAGCCAAACACCCTCTAAGTCTTGGAGTGTATTCAATGATATAATGACTCAGAAGAGTCATTAATGTGTTTGGTACAACATTAAATCATGGCATTAACTTTTCCCATTTTCCACAACTACCTTATAGTGACTTAATTCATTTCCCTAATTTCGAATATCATTTGAAACTTTCAGACAAAATAACTGTTGCTCGAAATTATTATAGAAGCTTCTTTCATTTTCCATTAATGGGACAAAAAAAATGTGGCCATATAAATGGCATGAGCTAGGCTTCTTGTCTGCGCACACAACTATAATTAGCACTCTGCATTTGCGATATGGAGAGAGTTTCTTCCTATTTTCTCGTGCTTGCACTACTCTTACCAATCCATTATTTGATGGATTATAGCTCAGCCAAAAACGATATCAACACCGATCGTTCTTCACTTCTTGCCTTGAAATCTCAAATCACTTTAGATCCTCAAAATATATTGACCCAAAATTGGAGCACTGAGGCCAGTGTTTGTAGTTGGATCGGAGTTACTTGTGATTCACATTACAATAGGGTGACTCAGTTGAATATATCGGACATGGGTCTTGTGGGAACCCTCCCACCAGAAATTGGGAATCTTTCTTCTCTCGTTTCTTTAGACGTGAACGAGAACTCCTTTCATGGCCCCATTCCCCCATCTATCTTCAACCTGTCATTTCTAGAAGTTTTGGAAGTAAGGAATAATAGTTTGTCTAGTAGTTTACCTCTTGATATGTGCAAACACAATCTGCATAGACTCAGGAGGCTGCGTATATCTTACAACGAGATGTATGGGGAAATACCATCGAGTTTGGAGAAGTGTTCACAGCTTGAGTATCTTTCTTTGGTGAACAACACTTTCACTGGATTTGTGCCGACAGAAATTGGGAACTTGACGAAGCTTCAAGAGTTGTACCTTGGTGTAAATAAGTTGACTGGTAAGTTGATTCCTATATATATGAGGTCAAATCATGCATTTAATGCCATATTATTTAATTCTTTGATTTATGTGCTTTGCGTTTGAGGGTCAAATTTAAACTTTATATCGGGTGATAAAGTAATATTTTCCCTATACGTTTCAATCTAGAATTAGCTAGACTAACTTTATATTGATCTTTGTCTTCCGTTGATTAGTGAAATAAATATCATTATACTTAAAATAGTATACAACTCAATCTCCCAACCGATCGAATCGCGTATTTTATTTATTATTGTTACGATCGTTATACTTAACAATATGGAACTTGACTTTGATGACTTCATTATTCTCCAGATACTATTCCGAAAGAGATTGGAAATCTTCGTAATTTGCAGGAATTGTGGTTGCATTCCAACGAACTTAGCGGATCAATCCCAAGAGAAGTGGGGAACATGACAGCTTTGGTCAGATTAAGCCTCGGCAATAATAGTTTAAGTGGTATGATTTATCATCACCTAGCCACAAGTTTAGCTCCTCAAGCTAACTTACGAGTTAATTTCTTTTTCTCTTATTTCATTTGATCTTTAATTAAGTGGTATGTTGTCTTGAAGTTGGTAGGGGTCATACATTGTCTTGTGGGATTATTCTCCAGGTACTATTCCGAAAGAGATTGGAAATCTTCATAATTTGCAGGGATTGTGGTTGCATTCCAACGAACTTAGCGGATCAATCCCAAGAGAAGTGGGGAACATGACAGCTCTGGGCATCTTACTGCTCGACAATAATAGATTAAGTGGTATGATTTATTATTCACCTAGCCACAAGTTTAGCTCCTCAAGCTAGCTTACGAGTTAATTTCTTTTTCTCTTATTTCATTTTATCTTCTTTAATTATACTATGTTTAAAAAGAATGCAATACATCTATACTAATATAAAAAGAGCTTTGGACACAACACACAACATGTGGATTGTCTCTATTTTACACTTATTACATGTTTTATTTTAAAGTTATTTTACATATTATATATTTATAAAAATATATTAATTCATCAGATATTATACTAAAACTATGTGATATATATCTATAGTTGTTGATAAGGCTTATAAATAAATATATCTATCAAACAAATTATTCACCTTAATTCACGTGCCCAAAAGTTTTGAGCCACTTATAGTGGGACGGAGGGAGTATTTAGTAGAAGTAATAAACTAATAGATTTTCTAAAAAAAATTATTGTATGACTAAATAGACCAAATTGTTAATTGAAAAATTAAATATAATAAATATTATATTTATATTTTTTATTTTATCGAATAAAATAACATTAATTATGCGTACTCTTTCTCCTAGTTCCTTATAATTGTTTTTTTTTTTTTTTTGAAAATATAGTTCCTTATAATTGTTAAGTAAGATGTTAAACCTTATGTAAACCAAATGTTTTGTGCATTTTTAGATATAAAGAAATTTGATTCATGTCCTTCTGTCTTTCAAGTAATAAATTTGAAGGTCTCGTACTAACTTTCAGGTCAAATACCATCTACCATTGGGAATCTACCATTGATTGAACTACAACTCTTTTCCAACAAATTAATCGGTGAGCTTCCATCCTCCATCTGTAACTTGACATCCCTTCAAGCTCTTGTTCTCTCAAATAACACTTTGGAAGGAACAATTCCACAATGCTTTGGAAACTTGAGCTCTCTGGTCATCTTTAATTTAAATAAAAATCAGTTTCGAGGTCTCATTCCATCAACATTTAGCAAGGGGTGTAGTCTTGAATCCATCAATTTGAATGGTAACAAATTGCAAGGACCATTACCTAAATCCTTGATCAATTGCGGAAGTCTACGAGGCCTCGATGTTGGAAACAATAGAATACAAGACGAATTTCCCTTTTGGATGGATGGCCTCCCTTGGCTTCGAGTGTTGGTCTTAAGGTCTAACAAGTTTGATGGGAACATGTCACTTCTATCACAAGCCAAGATTCCATTTCCTAATTTACAAGTTTTAGATATATCTCATAATAGATTTGTGGGTTCTCTGCCTCAAAGATATTTCAAGAATTTCAGATCAATGATAGAGGTAAATGAAACAAACTTGTCAAATGACAACGCCTTTCTTCTTTATGTGGAGATGAGGCTCACCTTGAAAGGGCTGGATCAATTATTAGAGAGATTGTTGTCAGCCTTTACAGCAATTGACTTATCCTCCAATAGATTTTCTGGGAGTATTCCAAATTCCATAGGAAATCTTAAGATTCTCAAATACTTGAATTTATCCCACAATAACCTCATAGGTAATATACCTTCATCTCTTGGAAATATGAGTGAACTTGAATCCTTGGACTTGTCCGTGAACAAGTTGGATGGAGAAATTCCAAATGAATTGACAAGGTTGACATTTCTTTCAACACTAAACCTTTCAATGAATAATCTAGTTGGACAAATACCACAATCTACTCAATTTTCCACATTTGAGAATGATTCATACGTCGGAAACTTGGGACTGTGTGGAGTTCCGATGACGAGAAAATGCAACAAGGAGAATGGACATCGGATGCAGCCAAAAGAAGATGGCGAAGATGATGAGTATGGATTTATAGATGGATTTGGATGGAGAAGTGTGGTGATGGGATATGGAAGTGGATTCATAGTTGGGATTGGAATTGGTTACATCATTATTAGAAATGGAAGGCCAAGATGGTTAGTGGAATTCTTTTTCGGCATTGGATATAATAATAAGAAGAAGAAGAGACGCAGCAGAGCTACACCAACACCAACACGCAGGAGAACTTAATTGAAGGATTGTGCTCGAATTGTGTTTTCTTTTTCTTATCTCCTTTTTAATGGCTACTTTAGTGTGTTTGTGCTCGATTTCAACTTTAGAGTTTATGAAATATTGTTGTTTGTTCGTGTTGTTATGTCTTGAATCTCCCGCTTCGAACTACGGGGATCTCGCTGAGATCTATAAATACTACAAATACTTGAGATCTGTAATTTGTAATCTTAGCCGCATAATAAAATCTGTCATCCTCTCTGTCCGTGGATGTAGCCATATTGGTGAACCACGTAAATATGTTATGTCACAACAAATATTTCTGTTTGATTATGCTCTTTAAAACAGTTTTGTGATTTTTTAGGTAGTTTTAAATTTTTAGATTAATGTCATCACGTGAATAGGTAGCTTTAAAACAGTTCTGGATTTATTCAAGCAAAAATACTACACGTGAATCTAGTTGGAACAGATTCTGTTAAGCCTATGCACTGTTAAGCCTCAAAACATTTATCGGATTCTGTTAAGCCTATAAATCGTTGGTTTGTATTTGTTGCTTAATTTATAAAGGGTTAATTCGCTCTAAATCCTTAAACTATAGTCATTTTCCGTTTTTTCCCTCAATCTTTGAACTTCCCATAAAAAACCCCCAACTTTCAATTTTTCCTAATTTTCCCATGACGGGTTTTCCGGCCAAATCCGGTGTCGGAATTTTCCTATGTGGCGTTATTCTTGCCAAATCACCGTATACGTGGCATATCACCCCCACCCCCACCCTCACACGTCACTCTCTCTCTCTCTCTCTCTCTCTTTCTCTCTCTTCCCCCTCTGCCCCCCGTCTGGCTCTCCCCCTCCCTCAACTCTCCGGCGGAGCAGCTGAAGACCAGCCGCTGCCCAGACCTCACAGAACTCCCTCTCCTCCGACTCCGACGAGGAGCCGCCATCGACCACCGCTGTCCCTCCTTGGCAACGGCGAAGAGCACCGCCACCGCCTCCCTCCGTCTCTCAATCAAACTCCCGGCGACAGCAACCATGGCCGCCGCCGTCCCCCAGACCAGCCCTCAACAAAACTCAGCCCATCTCTCTCTCTGAAACTTCCGGTGAGCAGCCTTGATAGCCGCCACCAAACTCTCTAGACCTCAAAATTGACTCCCTCCTCTCGAATCAGTCTGGCGAGCAGCCATGGAACCACCGCCGCTGACGACACACACTCACTCCTCCCGACGTTTTCTGGGACCTTCATCGGCTCTCCCTCTTCCCCCTTCCCCCATCGCCCACCGCCGGCATCGGAGGAGGCAGGTCAGGGCGGCGCTGCTATTTGCGGCACAAACCCTAGGCGACGCGAAGAGGTGACGAAACCCTAACTGTCTGAAAACGTGGGTCAGAGAGAAGGGTTCTCAGGTTGGATCTTGGGAGCGCGGATCCGGGAACTTGGACGGCAGCCTGGACGATTGTGGCGGCGGTGGAGGAAGAGAGTTAGAGAGGGAGAGCCAGACGGGCGGGTAGAGCAGGAAGGGGGATGGGAGGAGGGAGCACGAGAGAGGACTGTTGCGACGACCTCGCGAGAAGAGGGTCCGTCGTGAATTGAGGACGCCGACGCAATAGGCCGTGAAGTAGATAGAGTGAGAGAGACGGAGAGACGAGGATGTGTATGTGAGGGGGGGTGGGTGGGGTGGTGGGGGTGATATGCCACGTATACATTGATTTGGCAAGAATAACGCCACATAGGAAAATTCCGACACCGGATTTGGCCGGAAAACCCGTCATGGGAAAATAGGAAAAATATGAAAGTTGGGGGTTTTTTATGGAAGTTCAAAGATTGAGGGAAAAAACGGAAAATGACTATAGTTTAAGGATTTAGAGCGAATTAACCCATTTATAAATAATGTTTTATACACTTTTTCTTTTGGCTCTTGTTTTTTTAATTAATTTAATCAATTACAAAATATCTTACTTCTTATGTCGAGAGCATATTGCAGGAGTCTCTTGTTTAATTAAGTAATCAAATAGTAATACAATAATAATTACTCAAAACAGAAAACACATCTTAAACAGAAGGGTTGCGATATCGTGTGGCATTTAATGTCCGTATTCGTATTCAAACCTTGTGACCTATTAAAGACGGAGTTAATATATTAAGTTAATAGTTTTTTAATGTCATACTCTTTTTCTTAGAGAATTACTAATAATCAAAATTTATTTTAGCTTGCAATATAAATGGCATCAGCTAGGCTTCTTGTTTGTGCACAAAATTACAATTAGCACTCTGCATTTTCAGTATGGGGAGAGTTTCCCCATTTTTCCTACTCATATTGTTTTCTTGTCTTAGCCTCATCAAATCAAAAGTGATGAATATATTATACATATAATAAATCTAAAAATAGCCTTACTTAGATCCTTATTTTACAAACTATACATATTAATTTAATACCTATTATAAAAGAGCCTTATTTTACAAAATTTGATTTGCCTATTGTATCTATACTCAAGTAATTTAATATATTATACATATAATAAATCTAAAAATATAGTATTATTGTTTATCTTTTATATTTTAATAGTTATTTAAGTAGTAGTATCGATTGGTAAACCGAAAAAAAAAAAAAAAAAAGTTCTCCTGCATAAACTAAACTGCTGCTCAAAAGAGTGAGAATTGGCTAAAACTACCACAGCAAAATGAGATCCAAATATGAGTTTTGATTGGATTCCCAACAACATCTTAAGCCATTCTACCTCAAGAAAAAACTTTTAAAATTTCATTACTCACATCTCAAAAGTAATACTACTAAAAAAAAAGGTTATGCTCAACCAGCAAAGGATGGGACCAAGGCATAACACAGGAACTATTATGGTGTTTTTATATTTTTGAAGCACATAATATTAAATATATTTATATATATAATAAAAAGATTTTTTTTCCCTGTTTAGGAGCTTGTCAGGCACCCTCGGCCGTTGTCCGATCCATTTTTTTTAATGATGTAAATAAAAAGTTATCTATATATGTTAATCTCGCCCGATTATAATTATTTTATCCAAATAATTATTTCAAGATTCAATCCATTTTCTTAACTAAAAATTCATTAGAATCATCTGATAAAATCTCGTCCGGTCATTATTAAAGTCATAAATCTTCCTCTGTCTATAAATCATAGCCATACTTTACAAACATAACAAATATTTCATGAAAATACACAAAATAAAATCACAAACTATTAAAATAAAATTGCAACCATGCATACAAACGTAGCAAACATTTCAAGATTACACAAAATAAAATCACGAATTATTAAAAAAAAATTGCAACTCGAATCATTGGGCAAATTTCATTTGTTGCTCTCGAGCCACTCAAGAATGCCCTCTAATAATCCAAAATAATCTTTGTAGTTTCGCTTGTAATAACTATCCAATCTCTGAGGTTATGTAAAAATTAATCCATCAAAATGTATTTAAAGGATAAAAATGATTAAAAATTCATTTGCTTACATAGATAATGCTTTTTAAAATTAATATAATGATGCTTGTTAAAATTAATATGGATTGATTGGGCTAAAGAAAAGATTATACTTGATTTCATTCAATAAAGGGTTTTCAAATAAATAATTTCAGGGTTAATTGTCAAAAATAACACAATACCTCGCAACTTTCACTTAGTACTTTAAAATACGAAAGCATAAGAACTTCTCTTCTCCCTCTCTTGCATGGAATCTTAGCTTCTTGTCTTGATTTTAAATTGCAAGAAATCACTTGACTCAATCTTGCAGCCATTGCCATCTACAAATTTTGGTGGAAATTATATAATTTACTATTTAATTTCACAGCCACTAGTTTATGATTTTTGTAGATGGTGATGAAATGGGGAAATTCCAATATTGGCCCACATGCAATTTTTCTTGTTTCCTTTGAATGTGATTGGTGGTGTCTCATTTCAAGATATTTTTGTGGGTTGGATTGGAATGAGAAAAGCCACACAATTGAAATAATTTTGCTTCACTAGAAAATTATATAGGTGTGGTACTTCATTGAATTTATATTTTATTTTGATATTATGGTGTTTACATATTTTTGAAGCACATATCAATTACAAGTTCATTAATTATTATTAGAGATGCTAATTATTAGGTATGCCACTTCATTTCAAGCTATTTTAAGTTTGAATAATTAAATTAGATTTTTTTTTTCGAGTTAAAATATTTTGGCCCACGGCCCCAAATCTAGGTTAGGGACCCAACAGCCGTAAACAAGAAATTAACTTTGATATTTTTATCTATCAAGGCTAATCCTTCAAAGTAAACACCCCCTAAATTCGTAAACACTCCCCCTTAATACGAAGGCGGGAGAAACCCCATAAAATCCAAAAGCATCAACAACCATACTCCCCCTTTTTGTCAAAGAAATTACAAGGGAGCCATCGTCTCATCACTCATCAGCCTCATCAACAGCCTCCGGCACATCTTGAGCATCCTCATCCTCGACATCGTTGTCGGACTCGGTAGCATCAAAGGAGCCTTCTTCATCAAAGTCGGACTCGGTAGCATCAACGGAGTCTTCTTCATCAAAGTCGGACTCGGTAGCATCAAAGGAGCCTTTTTCATAAACATCAGCGGCATGAACACCTGAGAATCCAGCAGCATCTGTATCAAGAGGTGAATTACACAATTTTTTTTATATCTAAACTATCATCCAAAACACACATGAGATTCTTTAGGTGTATCATGAAATTCTCATGCTAAGATAGAATTCTAGTACCATAATTAGACTATAAGACTAAGATAATAATTAATGAACTAGTTCAATGCAAATCATAGAAGCAAAACAACAGCCACTAACTTACCAACAATCACTACTCCTATAGGCACAAATTCAATTGCTCAAAAGAAGTGATGGGCTAAAAGCCTAAAACCAAAGTCACGAATCCTATATAAAACATTTTCAAGTCAACTATATATGATCTTACTTTTGTTGTCTGTAATAATACAACGACTGAGTGGGATTGGAGAACATGGCATCCCGTCTTTCCGTTTGATCCATCTTTTATACCCATGCCTGGAAATTAATAGATAAATATAGGGTGTGAGAATACATAAATATTCAAAGGATAATGAAGCAGTCATCTTGTGTTAGTGTGTCGAAGTTGTAGCAACCCACAATGAACCTACACACACCCACACACATTGGAGCAACACCTCCCTCGTTTTAATTACTTGTGAAATTCTCATTTATAGATGAACTAATAAGAAAAAATGAAAAGGAGCAATTTAAAACACTTTGATCAGAATTCTCATCTATAAATTTTCATTTTATAGACTAACTAATAGAATTTGGAATCCCATAATTAACTTGAAATATATATTAAGACTAGGAAATGAATTGATCGGCAGTTGCAAGACTAACCTTTCAAACTTGATAGTAACGGGTTTCTCGTCAAAAGAAAACGAGGCAGTGACATCAATGGAAGTCTCTGGATCCGGTCGTAGTTTCTTAGCACAAGTCAAAGCTACAGGATTGCAGTTCACTACTTCAATGGTTCCGAGCATATAATGAGACGGCCAGTGGATCTCTTCTAGTTTGTAGCAATGTTTCAAGCTTAGGCGAACAAGATTAGGGAAGCTTCCATATCTTGGTTTCCATTGCACCAAATCACTGTCTTCAATAAGAAGAAACCTAAGTTTCAAGAAACTTCTCAGTTGTGTTTTCCACTTTGAACCCCGAAAGGCATAGGCTCGCAATTTGAGCACTTCAAGAGAATGCAAAGAACCAATCGCATCCATGTATTCCCAAGAAAAACCCATGCCACTCAAATGTAATTTTTTCAACCAACGTGGCAACATCAATGAACTAGGAAACGCATGATCGTACTTAACCACAGGATTTATGATGCTACATTTCAATGTCTCCAAACTTCCAAGTGTTGAAACACAACCAAAGCAACTTAAGAGGTCATCATGCTCGTCGTAAGGGGTTAGCTCGATTTGAACTCCTAATTTCCTTATACAAGGAACTTTGTGGGAGAGTTCCAAGATAGTAGAAATGCTGGCATTCACACCTATAAGTGTTGAGAGTTTTTCCAAAGAAGTATAATGACATGGAGCTACAAGGCTCTTCCCCAATATCTCAATATGCTCCAACACTTGCATATCCCATATTTCTATTGGTACATACGATGGAGCTCTACAAATTCTAATGTTGCTATGCGGATGGATGATCAAGACTCGGAGGTTGAAAAGTTTGGATATGGTTGTCGGGAGTTCTCCATTGCAAGTTAGAGCAAGGTACTTTAGCAGGACTAGTGTAAGAATTTCTGTTGGGAAAGTGTACAAACGTAGATTAAGAGCGTCTAGTTTGCCAAGCAACTTGAAATCGTCACCCAATGGGATTGGATATTGGTGGTACGGACCAAAAAAAAGAAGAGAACGTGCAGAGGATGCACAGTTCAATCTCATGGAAATGCAAAAGTCTTTGATGCTAAATAAAATGTTATTTTCCAGACACAAGCAATGCTGACCTTTTACATTATCTTCTAAGTCTTCATCAAGTTTATTTAAGACGTGATAAAACTTGTTCTTCCGAGCCTCTCCTCTACACACGTACCGCCACGAAGAATGAAGCCAACAAGCTTTAAACTTGCGGTTACCAAACTCCCACCAAGAATTATAGATGTTCCTTTCGTTGAATAAAGCAAGATACCTATAATTGCAAAGCTGGTCCAAACATTTGAAGATAGAATCCTCCAAAGACTCCTTTTTGTTTATGTTATGAAACCAACCCTCACAAGCCAACATATTCATTATCTTGGAAAGGGGGATGTTATATTCCGGAGGGAAGACTCCCATATATAGAAAAGGCATTTTAAGATATTGAGGTAAGTAATCGTAACTTGGGAAAAGTACCTTTGATATCTCATTATATGCATCGGTGAAGACCGAATTTCGCTTTTCTGCTACATCATCCCAGTATTTGGGGTCTGTATCCTGGGCTTTTGATAAGATGTCAGCCACTGTGACTATCATAAGAGGAAGACCTTCACAGTTCTTTGCAATTTTGGTGATAGCTTTGTCAAGGTGAAAAGGGCAATCCTTTTCACCAAACACCTTCTCGCATAATAGCTCCTTACTTTCTTCTTCCTTCAAAAACCGCACCAATATTGTATGAGTAGGACCATGCTTTGAGCAATATACGTTTTTGTCTCGAGTAGTAACCAAGATTTTAATTAATCCATCATTGATGTTCTCAAAGGATCTTGTCAAGGAATCCAATATCTGTCTCTCCCACACATCATCGAGCACAATGAGGCATTTCTTTCCCTCCCAGAAACCATCAAGGACGTTTTTCTTTCCCTCCAATCTTTCTTCCAAGTAGGCACCTAATTCGTGATCTCCTTGTGTGATACCACACATTTGAGCTAGAATGCCTCGTGACACATCATCGAATTGAGATTTTCTGCCTACTCTGACCCACACGCGATGCTCAAAATGGCTCAAGATTTCTGGATCTTCAAAAACTGCCTTAGCAAGAGCAGTCTTCCCAACGCCTGCAGTCCCAACAAGTGCGATATAATCGTTAAAGCAACGGCTTTCCATAAGTTCCTTTCTGAGTTGTTGGAATTCATCCGATAATCCAATCATCTTGGACTTGGTCCCACTTCTTGAGGAAATGGATTGGTCCACGTCGTCGTCTTCAGGCATATTGTACACTTCATAAATGTATTCCTTCTCCATATCCTTGAGCCTCTCCATGAAGGAATCAACATGATGTTTCAGGACTTTCAGATCAATGGAGAATCTGATTCTCTCACCCTCAACACCATTCATGATTCTTGGCGTGTTGAATTTTCTTCCTTTCTCTTTATGCACCATCAGTCTTCTTCTTCTTCTTCCTCTTGTGGTTGTGTGGTGTGGAGGAAGTCTTTGAAATACAATCTGTGGTAGTACTCTTCTTGTTGCTATGAGAGTGAATACAATTTGTGCCCGTATTCTCCTTCTTCTTCTTGTTGGGATTGTGTGGTGTAGACGAGGGCTTTGAAATAGAATCTGTGGTAGTGAGGGAAGAGATTCCAATAAGCCTCCGAATTCCCTTACTCTCTCTTTCATTTCTTCATCAACTTGGTCTGCACGAGATTGTGAAGGAATTCCAAGAATCTGTTGGTAGAGAAGGGATTCCAATAAGTCTTGGAATTCCCAAATCAACTCTTTGATTCTTCCATCCAAAGCATTCACCTTCTTCCTGCTCTTGCTTGTCCTTGTCCTGTCCAATCGTTCCAAAATATCTTGCAACGGCCGCAACTGATAGTAGGCGCGTTGCAAGATATGTGGAGAGGGCTCAACAAGGCTAAAATGAGAAGAATGGAGAATATAATTAATTGTATTCCTAAGAGAAATCACTGCACCATAAGCCGTCATTCTCCTCTCGCCGTTAAGAATATAATAATGATCCGGCGAGATTTCAGATGATTCTAATGAACTAAAGAAAACGGGTCAAGTCTTGAAAATAATTATTTGGAATTACACAATCATGATGACCGAGCCAAATTAACATATATAGATAAAAAAAAATCATATATATAGGTAATAAAAAAAATTGACCGGGCGACGGCCGAGGGTGCCTGGCCTGTAAAACCGTCCCTGCTCGCTGTGGCGGCGCCACGGTGGTGGTCGGAGGAAAATATGGTAATGATGAAAAGGAATTGGTTCTCCACGAATTATGGTTGCCTGTAAAAATTAGGATAAATTAAAATCATAGCTGCTCAATTATTAAGTTCTTGAAAATAATGAAAATGGACTTACTATGAAGAATTAATGTCGATTTTTGGAGTAAGCAATAAGAAGAGTAGATCGTGACTCAATATTGCAGCCTTTTGCCATTTGCAGATTTTGGTGGGAATTAGATAATTTGCTAGTTAGTTTCACATCCACTAGTTTATGTTTTTTGTTGATGATGATGAAATGGGAAAATTTCAATTTTCAATATTTGGCCCACATGCAATTATTTTGTTTGCATGTGATTGGTTGGTGTATATTCTAGATTGGATGGAATGAGAAAAGTCATACTACAACTCAAAGTCAGTCTCCTTCACTAGCTAGAAAATTCCACTGGCGAGACTTCATGGACTTTATATTTTATTATGGTAGTATTTTTATATTTTTGAAGCACATAATAATAATAATAATAATACTACTAATAATAATAATATGAAAAATATTTGGGTGCAAAATATAGATGGTCTATTATACGTCTATTACATATTTTATTTTAAAGGTAATTTTGTAAATAATTATATACTAATATTTATAAGAATATATTAATTCATTAATATTACACTAAATCTATTTGATATATATGATGTATAACTATTTGATATGGCCTATAAATAAATATCTATGTCCAATAAAATATATTTATAAAAATATCTATATATTAATTCATTAGACTCTTTTATATTTCTAGATATTTAAAAAAATATATTTCCTCCGTCCCAGCTAAAGTGAGATACTTTTCTTTTTGGGCGTCCCAGCTAAAATGAGACTCTTTTTTTTGGGTAAAAGTCCTTTAATCACCTTTTTTTTCACCTATATAGAAAACACACATTTTTTAATTCTCGTGTGTAAAAAAAGGTCTCACTTTAACTGGAACAGAGAGAGTATTAATTTGTAATGTTATACATTTGTAGTTTTGTTTCAACAATATATTAATTCATTAAATATACCTTAAAATCTATATGATTTTATTTTCTATTGTTACATTAATTAAAATTTTACCTTCGATTTTATACTAACCATCAATAGAATAGTTATTGCAACAATTATTACAATTATTCAGTTTTAACAATTTATTCATGTGAAGTTCATGAATTGACTTTATAAGGTCTTTAAAACACCTTTTAAGTTGTTTAACAAAACAAACTCGTGAAAACTTATAAATTGTAAATATAAGCTCCAACGATTTATATGCTCTTAAAAAATAGGTTTAGACAAACCTTAACTTATTCTTTTATAATCTTTTTTATAACAACAATCATTTTCCAAAAACAATCTAATATAATTTTTTTATTTCTATCACATTCCAATAAATTCTTTTTATAACTTGTTTATTCGAATACATTTTTTTTTTGTCAATTTTCATTCTCTAGCTAAGATTCTCTCCCCTAACTCACAATTCTTTCTCTAGTTTATAATAAACTCAATTATTTAAATACTTGGACAAATTATAAATTCTCAAAATATCTTATAAATATCTCATGTGCTGCCGACAATTTCCCCTAAATTCTTCTTACCAAAATCAGTAAGTAGATTGGGATTTGCAGGTGTTTGTCGAAATTGTGTTGGGCCTTCGTATTGGTAATGTTGGGCTACGTTGCTGGGCCCTCGGTGATGGGCTTTTTCTAGGCCTGGTTTCTCTTTCTTTTATTATTCAGATTTCGGCCTGCATTGTTTCTTTTATGGTACTAGCAGGAAGAACGTGCGATGCACGTTGAACACGTTTGATTTATACTATGTAAATAAAAAAAATGAACGAATGCAACTATTAATGATTAAATTTAAAAGTAACAAAGTAATATTCATACTTCTAAATAAAAATGCAAAAAAATCTATGAAAAACATCCTAAATTATCTAAGTAAGGAGTAAGACGAGTTTTAAATCTTTTCTTGTTTGATTTTGACGATTGGGGATCTCTTCTTGTTATTTTTGGTTTGCAACAGAATGCTGTTCCGTCCGGTTATTTGTTCAAGGTCATGTCCTTCATTTTTCGCCATATCTTCCCATAAAGATATCTCTACAAGTTCAGATCTACGAGAAATATTGAGTAAATTCAAATATAGTTATTTTCTAAGGTTATGAACAAATTATAGCATATGCATGAAACATTAAATAAAAATAACATATGCCTATATATATATATATGCATTGGAAATTGAAAGATGGATGCAAATAATCTGAAAGGGATATCCTTCATTTTCAGCTGGCGAAAGAGGAATTCTTGGAATGAAGACATGTTTTCCCATATGTTGGCCAAGCATTATCTCTGCGTTTATGACGTTGCCCTTAAAGTCTCTGCACACCATTCTCGTGCCATTACACAGACCATTTGATGGATCTAAATTCCTTAAAAGAATTATTGGACAATTTTTCTTTAAGACCAACTTATGTGGAGGTAATCCATTTGGAGTCAAAGAGTTCAAAAAATCGACGTCATAGTTTATGTTTGTCTGGTCAATAGCTTCATCAAAACTGTTGAAAATTTGTTCTTCTCCAGGAAACATGGATATCAACTTATCATTCAGCTTATCCACATGCTCATTTTTTGGCGTTAATATTGCTCGATTCGTCATGTACTCCGCCGAATATGCATTCCTTGCTAAACTCGGAAAAATGGCTGCGATAAGTCTTTTCAAAGAATTTTCTTCATTGTCATACTCAATTACCATATCATCTGGAATTTTGATATTACCTTCATCATCCATCGGTTCTTCACCATTTCCAACACTTAGTAAGAATTTGCGGAATTGTGGATCATTCTTGGATCTCATATTTATGGACAAAGTGATCTTTTTAATTCTGCCCCATAAATAAGAATTAACCAAACTTGCTAATATAGTCTGGTAGACTGTAGCTTTAGGAACAACCGGCAATACTTGTCTGAAATCTCCTCCAAAAATGATGACTTTTCCACCAAAATCTTTATCATTCCCCATGACATCTTTTAACAACTTATCTACATTTTCAATTGCCCATTTTTTTGCCATCGGTGCTTCATCCCATATAATCAGTTGTGCTCTCCGCAATAACTCGGCAGCTACACTTTGTTTTGAAATTGAACATTCACTTGCTTCATCAGAATTTATAGGAATTTTAAAGCGTGAATGTGCTGTTCTTCCTCCAGGCATGATCCCTGCAGCAACTCCAGATGTAGCAGTTGCAAGAGCTATGTGTTTTCTTAATCTAAGATGAGCTAATAGTGCACGATATAAGAAAGTCTTTCCAGTTCCACCGGGTCCATCTATGAAAAAAATCCCACCTTCTGCTTTCTGTATGGAACTCAAAATCATAGAAAATGCTTTCCGTTGGTCATCATTCAACTTTAACTCTGCATCTTGATCTTCCTCAGGAATTTGTATCGACATCTCATCTTGTATCTCTCTGGAACAATTATTTTCTATATTACCATCATAAGAAGGAATTGTGGGAAGATCATATGAATTTATATCTTTTCCCATGCTCTGTAACAAAACTCTTAAGCTCAGCAATGTCTTAGAAACACGTTGTCGGATTGAAGTATTGGCATCCCTTTTAAAATCTTCAGACATTGCATCAAAGTAAGTATCCCATAAAACTCTTACATCTGTCGGTGCACAATGTACCAAGATTATTGCAAACAACCTGCGTAGTTCATTTGGCATTTGAAATGTTATTGCCTCATTCATGCAATTGAAAATGCTTTGATCAGCTTCTAATAAACCCCTTTTTTGTGCCGCTTCTTTGAATGTTGAGCATTCTATACCATTAAATGTCAATAAATGTCGGAAAGAGGTTGGTCCCCTAACATGATTCAACAATAATTTTTCATAGTACCTTTCTCCTTCAATCGGACTAACTACACTTATACGTCCAATAACGCCAATTTTCTGCTTTTCTGTCCAAATTTTGTCTCTCTTATTCCATACGTAATGCTCTGGAAATTCTCTGTAGAGAAATTGTCTTGCCTTTTCACTTGTAGCACACATAGTAAAATATTCAGTTAGCATTGTTTTTGAAACATGATCCCACAATAAAAGCTTCTGCAGATTTTGGGATGCGTGATAGGATACAAACTGTTTGTTAGGAAGGTGAAGCTGTAAGTTGATAACTGCTGGAGAAATATCATTCAGACCAAATTCACAAATTCTCCACATTGCTTCTTGTGCAGATACCCATCGTGCATCTTGAAATTGTTTGATTTCATCAACTTGACGCGGCTCATCATCTTGGGTTATATGAACGGCCACCCTATCATGTCCCTTATAGATATATTTGTACAAATACTTAACAGCTGTGATACCAAAGCATACCTCGATATTAATATGGCAGTTGTATATGGACAATAGATGTGCATTATATGGCACAACCTATTGGTTGTCTAAGTCTGCACTCCGAACACGTACAATTGATCCATTTTTTCTTCTTCTGTAAATTGGATATCCATCTTTACCTTGTTGTGTGCTTTCACAATATGGTCGTGGATAATGGCATTTGCATTTTCCTTTTACCATACAAGGATTATTTAGATTTTTCTCTCCGCAAGGTCCATGCATCATATGTTTTTTCACCAATTCAAACAATTCGGAATTGTTTTCTTCATCAGGAAGTTCGCCACTTACAAACTTATCTATTTCACTTGTCGTATTCAACTTATGCCCAGACTTGAAAATTATCAGCATGTGGACATGTGGTAACCCTCTGTTTTGAAATTCAACTACATCAACATGTGCAGCTACATGTCCAAAAATTTTCCTCTTGAATAATTGATATTTCAAGTCTTGCAGTTTTGCTCGAAATACTCGTGTAGTTAAGTCTGGACGTTCTTGAGCTGTTTGACCATCATATAATGCTTGCTGTATTTCTTTTCACTCTGGATTGCAAGTCATTGTAATGAATAGATCTGGTTTTCCAAATCTTTGAACTAATGCCAATGCATCAAGATATCTACGACGCATATATCTTGGTCCTCCTATAAATGTTGATGGTAGAACAATTCTTTTGCCAACTTCATTTCCTCTTAATTCTCCATTAAAGACACTATCCACAATTCCTTGATACAATTCTGCTCTCATACTTGATTGGTTTTGACGATAATAATCCAGTCTTGTTGTCTCCAATTTTATGTACATATCCACTATATATTGCTGTAATAATCTTCCAGCTAATAAGAGTATGGATTGTCTTGGATTTCTAATTTGTATCTTATAGCAAATATATTCTCGGCATGATACATTCTTAACGTTTTCTCTTCTAACACCTAAAAACATAGAAAAATACAATATAAAAAATAAAAAAGTTATATTAAGTGATTAGTAAAATAAAATAAACATAACAATATACAAAATAAATATATATGTCAACAATTGCTTAAAATATATTCATTATCACCTAAACACTCTAAATACAAATCAACACTTTATCGATTCAGCTCATTCATAGATAGGATTTATAGATTATGATTAAGTAGGGATTTCATTAAGACATATGCATAATGAGAAAAGTAAATAGCCTTAAGCTAAGGTGGAGCATAAATATATGCAATTTGTAATTGTAAAATTCTGAAAATAAATTTATATTATTGTTTATATGATTAGTATGCTACAGTTAATGGGTGGGAATGAAAAGAATGTTCTCTACTCATAGCGAATTATAATCTGATGATTGAAATAATATAACTTTAGAAGAATAAAATTATCCAAAAGTTTAATACTAAAATTTATCAAATTAGTAAAATCAATTATAAACATTATAAAAATATAAAATATGATACTTAACTAATTTAATCATCAATCAATTTTTAAAAACTTAATAGAGATACCTTGTTCTTCATTGGAGATAATATCGCCTGCAATTATGGTTCTTGCTAATGAAGTAGAAGTAGAAACATAATTTGTGTTACGAACCAAAGATGCTGGATCAATCTTTCTAATGTTTTGATGCCAACCTGTTTTGCCCATTGGAAAAAGAAGTGGATATTGCAATTGATCATAACATCCATAATAATGCTTTATTCTATGTCTGTCGCCGGAATGAGCATGAACTACAATATCCCGCTCCAATGGAATATTTTCATTATTTCCCTCAACCCATATAGCTGCAACTTGATCTGCATGTGGAGAATTATATACTCGTTGATCTAAGTTGACATCTTTAGAAATATGAAGTTGAACATTGTCCATTGAAGGATAATCTTTCAATCTTCGAAAGAATTTTGCATACGGGTTGATCTCTAAAATTTTCATGAGCATCTGTACAACTGCTTCTGACAAAACTTGATTTTGCATTATGTTAATTATGTTCTCAAACTCACTTTGTGTGTCATAAAAGTATAGCTGAAAAATTTTTGGAGACGCATATTGTGGGATCAATCCAGGAAGATCATGATAAACCATGCCTTGTGCTCGAAAAGAATAAACTCCCCGTCTTGCAGATGCTAATTCTTTGTCCAATTTTACACCAAACGAAGTAAATGAGAATATACTATTATAAGCACGAATATTCCTTCTGAAATTAATAGCTTCTTCTGACTGGGCTGTAAACAATTCATCCAACTCCGGAGGAACTTCAGAAAATACAAGTTTAACTTTTCCATTATCACAACAAAAAGTAGGAGGTTCATATTCAAATCTTCTTGCACCACAATGAATGCAATCAGGCACATTTTTCAATTCATGTAGCAATGAACCTAAATAGATAAACAATATAATTAAAAAAACATTAATAATTTATCATAATGTATTAAACGTATTTTTATCTTAAAAGAATGTAATACTTACAATTCAAATCACTTGCATTTCGTTTACGTTTCTTTTGTCTTTGTAGATTTTTTCTTTGTCGATCTATATACCTCATTAACTGCAATATATAAATATAAATATATTAATTAAAAAAAGAATTTGATTTGTGCTCATGTTGTGTGATATGTGGTGATTATAACATAGACAATTAATATATATATATATAGGGTAGGTATCCATAGAGAATACCATTTAAGTAGAGAATAAAGAATAATCCTAAGCCTTTAGATCTACCTAATCTATCGGCAGATATCAATTCGAATAAACCAAATAAAAAAGAAGGAAAATACTGAATTTGAGAGATTTAGAATACGGAGGGTTATTTTGGGGAATTAAGCAGGAAGGTAAATCAGTAGTTCCGAGAATCACTCTACCATAATCTTGCTGCGTAGATGACAAAGTCAACTGGGAAACAGAAATATTTACAAGGTAATGCTTTTACAAAAATATATTTACATGACTTATGATTGCAATATTCGTTAAAAAAAAGAAAAAATCTTATGCAATATTACTTTGCAGATCAAAGCTCCAGAAAGGGCAAAAGATCATCTGGGGAATCATCAAGGAATACTAATGATGGTACTCACTTTGACTCATCATTGGGGAAACTTATTAGAATTACAACAGATCTTTATTCGTATTATTCTATGTTGTTTTACCATTCATCATGAACAAATTTACAATACTTTCTAAACTAAATTACCATTTATTCATAGCTGAATTAACTTTCATTCTAAATTTGTAAAACATTATTCGAAACTGTATATACTAAATTACCATTCATTCATAGCTGAATTAACTTTCATTTTAAATTTGTAAAACATTATTCAAAACTGTATATACTAAATTACCATTCATTCATAGCTGAATTAACTTTCATTCTAAATTTGTAAAACATTATTCGAAACTGTATATACTAAATTACCATTCATTCATAGCTGAATTAACTTTCACTCTAAATTTGTAAAACATTATTCGAAACTGTATATACTAAATTACCATTCATTCATAGTTGAATTAACTTTCACTCTAAATTTGTAAAACATTATTCGAAACTGTATATACTAAATTACCATTCATTCATAGCTGAATTAACTTTCATTCTAAATTTGTAAAACATTATTCAAAACTGTATATACTAAATTACCATTCATTCATAGCTGAATTAACTTTCATTCTAAATTTGTAAAACATTATTCGAAACTGTATATACTAAATTACCATTCATTCATAGCTGAATTAACTTTCATTCTAAATTTGTAAAACATTATTCGAAACTGTATATACTAAATTACCATTCATTCATAGCTGAATTAACTTTCATTCTAAATTTGTAAAACATTATTCGAAACTGTATATACTAAATTACCATTCATTCATAGCTGAATTAACTTTCATTCTAAATTTGTAAAACATTATTCGAAACTGTATATACTAAATTATAAACTTATATAGCATATTATAAACTGAATCAACTGAATTAACTTTCATTCTAAACTTATGTAGAACTATTCTAAACTAATTTCCCTTTATTCGGAATTGATGTACCAAAATAAAAAACAGATTTGAAATGAATATAATTGTTCAAAGACATTGGCTGCACAATAGGTATTTATTAAACTTTATCGAAAAATCCATAAACTGTAAATAACAAAAATAAAAATAAAACACATGAAAAATAATAACATATTAAATAAACACAATTAAATTTCTAAACACACACGATTTCATCTAAACAAAATAAAGAAAAAAAAAATTCATACCTTCGTCCATCTTTCAGCGAAAAAAGCAATGGCGGATTGGAAAAAGTATATGAGAAGAAGAACAAGTTAATAAAAAAAATAAAGAAAGATAACATAAATCCACAAACCAAAAAAAAAAAAGATACGGTCAATCAAAATTAAATATGAGACGGTTACATTGAAAACTAAAATTACATCATTAGCCTTAATGACATAATTCGGTCAAAACTAAATTGATAAGTATTAACCGTAGGATCTTAAAAATCTAATGGATCACATTCATTCTTCATTCTCAATTTATTTACCATTCTCTATGGATCCACTCCCTATATATATATATATATATATATATATATATATATATATAGGGGAGGGCTATAATAAAAACACTCTTAAGTGTATAAAATATAAATGATTTTAAGCCTTTAGATCATCAAGATCTACGGTTGATTCGTAACCCTGTTGGATGAATTCGTGGTCCTGAGTTCGAATCCCAAAGGTAGCAAAAAATTATTTTTCACAATTCGTAACCATATTTGATGAATTCATAACCCTGTTGGATAAAATTCGTACATTAAAAAACGTTTATATTTATATTTTAATAAGTGTTTTTACCGTAGCCCTCCCCTATATATATATAGATAGATAGATAGTTATATATATCCCTTAATATAAATACTTAGAAGCTTGTGCACTCATGCTATAGAAAATACCTGAAGATGAGCTTGTTTTGCGCAATGTAACTTCCATGTTCATAGTTAGTGTATATAAATTTTAAAATCCTGCAAAAAAATATTTATTCTGTAACACAAAAATAATAAATAATTATAAACAAATAACAACAAAAAGGAATGTTAATAATAATTATAAGTATAACTCTAATCAAATAAATATAAACATATTGATATGGCAGCAAAACAATTACTATATCATTATATTTTATCAAAGCCTAACTTTCACAATTAAATAAAGGTCATTCTACAAACCCAAAAATTTGCATAACTTTTAAATCAGCCTAAATGACCAAAACAAAAATTTGAGGACATAACTGAACATTCAGAACCGTTGGATACATGTGTCCTGCAAATATGGTATAATAAAGTGTATTTTTTTGGTTTTCTATCATGAAAATGAAATATTTTCTACTTCTTGTCAAATGTAATAACAAATTAGCAATCTATACTAAAAATGTATATTAAAATCAACAAATATTTTAAAAATTAAAAATGCATATTGCTATTTCCAAAAACAACAAAGACAATTAAAATTATGAAATTTATGAGAGGTGAAATATACTACATGAGATCGATTTTCTTCTACTAATAGAAATTCTTGGTATGAATCTCATTTTTTGATTCCTCATCAAAGCCTAAATCCACCCTACAACCATATACAATAATAGGCACACCAAATTTCATAAATATATAATGCTCGATAATTTGAATGTGTCATATATGTAAGTGTTGATAAAAATGAAATGCAGCTGCGATTACAAAACTCAATCATATATATATATATATATATATATATATATATATATATATATATATATGTGTGCAGTATGAAATAAACAATATATATGCCTCTTGTAATATATATGCCAGTGCTAAGAAATTAGAAAACTCCAAACATGATGATAGGAGGTCTCTTAGGAGCTCAAAGGGGTTAAGCAAAAATGATAAATTAAACCCATAATTAAGTAGATAACAAAAAAAAGACCCCCAAAAAAACAGCAAAAAAACTACATGACTCCCGTGGAAAAAAAAAAACTACATGGGCAAGAATTTGAAGCAAACTCTTTCTTCCATCAGCGGCAAAATGAGATGGAAGAATATCAGCAGCCTTCTCGTAACATGACACAAAGACATATATATAAAATAAATATATATATAAGCAAACAGAACTATTTCTTAAGTTTCTACTTCTTAGAGCGTCGAATTATAGTACTTATTGTTTCATGCAACCTACCAGGTAAAGGTAAAGTGTAAAACCGACTCTTTTCTTCTCTCTTCGTATCAAGACTATACATCAAGAATATGGTAGGTATCCGACTATTACAGAAAAAAGGATAGTGATGAATTATACACTAAACAAAAAAAAATATATATACCATTGAAATCAACATCCAAAATTCTAGTATAGTTTACTTCACAGTGTATTAATTACAATCATCTCAATTGTCTTCCTCAAACTGACAAAGGCCACTCAATATTGCTACTCTCTAGAAAATTGTAACCCAAAATCGTGAGATGTGCTCCTGCCCCTCACATGAATTTTCACCTCTCAACTTTTTATGTTTTCCCGAATATAATTGGAGCACAAAATTTTGAATTAAATTATGCCTTTTTTTCTCTCAAAAAATAAATTAAAATATAACTATGTCTTACTAATTTTATTTTGATAAATTACACAATTAAGCCACATTCAATAATACGTACTATGTTCTAGCTGCTAGTAAATTTATAAATATATAATTTACTATCGATTTATATTTAGATATCGACCCGTAAAACATCTCATGCATATTTTTTACTTACAAGGTGATAGGACATCCAATTTGGAAATAAATAAATGTTTAAAATTCATGCTGCAAAGTTCATGTTCTTGAGAGAAGTTATGGAGATATAATTTTGAGAGAGTCTGAATCTATATCTTAGTTTATTATTGGGATTGATAATTAGATATTGAGCAATGAGAAATACAAACCATCAAATACCATAAAATCGCAAACTATTTTGTAGCATATTCATACTGAAAACAAAATATAATCTCCTGAAATTTGAATATAATATCATAGGCGTACCCATGTGCGGAGGAAATTATGAAATTCCAGTCGACGGCGGCGACCTGCGGAGCAAATTGGCAAACAAAATATTGCTTCTTTAATCCATAATAATGTCAATCTTATTTGCATATATCCTTCCATGACCAAAACATGGATATCCTTACCTTGATAGATCACCTTCAAGCTTCTCTGCCCGACTAATTAACGAGAAATCGAACGGAATGGTTCTCTTCGAAGTGTTTAACTTGTCGGGTGACCTGGACATATTATAACCAGAAAAGTATTCAGATAGCAAGCTTATTAACAGACGAAGCGAGAATCAAAACTAACCTCAACCCGCCTTCGAAGAGGGGAGGCGGCGACCGGAAAAAAAGACTAAAAGCAACGGTGAAGCGCGGCGGACCGGAGGCTCACATTGGCGGCGAGGTTGTATGAGATGGTGCGGAAGGATGGCTTTGAGGTTAGTTGCGAGGAGATAATTGATTGAGTTGGGGAAGAATTAGAACTTTAATTAATTTTTATTTATATTTAGAGTTTAGTTTAGTTAGTACATAAGATAAAGATTTTGATATATATAAATATATACGGAATTAGAGTGAACTTCTTCCATAGATAATTGTATTATATCCCTTAATTAAGATAATTATGAAGTCAATGGATTGAAAAATCGTGAGGGTGATAAGATAATTATATTATATCCCTTAATTCACTCAATGTCATTCTCTTTAAAAAGGCAAAAAAGAAAGGAGTCAAAATTAATTGAAAAATCGTGATGTTGATAATTATTAATCTATACTAACAAATTTATATTTTAGGGGTAAAATAGGCAATCCACAAGTTGTCCCTTAAATTGTCATTCGCTCTTTTTCTATTAGTATAGATTTATCCGTTTGAGTGTATTCTCTTTGGTAGTAAATTTATCAGTAAAAAATAAATAAATAAAAATAGTAATTTTTTTTTTCTTCATATTTTAGTGGTTCTCATTTATTTTTGTCTCATGTCTCTCATTTGGTGGAAAAGTATTATGAAGAGAGAGAGAGGAGAGAGGAGAGAGGAGAGAGAGAGAAAAGAAATGGAGAGAGAAGAAATATAAATAGATGAGTTAAATGTATAATTTTTTATAATAAAATTGAAAGATCTTAAAAGTATATAATATAAGAAAAGTTGTTCAAAGAAAAAAATATAAGAAAATATTATCATATCTATAACTTGCGATAGTATTATCATAAATTGGAGTGAAAAGATGGGAAAATGAACTACCCGTGAAAATTTTCCCTTCTACTCAAGGAAAAGTTTTTCCAACAAAGAAAACGTATAAAAAGAGTGGAAAAAGGAGGAAAATATATTTATTATACCATTTTCCATCAAGAGGTGATCTTAGGTACAGTCGGGTGTACCTTACAATTAGGTTATACTCACACTTAGATCTTAACCCGCACCCTGATTCGAACCTGTATTCTGACCTGAATCGTATATAACAATGTTATCGGTGCAGATCAATCCGATTGTACGGTACACTTGATTGTACCTAAATTTTTGTATTCCAAAGAGAACACACCCTTAATATTTAATCAGGTATTCTCTTTGTTTTAGGTTACTTTTAGTTCGGATAAATTGATTTTTTTTCGAACTAAAAAATTTCAATCCTAATGTGATTTGACCAATAAGATGGTCAATACAATATTAATACAATGCAATATTTGCTTATTTCCCCAAACTTTCTGTCAATTTTTATGACCACATCTTCAAGTTTTTTAATTACTATCAATGTTGAATTCGATCAATTCAGTAACCCACCAAAATCGAACTCCACATTCATCATATGCAAAGAGGCAGACTTTTCACACTGGTCTCTACCAAAAACAGAACAGAACCCAAATGCTTCAAATTTATATGCAAAGTTGAACCTAAAAAATACAAATATTTCATAGTTAGTTTCTAACTAACAAAACAACCAAAAAGGTTTGGTAAACACAACGGTCAATAAGCCAAAAAAACACTTCTCCTACATAAACTTAACTGCTGCTCAAAAAAGTGAGAATGGGCTAAAACTACCATAGCAAAATGAGATCCAAATATAACCTTTAACGGAGAACAAAACAAGTATGAAGTTTGACTGGATTCTCAGCCATATCTTAAGCCATTCTACCTAAGAAAAAACTTTAAAATTTCATTGCTCACATCTCAAAACTAATAAGGAGAAAAGATTATGCTCAACTCTTTCACACTTCAAACAGATCACACGAGAAATGGTTCGTACAAAATAAAGTAGTTTACTAGCGATACGAAATAGAGTTAAAGATAGTGAAATATAAAGGGTGACGCGACTCCAAATGATGAAATAGACCAAGACGAAAACTCCAACTGCGAGCTGTGTAACCGCCATTTTTGTCCATCCTGCAAACTTTAAAGAATTCTGGGCTGCCACCTGCTCACCCTTCTCGTAAAAAATGCTACAAAATTTAATTAATGAATTTTGGGGTGAGTACTAATGCATTTAGTGAGTTAATTGTTTGTTTTATGAAATCTGAAGAGATAACATAGTACTATGCATGCATTTTATTTCATAACTGTAAGTTTTGTAAATATAAAGTTCATATGGTTTATCCTTCCTTTTCCCATGATAAATTTATCAATCAAAGAGAACACACCCTAAAAGTATAAAACGACTGAACTTATAACCACAGGGATGAAGAGAATATGGTGTCTCACCTCCCTCCTGGCGCCCACACCTGAAAATTGATGGATAAATACAGGGTGTGAGCGTACATAAATATTTTTAGATGCGTACATAAATATCATTAGATCAGTCATCTTGCGTTGTGTGTCGAAGTTGTAGCAACCAACAATGAACCTACACACACCCATACACATTGGAGCAACACCTCCCAGCTTATTTTAGTTACTTGTGAAATTCTCATTTATAGACTAACTAATAAGAAAAGCAAAGGGAGCAATGAAAAGCACTTTGACCAAAAAACAAAAAATTTATAACATCAAAATTTAAATCAAGTCTATTATGAGCGTAACTAGAATTTGAAATCCCATAATTAACTTGAAAAATGTATTAAGTCTAGGACATGATTTGATTAGCAGTTGTAATACTAACCTTGTAAACTTGATAGTAATGGGTTTCTTGTCGAAAGAAGAAGAGGATGTAACTTCAACGACAGTATTCGGCCTCAATTGTAATTGTTCGGCACTGGTCAAAGCTACAGGATTGCAGTTCACTAATTCAATCACTCCTAATGAACTTTCAGACGGCCAGTGGATCTCTTCTAGTTTGTAGCAATGTTTCATGCTTAGGCATGTAAGAATATGGAAGCTTCCAGATCTTGGTTTCCATTGCACCAAATCACTGTCTTCAATTAGAAGAAAATCAAGATTCAAAAAACTTCTCTCCTGCGCTTCCCACTTTGAACCCCGGAAGGCGTAGGTGCGCAATTTGAGCACTTTAAGAGATGGCAACGATCCAATTACATCCATGTATTCCCAAGGAAAACCCATGCCACTCAAATGTAACTTTTTCAATCCATGTGGCAACATCAATGAACTAGGAAATGGATAATTGTACTTAACCACAGGATTTATGATCCTATATTTCAATGTCTCCAAATTTCCAAGTGTTGAAATACAACCAAAGCAACTTAAAAGATCATTATGGTCATCATAAGGCGTCAGCTCGATCTGAACTCCTAATCTCCTTATACAAGGAACTTTTTTGGAGAGTTCCAAGATAGTACAAATGTTGGCATTCACACCTACAAGTGTTGAGAGCTTTTTCAAAGAAACAAAATGACATGGAGCTACAAGGCTCTTCCCCAATATCTCAATATGCTCTAACTCTTGCATATCCCATATTTGTATTGGTATATATGATGGAGCTCTACAAATTCTAATGCTATTATGTGGATGGATAATCAAGACTCGAAGGTTGAAAAGTTTGGATATGGCTGCAGGGAATTCTCCATTGCAAGTTAAAGAAAGGTACTTCAGTAGGACTAGTGTAAGAATTTCTATCGGGAAAGTGTACAAACGTAGATTAAGAGTATCTAGTTTCCCAAGCAACTTGAAATAGTCACCTACTGGGATCGGATATTGGTGGTATGGACCAAAAAAAAGGAGAGAACGTGCAGAGGATGCACAGTTCAATCTCACGGAGTTGCAAAAATCTTTAATACCAAATAAAAGATTATTTTCAAGACATAAGCATCGCTGACCTTTTACACCATCTTCTAAGCCTTCAACAAGCTTTTTTAAGACATGATAAAACTTGTTTTCCCGAGCCTCTCCTCTACACACGTGCCGCCACGAAGAATGAAGGCGACAAGTTTTATACACAGCAATGTCAAACAAAGGTACATAAACCTTTTTGTTGTATAAAACAAGATTCCTACACCTACAAAGCTCATGCAAACATTTCCAGACATAATCCTTCAATGATTGTTCTTTCTTTGTGTTATGAAGCCAATTCTCAGTGGTCAACATATTCATGAGCTTGGAAAGGGGGGTGTCATAATCTGGAGGGAAGACTCCCATATACAGAAAAGGCATTTTAAGATACTGAGGTAAATAGTTGTAACTTGGGAAAAGTACCTTTGATATCTCGTTATATGCATCTGTGAAGACTGAATTTCGCATTTTTGCTACCTCATCCCAGTATTTTGGATCTATATTTTGAGCTTTTGATAGGATGTCAGCTACTGTGACTATCATGAGAGGAAGACCTTTACAAATCTTGGCAATTTTGGTAGCGGCTTTGTCAAGTTGAAAAGGGCAACCCTTTTCACCAAACACCTTCTCGCATAGCAGCTGACAAACATGGATTTCATACCTCAATATCACACGAATTGTTGTCATTTTTCCCCATGAATTGATTGCATATATGTGTTTGTATCCCAATTTTGAGTATTTATGAAGTTTTGATTGCTTGGTATAGTTTTTGAGTATTTTCAGGGCAAATCAAGAGTTGATTGGAGAATTGTGAGAGCATAGGATTGAAGTACGTCTCGAGAGGAATCCATGAGCGTGAACGGCGCCCGAATCGGAGCTCGGACGAGGGAGAACGGGGCCGACAAAGTCAGCCGCGCACAGAGGCCGCGGCCGCGGTCACGCGTCGTGGGGAAGGTATCGCCCGCGGTCACCACCCGCGGCCGCGGGGTGGGACCGCGGGCTAAGTGCTCGAGTCCAGGGGTGTCCCGCGGTCACCACCCGCGACCGCGGTCTGGGACCGCGGGTCCCCCCACGGTCACCACCCGCGGCCGCGGGGCGGGACCGCGGGTTCCCTGAGTTTTGCCCACGTTTGAGCACCACGGGCGCGGGCCATGACCGCGGGAAAAGAGCGGAGTCGCGTTTTCCAGCCCTTAAACCCCATTTTCCCCCTTTTTCTCTCATTATTCTTCTTCCCCATCACTCATCTTCCCCAACACTACACACACAAAACCCTAGCCTCCTTTTAACACACCCATCTACCATTGAAGACCATTGAAGAGAAGAGAAGGAAGAAGAAGCTCATAAATAGGATTTGTCATTTCTTACTCTCTATTTCATTATGTACACCTTTAACTTTGATTTATTGTGTTTGAACATGTTAGGCTAAATTTCTCTTTGATTTGGGGATTAGGCTAGATGATTATTGTAATGGATTGATTATTTATGCTCAATATAAATCTTGTTTGTTCATTTGCACATTATCTTTTCAAACCCTTGATTTATTTCTTGTATGGATTGTTGGCCACATTCTATGCATTTCTAATTTGTACTTTGAATCGGGAGAGGATAATTGCAATAGATAAGGTGTTTGAAACATATCAATTCGATAACCGGGAGGTTGAGAGTTGGGTGAGAGTATGTCGATCTTTGTGTGCTTTTGGGAGTTATAGGTTAGAAGTTGACCGGGGACGGCAATTATGACCCGTAATCTACCGTTCTAGTCGTCCGGGAGGGGGCTAGAACTAGTTGGGAGATCACTCTAGATAATTAGGATTGTCAAGATTAATATTGAGCTATAATTGAAGTCTTTTGCTTAATTATCGATGCCTAGTCCCTAAATCGCCTTAATCATCTTATTTATCTACTTTGCTTATTTGATTTTTATTTGTCTTTGCACTTGTTAAGTATTTAGTTAGATAATCAAACCAATCACTCAATCGTTTAGTCTAAATAGTCGAGTAAAATGAATTAGGATAATCACTAGATTGAACTACTAATCCTTGTGGGATACGACCTTGCTTCCATATATTACAATTACCCGTATACTTGCGGCGTGGTGAAAATATTAGCGAACAAGTTTTTGGCGCCGTTGCCGGGGATTAGTTTAGTTTCTTTGCTTGTGATATTTTGCTTCATTGTGCTTAACTACTTTAGACATTTTACTTGCTTTAATTTTTGTTTTCTATTTTAAGATTGTGTTTTGACTTCTTGTTCTTGTTGGTTGATAGGTAGTGTATGAACACAAGATCTAAGGGTGCACCTCTTATACCTATAAACCTTGAGGTTGAAGCTTTTTGTCGACACAACAAAGCAAGAACAAGAAGAGATAGAGAGTTGGAGGAAGCTATGGCGGAAAATCACGACTTAATCCGTCAACTTCAAATGCAATTAGAAGCCATGCAAGGGAAAATTAATGAGCAAGAGGCTCAAAGGAATGCACCACCACCACCACCTATTAGCAATATGTTCCAACCCATTGTCCAACAAGGAGGAGTGCATGCCCCGAGAATCAACGCCACCAATTTTGAGCTCAAGCCGGCCCTCATAAATATGGTACAACAAAACCAATTCGCCGGTCTTTCCCAAGATGACCCGAATGGACATCTTGGAAACTTCTTGGAGATATGCGGCACCATCAAGATGAATGGAGTCCCGGAGGATGCCATTCGACTTCGACTCTTCCCCTTTTCGCTAAGGGGCATGGCCAAGACATGGTACCAATCTTTAGAGGGTGGTTCTATCACTACATGGGAGAACATGGCTCAAAAGTTTCTCAACAAGTTCTACCCTCCGGGTAGAACCATGAAGATGAAGAAGGACATAGTCCAATTTCACCAATTTGATGGAGAATCCTTCTACGAAGCTTGGGAGAGATTCAAAGAGATGCTAAGGAAGTGCCCTAACCATGGTTTAGATCAAAACACAATCATTTGTGTATTCTACACCGGGTGTAGTGGTGAGATGCAAAGAGACATGAATGCATCGGCCAATGGAGCATTGTTGGAGAAAAGCCACGCGGAGGCCGCTCACATCATAGAGAACTTGGCCACCAATTGCCATCAATTCCCAACGGAGAGGATCATCTTGAAGAAGGTGGCGGCTACAACAAGCTCGGATCCGATAGCTCTTTTGACGGCTCAATTAACCGCCATGAATAGCAAGATTGATGCTATATCAATGTCAAGGGTAGAGCCCGTGGTTGAAGAACAAACTAGCTTCGAGGATGTGAACTACATCAACAACAACAACAACCGAGGCTATGCGAACTTCCGGCCCCAACAACAAGGTGGCTACCAAGGGCAAGGGCAATACACTCAAGGATTCCAACCTAACCGCC